>NC_073624.1:183885532-184510532 GCF_029407905.1 Bubalus kerabau
AGTTGTGTTTGACTCTTTGTGACCCCGTGGACTGTAGCACACCAGGCTCCCCTATTCTTCACTGTTTCCCAGAGCTTGCTCAGATTCATGTCCGTCGAGTTGGTGATGCCATCCAGCCATCTCATCCTCTGTCACCCCATTCTTCTCCTGCCCTCAGTCTTTCCCAGCATCAGGGTCTTTTCCAGTGAGTCGGCTCCTTGCATCAGGTGGCCAAAGTATTGGAGCTTGAGCTTCAGCATTAGTCCTTCTAATTAATATTCAGGATTGATTTCCTTTAGAATGGACTGTTTGATCTCCTTGTGGATCTTAGTTCCCTGACCAGGAGTCGAACCTGTGCCCTCTACATTGGAAGCACAGGGTCTTAACCACTGGACTGCCAGGAAAGTCCCCAGATACAATCGCTTTAGAATAGGTCTTAATATCTGGCACGATTAGCTTTTCCCATTGGCCTTCTTTTTCACATACTGTTTTCTGTCTTTAAAGCTCAGATTATGGATTTCATCTCCTGAGCTGTTCTCTCTCTAGTCTCTCTCACCAGGCTGATGTAATCTCTCCTTCCTCCAAACACTTAGGTCGCTCTGTGTTTGCATTCCCAGTGTTGCCTCTGAGTAACTCATGAGGCTTGTCACCTCATCTGGGAGTGCCTGTAGGGCAGGATCCACATCTACACCTGCATATTGCCCAGCCTCATGGCTGGCCTGTAGTGGGCGTCTGGGTTCCTAGGCTTGCCTGGCGCTGTAATGACCTGACCCTCTCTCTCCACAGGCTACATTGGAGTGGTCAACCGCAGCCAGAAGGATATTGAGGGCAAGAAGGACATCCGCACAGCACTGGCGGCCGAGAGGAAGTTTTTCCTCTCCCACCCAGCCTACCGGCACATAGCTGACCGCATGGGCACCCCGCACCTGCAGAAGACGCTGAATCAGGTACGGTGAGGATTTTGTGCGGTTGCTGAGGCTGTGCACTGCAAGCAGCTGCGTTCCACAGTGGTGCTGGCGTTAGTCTAGAGCAGCACTCATTTTAGCAGAGTTGAGTTCAGTGAACATGAATCAGTGCCTGGAGAAGAGTCAGTGTTGGTATTACTACCATCACTACTGTTGTTACCATTGTTTTTTAAAATTTTTATTGAAGTATAGTTGATTTACAATGTTGTGTTGATTTCTTCTGTACAGCAAAGCAACTCAGTTATACATACATATATTCTTTTTTTTTTTTTAAGTAGCTTTATTTATTTGATGTATTTTTGGCTGCACTGGGTCCCTGTTGCTGTGTGGGCTTTTCTCTTACGGTGCTGAGCAGAGGTCTGCTCTCTGGTTGTGGTGCGCGGGCTTCTCATTGCAGTGGGCTCTCCTGTTGTGGACCACGGGCTCTAGAGCACTGAGCCCGTAGTTCTGGCTCATGGGCTCAGTTGCTCTGCGACATGTGGTATCTTCCCAGACCGGGGATTGAACCTCTGTCTCCTGCATTGGCAGGCGGATTCAAAAGAATACAGTGAAGCGCCGTGTCCCCCTGCTTCTCACCCACCACGGTTAACACTGCCTGAGTTTCTCTCTGTCCATGAATGCAGAAAAGACTTCTGAGAAGCACATTTCCCCCTTTATCCGTAGTCAGGGATGCCCCCCATTTCCTTTTCTTTTTTTTAACTCAACAGTATCTCCTGGAGCTCTGTCCCTATAGAAGCCTTCTTCACTCTTCTTTGTGGCCCTGTAGAAGCCCCTGAACACATGGGTCCTCGTCTGTTTAGCCAGGCTCTTTTTGGAGAGCCACGTGGCTGGTTTCTGAGGCTCCCAGTCAATAAAGGGCTGATATTTACACTTGATCTTAGCCAAAAGGCGAGAAGCGATTGGGCTGCTGTTTAATGGCATTGTTTTGCGTGCGTGCCAGGTTCTCTGAGAGTAAGATCCCCGATGTGGGGTTATGTAGCTGTGGAGTAGCAGGCAGTGTGGTCCTCCGTGGCCTTGGGGTTATGAGTTATCCCTCCTCTGTGCTTTACGGTACTGGGGCCGCAGGGTAACAATGTAAAAGTTCTTCCTGCCTCAGTGGGACACAGTGCCAGTCGGGGAGCTGGGCCCTATCCTGGGGGCAAGGCATATTTCTCTCTTTTTTTTTTTTTTTTTTTTTTTGCCACACCACATGGCATGTGGGATCTTAGTTACCTGACCAAGGATCGAACCTGTGCCCTTGCAGTGGAAGCACAGAATCTTAACCTCTGGACCACCAGGAAAGTGCCAGGGGAAGGCATATTTCTGATTGGGGGCACTGACTCAGGACAAATCCCCAGATGAAGGCTAGGAACACTTCAAGTGTTAGGAAGCAATGAGGGCTGGCAGAGGGCGGAAAGGCAGAGCATAGCTCTCAGGAGAACAAACAGGGAAGTGAGTGTCCGGTGGGAGGGGCCCTGCAGGAAAGGAAGCGGGGGTCTGCCTGGGCAGGGGGCGGGGGGAGGGGAAGGAAGTAAAACTGCCTGCAGGTGCCTGGGGCCTCCTCTGAGAGCCCAGCTGGCCTCCTGGAAGCCTGGGCCCACATCCCGGTGCTTCCCAGAACGGGGTCCCCCTGCCCCTCTATCGCCCCATGAGCTAAACAGGGTCATGCCCCAGAAAGGCGACAGGGACCAGAGTGAGTGGACTGCCACCCTTGGGGACCTGCAGCTCCCCCAGGAAGGGGCCCCTGGTCACAGAGGGTTTTGGGGTGACCGTCAGATTCAGGCCTCAGTGCGTGAGGCTCCTGCACACCTTTCTCCTACCTCAATAGTTTGTCATTTCTTTTGTCTCGTAGGACAAAATGCACCAGTGCATTTCCATTTGGTGGTTTGAGTTGATTTTATGCCTTTTATTTTTTTCATTCCTTCTCTCTTTCTCTTTTGAAAGAGTATTTTTAAAAAAGACAGTCCGGATACAGTGAATGTTCCACTTCCTCCCATGCCGTGACAGGCGCCCCCACTACCACCCCCAGACGGCCCGTGTCACCACTTCCTGGGCTTCTTTCTCAAGACCATAAACACTGGAGGGGCCGATGTGCCTGGACTGCCGGCCTCCCTCCTGCCTGCTCATCCCATGTGCCCCACCTCCTCTCTTTTCCTGTTCTCTCCTTTCCATCTTCCTTGTTGCCACCTGAACAGTTAATATATTTACCCGCTGCTCCGTATCTGACTTGTTTCTGTTTTGGCCATGCCATGTGGCATGCCGGATTTTGGTTCCCTGATCAGGGATGGAAGCCACGCCCATTGCAGTGGAAGCGAGGAGTTCTAACCACTGGACCATCAGGGAAGTCTCTAGGTTTTTCTTGAACAGCTGATCTCAAGGCTCAATACCTAATCTTTTCTGCACCGCTGCCTCCTTTTAAAGTTTGTGAATAACGAACGAGTCCCCATGGTTAAAAACCAAATAATAGACGGGGGTCTGCGGGCAGGGTCCTCATGACCCTCATGAACCATCCTGCACTCTTTGTGCAGATGAAAATGTGCTCTCAATTCTCCCCATCTTCTCAGAAGGGATCACATCCTACATGTGTCCTGTGTTTTTTTCGGAGAACTGTTTCTGTCATAGTTTGTAGGGCCCATTCCTGTGGTCTGTCCATACACCATGGCCTGTCTGTCAGTCCTCCCGTGCCTGGGTCCTGCAGTGGCTTCGTAGCCTTTAAAACTTTATTTATTTATTTATTTGGCTGCATCAGCTCTTAATTGTAGCACACAGGCTTTGTTGCCCCACGACCTGTGGAATCTTAGTTCCCTGACCAGGGATCAAACCCCCGACCCCTGCAGTGGAAGGTAGATTTTTAACCACTGGACCACCAGGGAAGTCCTTCCTAGACTTTGTTTTGTTCTCCAGTGAGTGACACTGGCTGTTCACGGCCAGCACTTGGGTCCTGCTCTCTTGATCCGTGGTGTGCACGGCCCAGTTAATCTGCCCTCTCCCAGGTCCCCGTGGGCTGTCTGCAGCCTTGCACTGCTGTGGACCAGGCTGTGTCACCTTCCCTGCTGCTCAGGGTTTCCATTGGTCCTATGAGGCTGGGGATGGAGCAGGTCTGCCCCTTCTCAGCATCCTGCCTATGCTGACCTCTGACCTCTCTCCCACAGCAACTGACCAACCACATCCGGGAATCACTGCCGGCCCTGCGCAGCAAGCTGCAGAGCCAGCTGCTGTCCCTGGAGAAGGAGGTGGAGGAGTACAAGAACTTCCGGCCCGATGACCCCACACGCAAGACCAAAGCTCTGCTGCAGTACGTGCCCCTCCCCCAGCCTGGCACTCCCCCAGGAGGCTCGAGGGCCTCCTCCCAGCCACAGGCTCCCACCCATCTATCTGTTCAGCAAACCCTTCACCAGAGCCTCCTGTGTGCTGGGCCCTGTCCTCAGCACCAGGGTTGCTCCACTGTGTGGGGCAGACACCCCATGTGCTCAGAAAGGGGAGGGGAGAGGGATGAAACAAGGTAAGTAAATAAGAACATGTGAATAATCCGTGAAATGGCAAAATGTCAAAGTGGGGAAGGGGCTGGAGAGTGCCAGGGTAGGCTTGGGGTGCTGTTTAAAATCAAGTGGTCAGTGAAGAGTCAGGCAGAGACCTGAAGATGTGAGGAGGGGGCTGTGCAGTCCTGGGGGTGGGAGGCTGGCCAGTGCAAAGGCCCTGAGGCAGGATTGCATCCAGCGTGTTGGAGAAGGCCCATGTGGCTGGAGTGGAGTAAGTGAGGGGAGAGTAGGAAGAAAGGAGGCCCAGGACAGGACAGGGTAGGGCCTGCAGGGCCTCGTAGACCACGGGGAGGACTTAGTTTTTGCTCTGAGTATGGTGGGAGCCATGGAGTGTCTGAGCTCTGGTAGGACCTGGCCTAACTCAGGTGTTCATGGGCGCCCCCTGGAGGCTGCAGGGAGAACAGGCATGGGGGGAGGGCACCCTGCCTTGTGCCAGCTACACCTGCTTCTTCAGTTCAGTTCAGTTCAGTTCAGTCGTTCAGTCGTGTCAGACTCTGCAACCCTGTGGACTGCAGCACGCCAGGCCTCCCTGTCCATCACCAACTCCTGGAGTCTACTCGAACTCATGTCCATTGAGTCCGTGATGCCATCCAACCATCTCATCCTCTGTCATCCCCTTCTCCTCCTGCCCTCAATCTTTCCCAGCATCATGGTCTTTTCAAACAAGTCAGCTCTTTGCATGAGGTGGCCAAAGTATTGGAGTTTCAGCTTCAGCATCAGTCCTTCCAATGAACACTCAGGACTGATCTCCTTTAGGATGGACTGGTTGGCTCTCCTTGCAGTCAAGGGACTCTCAAGAGTCTTCTCCCCCATCACAGTTCCAAGAGCATCAGTTCTTCGGCACTCAGCTTTCTCTATAGTCCAACTCTCACATCCATACATGACCACTGGAAAAACCATAGCCTTGACTAGATGGACCTTTGTTGGGAAAGTAATGTCTCTGCTTTTCAATATGCTGTCTCAGCTTGTCATAAATTTCCTTCCAAGGAGTAAGCGTCTTTTAATTTCATGGCTGCAGTCACCATCTGCAGTGACTTTGGAGCCCAGAAAAATAGTCACCCACTGTTTTCACTGTTTCCCCATCTATTTGCCATTAAGTGATGGGACCAGATGACATGATCTTAGTTTTCTGAATATTGAGCTTTAAGCCAACTTTTTCACTCTCCACTTTCACTTTCATTGAGAGGCTCTTTAGTTCTTCACTTTCTGCCATAAAGGTGGTGCCATCTGCATATCTGAGGTTATTGCTATTTCTCCTGGCAATGTTGATTCCAGCTTGTGCTTCATCCAGTCCAGCATTTCTCATGATGTACTCTGCATATGAGTTAAATAAGCAGGGTGACAATATATAGCCTTAACGTATTCCTAGGACAGTGCAGAGGACTGGGGGAAAACAGTTAGAAATGTTAAAGACAACCATAACACTAATAAATATCTTAGTTCCTTACCACTCACTTCATCACAGCCCTAATCAGCAATACTCTTGAGACACTTTTTAAGGGCTGGGCTGCATTCTAAAGGGCCAGGTGTGGTTTTACCACCTTTCATGAATTACGTGTGCACTAAAAAAAGTCTTCACTTCTCTGAAAGCAAATTTCAGGTGGATTACTATTCATTCCCACTCCAGTACTCTTGCCTGGCAAATCCCATGGACTGAGGAGCCTGGTAGGCTGCAGTCCATGGGGTCGCTAAGAGTCGGACACGACTGAGCGACTTCACTTTTACTTTTCACTTTCATGCATTGGAGAAGGAAATGGCAACCCACTCCAGTGTTCTTGCCTGGAGAATCCCAGGGACAGCGGAGCCTGGTGGGCTGCTGTCTATGGGGTTGCACAGAGTCAGACACGACTGAAGCGACTTAGCAGTAGCACTCTTCATTGGCGGAATGTTTCTTTTTTTGTCAGGTGTCCAGGCTAATAGTACATTTTGAGATTGATGCCTTTTCTGAGTTGATGAAGTCTTGAAACTCCTTAAATACCCTTACAGTGACCCTACATGGAGGTACTGTTAGAATCAGCATTAGGCCAAACCTCAGGGCAGAGGTTGCTGAACTGTGATCCCCCCTCTCCCACACCTCACTCTTGCAAAAGGGAGTGATAACTGCCCCTCGTGTCCCCAGTTCAATGAGTGAATGATCATAGTAGGCCTATGGAGGGGGCCTGGCATGTAGCGAGTGCTTGCCCTCGACAGCGCCTGGATTTTGTCTGTTTTTTTGACCCACACATACATTTTGTTCCCAAAAAAATAAAAGGAGGAAAGTAAGTCATGGCTTGACTTGGGACGTAGTTCCAGAGCCGTGTCAGTGCCTCTGCTTTGACACTCAGGTTTTCTCTTTCCTCACAGGATGGTCCAGCAGTTTGGGGTGGACTTTGAGAAGAGGATAGAGGGCTCTGGAGACCAGGTGGACACACTGGAGCTCTCTGGGGGCGCCCGGATCAATCGCATCTTCCACGAGCGATTTCCCTTCGAGCTGGTGAAGGTAGCGCTGCGCGGGCTGGGCTCTCTGCTCAACCTTGACCAATCTGCTCAGTTGACCTTGAACCTGGTTTCCTCCCAGGCTGTGAGGTCTTGAGCTCCCACCTGTAGACCCCACGGGCCTCCTTCTCTGAGCTTAGTGATTTCCAGCAGAGTCATATGAAAAGCTCCAACATTTTCCTTTGAATACATGCTCTTTGCAAAATACATAGAACATACAGGTAAATTCACCTGGGAAAATGTCCCTGTTGAAAGGGAAAAAGACTATGGAGCCAGCCTGGGCACCAGAACATAACAGTTGTTATAAATAACATCCTTCATATGAAATCATACACACACATTGAGATGGGTGTCTTTGCAGAGACAGATGTGCAAGGATATTCACAAAATGTCAGCTCTGGCTACTGGAATTAAGAGATTTTTCTTTTTGTTTTAATTGCTGGAAGTTGTACAGGTTTTACAGTGAGCACATACCATCTTTATAAAAACCAGTCACGTTCTTTTCAAAGAAGAACAAAAGCTGAAAGGAGAAAAGAACAAATTATGCTTCTTTATATGCTTTTTTCACATAATTGCCATCATTCCAAATTAGTGTATACATTTCATGCACCATCAATGGCAAAACACTATCTTCTTTTTTAACCAGTCTCCCATTTGGGGGTATTTAGGTGCATTGCACATTTTTTGAACACTTATAGATTGTTTTGGGGATGTAGCTAATTGTTGATTCATTGCTCAAGATAAATTCCCAGAGCACTTAAAACTAATTGGTGGTAGTAGAAGTATGTTTTTAAAGGTTTTTAATTTGTCCTGCCACATAGCCCAGAAGAATGTGTGTATAAGTCGATTTTTCTTCGAACAGAGCAAGAGTGTTAGTTTCAGAGCATCCTTGCTGAAACTGAGTTTTAACGTTTTTAAACATTTTTGACCAATCAAATATCCTACCGTGTGACTACAAATGGTGCACAGGAGGTAACATTCCCCAGATACAGACCTGAATTTTGGGGGGGGTCCCCCAGGTACCTCTTTGCATGTGTTTGGTTTGTCTTTTCTCAGATGGAGTTCGATGAGAAAGACTTAAGACGGGAGATCAGCTACGCCATTAAAAATATCCACGGAGTCAGGCAAGTTCCACGGGGGGAGGCGCCATGTTCCCTCCATCTCCATGGTTCCACGCTAGGGCCAGTCAGTCCCCCTGAACCTCTGGGTACCCCAAATGTGAGGACTGAAGCGGGGGTGGGGGTTGCAGTAGCTGTAAGTCTCTCCCTCTGGGTCTCCAAGGGAACTCGAGGTGGATGTGCTTAGTTCTGTTTGTCTTTTGAAGGCCCCAGGGCTTTCTGCTGCCCAGTGTTCAGCATTGGTTCAAGGGCCCAGTCACCAGCCAAGGCAGAAAGCTCACTGCACATTTGCCTGGGGCGGGCGGTGGGGGTGCGGACGGAGTCAGAGCTGTGGCACTGGGTCATAGGAACCCAGCATTTATTTGTCCCTGTCACGGGGGCCCTGTGAACCTCCTGGGTCCCCACCATTTTGCAACAAAAGTCACAGCTCCCTTGGTCCAGTCTCGCATGGCCATGGGGTCCTCAGATCGCCCTGGGTGGGGGGTTCCAGGTAGCAGACGCAGGCATCTGACCCCCTGACCTGCCATGACCTTGGCTGTCCCAGGAACCTGGCCCGTGCCTGTGAGATTGCTGACCATGCTTTGTTTCTCTCCGACTTATCTCCCCTGCCCCCGGGTTCGGATGCTTTTAGGACCGGGCTCTTCACCCCGGACTTGGCATTCGAGGCCATTGTGAAAAAGCAGGTCGTCAAGCTGAAAGAGCCCTGTCTGAAATGTGTCGACCTGGTTATCCAGGAGCTAATCAATACAGTTAGGCAGTGTACCAGTAAGGTATTGGACCCTTGGCAGGGTGACTCCTGGCCTTGTGGAAACGGGGCTATGGGTGCTTGGTATCAGGCTCCCAGTGCTGCTCAGCCTTTGCCCCGCTGGTCTCCCCAACCCCCCACCCCCTTACCAGATTGCCTCAGTTTCCAAGAATGTGGCCTCTTCCCAGAGGCTGGGGCGGGAGTGTTTTGGCCTGGGTGCAGCCCGGGGGGGCCAGGCCTCCAGTCTCCACAGACTGGTGGGCAGGGCTCCCTGGGACCCTGATACCAAGCTTAGCATGTGTCTGATGGGGGTTCCGTTGGGCTGTCGCTTTGCTGTCTTCTGGGGAGCAGAGAGGGACCTTGAGTCACCTGCTGGAGGCCAGGCTCCCTGAACCTCCCTGCCCCTCACTCCTTCTTGACAAGTGCCTGGTGCCCTCAGGCTTTCCTGGAGCCAGCCAAGAAAGGCCCAAACACCACCCACATAACGAGCGCCAAGGCTTGGGCTTGGTCCCTGATGGCTTCTACAGCTTCCCCACCCCTCCCCAGGAGCGGGGCTGTTCCCCCAGGTCTCCAGTCCTCAGATCCCCTAAGTCACCTGCACTTGTGTGCTGGTGTTCACTGGCCGCTGCCCCCACTCGAACAGGACACATCGGCGCCCTCGCCGGCCTGGTTCCCTGGGCCGCACGCTTTGGCCAGACAGCTGAAGTGCTTCCTGGTGGGTGGTTTGTGCTTGCACGTCCACCATGGCCGAGGAGCTCTGGGTCGGCCTTCCGTGGCAGGAGTTTCTGTTTGATTCTTCTGTTCTCAGTCTGGAAAAGCCCACATTTGCTTCCTAAGCTTCTTCGATTGAAACAGGGAGGGGAAAGAAACCCCAACAGTTCGGAGATATTCACACATAAAAAAATTCAAGGCCTCCACACCCTCTTAGCTGTTCGGATGTTGGCTCTGACCCGTACCACTTTTATATAATCAAACCCTGCCCACCCCTCGGACCCAGGACGCCTCCTGATCCGAAGCAGCTTCTGGGGCAAATGCGGGCACAGGCTCCTCCGTGCATGTCACTAACCAGCTGACTCTTGTTTCTTCTCTCTCTGTCTCCCGTCCTGCGTGTGTGGCCTGCACTGCCCCCGGGTGTCTTTCTACCTCGTCCCGCCCTCCGCATGACCCAGGACGGGGCTCTTCACCCCCGACATGGCCTTTGAAGCCATTGTGAAAAAACAGATTGTAAAACTCAAAGAGCCGAGTTTGAAGTGTGTTGACCTCGTGGTCTCAGAACTGGCCACGGTCATTAAAAAGTGTGCCGAGAAGGTAACAGAAGGTTTCGTTTTTCTCACCTACGCATCTGTTCCCCATCTTCTCCTTCCCATCATTGAGTGTTCACCCAAGCAGCTAGGAAACTCTGCCTCAGCAGGAACCCTCTTCCAGCGGCTGCTTGGCGACATCTCGGCTTTGCCTCGGCTGACCCAAGGGGGTAGTCCAAGCACACGTGGGGTCCACCTTTGCAATTTGGGCCTCCAGCGGGGCTGGAAGGCCTTCGATGTTGCCAGATGCGCTTACTCACCCGCAGCAGGGATCAGAGTCTGTGCCCAACACTGGACTGCTTTGAGAAGGGGGGTTTTCAAACCAACACTGAGGCAATAAAACACTTTGCTGGTGTGCTGATCTGCATATTCTTATATCACCAGCATTGAAGAAATTTTCAGAATTCCTTGGTGGCGCAGTGGTTAGGACTGTGACTCTGCTGCAGGGGACTCGTGTTTGATTCCTGATTGGGAAACTAAAATCCTACAAGCTATGTGGTGTGACCAAAAAAAAAAATTTTTTTCCTCCAACTCATGGACTTTGCGCAAACTGTGAAAGGTGGGCTTCTGTGCATTGGTTTGGTTGCCACTGCAAAGGCCAGGGCAGTGGGGGTGTCGGAGGACTGGATCCTTAAGGCAAGATGCTTGGGCATGGTTTTCTGCCAAGGGAGTGCCTCTGAGGTAGATGGCCCAGATGCTGTCCCTTGCCCTGGTGACCCAGGGGCTTTGATTCCACTGTGTCCTTGCTCTCACCCAGCACTCCAAGGCAGGTGGATGGCTGTCACTCGCTTTCTCTGCCACTTGCCACCTCAGAACCGCATTCTCTGAAAAGTGTCTCTGTGTATGCGTGGGCATCCACTCAGGCTCTCTGGCCCACCGTCCCCCCACCGCCCCTTCTTGTCTCATAGCTGCAGCAGCTCTGAGATAGGAGCAGGGTGGGGTCTCGGTGGGTCTGCCCCATGTCAGCCCCCCAGCCATGCTCTCCATTTGGCTCACATCATGTGCCCACCCCCCGCCCGCGAGGACCCCACCAACATCACCACTCTGCTTTCCCCCAGCTCAGCTCCTACCCGCGGTTGCGAGAGGAAACGGAACGCATCGTCACCACTTACATCCGGGAACGGGAGGGGAGGACCAAAGACCAGGTACTGGCTCTTGTGTGATGTAGTTGTAACTTATGTGCAGCACATCTTGGTTATGCAGTTAACTGAGTTTTGACAAATGCGTACAGCAAGGTGGTCTGCCCTGGTGGTGACTCAGTGGTAAAGAACTCACCTGGCAGTGCAGGAGACATGGGTTTGATCCCTGGGTCGGGAAGATCCACTGGAGAAGGAAATGGCAACCCACTAGAGTATTCTTGTCTGAGAAATCCCATGGGCAGAGGAGCCTGCTGGACTATGGGGCTGCAGAGTCAGACACAACTGATCAACTAAAAGCAACATGGAGCAAGGTCACCCCCACTTCTCTCCACGCACAGAATGGTTCTGCCGCCACCCCTGAATTCCCATCGTTGAGCCCCGTGGTCGGTGCCTCCCCACGCCTCAGGCCCTGGCGACCACCCGGCTGCTGCTCCTCTGCTTGCCTTCTCCAGGATGCCATGTGAACAGACTCCTGCTGTGGTAGCCTCTTGACTCTGTCTCCCCTCATGTGGCGCCATGCTCTCGAGATTCAGCGCTGATGTTTGCAGTGTTGCCAGTGTCTCCTTGGACAGCTGAGTGGTTGTTCATGGCAGGGGTGGACCACAGCCTGCTTGTCAGCATTCACCCAGCGGAACACCTTTGGGTGCTTTATCTGTTTTCACATTGTCTTGCAAAGACCGTGCAAGCACACCTGAAGGTAGAGAGTAGGCCAGCCTCACAACCACAGTCCAAGGCTCACCTGTCACCTGCTCAGCCCGGGGCTGTCGGTCTGTTTTCATGTGGCCCAATGTCTGATCTGGGTCATTTCCCCCACCCACCACCTCTTCCCAGTCTGCTGTTATCTCTTTCTTTCTCTCTCTCTCTCTCTTTTTTTTTAGGATTTGCCACATTTAAAAAAATTGAACTGTCATTGATTTACAACATTCTGTCAATCTCTGCTGTACAGCAAAGTGACTCAGTTATACATATATATACATCATTTGGCTCCGATGGTTAAGAACCTGTCTGCAGTGCAGGAAACTTGGGTTCCATCCCTGGGTTGGGAAGATCCCCTGAAGTAGGAAGTGGCAACCCACTCCAGTATTCTTGTCTGGAGAATCCCATGGACAGAGGAGCCTGGCAGAGGCTACAGTCCATGGGGTCGCAAAGAGTCAGACACAAGTGAGTGTCTAACACTTTCACTTTCATGCATTCTTTTATGTATATATGTTTATTCACAGACACATATATATTCTTTTCCATGATGGTTTATCCCAGGAGTTTGGCAGCTGTTTATTCAAACTGGAACTGAAATAAACCCACCTGTTCTATCTGGCTGTGGAAGCACCTAATTGAGAACGGTCCCTCTCCCCTTGACATTGGTGGAGAAGAAACTAGCTCATTTGTCCCCAAAATGCGCGTGCCTGGCCCGCTCTATCCCTGAGGGTTCAGAAGCACAGCGGAGTGACAGCAAGGGCCGGGACTGTTTGAGGGCTGGTACCTTATCTGAGATGACATCCTGGCTGGCTGGTGTGTGTCTTTGTGTTTCATGTTAATGTCCTTACCTGACCTAATTACCATTGCTGTTTGTTTTTAATTTTAAAGAACTGTAGTTGATTTACGATGTTGTGGTGATTTCTACCAAGCAGCAAAATGATTCAGTTATACATATAGGTCATTTTCCATATTCTTTCCCATGACAGTTTATCACAGGATTTTGACTACAGTTCCCTCCTTTGCTGTTTTAATGAGGCACTTAAGCCAAAAAAGTGAAAGTGTTAGTTGCTCAGCTGTGTCTGACCCTTTGGGACCCCATGGGCTGCAGCCCACCAGGCTCCTCTGTCCGTGGAGTTCTCCAGGCAAGAATCCTGGAGTGGGTCGCCATTCCCTTCTCCGGGAGATCTTCCCAACCGGCGCTACTCTAAATGAGACGACATACTGTGACTCGTTTAAACCTTTGCCATGGGGCCTTACTGCCTTGGTCCACACCTCAGAGGCCGCCCTTATGACCACCACAATGCTCTGTTGGCCCAGTCTTTCTCGAGTGTGAGGCCTTGGAGTCTGGAAGCATCCACACCCACTGTTCCATGCCAATGGTCCCCAGACTATGGGAAGGGGGTGGTTGCCCTGCCTGGAAATGGTGCAGTTCCAGCTCCCCCTGCTGGTGGGTATGGGGATTGCTCCGACTGCAGCTCCTCTCTGGCTTGGCTCTGTACTCACGGCAACCCCCCTCAACTTTCCCCCCAGATTCTTCTTCTGATTGACATTGAGCAGTCCTACATCAACACCAACCATGAGGACTTCATTGGATTTGCCAAGTATGTATTTTTCAAGACATCAGCTGGTGGGGCGGCACCAGTGTCCCCCATCAGAGTCAGGCCCTGAGAGAGGCAGTTGAACGGGATTCCCCCAGTGGGCCGAGGCCCAAGGGTCTCTCTGTCAGGGCTCCCTGGGTGAAGCGAGGGGCAATTGGAGAACATCTTAGGCTAACAGCAACCTCCAGTCTTGTCCCCAGTGCGCCTCTGGTGGCACACCCCTGTTGTTAGTTTAAGGAGGACAGGACAGCCCTATGACCAGACCCTTCAGAAAAGGGCAAGACTAACCAGTGTTCAGTGCTTCCCTTCCTGCAGGACTTCTCAGAGCCTTGTATCAACTCACATGCAGCTTTCCCAGGCTCCCCCATACTCACTGGGTCCTTTTCCTTAGCATCTCAGGGGCTCAGGGCTCCAGAGGCTGCCCTTTAGGAAATGCTGCCAGGATTTGCATGGCTTCTGTTCACACGCTGTAGACTGAAAACCAGAACCTTCCAGGGCACCCAGACAAGGGCTCAGAGCAGGGAGGTCTGATTTCTGCAGAATGGAAGACTAAATGCTGGTGGCCTCTGGGCCCTTGCCTCAGCAAGCTTATGTGTCACACAGGTTGTTCTGATGGCTCACAAAAGTCTTCTTTCCAGAGCCTAGTAGAATAACAGGTGGCTGGTAGCCAGCCTCCTGTATTTGTTTAGCAAATATTGCTGGTGTACTTTCTCTATGCTAGGCCCTGTGCTACAGCAGAGAACAAGCATAGACCCAGGTCCTCACCCTTAATGGAAGGTCCTGTGGCAGAGAGAGACGTGCACCCAGGCAGTTAAGATATGGTGTGGTCAGGCCAGGGTGGGAGCTGGGCATGGCCCAGGGGAGTCCAGAGGGTAGCCTTGTGGCCTGGCCTTAGAGATACAGGGAGGCTTCTTAGGGAGTCAGGCCCTGCAGAGCCCAGACTTAGGCTAGCAGGCTAGGTAAGAGGGTCTTCTATCCAGGTGTCTGCTGGGTAGGCATTTATCAGTGCACTCAGCTGTTGTCTTGTGGGCACGTGGTCAGTGAGTGGAGTGAATGAATGAATGAGTGGATGAGTGAACTGGGGGCATTATCAGAAGGTGGTCCCCCAGCCCATATGAGCTGAGGGTCTCCTGCTGCGCTGTCCCTGCTGGGGGAGAACTGGGGGCCCTGGCCGGGAGCTGCCCCTGAGGCTGGACTGAAAATGCCGGTCCCCCTCTTTGGGTTGCTGCTATTCTCCTCACCTTGATGTCTCTGCTTCTCACACTTCATCCACAGTTCCTTCTCACAATCTCTCGTGTTTTTCCTTTGACCACTTCACTCTTTCCTCTGGATTCCTGGGCCTTCCCACTTCCCCCAGCTGTTACTATACTGAGCAGCTGGTGACCGGGTGGGTATTGCCTGCTGTGTGCCTTTTCCCTGGTGTGTGAACGGGGGCCGACCTGGCTGGGGGCGGGGCCCAGGGTGCCAGGCTCCTCCCGGCCCAGGCCCCAGCCCTGGGTGGGACATCTCAGGGGCTCCCAGAATAGCCATGGAGCATTGTGCGGGGCCTTTGGACTAGGACATGGGCCTTGCCCTTTCAGAGTCCACAGGCTGGGAGCACGCTGTTAAGCCGGTTCTCATAGGAAGATGAGATGTGGAAAGGAGGGCAAGAGGAGGGGCTGTGGGAGAGGAGACCTTTCCAAAGAAGTCATGACAGCCAGGTGATGGGGATGGAGGGGGCCAGAGAGCAGTAAAGATAGGGAAGGATGCCTGAGAAGTGTAAGCACGGGGAGGCCAAGGCCTCATTGCCAGAGGGGCCTGCAGGCCAAGGGGAAGACTTTGGACTTTCCCTGTGACACTCCTGTGCACACATGCGTGCATGCACACGCACTGAGGCAGTAGCAAATCTCTGATTGGGTGAAGGCAATTGAAAAAGGCAGCCAAAGGGGCTGCCAGGCATGGGTGAGACCCAGGAAGCCCTCAGGAAGTAGCATATCTGGGACCTCAGCATCACGCAGACACTGAATGGCTTAGTTTTGTGTCTTCAGACACCATTGATCAACCTTCCTGTGCTTAGAAGTTCTGGGGTGCTTTCTCAATATCCTCTAAACACTTAAAATAGGGCCCAGAGAAAAAGTCATTATATTAGTAGTAAATATATTGAACCACAGTCTGATCTCCTAGGCTGGGCGGCCCTGTGCTGGAGCTGTTCAGGACCTGGTGCTGGGTCAGGAATAGGAGGAGAAAGCAGGAAGAAGCCTCAAGTTTGACCCCCAAACACTGAAAGTATTTTGAAGCCAGCATGGCTACCTCCCAGCCACCTGGGAATCCAGCCTCCCATAGCCCCTCTTGGAGGCTCCAGGACCCAGTGACTTTTAGAAATAGCTGGCACTCTCAAGAGTGGCCAAGATCAGGGCTGAGAAGTCATGGGTTAACTCGCTACATGTTCTTGTTCATTCCACAAGCCTGCACTCTTTCCTTGGGCGGCCCTTTATATACAGGGGGTTTCTTTCTGCCTCTGCCCAGAGCTTGTCCATTGGCTTCCTTTAGGGAGAGAACCCTACCGGGGCCACAGGGCCTTTTGCCCTGTGTCTCTCTCGCTCCTCATCCCTCTGGGCGTCCCGCCGCATAAACCCTCTCTGTTTTTTCGGTTTCAGCGCCCAGCAGAGGAGCACACAGCTGAATAAGAAGAGAGCCGTCCCCAACCAGGTAGCCTACCCTGCTGTGGCCTGCAGCTCCTCCCTTGAGGGCGGGAGGGCACTCAAGGACCACCACGCCCAGCGATGGCGCCTGGCTCAGAGCCTGTCCCGCCAGAACCCCCCACCACATCCCACTCCCAGCCTCTCATATCCACTTAGGTTTTGACAATTTGGGAAATGGATCTTTGAGTGCAGCTCTGGCAGGGTCTGGGGCCAAACTGCTCACATGCAGAAGGCCCTATCTGCCATCCAAGGCCATGGCTAGAACTTGACACTAAGGAGAGAGGCCACCCAGTCCCCCTGGTGTCTGTAGGAAAATTGGGTTCCTGCCCCAGCCCCAGAGACTCGGAGGCTGTGGAAGAGGGCCAGGAGTGGGCAGGGGGCTGGTTGTGATCAGCAGTTTTGGAGCACCTGGAGGTGCTTTCTTCCTCATATCTGGGGAAACCCAGAACTGTTTGAGGGATTCTCTGCCTTGATGTCATACTCTAACCAGAGGCCTTGTGAAATAAGGATAGCTTTATATATGCCAGTATTAAGTGGCCTCCCCCTTTTTTCCCCCTGCTTAAGAAAACACATCATCTTTGCAAAAATTTCTGCCAGTGTCCCCTGCCTTCTCCACACCGGGTGGGGGTGGGGGTGGGGGTGCTGCTGTTCATCACGCACGATGACAGAGCCCTCTGGAAAGAAGGGATGTAACCCCTGCATGATTTTTTTTGCGCTTGCCGTAAGTAATTCATATGTTGTTGCTTTTTCGTTTCGGGAGATGATAATGAATTAAATATTAACACCATGAATATAATTAATAGCATGTAATTTTTTTTTCTTTTGCTGTTTTCTCTCCCCTTGCTCTTCTCTCTCCTCGTTTTTGTGCTTTTCCTGCTTTTTCTCCATCCCCTCACGTCCCTTACGTCTCTTTTCTTCCGCCTGCTCTTCTTTGATTTACCCACAACCCTAACTTTGCATTTTCAAAGGGGGAGATCTTGGTAAGTACTCACTTAGTGTGGTAGCAAACGTTAGAGAACTTGGTGGTGGTGGAGATGCTGCCATCCTATAATATTCCGCCCCCTCCCCCCAAAAAAAATTACAGAACCACTAAAAATCCAGCTAACCTAAAAAAAAAAAAAAATCCCCTGCCATGGCCACTGCATGCCAGACTGTTGCCCTGGGCATGAGCTGACTCACACAGACACTAACCTGCCCACTGCCTGCCTCCAGCACCCACGCCTCCAGCCCGTTCTGGACACATTTTCCTCATTTCCTATAGGTCAGGGATGGCAAATACTCAGCTAACACCCCAGGCCTTCCTCCCATCACACCTCTGGCCAGGGAAGATTTTGTTCAAGCCCTGCTAGAGAGCTTGTCCTTGCCACTGCCACTGCTCTGTTTGCAGACAACACCCTGCAGAAATGTCCCCCGCCTGCACTCAAGGCAGACATTACTAACCGATCCAGCACTCTTTCCCTCCTGCCTCGCCCCTCTAATGTGCCCCTGGCAGACATCACTAATCAATCCTGGCTTTTTTTTTTTTGCGAAGCATGTGAGAGATATGATGAACTAGTTAAGGAATTTTTTCTTTCCCCATGTGATAGCTTTGCACATGACACCCTTCCCATCCCCATGACAGACATGGCTAATTGATTGGGGGACTCTCTCCTGGATGCTGCCAATCTCTTCCCACCTCCATAGCAGATATGATGACTGATTAGGCTGTTCCTCTTGCCCCGTCTCTTTGCTGATGGTAGACATCACTAATTGATCCTAGTATCCTTTCCCCCTGTGCCCAGAGTGCCACCCATGGATTGGTGAATAGTATTTGCCATCCCTGTTTTAGGTATCACCTCCTGTCTGTGTGTGGCCCAGCCCAGACCAGCAGTGAGCAAGCACTGCTCACATCTGAGAGCTGAGCTCTTTTCAAGGTGCCCGCCCTTTGGGGAGCTCTCCACTCTGGAGATCAAGGCCCTCACTGAGCCTTCCTTTTCCCGGCTACTCTCCCACCACACTAAGCAGGCCTACGGCCGCCCCGCTGGTGATCCCAGGGCCTTTCAAGTAGCTGAGCTGACCCTGTACTAGGGTGTGGAAGATCCAGAAAGACCCCAAAGCTTGGCATGGTTGGCGCGGCCACAGGAGGAACGGATCACCCTTGGACGCTTGGTTCCCGCTTTCCCTGTGTGTCACAGCCCCATCTCCCCCAGTGCCCTTTGAACTTGAATGATTTCCTTCCTCCAGACAGACCAGGGCTATGTTTCTCTCTACACCCACACCCTGAGGTTTAGTCATTCTTTTCCCACTAGATTCCACACCCCCAGCCATGAAGCCCAGCTCTGCCTTGTGCATGGCTGTGGCACCTGGATCTCCCAGCCACAATTCTCATCCCTGCCCAGACCTCTCACCCGGGAGGAGGTGGGCTCTGCTGCCCCGCTTGCCTGCTGCCCATGCCATCCCTGGCAGCCTTTCCTTCTGCCCCCAGCATGCCTGTGCCCTGGAGCATGGGAAGCCTGCCTGCCTCTCTGTCTCCCCAGCTGACCCTAGTCCTGCCCCCCTCCTTTTTCTGAGCCCAGTCCCTTCAGCACAAATTGCTTGGATGAGAAGGCCCGATTGCCCCTTCTTGCTCTAGACTTAGCACCTATGTCTGCCACCAGCAGCTTGCTGTTCCCCAGGGGGGAGATTTTTGTCTCTGAGTCCTCTTGGGCTCCTGCACAAGCAGTTCTCAGGGTGGCTCGAGGGCAAAGGGACTTGGGGGCTCAGTGCTTCTCCAGACCCCGAGGCTCAGATATGCCATTCCCAACATGGCCACAGCCCTTGCCACATGCCCCAGAGCCAGTCAGGGGCCCCATCTGCCGGCTCTGACCTCAGCTGACCGAGGGTGGGGGCAGGCAAGCCAGGCCACAGAGGGGGAGGGGGAGGGGCCCATCTGCCCCTGTGGGGACAAGGCTGGGCCTGGGAGTGCAAGGGCCTCGCCAGGTGAGGGTATCTCCTCTGGGGAGCACCCAGCAAGCATGGCCTCTGCCCCTGTCTCCCCCCACCTGTCAGTCAATGGGTGAAGTTTAGAAGCACCCACTCTGGGCCTGGGCTAAGACAAGACAGGCCTTACACTCCCCCTGGGGAGAGAGGGTTGTCGTGGACAGACCCCTACGCAGCTCCGGAGCTGGGCATGGTTGCCAGGTGCAGGGGTTCCTTCCTGGGTCCTATGTGGGATGGCCTTGGGCCTGAGTCTGGAGACCTGCTGTCCCACTTTGTCTGGGACTGAGGGCACCCCCGAGACTGTTAGTGCTCAGCCTAGGGGCCTCCTGGGCAAACCAGGGTGAGTCGGTCACCTTGTTTGGGCTGACAGTCTCTGCCTGCTCCCTGGCGGCCACAAGACTCCCAGGTGCTGACTCGTGATCCTAGGGAGAGAATAATCTATGCCCTGGGCCTTAGCAAGGGCTGCCAGGTGGCGTCTCATGGGTCACAGCCTAGGCAGGGACATCTCTGTGGTGCAGAGGTCCCTGGGTGCTCTGTGGCCACCTCTGCCTTCATGGTCCCTGAGGCTCAGAGCTCACTTCCAGGTGGCCCTGTGACAATGTGGTGGGCCTGGGGATAGGGCAGAGTAGACAGGATGAAGGCCTTCTTGAGATCCATCCGCAGGGGAGGCATGGGAGCCTCACCCCACCCTAGGGGGCACAGTGCTTTCTCTTCCCAGCCAGCCCCAGCCACTCGCAGCCCACCTCCTGCAGCTTAGCCGTCTGTTGTTGCCTCAGCCTCAGGCATCCCCACCCACCCCTGCCCATGCTTCCTACTGCCGCAGGGTCCCCAGTCCAGAGTGGTGGGGGGCTCCAGCCCACAAGCGCCTCCATGGCCCAGAGAACATGAGAGTGTGCCCCCCACACACACCAGGCTAGCCGCCTGCCTTTAGCTGTCAGGTGAGTCCCTCACACAGGCCTGGGTTCTGCCCCCTGCTCAGATGACAGATGCAGCCAGAGGGGAGCCCTGTCGGGTTCTTCCAGCCCAGGACCTGCATGTCCCAGTCAGAGAAAAGTGGGACCACATAACTTGAAGCAGAGTGTGGGGCATGATCCCTGGCAGGTCCCCTGGGCTCAAGCCCTCTGGGTGGAAGCATTCCTTCATCCTGGTGTTCTGGAAAGAGCCTGTGGGGAGGGGAGCCCTGGGGCAGGGCCTAGCCTGACCTCCTGGTCAGAGCAGGACTCTGTGCCCGCTGAGTGCCTGGGTGAGCCGGGCAGTGGCGACCAGCCTCTGCCAGTTGGCCCCTGAAAGGAGAGAAAGAACGGTTCCATTGCCCAGCAGTCCCTACAGCTCTCCATCAATGGCTGCCTTCCAGGGGGCACGAGGGGCAGGGCCCGGGGGGTCCCTAGTACCCGTGTCTCCCCAAGGCAAGGCTGATTCCTTCAGTGTCACATCTCATCCTACACGTGACACGCCCACCCATAAGCCTGGGATTCCCCTCCCCTAGGCCCCTTCTAGCTGGGCGTACCTCTTGCCACCTGTGCCAGTTTAATCTAACCCCAAGGGCAGAGGGGCTCCCCAGGGACCCAGCTCCCCAGCAGCCCAGGGCCTGTGAGTCAGTCCACGTCTGTCCATCGAGGGCCCCACCCTGGTTTCCAGTGGGTAGCGCTTGGGGCAAGGCGGAATGGAGTTGGGTTGCCTGGCTCTGGGCTGGAGGTTTCTCTGCCGTGGTGGCCTGGTTTTTCTGCCTTGCTGGGGGCGGGGGCAGGCCGGGCTGGGTGGTGGCCATGGTCCCCTGCTGAGCCTGGCTGGTTCTCCATCCTCCCCAGGTGATCCGCAGGGGCTGGCTAACCATCAACAATATCAGCCTGATGAAGGGCGGCTCCAAGGAGTACTGGTTCGTGCTGACGGCCGAGTCACTGTCGTGGTACAAGGACGAGGAGGTGAGTGGCTGGCTGGGTGGGGCAGTCAATGGGTGATCTCCACACCTGCCTCCGGGTGGCGCTCTCTCAACTTACTGTGGATTCGGAAAAGGCGGCTTGAGTGCCCTGTGGTTAGGATGGTATCGGCCAGGTCTGGAGAGTGTGCAAAAGGCTCTGTGCCTCCTATCCCAGCCCCTCACAACCCACTGTGGAGTCAGGCCTGATGGGGGCTGGGCTCCCTGAGGAAAAAAGGGACATGGGGGAGGGGGAGCCAGCCACAGGCTCCAAACTGATCCCACCCTCCCAAAAGCACGGCAAGGGAGGCTCTGAGAGGGAGCACAGACTCGGGCCAGGGACTCAGATTCACAACCAGGCCCTTAGATCCTCTGGGCCTCAGTTTTCCCATCTGTGAAGTGGGGCAGAATGGTCCTTGCATCTGTGAGGTGCTCAGTCCCATGTCTGTCTTGAGATTATTCTCAGAAGGATGAGGGAGGCCTCTGGGAACAGCAACAGGACTAATAAGCACCAGGAGCGGGTTGCACAGTGCCTGGGGACCTATGGACAGGGCTGTGAGTGAGTGCAGCCCTGCTGACGCAGGCTCCGTGGCCTGGGCCACCGTGTTTCTCTCCAGTCCCTGGAGAGGCGCAGAGGCTCTCCTTGTTGTCAAGGTGATGTTAGGTGGCCATCGTTTGGGGTCTGTGACAGAGGCCCCAGATGAAGGCACTTATAGAGATGGTGTGTTTCTTCCCCACATCCCTGTGAGCTCTGCACCCCTGCGCTGTGAGGCTGTCTGGGGCCCAGGCTTCACCTCCCCTGTTGCCACCTTAACACATAGCTCCATCCTGTGGTCCCAGACGGCTGCCCCACACCCATCACCATACGGGCCTGATATCGCTCTGCTCACGTGCCCGTGAATCTTGTCGTACAACTGCTGTATGTTTAGTTCACGTGGGATGGCACAGCCTCCAATGTGCCCTTGGAGGAGAGGCCGGGCATCTCTGATCAGCCCTGGAGATGCCCCACCTGGCTCTCCTCCCTTGGGGGTTCTGGGATGACCCCCCATGCCTGGGCCTCACTGGCAGCCGGTTGACCCCACCCCAGCTGTGTGTATTTCCACCCAGGCTCAGAGAGGAGGCAGGTAGAATGTGAGCTCTCTCGGGGCCCGTGGGGGAGCCCTCTCGTTTATGAAGTCCTTGCCCCATGCCAGGTTCACTGGCTAGGGGAGCCCGCCATAGTCCCTTGGGGAAGGCATTCTCTTCCTCCCCTTCCTCCTCAGTCAATACTCACATTCCTTTTGTCAGGTAAGGAAACTGAAGCTCTGAGCAGTGACTTGCCCCCGTGTCACAGCGTGGGGGAGGGTCCCTGTGTGGTGGGTGCACGGTGCAGGCTCCCTGACCCTCGGCCCCTCAGCCCCACGCCTGGTCGGTTCCCCACTGCCCAGACCGGAAGCAGTTCTGACAAGAGGCGGGTGTTTGAGGAAAGAACGTCATCACCCCACTCCCCTTGAGGCCCGAGGCTCACTCCTGGAATGTTGCGAAGCCTTGGGAGGCCCGAGTCCCTGAGGGGACCCTGTCTGGGTGGCTGCTTCTCCACCCCTGGGGTGGGGGAGATGCGATGCCCGGGGAGCCTTCCAGGGCTGCGCCGTGGAGGGAGGGCGGGGCCGGGCGGCCCTCAAGGAACCTGCGTGGCCACAGCTGCTCCTCAAGATGGCCGGGGTGAAGTGGGGGCGGGGGGCGGCGCGTGCACGTTCCTTCCCTCTCTTTCCGCCCCCGGAATCTGAAACCCTGTCATCAGCTGTCAGCTGGTTTGAGCCTTTGGGCTTCGGGGGCGTCCCCAGGGCAGGAGTGACAGACCTCGGGCGGTTGGAGAGGGGCGTCGGGCTGAGACCCCAGCCTGGGAGTTTGCTGCAGGGCACCATCATGAGCCCGGTTTTTAACTTCGGGGGGGCCCTTCGTTCCTCCTTCATCTCGGGGTTGAAAGTGGGAGCCCCAGACCCTCCCAAGGTGGCCCCAGAGCAGAGGCTAAGGCTGTGCTGGGAGGAGGGTCGCGCGCCTGCTGGCGGTAATGAGAACCAGCAGTCCCGTGAATGAGGCCCTGTGTGCGCCCCAGACACAAAGCGGCTGAGATGGGGAGGGGCGCGCGCGAAGTCCTTGCTCTGTCCGTCCCCTGCCCTCTCCCCCTCCCCGTAGTTGGGATCCCACCCCACCCGGAGTGGCCACTCCCGGGGTCAGGCCACCTTCGTAGAGAAGCCTCAGAGAGAGGCAAGACACCAGGGTTACTTTATTTAAAGAATAAACAAGAGATGGTAGTTCCAGGAGGGTAGGCACAGGGGACCGATTCCGCCAGAGCCCCTAGACCCCCAGCCAGTGTCGGGGTGCCCTTGGCCTTTTCCTGGCACCTCTCCCCCCCACCCCCGCCCATGCCCTTCTTCTTTATTCCAGAATCTTCTTTCCAGATCTCCGCCCCTGTGGAGAACAGGGCAGTGGGCGATGACACTCACCTCCGGGTGTGCCTCACTGTGGGGGTGGCAGCGAGTTTGGAGGGGGCCCATCCCGACGCGCTGCTCGCCCGAGCCCAGCCTAACCAATGTGCAGACTACTGTACACATTCAGAGCCCCCTGAACAGGTAGTCTGAACACTGGGTTGGCGGGGCCGGCTGTCCATCCATCCCGTGGGCCCCCTGGCAGTGGCAGGGCCACCGCGCCTCTGGCACCTCCGAGGAAGCCACCCGCCCGCGACCGTCTGCTCGTCTCTTCTGACGTGGCACGGCTGGGGCCAGCGCGCATCTGGAGAAAGTTGTGGGTTTTCAGGAAATCCTAGGGAGGCGGTGGGGGTGGGGGAGGCGGGGGTGGGGGCCGGGAGGGAGGGTCTGGGACCAGGGCCTCTGCCAGCAGGAGAAGGTCTCTGGGGGTGGGGGCGGGGTGCACACGCGCCTCCGTGTCTGTGTGGTGTGTGTGTCATGTCTGTGTGGTGTGTGTTTGTGTCGTGTGTGTGTGTGTGTGTGCGCGCGCGCGTGCCCGCAGCATCAGGAAGGCGGCCGCCCTGCTCTGGGCGGAATCACACTATAAACAATTCCAGATGTGGCGTCTTGCTCAGGGCCCGAAAGGACTGTGACTCAGTGACTTGGCCTGGCCGACCGACTGGAAGCTTCCTGCCTCGTGATGACACCATAGGGTGGGGGCAAGCAGAGCTTCTTCCACAAATTTCTGGGCCAGGAACTCAGACCCCAACCCCTTGTGAAGCCCCCAGAACTCTTAACCGAGAGGTCAGAGGGTCTGCTCACACCCCCTGTGGCATGAATGGGGGGCGCTCACCTCCTTGGCTGCCGGGCTCCTCTTCCTGCCTCTCACTGTGGCTCGGCCTGGAGGAGCACTGCCCTGCTTCCTTCTTGCATGGAGCCCCTTGGACTGACTGACCCTGGAGCACAGAGTGACAGACAGACAAAAGAAAACCCCACGTGCCTTGTAAGCGCTGACTCCAAGGTGGACATGTGCTCAGAGTTTTCAGTGTCCGTCCTCACCCTGGACCAGGAGGCCAAGGCTCCTATCCACCTTTTTATAATTTTTGTTATTTGTTATTAATTTTTTTTACCATGCCACAGGGCATGTGGGATTTTAGTTACCTGACCAGGGATCACACCCATGCTCCCTGCATTGGAAGCATGGAGTCTTAACCCCTGGACTGCCAGGGAAGCCCTTTCTACCCACTTTTAACAGCTGAAGAAACTGAGGCAGAGGAGAGACAATGAGTGGGGTGGGGACCAGCCCTTCTGATCTCCTAACCCCAGTCAGGACTGAGCCCCCACACCAAGCCTGCCCCTTCAGTAGTCCTGAAACTCCAGGCGGCCCTCCACCCACCGGGAAGCCCCCAGCTCCCTTTCCCATCACCACTGTGGCCCCTTTTGAATTCGGAAGCAGATGTCAATTGTGGGGCTTTGTTCTGATACCTTCCAGAGGTCAGGGGTAGGATGGCTGTGGTGTGAGGGAGCTTGTCTCTGTTCTCCAAAGATGTCCAAGAGGTCAAAGGCCAGGAGGGCAGTGGGGAGACCCTGGCCTCTGAAGTCCCATGGGGCCCACTCCACTGCTGTGTGCCCTGGTTGACCAGCTGCCCTCTCTCTCTGATCATGCTGCTTCCCAGGCAGGGACATGTGTGAGGGTTCCAAGAGCTGCTGGACACAGCATGTCTCCTCAGCCCTTGAGAGCTGCTGTGAGTTGGGAGTCGGGGGAGAGTTGGGGAGACCCCGATGCTGTGCTTTGGTTTCCTGATGTAGAAAACCCAGTTAATATGCTGCCACCTCCACCCCGAAACGAAGACTAATGATGATGCATTTGCACGGGCATATAGTAGGTGCTTAGCTGACATTATTGGGGCTCCGGAGTGTGACTCCCAACTCTGAGACTCACCAGGCCCAGAACCTTGGCCAGGAGATGCACCCTTTCCGAGCTGTTTGCTCAGTAACCAGCAGGACCACCGTGACTGGCATTCAGTGGGCACTTTCTGAACAAGGCCAGCCAGGCTTTGGAACTCAGGCCTCAGCTCAAGGGCTCCTCCCTTTCCAGCTTTGCCCAACCCCTACCCCCAGTGCCTGCCCTTCTATGCCTCAGTCTGTCTTGAAAATGGGATCATAGTGGTAACTCACTCACAGGCTTGTTGTGAAACTGTAGGGGACTTAACGGTTATGTTCACTTAGCGGTTGGGATCCAGGTATAGTCAGAGCTGGCCGGTTTTGAGCATCCCTTGTGTGTCAGCAGTGAACCAGACAGGAGTCCCCACCCTTGGGGATTCAGTGGTCCCAGTGAGTGCTGTGTTATGTGAGGAAAAGCACCAGGGTGAAAAGTAGAGGGCGAGTTTGGGGTTGGGTTTGGAGCAGGCCTTGCACTCTGCACAAAGGTGTCAAGGAGGCAACCATGTGGACGTTGAAGGTGGAGAGCAGCATTCCATGTGCAAAGGCCCTGGGGTAGGAGCCACTTGAGATGTTCAGAGAGAGTCAGAGGCCAGCGTGGCTAGGCCAGGTGAGCGAGGGGGAGATGGGGCAGGTAAGTTCATCTGGGGAGAGCGAGACACATGGGCAGCGTTGGATGTTGGCCATGGTCCTTGTGGTAGAGTTCAGCCAAGGCTGACCCCTCCCCTTCCTCTATCAGGAGAAAGAGAAGAAGTACATGCTGCCTCTGGACAACCTCAAAATCCGTGACGTGGAGAAGGGCTTCATGTCCAACAAGCACGTCTTCGCCATCTTCAACACAGAGCAGAGGTGAGCCCACCCAGGACCTAGGTCCCGGGGAGACCAGTGGCCCCATTCAGTCATTCTGCAGCATCTGCAGAACACTTGCTGTGAACAGTCCCTACCTAGGGTCTCAACGGTCCAGAAAGGGAGTCAGTCAAAAAACAGAAACGTGCTTCTGTGGGACGGTCAGGGAAGGCCCTTCTGGGGAGAGGTGAGAAAGAAATGAGCAGAGCCATGGTGGATCCTAAGCAGACAAGGGATTGGACCTGGGGCTGGTACTCACAGGCGCCCCCTAGTGGTCATCAGGGGAACAGGCTGAGGAGGCCAGGGTGAGGGTGGGAGACCAGGGAGGAGACACCCGCACTGGCCCCAGTGGGCAGTGGTGGGGCTGGACCTGAGTGGGGCTGATGACACAGAGGAGGAAGGGATGGATTCCAACAGAGGGACCAAACTCCTGGAGGCTGTGGGTATGAGAACAAGAAGGCATTGCCCAGGGATGGAGCTGCCGATGGCTGACATGGGGCAGGCAGAGGCAGAAAAGGCTTGGGGCCAGTCAGAGGCTGGGTTTGGGCGATGCCAAGGGAGAGGGGCCCGTGAGATTCCACGTGGAGTGTGAGGGAGGCAGCTGGGAAGGTACAAGAGACTGGTGTTCAGGACTGCCCTCTGGGCAGGAATATGAACTGGGAGCAATATTCATTGCTTTGTGGTGGTGTTTCAGGTCTAGAGGGGGCAAAGATCCCAAGGCCAGTGTAACAGAGAAGAGAACAGCCCAGGAGACTCTCAGTAAATCCATCCCCAGGGGTGTTGGTGGGAGACTTTAGCAAAAGCCAAGGCACTTCTCTCAGCTCGAGAAAAGAGCCAATTGGCAGGGGGTCTGAGAGCAGGAGGAATGGCTGAGTGTGGACCCAGGAGAGCCCCTGCTCAGATTCACACCATCACGCAGGGACCCCCTCAAGCCAGGGTTCAGCCAAAGCCTGGCTGTTCTTCATGACTGGCCAGCAGGCACTGGCTTCCTCTCTGCTGGCCCCTGGAGTACCTTCCCCACTGGCCGTTCACACCCACTGGTTCCAGCTGAGCCACCTGGCTTGTGCAGAACAGCTCTGTCCTGCTGCTTTCTGGGCTGGCCTAAAGCTCTGAGATCCTCTTTGACCATCAGCTGCCTCCAAAGTCTTTTATAGCCCTTTTAGGCACATTCCTCCCACTCCCCACCTCCCATGCCTAAGAAGCCCTAGGGTATGTGAAAGAAACTGCAGCGGGACAGGCCTGCTGGGAAGCTGTTCTGGCTGCAAGATGCCGGGCAGCCAGCACACTTGCCTGGTCCTGTGATCTTCCATGCAGTAGGGTGAAGACATTGCCTAATATATTATTGAGGGGTGAGTTCAGGAAACAAAGAATGATAGTAGCAGAAACAAGATAGAAGTTTGGTGTTTTTTTAAATAGAAATCAAGTTCAGACGTTACCATCAAGGGCAGGTTGGACAAGCCCACAGGCATCCAGACCCAGGCCCTCCTTCTTATTTCTCAGCTTTCCTCCTCTCTGTCCAAGATGGCTGCCCAGTCTCCAGCCATCATGATGATGTTCCAGGCAGCAGGAAGGAGGAGGAGGAGCAACAAAGAAATGCTCTGGAAATCTCAGGGCAGCCACTCACTGACTGCTGGTTGGCCTGAGGACTGTCGTGAGGCCATGTGTGCCTAATCTCAAACCCAAACCTCACTGGAAGACTTTGGGACAGCTTGGCCGTCTCAGCCACACCTGCTTTGTGGGACAGGGTGACAGGCATGTAGCATGGATCCTGGCCCCTATATAGACAGAACACTGTCCTTAAATGCTGGTTCGTGCCCATCTGTTTTCCCTCATCTCCCAGCCTTGTGGCTCTGCACCTTCTGCTCACAGACCCACGTGTGCCCAGCAGTTCACAAGCCTTCACTGGGAGTCTTGGTCCTGTCCCTGGCCAGCTCTACCTCCTTTCTAAGAATCTGGGCGCATGCTAGACCTTCTGAGTGCAGTGTAGTAGCCACTGCCTACATGTGACTATTTAAATATAAATCAGTGGAAAAAGTCTTAAGATCACTTTCTTGGTCACCCTGGCCCATATCTTGTGCTCAGAAAAAAACTACCTGTGACTCACGGCTACTGTGTCGGGCAGCACAGGCAGAAAACGTTTCCACTATCACAGAACATTCTTCTGGACATGCTATAGTCTTTCTACCAGGGCTTCCCTGGTGGCTCAGAAGGTAAATCCACCTGCAATGCAAGGGACCCAGGTTCAATCCCTGTGTTGGGAAGATCCCCTGGAGGAGGGAATGGCAACCCACTTCAGTATTCTTGCCCAGAGAATTCCATGGACACGACTGAGCGACTGACACACGCACTGAGTCACCTCTCTAGAAACACTTTGATGGGAGCTCCCCAACTGGCGGAGAGTGTCATGGGTCACTGCCCCCCCAGGAGAGCATCAGGAGGGGAGTAGCTGAGCTCACAGACAGAACACCAGGGATGCTGCTAGATGCAGGCTCTCACGGAGCACACACCCTGCTCTCGTCACGGTTTTGGGTGTCGCAGGCATGAACTCATGAAGCCTCCATCAGGCCAACGTGGTGTAGAGGCCGCTGCCATCCTGGGGCCTCTGGTCGTGAGTGCCCGGGTCAGGGGTGAATCCCCGTCAGTCAGGCCAACCCCAGAGCCTGCATGCCAGCTCCTTGTACCCGCTGGGCCCCGGGCAGGGTTAGCCACGGGCCTTTCCCTCCCTCCCTCGCCCCGCAGGAATGTCTACAAGGACCTGCGGCAGATCGAGCTGGCCTGTGACTCCCAGGAGGACGTGGACAGCTGGAAGGCCTCATTCCTCCGAGCTGGGGTCTATCCAGAGAAGGACCAGGTGAGAGCACCCTGAGCTGTCCCCTCCCTCCCGAGAGAAGAAGGGCAGCCAGCATCTCACGGGCTCGGTTGTTTCAGGCTGTTTGCCAGAACTCTCTGAAGGCATGTAGCCCATACCCCCTCGCTCTCTGTTTTTTTAATTTTTATTTATTTATTTGGCTGTGCCGAGTCTTAGTTGCAGCACATGGAATCTAGTTCCCTGACCAGGGAGTGAATCCAAACCGCCTGTATTAGGAGCATAGAATCTTAGCCCCTGGACCACCAGGGAAGACCTCCCATGCTGTCTTGAACAAACAAAGCAGAAAGGGGGTTGGGGGGGGTGCCGTCATCAGCACCTAGATTCTCCAACTGAAGTCAAGGACAGGGATACACATGGGCTGGGATCCTGTCTGCTTTATTCTCTCTCCTCTTCCTGTCCTGAGGCAGAGTGAACGTGGCCCCAGATTAATGTGTTGATTAATGTGTTGTCCGATTCCCAGCTGAGCGTCTCTAGCCCACCTTGGGCCGCAGTCACCCCAGGTCCAAGCAGCTCAGGCCAGGGCAGGCAGGGCCGCACAGTGCCAACGCAGCCATCAGGGGCCAGCCCCAGGGAGTCAGCTGCGGGTGGGAGAGGGCAAGCAATTCCCAGAGGAGGGGGGCTCCCCAGGCTCGCCTCAGACCACGGTTTCTACCTCACCGCTTCTCCCTCCTTGCAGGCAGAAAACGAGGATGGAGCCCAGGAGAACACTTTCTCCATGGACCCGCAGTTGGAGCGGCAGGTGGAGACCATTCGCAACCTGGTGGACTCGTACGTGGCCATAATCAACAAGTCCATCCGTGACCTCATGCCAAAGACCATCATGCACCTCATGATCAACAACGTGAGTGCCCGCCCCTCCAGGGCCCGTCCCACCCTGCAGCCAGATGTGGCCTGAACACACTCTGTACCAAAGTAAAAGTCAGGGACTTCCTGGCAGTCCAGTGATCAGGACTCTGTGCTTCCACTGCAGTGGCACAGGTTCGATTCCCGGTTGGGGGACTAGGATCTCGCATGCTTCATGGCCAAAATAAAGGAAAGGATAAAAATTAAGAGTCTCACCACCTGATTCAAACATCACAATCGGGACCCCCTAGCTCATCTTGGGAAATGGGAAGGTACAGGCCACCTGGCCTACATCCCCTCAGTTGGGTCACTGAAGCTACCACACACGTGTGTACTTTCTCTGAAGTTTTGTAGCTTTATAGTAACGCTAGAGAAGGGACTGCTGTCATCCCCATTTTAGAGACAGGAAAACAGAGGCCCAGAGAGGTTAAGAAACCTGTTTCAAGTCACTCAGAAGAGTGAGAGGTAGGATTCAAACCCCGGCTAAGTCTGTCCCCACCGTGGCCTCTAATGGCCTGTGGCCCGCCTGCCTTCACCCTGCTACCCTAGGGCTCCCAAGCCTCTCAGGGCCTCTGGCATCTCTTGAGTGAAATATGGCTACGCTAATGTCTCCTGCTGCAGGCTGCTGGGACAGCTCAGGCCCTGGGCTCAGCACTAGGCACTTAGCTGTATGTGTAGCCCAGGTTCAGTTTGTCTTGTGACTATAAGAGCTCACAGTAGGACAGTGCCTAAAGCAAAAAATCTCGTGTCCCTTCCCTTTCACTCTGTTCTTCCCAGTCTCCTCCTCATGGGTGTCCTGGTACATTCTCACATATGGATGGGATTGGCAATCTATAGGGTGCTGCAGCTATGCAATTTTAAATGCATGTATGCCTTGATCCAGCAGTTCCACTTACAGGAATTTCTCCCCACAGAGACATTTGCCAGCATGCAAATGGAGCACATGCATGGTTATTCTTTTCAGAATAGTGGCCAAGACATAGAAATCTCTATCCATTTCTTAGAATTCATTAAGTAAATATCCATTTTATTGCAAAAAAATACCCAAAAACAAAAGGATGAAAACTTTCTCCAGGTCTGTACTAACTTTATTAAAGCAGAAAAGGTATAGAGTATAACAGGATGATCAAGAAGGCTCTATTTGTGTAAAAACAGATGGGAAATCTTCTCTATATATAATATGCCTAGGAATCTGGAAGTTTGTACAGGAACCTAGTGACCCTGGAAGGGGAACTCAGGAGGCCTAAAGAGACCAGAGTGGACAAAGGAGATTTTTCACTGTATTTTTAAGTGATACTTTTTTTCCTTTACTGCTACTGCTGCTGCTGCTAAGTCGCTTCAGTCGTGTCCAACTCTGCGTGACCCCATAGACGGCAGCCCACCAGGCTCCGCCGTCCCTGGGATTCTCCAGGCAAGAACACTGGAGTGGGTTGCCATTTCCTTCTCCAATGCATGAAAGTGAAAAGTGAAAGTGAAGTCGCTCAGTCGTGTCCGACCCTCAGCGACCCCATGGACTGCAGCCTACCAGGCTCCTCCGTCCATGGGATTTTCCAGGCAAGAGTACTGGAGTGGGGTGCCATTGCCTTCTCCGTTTTCCTTTACTCGTTTTTCAAAATTTAAATGTTTGAATAGCTAATGCATTTACATGGTTTGCAAATGCAAAACTATCCAGCGCTGTCAACTTTGCGTGTGTTGAAAGTTCATTTGAGAAAATCCATCTATATATATATTCTTTTTCATGTTCTTTCCCATTACAGTTTATTATAGGATATTGAATATAGTTCCCTATGGTATATACAGTAGAGCATTGTTGTTTATCTATTTTATATATAGTAGTTTATATTGGCTAATCCCAAACTCCTACTTTATCCACCTAATTTATCCACCACCACAACCACCAATGTCTGTTTGGTAACCATAAGCCTGTTTCTGTTTTGTAAATGAGTCCATTTATATCGTATTTTAGATTCCACATATAAGTGTCTTACTCTCTGTCTTACTTAATATGATGATATCTAGGTCCATCCATGTTGCCGCAAATGGCAATCAGTTCAGTCGCTCAGCCGTGTCCGACTCTTTGCGACCTCATGAATCGCAGCACCAGGCCTCCCTGTTCATCACCAACTCCCGGAGTTCACTCAAACTCACATCCATCGAGTCGGTGATGCCATCCAGCCATCTCATCCTCTGTCGTCCCCTTCTCCTCCTGCCCCCAATCCCTCCCAGCATTCGAGTTTTTTCTAATGAGTCAACCCTTTGCATGTGGTGGCCAGAGTACTGGAGTTTCAGCTTTAGCATCATTCCTTCCAAAGGACACCCAGGACTGATCTCCTTTAGAATGGACTGGTTGGATCTCCTTGCAGTCCAAGGGACTCTCAAGAGTCTTCTCCAACACCACAGTTCAAAAGCATCAATTCTTATGTCACTCAGCTTTCTTCACAGTCCAACTCTCACATCCATACATGACCACTGGAAAAACCATAGCCTTGACTAGACGGACCTTTGTTGGCAGAGTAATGTCTCTGCTTTTGAATATGCTATCTAGGTTGGTCATAACTTTCCTTCCAAGGAGTAAGCGTCTTTTAATTTCATAGCTGCAGTCACCATCTGCAGTGATTTTGGAGCCCAAAAAAATAAAGTCTGACACTGTTTCCACTGTTTCCCCATCTATTTCCCATGAAGCGATGGGACCAGATGCCATGATCTTCGTTTTCTGAATGTTGAGCTTTAAGCCAACTTTTTCACTCTCCGCTTTCACTTTCATCAAGAGGCTTTTTAGTTCCTCTTCACTTTCTGCCATCAGGGTGGTGTCATCTGCATATCTGAGGTTATTGATATTTCTCCCAGGAATCTTGATTCCAGCTTGTGCTTCTTCCAGCCCAGCATTTCTCATGATGTACTCTGCATAGAAGTTAAATAAGCAGGGTGACAATATACAGCCTTGACGAACTCCTTTTCCTATTTGGAACCAGTCTGTTTGTTGTTCCGTGTCCAGTTCTAACTGTTGCTTCCTAACCTGCATACAGGTTTCTCAAGAGGAAGGTCAGGTGGTCTGGTATTCCCATCTCTTTCAGAATTTTCCACAGTTTATGTGATCCACAAAGTCAAAGGCTTTGGCATAGTCAATAAAGCAGAAATATACATTTTTCTGGAACTCTCTTGCTTTTTCGATGATCCAGTGGATGTTGGCAATTTGATCTCTGGTTCCTCTGCCTTTTCTAAAACCAGCTTGAACATCTGGAAGTTCACGGTTCACATATTGCTGAAGCCTGGCTTGGAGAATTTTGAGCATTACTTTACTAGCATGTGAGATGAGTGCAGTTATGCGGTAGTTTGAGCATTCTTTGGCATCGCCTTTCTTTGGGATTGGAATGAAAACTGACCTTTTCCAGTCCTGTGGCCACTGCTGAGTTTTCCAAATTTGCTGGCATATTGAGTGCAGCACTTTCGCAGCATCATCTTTCAGGATTTGAAATAGCTCCACTGGAATTCCATCACCTCCACTAGCTTTGTTCATAGTGATGCTTTCTAAGGCCCACTTGACTTCACATTCCAGGATGTCTGGCTCTAGGTGAGTGAGCACACCATCGTGATTATCTGGGTCATGAAAATCTTTTTTGTACAGTTCATCTGTGTATTCTTGCCACCTCTTCTTAATATCTTCTGCTTCTGTTAGGTCCATACCATTTCTGTCCTTTATCGATCCCATCTTTGCCTGAAATTTTCCCTTGGTATCTCTAATTTTCTTGAAGAGATCTCTAGTCGGCATTATATCATTCTTTTTTATCACTGAGTAATATTCTTCTGTGTGTGTGTGTGTGTGTGTGTGTGCGCGCGCGCCACATCATTATTCATTCATCTGTTGATGGACATTTAGGTTGCTTCCATGTCTTAGCTATTGTAAATAGTGCTTCAGTGGACATTGAGGGTGCATGTATCTTTTTGAATTATAGTTTTCTCTGGATATATGCCCAGGAGTGGGATTGCTGGATCATATGGTAGTTCTGTTTTTAGTTTTTAAAAGAATCTCCATACTGTTTTCCATAGTGGCTGCACCAATTTACATTCCCACCAACAATATAGGAGGATTCGTTTCTTACAAACCCTCTCCAACATTTATTATTTGTACATGTTTTGATGGTGGCCATTCTGACTGGTGTGAGGTGTACTTCATTGTAATTTTGATTTGCAGTTCTCTAATAATTAGTGGACATCTATTCTTAACAAGACAATTGTAGAAGGAGACTTTGGTTACGAGATCTCATATATCCATTGAATCGATATTTCTGTCTCAAAGCCACTCTTGCCCTTAATGGGGAAGCTCTGGAAGCATCCCCTCCAAAATCAACAACAAGTTGGCCATTTCCACTTTTATTTAACCTTCCTGTAGAGTTACTAGCCAATGCATTTAGATAAGAAAAATAATTTAAAGGTATGAATGTTGAAAACGAATGGGAAAAATTGTCCCTATGTAAACATGAACTTGTGTACCTAGAAACTCCAAGAAAAGTAATTGAAAAACTACCATATCTTGTAGGAGTATTCAGGAAGGAACAAAGTATTAGGTTAATGAACAGAAACTAGTAGTTTTTAAACAAAAGTCAGTTTCAAGATATAATGGGAGAAAAGATAGCTATTAAAGATAAGATTCTAGGAATTTCTAGGAATAAGTTTCACAAGAATCTCATGATTGAAAGAACCCTGAGAGACCCAGGAGCCCACTGAGTAGAAAGCTCACCTCCTTGTAAATATTGCCCATGTTCCGTAGTAAAGTTAAAGACTTTAAAGAAGAGCATGGTGAACCAAGCCCATCACAGCCACTGGCTGAGTTCTTGGCCGGTGTGGTGGGAACCTCTGACCTCTCCAACCCTTGTCCCCAGACGAAGGCCTTCATCCACCATGAGCTGCTGGCCTACCTGTACTCGTCGGCGGACCAGAGCAGCCTCATGGAAGAGTCAGCTGACCAGGCCCAGCGGCGGGATGACATGCTGCGCATGTACCACGCGCTCAAGGAGGCGCTCAACATCATTGGGGACATCAGCACCAGCACTGTGTCCACTCCCGTGCCCCCACCTGTTGACGACACCTGGATCCAGAACACCAGCAGCCACAGGTCCGTGAGGCTGGATTGCCCACAGGCTGCAGAGGGTACTGCCTGTGGGTTCCCAGCTCTACCCACCCCCACCCCCATGTGTCCATCAGGGCACAACCATGGGTGGCCAGGGTGTAGGGCCCCTGCCCACAGATGGTACAGCACCCAGGGCTGGCCATAGTGTGGGACTGCCACCCCTGCCTAGGCCTGAAGGGACGGGGGAGAGAAGGGTTAATGGCCTGCCTGTCTCCTGATGCCTTCTGTTGGTTAAGGCCAAACACAAACCAGAGAGGGCAAGGGACCTGGGCAACCCTGGCCATACAGGTGAGCCTCCTAAAGCACAGAGCAAGCTGGGAACGGCTGGTGGGAGAGGACCTAGAGGGACACGTGGAGGGTGTAACCGGCATCCCCTGCCCTGACCACTTAGAGCTGAGGTGCAGTGAGGCCCTGACATGGGCACGTCAGAGCATCGGGCAGGGACACCTGACCAGTAACAGGGCAGGTGGTGCCAGGAGAGAGGGTGGCCCAGAGATGTGTCAGAAGGTGCCGGTCTTTCCAAGCCCTCAGGGAGCCTTGAGGTTCTTTGGAGAGCAGACCCAGCCTCCAGCCTGAGATGCAGCACCCAGAGGGGAGCCTGTGGGTGCGTGGGACAGGGGCCCATGGACCTTACAACCTCTGGAGGCATGCTGGGCTCTGGAAGGATTTTGGGCTTCAAAGGGTGGATTGGCGTCATGGGGAGGCTGGAATGGGGCCAGTGAGAGGGAGATGCCGGAAGGAGTGAGACTAGAGGGAAGCAGGAGCCCTGTTGACTGAGGACAGGTGCTGGGCCCTGGCTCAGGTCCTGGAGGGGCACAGAGGGGCCCAGAGCATCTGTGCTGACCTGCCCAGGACCAGCTACTCACTGCATCTGGCTGGGTGGTAGCTGGTGCCAGCCTGTGTTACAGAGGAGGCCGCCCTCTGGCCAGTGCCCTGGCCCCACCTTGGGCTTCTGCGCCCACACCCATGTGGCCAGTGCACCCGCCCACCAGTTCACCTCACCCCCCTTCTCTCTCCACAGCCCCACTCCGCAGCGCCGGCCCATATCCAGCGTGCACCCCCCAGGCCGGCCCCCAGCAGTGAGGGGTCCCACCCCGGGGCCACCCCTGATTCCTGTGCCGGTGGGGCCAGCTTCCTTCTCAGCGCCCCCAATCCCGTCCCGGCCCGGCCCCCACCCCGGCGTGTTTGCCAACAACGACCCCTTCTCGGCCCCACCTCAGATCCCCTCTCGGCCGGCTCGGATTCCACCCGGCATTCCCCCTGGAGTGCCCAGGTAAGGCTAGACCCCCTTGCCACCTGCCACCTAGAGACACCCGCCTGTGCCCTGCAGGGAGCAAAGGAGTTACCAGCATCCCCGTGGGGCTCACGGGGAAACTGAGGCCCCGAGAGGCCTAATTCACAGAGCAATGGAGTCCAGGCGACTCCCAAGCTCCCACGCCCATCCTCTACATGAGCACGTGGGCCCCCTTGTAGCTCGGGTCCCTCCCATGGGACCCCTTCTGGTTTTGACCAGTTTCCCTTCTGAGGACACGCACATCAGGCGCTGCCCATCCCCTGCCCTGGCTTGCCCCTCCCTGGCTGCCAGGCTCTTTCTTCCCCTTTTCTCCCATGAGCAACCTGTGGTCCAGAGTGGGCGCAGGTGCTAATGCCCCGGTTGGCTCATTCCTTCCCAGCATCAAAGCAGCCACTGTGTAGCACCCAGATGGGTGCTGGCCTACCTGTACTCGTCGAGGTCAGGGCTTCGCACCACCCCAGCCAAGAACTCAGCCAGCTGTTGTGATGGGCTTGGAAGAGCATTCACCATGCTCTTCTTTAAAGTCTATAACTTTACTATGGAACATGGGCAATATTTACAAGGGGTGGGTGAGGTGGGGCCTGGGTCCTCGGCCTTGCCCGGCTTCCAGCCTCACTGCCCTCTCCCCCTCCTGTCTTTATTCTCTTTGCAGCAGAAGACCCCCTGCTGCGCCCAGCCGGCCCACCATTATCCGCCCAGCCGAGCCATCTCTGCTCGACTAGGCTGCAGGGGTTGGGGGTCATGTTCTTGGGAGTCCTCAAGCAGGACCCTCGGTGCAGGAGCTTCGGTGGTCTAAGCCCACCTGCCGCCCCTGGCCCTCCCGTCCCCAGGCGGGACCAGGCTCCCTGCGGGCAGCCCCTGGCTCTTCCCTAACCCTGGCCCCCATCCCCGGCTGGACACAGCACTGAAAGGAGGGCCCCTGGAGCCCCAGAATGAGGGGTGCTGGGGTGTTGCACTTTGGGAGATGGGGTCTCAGGTACCAGAGGAGAGAGCTGCATCTTGAGTGCCATCTTGAACAAGGGAGCCAGGCTGGTGTGGGGGGCGGGGTTCACCCAGGGGGTCTCTGGCCAGGAAAGCCTGAGTGGACCAGGCCTAAGAAACGGCACTGCAGTGTCCATACCCTGTAGGCCTTGCTCTGCTTCTCAGCAGCTGGGGCTCCCAGTGGCTCCCAGGCCCCGCGGGCCCAGCACTACCTGCCCGCCTGCCCAAGTTGTACATATTCCTTCCTCGGCCGCATTAACTGCACGGCCCAGCCTCGGCTGCCAGAGGTGCCTTCACCAGGTCTGGAACACTCAGCCCTGGCCAACCTCTCCCCTCCCTGGGCGCCCCCCTTCTCTTCCTGGGTCCCCAGGGCAGCCGGGGTTCGGGGCTGAATGGGATGGGGAAGCTTGGGAGGGCCTCTGGGTCCCCACCCGGGCCTCCCCCACGGGTCAGGCTCCGGGCGGCCTCTCCATGAGCAAAGCTTCTCGCTCGCTCGGTTTGACCACTGTAAGTGCCTGCACTCTGTACCCTATTAATAAACTACAATAAAGGGAAGACGCTTCTGGTGGCTCGTGTGTGGGCCTTTTGTGTTGCCGTTCAGGCTTGGGGGGGTGGCCTTGCCCCTGTCCCTCCCACCACGGGCCCCCCCCCATACCTCACTCACAGGGCCTCTGCTCTCAGGTGGGAGGGTTCACTTCTACTAGAGGGGAGAGCTTTTACTTTCCTAAACACCTCAGGAGCAGAAGCAAATGTTCCCCCTCCCCCCATCCCCTCGTGGTTCCCAGGTGGCACTGGTGGCCAAGAACCTGCCTGCTAATGCCAGAGACATAAGAGAGACCGGTTCCATCCTGGGTCAGGAAGGTCCCCTGGAGGAGGGCATGGCAACCCACTCCAGTATCCTTGCCTGGAGAATCCCATGGACAGAGGAGCCTGGCAGGCTACATTCCATAGGGTTGCAAAGAGTCAGGCATGACTGAAGCGACTTACCCTGCACACACACACCCCATCCCCACACATAAGATGCTTGGCTGGTAACAGTGCTGATAACAGGCCAGGATGGGGACCTGGGACAGGTGTGCGAGTTACTGAAGGGAAAGGGTATCCTGGCCGCCCACCTTATACTGTGCCTCGGTCAGGCTCCTCCTCACCCCCACAGTCCTGAGGGCTTCCCCCTTCACCCTCTTGGGGGCACAGGCCTTCTGGCTTAGCCCGGGTCACAGTTAAACTTTGCTTTCTGATTTTTTCTCTTGTGCCCAGGCGACCACCTCCATCGGCTCCTGCCCGGCCTTTCTTCTGAGCTTCGTGGGAGACCCCTCCCGCCCGTCCGGCTGCCCTCTTGGGGGCAGGACTGTCTTGGCTGGTGTCCCTGAGCCCCAATCACCAGGCACTGTGATTTTTTTTCTGACCATAATTTATTGACTCTGGTGCCCAGACCACCCTTTGTTCCAGGAGGCTCCCATGCAGGCTTGAGCTGGGCCATCCCTTGGCCCCGTGTGGGGCCCCTGCACAAAGAGCAGGAGGGCCAGGTGGTCTTACAGACTCCGCTCCCCGAGTTCTGTAACCAGACCTCACACCCAGCCCACTCCCCGCTGGGCTGAGGGGCCAGGCCCCTTCCTGTCAATAAAAGTGACTGTTCTGGCAAGAACACTGCAGCCAAGTCTTGTTCCCCCTGGCTCCTGGCACAGCAGGCCATCCCCAGTAGCAGCACAGGCCTTGGGTGGAGCCACAAGGAGAACGCAGGCAGGCAGAGGATCCCGCAGCAGTCAGCCCCCTCCTATCGGGACCTGACTTGGAGGGCCAGTGGGAAGAGAACGGGGAGTTTGCTTCCTGGGCCCAGTCCGGCACTGCACAGGGCTGGTGCAGACTGGAAGACTCTGGCTAAGGCACATTACCGTAGGGGACAGAGGCAGGGCCAGAAAACCCCAGGGTTGCCTTTGAACCCTGCAGTGCCCCCCATGCACCATTTCTAGGAAAACAGGTACAGCCACTGAGCCATTCCTCCTGGAGGGACCCACACCTGCAAGCCAGCCGGTGCTCCCCACCCAGGACCGAAAGGGTGGAGACACGGTGGGTGCCCCACCTTAGGGCTGGAACTACACAGCCTCCCCTTGTGTAGGAAACAGTTGGGGAAGGGATGCCCCTAAGTCTCACATGCATGCGCCGTGCTGCCCCTCCTCTCCCCTGTTCTTCCACGGCAACAGGCTACATAGGCACAGGCCGCTTGTCCTGAAAGAAGCGCTTGAGCGTGCAGACTTGCAGCACGGCCACCAGCAGCAGCACGGCCACGTTCACGGCCGACCAGAAGTTGACCCGCTCCAGGTTGCCTTCTTGCAGGTTGCGGTCACGTGCCTCAAAGGCTCGCAGCAGAGTCAGCACTTGGATGCTGCGCTCCAGCCGGATCCTCATGGTCTCGATGGACTCCTGTGGCAGAGAGGGGAAAGGCAAGGCTTTGTCCTGCAGGATGGGAGTGAGAGTTCGTTTGTGGGGGAGAGAGCTGAGAGCACAGATTCGGTGGCCAGGCTGCCTGAGTCTCAAGCCCTCTGCCATTCACTGGCTGTGTGACCATGAACAAGTAAACAACCTCTCTGGGCCTCAGTTTCCTCCTCCGAATTAAACCTCAGGGTTGTAAGAAATGAATGCCCAATTAGGCATGAAGAGCATACTAACTAGTAAGTAATAAAATGCAGTAGGTGAAGCCAGATTGCTTGGGTTCAAATATTGGCTCTGTTGCTGGCTGTGTGGCCTTAGGAGAATTACTTAGCCATCCTGTTCATCAGTTTCCCCAACTGTAAAATGGGGGATAATTAGAGCACACTCCCTATATATAGGGGGCTTCCCTGGTGGCTCAGACGGTAAAGAATCTGCCTGCAATGTGGGAGAACTGGGTTCGATCCCTGGTGTGGAAGATCCCCTGGAGAAGGGAATGGCTACCTAATCCAGTATTCTTCCCTACATATACAGTGGAGACTTCATGAGTTATTCAAGCCCTTAGAAAAAGGTTTATACCTAGAAATGTTCTACTGTTATTAAGTTGCGGGTACCAGTATGTAGGGGGCTTCCCAGGTGGGGCTAGTGGTAAAGAACCTGCCTGCCAGTGCAGGAGATGTAAGAGAAGTGGGTTCGATCCCTGGGTCAGGAAGATCCCCTGGAGGAGGGCACAGTAACCCATTCCAGTATTCTTGCCTGGAGAATCCCATGGATAGAGGAGCCTGGTGGGCTACAGTCCACAGGGTCACAAAGAGTTGGATATGATAGGACTGAAGCAATTTAGCACGCAGGCACCATTATGTAGGAAAGGTGGGGTCAGGCCCAGGCAGACCCCTGCCAAGGTGAGAGGGCAGGGAGCAATGCCAGAGATCTGGAAGGAGTGGCCCCAGCTCTCCTGGGCGCACCTTGATGTCCTCCATCTTGACTTCCAGAATCTCCTCAGGCTCCACAGCCTCTGCCCAGCCCTCGACCTCCTCTTCATCCTGCAGGCTGTCAAAGATGAGTTCAAAGAACACCAGCTTCTCCGAGATGGTGCTGAAGGAGTTGTCAAAGCACAGCTTGTAGTCCCCGGCTTCCGTGGGCTCCACCCTGGGCATACAGACACACATGACCCTGAGTGGCCGACCGGCTGTACTTTTCGAGGCCGGCAGGGTGGTAACCCGAGGCCGCCGGCAAGGGGCAGGGCTGTAACTGAATCCAGACAGCCAGCGGGACTTAACTCACGTGTGCACACCGTCTGCCTTGCGGGACTCGCTGACCAGCAGCACTCCCTGAGGGCTCTCCAGACTGAAATCCACGTCCAGCCCAGCACCTCCGATCACCTGGGGGGCAGGTAAGAGCAGGATAGAGGACTAGGGCTAAGCCAAAGGCACCTTCCAGAGAACGTCAGGGCTGGACCGACCCGCGTAGACCCATACCGACCACCACCCAGAGGTCTGCATGAGTTCTGACACCTACACCTTCAAGCCAGTCTTGCCCCACTCCCGTCCCTCTGGCGCGCCCCTTGCCTTGGCTCCGCCCCTGAGTTGATGCCCTCTTTTATATGGCCACGCCCCACCCTAGAGATCGCGTCCCGACTTGGCCATACCCCAAATGAGACGACGGAGCCCAGCCTTCTTTACTTAGCCCAACCTCCGAGAAATTATCAGGTTGACCACACCTTTTTTGTACAGCATCCTGGTCTTCCCTCCCAACTCCCTCAATCGACCCAATCCTTTTGACCACGCCCACTCGCGACGGTCCTGCCTTCTGACAGGCTCCCTCGTTCTCCCGATGGCCCCGCCTCCCCGCTGACCCACTCTAGCCCCGCCTTCTATTCCCATCCCTTCCGCTCCCACGCGCTGTCCCCGCCCCTCAGGCTCCCTCTCCCTGGCTCCGCCCTCGTGCGCCTACGCTAGGGCTCCTCCTCCTTCCCTTCTTCAATGTATGCATAGCATGCTCCGGTTTGGCCACGCCCCGTCTCCGTGCCTCCGCTCGCTCCCCAACCCGGGACCCTGTACCTGGTACTCAGTCTCAAGGCTTGCGTTGGCCGGCGCGGACTGATAGAAACACTGCTTCCGCCCCGCAGGCAGCAGGAACGTGAACTCGCCGTCCTGGATCGGCGGGGGCCCTGCCCCTCCCACGCCCACTGGCGGCAGTAGTAGCCACAGGGCCAAGCCTAAGGCCGTGCCGGCCGCCATCATCCGGGTCACTCTCTGGTCTGCTAACCGGTTGCGGTTCCTTTAAGGAATAGCTCTGTCCACTATGCTATTCGGCGGAGTTCATTGGCAGCCGCTTCTGTCCGTTATCCGAAGCCCGCGGAACCAGGAGTGAAGGACCCCCCGAGAGCCTAGCTGCCTGAATGAATGCCTGATGCGCCTGAAAACACTCGATCTTCTACAGATTTTTCTTTGTAAAGCCTCTTTTCTAGCCTCAGTAACTGTGAGGAAAATTACAAAAATAAAACCACGATGGTATATCCTCTTCAGGCAAAAGTTAAGACAACTGTGGTGGAGACAGCTAGGTCCTGCGGTTTTCCCAAAGTACCCCGCGCGCGACTACTGTTGTTCGAATCCGTCTGGGTGTAGTGTGTCGAAAATAGAAGCAGGGCGTGTGCCTGCACGCGACCCGTAGGACTCGTGTATAAAAAAGCTCAGCTAGGGTGGGTGGAGACTTCTATTAACTTGGATTCTTGCCGGTCCCTGGTCCTTGAGCTTGGCCTCAGGTCCGATGCCTAATCTTTCATTCCTTGGCGCCTTAGAACCGTCGCTTTATCAGTCTCCTTGTTTCTAAATCGGAGGTGATGATAATTGAGATGAGGCCTGGCCCATAGTGAGCTCCCTGCATTTTTTACATATTGTTTGCTCGGGAGCCTGGCCTCACCCTGCTCGCGAAGGGTATCCAACTCGACAGCCCAGGTGCTTAGCGTCAGCAGAGAAAAGCCGAGTGTGGGCTTTCAAGGCAGATTGCCTAGTTCAAACCATGCCCCATGCTTTACTTGAGGCATCACACTGCTGGGCCTCAAGGGATGATCTAGTCCTTGACTGGGCTATTGTGAAGATGAAGTAAGATGATGTTTATTTAGTGCTTGGTGCATCCATAGTCCCTCAGTAAACATTAAATTTATATTCCAGGTTTATCGCCTTGCTTTGGGCCTGCCGCCAATTAATCTCTCATTCTGGTTTAGAGAATTTGGAGGCAACCTAAGCAAACAGATAAGAAAGATGTCATTGGAGAATCGGACTGTGGAGATTCCATCCAAACATAAGAAAAAATGTTCAGATTGGCAGTGTTGAGTTGTTCAAGATAGCCTGAAAGAGGTTGGCAGGCGGTGACAATTACGCTTTGAACGCAGCTGGTGGCTGTCAACTACACATTTGGAGAGCTTGGGGAAGTAACACTTTGTAATGTCAAAGTTTATGTATGGTCATGGTTGGTATTCCTTTTGCAGGAGAAGGGCAGGGGGACACTGCAAGGTATGTGGGTGTTCTTTACTGTTGCAAGTTTTTCTGTCATTCAGAGTTACTACTTGAACATTTGGAAGTAGTTGTGGAGAATGGGTGATAAATTTTTGTTAAGGATTCTTTTTTAAAAAGGGGAAACTCACATTAAAAAGAACCATTTTAAGTAAACAACTCAGTCGCATTTAGTATATTCATAATATTGTGCAACCATTACTTCTACTCACTTCCAAAACTTCATCAGGAAGGAATCCCTGTACCCATCCAGCAATTATTCCTCATTCTTTCCTCACCCGAGTCTGGTGATCAATCTGCCTCCATGGGTTTGCTAATTCTGGATATTTCATGTAAATGGGATGTTTGACCATTAGTGTCTGGCTTGTTTTTCTTAGCATAATGTTTTTAAGGTTTATCATCATATCACTATTTCTTTTTTTACAGCTGAGTAGTATTCCATTCCATCTACTGGATGCTTGGGTTGTTTCCAATTTTGGCTATTGTGAACAGTGTCTCTAGGGACCTGTTTGTATATGTATTTGTTTGAGTATCTGCCTTCAGTTCTCTGGGGGTATATACCTGGGAGTGAAGCTGCTGGGTCATATGGTAATTCTATGCTTAACTGTTTGAAAAACTGCCAAACTTTCCCACAGTAAAGTTGCACAATTTTACATTCCTACCAACCATGTACAAGGGTCCCATCCCAATTTTCCTACATCCTCATCAACATTTGTTATATTCCATTTTAATGTTAGTATATTCCTTCTCATGTATATGAAGTGGTATCTCATAGTAGCTTGTTTGTTTGTTTCCTTTCTGAGGATGAGTCCATTTTATTGAGGGGCATCAAGAGAAGGTCTTAGGACTGGGAGGACAATGAGATCTAACATCCTTCTCCTAGCTGGGATCTCCTCAATTTTACAGTCGCTGAAAGCTCAGTGGCTAGGTAGGTTTGTTTCGTTTTGTTTTGTCATGCCACATGGCTTGCAGGATCTCAGTTCCCTGACCACAGGATCTCAGTTCCCTGAACCCTGGCCACAACAGGGAAAGCCCAGAATCCTAACCACTAGGTCACCAGGGAACTTCTAAAAGCTCATAGTGGTTTTGATTTGCATTTTCTTAATGATACTGAGCATCCTTTCATGTGCTTATTGGTCACTTGTATATCTTCTTTGGAAAAATATCTGTTCATGTCTTTTGTCCATTTAAAACTTGGATGTTGTTATTGTCGAGTTATAATATTCATATATTATGGAATGAAAAAGGAAGAAAGGAAAACAGTGAAAAACCTCTCCTGCTCTTTGCCAAACTCTGCTGGAGCACATCAATACTCCATCTGGGTATTTATAACTCTGCCTTAGCCTTCTCTTCCTATTTGCATCAAGCCTAGAAATTGACCAGAGATGAAAGAGTAAGGTCTTCTTAAGTCTTTCCTGATCATCTGTCCTGCCCTAGGTATGCACACTGCTCTCTAAATTCCCCAGGATATATGGGTGCTTTTGAGTGCCTTAATTACCCAAAGAAACTCACCCCAGCTTTTCCTCCCAGCTTTTGCCATGTATGTTATTGTCCACCATTGTAATCTTGTACAGCAGAGAGCTGTGAGTTGTTCCTTTACCTTACAGTGTTTTCTAGGAATACGTTCTGAGTTAAAGCACACTGAGTCAGTCCCTCAGGTTACCCCCAGACATGTTAGAACACACACACACAATAGTGTGAGAATGAGGGCTGTTCTGCTCCCTTAGAAACTGGGAACCGGGGCCCCATGCTGGGGACACAGGTGGCTATCTTCAGATCCTCCACTGTGCTGGACAAGGAGGTGAGGAAGGGTATGGAAAACACCACAAAGCTTTCCTGCCACGTTCAAGTTGCCTCTTCTTGATTTGCATTTCCTTGGTTGACATAAATGTTTAGCTGTTTTCCCGCGTTCAGATAAAATTGATTCTTACCATTTTTGCTCAATTTGTTGATGTTTTGGATGAGATACAGGCCTATAGAGCTACCAACCCCACCTTTTTCACTGTTGGCCGGGACGAGTGGGTGATTCTTTTTTCCCCTCAATTAAGTAAAATCCTCCCTCTCCCCCAGTATTCAACAACATGTACTGAGTAGACACTATCAATGTCCTGGGAGCTGTCATCTCAGTGCTGCTCCACTAAATGATTTCAGTTTCTCAGAGGTGCTCAGAAGTCAATGCTAGATGGGTAGGTAAGGTGACTTATTTCACCTAGGTGGAGTTGGGGAGAGCTTCCCCAAGGAGGTGGCATTGAATTTCAGATTTGAAGTAGTAGGGAGAAGACGAAAGCAGAAAAAAACAGTTCTCTGACATCAAAGGCGCTCAGAGAGTTCAAGGGGCAGAAAGGGGATGAAGGTGGGGTGGGTGGCAGGAGTAGCCAGAGAAGAGATGGGAATCTTGGGCAGACCAGCCCCTCATACAAGGCCCCACTTTCCTATGTAATGTTGGCCCAGAATCTTAGCCAGGGGTTCTTATGACCATGGGGAGTTGGCCGACTGGCTTCTGGAGGTCAGGGATTCCCCTGAAATTATAATCAAAAGATTACAAGAGCGTGTGCTGGGCAGTGTGTTTTGTTTTCCCCACCAGAACCGTTCTCCACCATACTCTGTACTGCTTCACAGCGGGGGTGGAGGGGCGAGGGGGCTGATACCTCCATCCCGGATCAATGTGGCTGCCTTTTCCTCTGCTTTCCAGTTGAGTTTGGCCCTGGTAGGATATCTAAAGGCTTCAGGAAAGGAAGGTCTAGGTATCTATCCCCTGGTTCCTATCTTTTTTGTCTGCATCTTTCAACAAAAGCCCGTAACTCTAGCTCTCTCCAAGTTCCAGGACCACTCCCCCTCCAGCAACTTCAGGCCTGGCTGCTAACAGTGACCATAGGAAGTCACCGTCCCTCATTGCTCCCCTTTCACCCTGTTCGTGACTCCTCAGTTCTGTCTCTTAAAGGCATGATCTGTGTGACAGCTGACCAATACAGGTATGTGTATCTATGTTACTGAATTCAAAATTCCAGGTTATAGATCCCTGCATCACATTAGATGCTCCCAGGACGAAGTCTTCACTTACATCCAAGACCCTAGCCCCTCTACCTACAATGCCCTCCTTCCCTCTCCTTCTCAGGCTTTTGGAGTCAGATGTCACCTCCTCCCAGAAGCCTTCCTTGAACTTCCTGAAGCTAAGTGAAGAACCTTCCTCAGTGACAACTCCAACATAGCACGTCACCAAACGGACTGTCACTGTCTGCTTGTCTGACTCACTGAACTCTGAGCTCCCAAGTGCAGGAGCTGTTTCATTCATCATGGCACCCCTGGTACCCAGCATGGTTCTGAGCCCTGGTGACACTCAGTAATCAGCTGGTGGCATAAATAAACCAAGTATCTCTCCCAACTCTTGTCTCATACACACCCAGAAAAGAGCCACAAAAATAGACTGAGGGAATGTGTTGGCTTTCAAGTCAGACAAGCCCAAAATATTTATTGTTCACTGTGTGCCAAGCACTGATGTAGGCATTGGGAAACTGCAAGAGATACCACAGGCTCTGTCTCTGTACTCTGGAGGAAGATATCTGGATGAATTCAGTAAGCTCAATCATGTTCTATGAACCATGCTGACCAAATCCAATTGATATTTACAGAATATTACACCAAGCAACTGCAAAGTGCATTTTCATTTTGAGTGCACATTGTATGCAGATATATACTGGGCCACTGAAAAAAGTATCGGACTTCCCTGGTGGTACAGTGGATAAGCATCTGTCAATGCAGGGGACACCAGTTCAATTCCTGGTTTGGGAAGATTCCACATGCCTGTACAACTAAGCCCGTGTGCCACAAGTACTGAGCCAGTGCTCTGGAGTCTGCGAGCCACAACTAGTGAAGCACACGCACCTAGATCCCATGCTCTGCAACAAGAGAAGCCACCACAGTGAGAAGCCCTCTCACTGCAACCAAGAGTAGCCCCCTGATCGCCACAGCTAGAGGAAGCTGGCAAGCAGCAACAAAAACAGCGCAACCAAAAATAAATAAAGAAGTTAGGAAAAGAAGTGCCAGTTAAGCATATGGTAACTGGAAGAAAGAATAAAATAAAGATAAGACCACGAAGCAATGAAATAGAAAACTGAAAATAAGGGAAAACAACAAAGTCAAAAGTTGGTACTTGGAAAAAGATTAAAAAACTGAATAACCCCCAGTGAGACTAATCAAGGAAAAAAAAAAAGAGAAATAAAGCACAAATTACTATTATTAGGGATCAAAGAGGAGACATCACTACAAACCCTACAGACATTAAAAAGCAAACAAGGAAATTTAAACAGGTTTATAGCGATGAGTTTGATATCGTAGATGACATGGACAAACATGAAAATACACGCATGCTAGTTGCAATCAAAGAAAATTACAAGGTACTACCCTGGAATTGAGAAAGGGGATTTTTCTAAGCTCAGAGGAATCTGGGAAGATTTCCTAAAAAATTAGCATTTAAACTTGAGACATGGACTTCCCTGGTGGTCCAGAGGTTAAGAAAGTGCCTGCCAATACAAGGAGCACGGGTTCAATCCCTGGTCTGGGAAGATCCCAAATGCCGCAGAGCAATTAAGCCCGTGCACCACAACTACGGAAGCCTGAATGCCCTAGAACCTGTGCTCCACAAGACAAACCCCCATAGGAAGAAGCTTGCACACCAGAACTAGAGAGTAGCTCTCACTCGCTGCGATTAGAGAAAGCCTGTGCAGCAACAAAGACCCAGCACAGCCAAAAAAAAACCTCTAAGACCTGAAGGAGAAGTGGGATTAGATCAGGTTGACAGAATTGTGTTCCATGCAGGGATGATGGCATACATGCAAAGGTCCTGAGGTTGAAATCAGCTTTGTGTATCTAAAGAAAAAAGTCCACTCTAATGATCCTTTTTAATGTTGGCAACTACACACTTGCATCCTTCCTGGGTGTAAACTTCTAGGTGGGCCTGGTAGACTTGACCAGAAATGTTTAGAAACCAAGGTTGGTAAGACAGGCGTTTGGAAATTTCCTGGCTATCAATAGGAGGCAATTTATGCTGCAAACAATGTCATTTCTTCCATTCTGGAGCTGATGTTTGCTTTCACCTGACTGGTGAAGCTCCTGAGACACAGGAGCTTGTGTGGCCTCACCCTATGAACACTCACACTCCACGAACTGATACACTTTGTCTCATAAATTCTTTGGAGCTAGTGTCTGCTACTCTTAGCCCTATTCTTCCAGGCGGCAAGCGGAGGACTTGCCAGGAAGGCCAGGAAGGACTGTCCCTTGCCTGAGGTCACAGAGGCCAAGCCCTAATCATCATGCCCTACCAACTTCCACCCTACACGTTTCAACTTCTGGGCACATGTTGGGCCACCTTTTGTGACTTGGGCCTGGGTTTCCCATACAACCCACGTTCCCTGCACTTCCTCATGCCCAGTTAGGAAAAAATAAACACACACACACACACACACATACTGGACTATCTCATCCACCTTTTCCTCCCATCTGCCGAACCTGGGCCCCCAAGGAGCAGTGAGGTGCCAGGCTCTGGTGTGCGTCTGTGGAAGAGGTGGGGAGGGGAGAGAGTCCCTTTCGGTGCCCAGTGTGTGTGTGTGCAATTTCCTGCCAGTGAGGAAACACTCAGCTCAAATCAGCCCTGGTTCTCCTTTCCCTGCTCTGGCCTCACAGGAGGAGCTGGCAGCGAGCCGTGGGCCACCCTAGCCTCCGCCAGATTTCCTGACCAAACGCGGGAGGAGAGATGCCCTGGATTGTCCTGCTGTTTGCAGCCGGTGAGCTGATGCCCCTGCGCCACCCCTCACCCTGTTCCGCTCCCTCCATCCACCACCTTGTCTCTGCTGGGGGGCGGCGGGGAGGGGTGCATGCACACAGAGCAGGAGCTGGAGAGGCTGAGCCCTGACAGATTTGCCCCAGAGCCTTGGAAAAGGTGCTGGGGGGCATGCGGAGCATGGACATCTCTTGTGGGGTCTCAGTACCCCCCACATCACAGGTATTAGAAATGCCACCCCACTGGAGACAGCAGTGCCCACACCCCATGACTCAGCCCTGCTTGGCCTCTGCAGGTTTCTACCCCCGGGACTGGGGCAGCAGGAGGATCTACTGGTTGGTCGGAGAGGGTGAGAGGAAAGCTGGATAAGGAAAGGCTTGTGTCGACCTCACCTGAGCCAGACACTCCATGCAGGAACCTGGGGCCACTGGGGAGACACTGGTCCCTCCTGCAGGAAGCCGTGCCCTGAAATCGTATCCCTCATCACAGCCTGGGAAACAAGACAGAATCACTCTGCCCTCCCCTTCTCCCCTTGATCACCCCCACCTCCTGCTACCCAGACTCCTTGAGCACTCCACACCCCTTCCAGCCTCCAGCCTTTGCCTGAGATGGTCCCTCTGCCTAGAATGCTCGCTCCCAGCTCTTCCGTGCTGTGTCTTCAGGGAAGCCCTCTCTGGCTACCCCATCACCCTCGTCTCCTTGAGAATGTCAGCTCCCCAGCAGGCATGTCTTATCTGTTCATCTGTCTGTCCGTCTGTCTCATCCACTGCTCTGTCCCCAGAGCCTAAACAGGGCCTGGCACATGGTCAGTGCTGTTGATAGAAGTAATACGAGTGTAATTGTGATGCTGTGTAACATCCACGGCTATTATAATAAAATGACTCCAACAACATGACCTCTCACCATGTGCTGGGCGCTTGATCCTCTCAACATAGCAGTAGGGTAGGGACAACTAGGGGCTTCCCAGGTGGCGCTAGTGGTAAAGAACCTGCCTGCCAATGCAGGAGACACAGGTTCAATCCCTGGGTCAGGAAGATCCCCTTGAGCAGGGCATGGCAACCCACCCCGGTATTCTTGCCTAGAGAACCCCATGGAGAGAGAAGTCTGGCAGGCTATGGTCCATAGGGTCACAAAGAGTCAGACATGACTGAAGCGACAGCATGCACTCACAAGGACAACTAGCCTCCAGTTGTACATAAAAACCAAGGCCCAGAGAGGGGGAGCCATTTGCCCAAGGCTACACAGCCAGGCTGGCCTCTGCTCTAACCACCCACCCACCTAACCTCCCCTATCTTGCTTTGCAGGCTCCTTGGCGATCCCGGCGCCATCCATCATGCTGGTGCCCCCACACCCCAGCAGTAAAGAGGACCCCATCCACATCTCGTGCATGGCCCCCAGGGGTTTCCCAGGGGCGAATTTCACGCTGTACCAAGATGGGGAGGTGGTGGAGCTCCTGAAAGCCCCCAAGGACCAGCTCAGGGTCATCTTCAACCTGAGTGGTGGCAGCAGGGAGGTTCGAGGGGGACCGTTCTGCTGCCAGTATAGCGTGCTCGGCGAGAATAGGCAACCCCAGCTGTCGAACCTCAGCGAGCCTGTGCACGTCTCCTTCCCAGGTAAGTCCCTCCCATCGGCCCTCACTGCCCAGGCTCCATCTTCTCACGGTGGAACCTTTATAGGCGCTCTTCTCTCCACCTGGGAGTCATCACTCTTCCAACTTGCCAGGAGTTTCTTTTCCTCCGTGGATGGAAGAGCCTGGTAGGCCACAATCCACAGGGTCGCAAAGAGTCGGACACGACTGAGAGACTTCACTTTCACTTTCACCACATGCAATGGGTACAGTCATTCTTCCCATTTTCCAGATAAGGAAACTGAGGTACAAGAGCTGAAGAGGCTGGCGCAGGTCACTCAGCCAGCAGAGCTGGAGTTCCACCGGCCTCTGAAGTCCAGACATTAGCAGCACCTTTCCTTACTGGCCACAGTATTTATGAGCACCTGCTATGCACCAGGCACTGCCCTTGGCATTGCAGGCTCAGCAGTGAATGAAACAGAAGTCCCTGCCCTCTTGCACATTACGAGGGGGTGGCAATGGACATCAGATGATAAATAAGGAGTTTTATAAATATTCAGCCAGCTAGTAGGGGACAAGGGAAGTAACAGGAATGAAATACAGCCTGGTGAAGGGCATCTTTTTTTTTTTTTTGGGTTGTGCCACGTGGCTTGCAGGATCTTAATTCCCCTACCAGATAGGGAACCCAGACCCTAGCAGTGAAAGTGCTAGAGTCCTAACCACTGGACCACCAGGGAATTCTCAAGGGTGTCATTTTAAACAGAGAGGAGAGTGATCAGGGAAGGTCGTTCTGAGGAGGTGATGTTTGAGCCTGAAGGATGAGGAGCCAGCCACATGGCTGTCTGGGGCAGGAGGGTTGCCAGCAGAGGAAGCTGGCTGTGCAAAGGCCCTGAGGCTGGAGCGTGCCTGGTGTGTTTGAGGGGCGTGGAGGTGCCCCATATGACTGAAGCATAGCAAGCAAGGGGAAAGTGGCAGGGGGCTGAGAGCAGGGGGAGGCAAGGAGGATCATGCAGGGCCTTTGCTGCAGCAACGACTTGGGCTTTTTGTCTGACTGTGACTGAAGCCCTGGGAGTGAAGATGTCTTCCTTTGGTCTTTCCAGGAGTGGGGGCTGGGCCTGGTCTTTGGATCAAGGAACAGGAGGGAGGGGAGGGAGGGAGGGAGGGAGGAGGTGACTCCCTGCGTCACCAACAGTCAGAACTTTCCTGCTGCAGAGAGAAGGTTGTAGCCAGCAGAGGCCCACAGGTTGTGATGACAGAACACTCTGTGTCCTTCCCTGGCCTCAAGTTCCACTATCAAAGGCCCCCTTCTCTCACCTTGGTCCTGTGGTCTCAGAGTAGGGCAGTAACAGCTCTCCTGCCCCAGATGAAAGAATGAACAAGGGCTAACACTGAGAATACCCAAGTGAGCACCTCTCCTCCCCTCCTGGCTAGTTCCTGACCTGTACTAGGGTCCGGGCATCTCCTCCTGGCTCCCCTGAGAGATTCCTTGCCTCTCTCCAGGGAGGGGTAGCCAGATCTCTTGCAGAGACATAAACTCTGGAGCCGGGGATTCATGCTTCTGTGGGTACCTCTGTGTGGGCCTCAGAGTCCACCATGTGGCTGGGGATGGGTGTCGTCTGACCCCGTTACCCAGCCAGCAAGACTCTTCAGACCACAAGTAACTGAAAACTGGACTCAAATTGGCTTCAGCAACAAAAGGGGATTTGTTGGTTTACTGAACTGAAATTTGTTCATGGCACTGATTTCCATCATGGCTGGATCCAGGTGCTCAACGGTGTCAGGAATCATGTGCCACTTCTCAGCTCTGCTTTCTTCTGTGTCTTATTCTTAAGCAGGCTCTCCCTCTCATGATGTCAGAATTGTATACCTTGGAGCTCCAGATGTATATCCTACCGGCTTTGCAATGCTGGCCTGAGGAATAAGCCTCTCTTCCCAGTAATCTAGCAAAGTCCAGAAATTAGTTTCATTGGCTCAACTTGGGCAACATGCCACTCCCTGAACCAATTAGGTTAGCCAGGGGTAGGGAATATGCTAATTGGACAGACAGAGTTGCTAGATCCCCAAGGTCTAGCTATACCTAAACCAAATGTTTCTGGGGTAGAAGGGGAGGGCTGGCTCTCTAAAGGTAGCCCAGATGTATGCCAGGAGTCCCACTTTCTTCCTGCACCCCCACAATTCCATGGCCTACCCAATCTCTTTTTTCCCCATCTTCCTCTAGTGCCCACCTGGATCCTGGCACTCTCCTTGAGCCTGGCTGGAGCCGCTCTCCTCCTCGCTGGACTGGTGATCATTGCCCTGATCATCAGGAAAGGTAACAGCAGGCAGAGGAAGCGTGGCTCACCGGAACTTGCAAATCCACTAAAATCCACTCCAACTCACATCCATTTTTAGGAGCACAGAGGCACACAATTGGGAGTTCTTACTCTAAAAACTTAGCATTGAAGAACCTTTCAGAATTTCAATGGTGGTGGTGGGCAGGGGAAATTCATATATATATATATATATATATATATATATATATATATATATATAGTAAAATATACACGATGTAAAATTTGCCATTTAACTTTTTTTAATTTATTTTTTATTATTTATTTTTTAAATATTTTTGGCCATGCCATGGGGCTCGTGGGATCTTAGTTCCCCAACCAGGGGTCAAACCTGAGCACCTGGCAATGAAAGTGAACCGCTGGGGAATTCCTTTTTTTTTAAAGGTTTAGTTTTTAAATTTTAACTTCTACTGCTCTACAACCATCACCACCATCCATCTCTTCATCTTCCTAAACTGTAACTCTGTCCCCATAAATACCAACCCCTGTTCCCCCTCCCCCAGCCTCTGGCACCCACTGAAATCAGTATTTAAAAATAATCCTTTTACATTTTTGTACCTTGCTTGAAGTTTTTACCAACATACATTACTCATGTAATTGGGAGGGAAAAGTGTCTTCAGTAACTCCCCTGTTGAGAGGGAAATTTGCCAGGGGAGAAGGCAAGGCTGGGTGGCAAATGTACAAGACGCCTTGTTGGTTTCTTAGCTTTTTGTAACCACAACCAAAATCTAACAAATGCTTTTTGTTTGTTTGTTCCCAGTTAAAGTAAAAAACTTGAACAAGAGACGGTGAGAACATCCCTGGAGACCCTCAGAGGGTAGTTTTTTGGGGAAAAAGGCAAACTCCTGTCCCAAGGCAGGAGTTTCTGATGGGCATTGAAGAGCTGGCCGGGTTCTAGGGGCAGATGGGTACTTACAGGGCTCCATCTCAAAGAGCACCCTCTGGTCAATGGGCGGGTTAATAAAAATAGGTGCTACTATGGCACCCCACTCCAGTACTCTTGCCTGGAAAATCCCATGGGCAGAGGAGCCTGGTGGGCTGCAGTCCATGGGGTCGCTGAGTCGGGCACGACTGAGCGACTTCACTTTCACTTTTCACTTTCATGCATTGGAGAAGGAAATGGCAACCCACTCCAGTGTTCTTGCCTGGAGAATCCCAGGGACAGGGGAGCCTGGTGGGCTGCCGTCTATGGGGTTGCACAGAGTCAGACACTACTGAAATGACTTAGCAGCAGCAGCAGCATGAAGAGCTTAAGGTGTGCTCCGCACTGTACTCCATGCTGTGCTGGGCACTCTGGACCTTGAGTTCACATTATCCTCGCATCAGCCCTGGAAGTAGGCTCTATGAATGACCCCTTTTAACAGATGAGGAGACTGAACCTTCCTCGCATTCTTTTATTGCCAGTTGCCAAAATTTGTTGAGTAATCATTCTAGAAACCCATAGTGAGGGGGAGGCGGGTGGGGTGCCCTCGCGTTGTGCAGCCCCCATTGTGTAGCCTGTAGACAGTGGCCCTGGTTCTTGGGCATCAGAATATATACTGGCCCCAGCCTCGGTTTCTCCTCTCGGAGAGGGGCAAACACCTTGCTGCCTGGTGGCAGAGTAGCCCCAGTGGGGCTCCTGCAAGATATTTCCATCTGAGGGGTTTCGGTGTGGGCGAGGGAGGAGGTGGGTGGGGAGGAAGGATCAAGTTTGGGGCCAGGGCTACCCGGAAGGAGCCTCCTGCCTAAGACAAGTCATCACTTTCTCCCGAATCCCTCTGCAGAGAGCGAGAATCCTGCTGGGTTAACATCGCCACCACAGGTCTGTGCCTCCGTGTTCCTGTCCCTTGCCTGGGCGGAGTCACTGCCTCAAAATGCCATCGGGTCTCACTAGTTGCTGCTGAACCCCATCTACAGCTGTTCACTTCCCTTAGAATCCAGAACACATGCTCCTCCTCTTTCCCTTCCTCCTCCCCCCTCCTTTTCCTCCCAGTTTTCACCTCTCTCTCTTTTTCCTTTTTGGTGCGAACAGCTTTCACCTCTTACCTTTCCCTGCCCTATCCTCAAGCCGTTCACTCATCCCGCCCTCTGCCTAGAATATTTTTCCTCCCTGTGTGGTCTCCATCTAAAGGTCACCTCCTCTAGGAAGCCTTCCCTGACTCCCTAGGCAGGATCTATTCTTTCTACTTACATTCCCCCAGCACCCTGTCATACTTCTTAGCTCTCAGTAGACACACAACTGAGTAATCATTGCATGCTTGGGTGTATGATACTCACCGCCAGTACTGGACCATCAGCTCCAAGAGGGTGGGGAGTTGAAACTGTCTTGTCCACCACGGGGGCACCCAACTTTCCCAGTGCCTAGCAGTCCTTAATGGAGCCCCACTTGTGGTCCAGAACATGCTGTTCTGCTGGCTTCCACCAGGGGGGCAGAGAGAGAGACTGCCTGTGAGGTGTGATACCCAGGAAGGGGCCCTACGCAGAGAAAACTCCACTCTCTGTACCTCTTTCAGTTTCCCGTATTCATTGAGCATCTACTATGTGCTAAAGCCTGAGGGCTCCTGAGATAACCAAGACAGAGGTGATTTCTGTCCACAAGCCTACACTCCAGTGGGGAAACAGCCCATGACAAGCTGGACACTGTCTGGGCTGGGAGGGTGGTCCCCAGAGGAAGTGGTGTTTAAATCAGAGAACTACAGGGGGGAACAGGGAGTAGCTGGGTGAAGGGTGGGCAATTAGTGGGAGAGCCCAGGATAGGGGGAGAAAGCAGGAGCTGAGACGAGGCACCCATTTTCTGGAGGGCAGCCAGAGGTCACCTAGGGAGAGCTCTGAGCAGAAGAGGGACACAGTTCAATTTGCAGCTCTTCACCCTGCAGAAGGGCTAGTGGGCGGACAAAGAGATTGCTGGGTGATGGACTCCATGCCCTTCCTTAGGGTGGATTTAGGGCCTGTGGGCTTGTGGGGAGGGCCTGGGAAGTGGGGGGTGAGCAAGAAATCTGAACTGGCCCTCACCCTGGTCTTCCTCTCTTTCTGTTCCAGACATGTCCTTCGACAATTCCCTCTTTACCATCATGGTAAGTCATCCCGTTTCTTGTATCCAGTTTTCTGCTTCCTGTTCTGACCATAGGAAGATGGGGGCTACCAGGGGGGCTGGGCTGACCTGTTGTTTCTGGACTTCTAGGGCCTGGGAAAAGCCCAGAATCACTAAGCGGGGCTTGTTTTTGAGCTGAGAGTTGGTTCTGGAAAATTCCAGGGGATTGGAGGTAGCCACGCTGTCCAGGGCTTTGTGGAGCAGTGGGCAGGCCCCTGGTTGTCAGCACGGCCTCTGTACTCAAAATGGTAACAAAAGATGACCTGGGGGCTTCTCTGGAGTCACGGAGCCTTATGACAGTCTGGTATAAAGAAGACCACTTTCATGTTCAGTTTCAAGAATTTCAGCTTAGTTGTCCAGACATGTATTCCCTTTTGCGGGAAGAAGGTCTCAACCTTCATACCCACCCCTGCTCCTCACCTCCTGTTTAGTAAGGCATTGCTCTCCCAGATCACATAGCATCCTGGCTAGAATTTGAAACCTGGTCTATGGATCTCCTCTGCACAGCTGCATTTTATGGTGGCCTTGGGGTAATTATTATTCAGTAAATTAGAGATATCTGACCCGTGGATACCATGGATGAAGACAGTTGTCCAGCTAGGGGAATACCCTGGCTGTCCAGTGGTTAGGACTTTGCACTTCCGCTTCAGGGGCCACGGGTTCTATCCTTGGTTAGGAAACAAGATCCTGCAAGCTGCCGTGTGGCCAAACACAGAAACAAAAAAATGTCCGGCTAGCTTCTCTCCATGCAGAGATGGGTACAGGTCTGGGGTGCAGGTGGTCCCACTTGAGGTGGCCTCAGGAGTCCTATTTGTATAAATGGATGCTTTGGGACCGTAGTGAGGGAGCTGGGGGTGGAGTCAGTTGGCTTGGGGTGCCACTGTAGGAAGTAGGGGTGGGTGGAGGATTGGATGGGTTTGACATAGCCTTCCTGGGCATCTGGATAAGAACAAGATAAGACCCTTCATCTCCTGAGCTTCTTAAATCCACAGGGGGAGACAGACGATAGCACTTTGGGTAGGGGGTGCCCAGGAAGCTAACACATTCAGATGGGAGGTGTGGGAGGTCTAGGAGATAAGTGACAAGCAGGAGATAGCGGTGGAGGATTGATCCAGGCTCAGGGCATGTTCTCCACACGGCCCAGTAGAACTGGTGCATAGGAGTGAGGAGTGGAGGGGGTTCCTGTGCAGAACTTTGACTTTTATCCCAAGTGACGTGAGAGCCCTGGAAGGTTTGGAGCAGAGAGATGTGACCTACTCTACGTGCCCACGGGCGCCCTCTGGTGGCTTCAGCGAGCACAAGCTGTGGGGGCCGTGGGATGACAAGAGCCTGGGGACCAGGCGCAGACAGCTCAGATGGTTCAGGCGCCAGACGTAGTGGGTAGTTTGGTCCAGCGTGCTGGCAGCGGAGGTGGAAGGCGCGAACAGATGCAGGTCAGATTCAGAGGATGGGAAACACGGCACTGATTTCAGAGTAGATGAGTGGGCGGAGGGAGAAGGAGCTGTGGCGGAGTCCTTGAGAGACAAGAGAGGGGCCACCTCACCCAGTGATGCTCCAGAGCAGATGGAGACTGGCCTCAGTCACTGGTATACAGATGGTGGGAGGAAGGCGCTTGGCACCGACCTGTCCAGTCCTCTGAGGTCTCAGTTCAGGGAACAAGCTGTTGAGAAAAACCTGGAGGGTAGGGCATGTTCTAAAACCCTCCCTGAGAAGCCACACTGCTCAAGGCACTAGCCTGGTGATTTCTGCTTCCCTCTCCCCACTTTTAAAAGGCATTTAAAACGAAACGATGGGAAGAGAGGAAAAAAAAACAAGGAAAAAATAACATTTCTCAGTATCCTAGTCCTGGAGACTTTAAATACAAACGTATATGGATTATGAAATGCATCCAAATGTAAAAATTATCTATAATCTATATTCATAAAGTTCTCTTCTATTTCTTAATCCCTCTGCACCCACTGGTCTCCACTCTGCACACACATATGCAGGTAAACGACCATTAGGAACTTCTTGCACATATGAGCGAGCAAAGGCAAAAATAGCAAGTCTGTATCCTCACTCTTTTTAACACAAATGACAGCATGCTAACCACACTGTTATGCATGGATGGCTCTTTTCTTTAACAGTAAGTTCTAGTGATCTTTTCTAGTTTTTTTTTTTTAATCATTGTAAAAACAAATGAAATTTACCATTTTAGTCATTTTTAAGTGTACAGTTCTGTGGCATTAAGTATATTCCTATTGTTGTACGACTGTTATCATCATCATCCTCAGAACTGTATCTTGGAAAACAAACCCTGTCAAGGAGTTCCTTGGTGGTCCAGTGGTTAAGATTCACCATTCTACTGCAGGGGGCCCAGGTTTAATCCCTGGATGGGGAACTAAGATCCCACAAGCTGCAAGGTGCAGCCAAAATAAAACACAACAAACTTCTTTGCCTATTAAACAACTCCCCCACCTCAGACCCTGGCACTCACCATTCTGCCTTCTGTCACTTTGGTGGATTTGCCTCTTCTGGATTTTTATAGAGAAATGATGCCATACAGTGTTCATCTTTATGAGTCATAGCCACCCCAGGATGAAGGGTACTGCCACTCTCCCCCACTGTACAAAAGGGGGAACTGAGACATAAAGAGGTCCATCACACCACTAGGAAGAGGTGTAGCTGGGATTTGAACCCAGGCTGTCTGGTTCCCTTTTCAGTAGACAGCAAGACAGGACAGAGGGCAGGATCAGGGGCCTGCAACTGTGTTTGTGTGCAGATGTGTCTGTGTGTGTGTGTGTGTGTGTAGTAGGAGGGGGCAGTGAGGTGAGACCTGATGGACTGTGGGAGTCTCAGCCTCAGAAAATGGGGCAACCCAAGATCCAGAAACCCCAAATCACTTCATTCTCTATTTTTCCCTCTATGGACAAAGAAAATGACTTCAGAAGAAGATGCAGCCAACCTGGATGCTCCTTCAGGCTCCACTGAGACACCTGGACCCCGGAAGAGGCCCACCTCCACGTCATCCTCACCTGAGCCCCCTGAATTCAGCACATTCCGGGCCTGTTAGGGGAGCCCCTCTCTCTGCGTGCCCTCTGTTCAGCCCTCCCCTTGGAGCTGGCCAGGCTGTGTAGGGCCTCAGGTCCCTCCAGCTACTTTGGGGACTTCTGGCTGCTGCTTTCTCAGGGAACTGAACACAAAAGACAAAGGGGATCCCTGGCCTTGTGATCTTCCTCACTGAGAAGCAGAAGTGGGAGAGGGGGCGAAAGCATCGACCTGGAGTCTGGATGGAAAGCAGGAAGCATCTCAGGATTTCCAATTTCTCAACCTACCAGAGGAGAAGGATCCCTTCTGGCCGTTAGCTGGGCTGTTATGAATCTGAGCCTCACACACTCCTCCAGTTTCCTCCTTCCCATCACACCTGATTTGGCCAACCTGACTGGATTTTTGGAGCATAGGGTACACTGGGTGGGGTATATTCTGTGTGCCCTGCTGGCATGCCTAAGTTATTAATTATAATGTTTGAGCTGTTCCCAAGGTCTCTATGGGGTGTAGTCCTTCAAGCCCAGGACCTCTGATGTCTAATCACTGATTCCTAGGGGATGGGGAGAAGTACCCCTCAAGTGCATGCAGTCAGGGTGGTGTCTGGGGAGGGCCATGGGGGTGTCGGGAGAAGAGATCTACGTGAGGCAAGGGGCCTCAAGCTCCTTTGGAAACCCTGAAAGAGAATGGGGCCCTGGAGTAGGGGATTCACTGGCCAGTCATCACTGCGGGAAGGAAGAGTGAATGAGGGGGTCAGGGGATAAGGGGGGTCCAACAGTTTTTTGTGGGTAGAAAACAGTGAAGGGCCTAAGAATGGAGGAGGAGGGCACTGGGGGAAGGGGAAAAGAGGAGCAGTTGAGTGCCGGAGAGGGGTTAAAGATGGGCTTCAGGGGCCAAGTCCTGGCTCAAACTGCTCTTCAAGCGGGCGTGCTGGGGGGTGGGACCACAGGCTGGGGCGTGGTCCTACGTTGTGTCCCCGCCACTCCAGCTCTTCTCAAGAAAGCAGAACCTCACAAAGCAAGGCCCGGTGAGGGAGGAGCTGGACCGGTATAGGGGCGGGGCCCCTTCGAAGTTGGACCCCGCCCCTCTGCGTGCCGCCTCACAAAGCCGGGCGGGACCGGGGGCGGAGCCAAGCCTCAGGCGTCAGACCCGCCCCCGCCGGTTCCCTGGCCAGAAAGCCACCTCACAGCGCGGCCGCCGGCGTGGGGCGGGGCCCGAGGGCGTGTCCGCAAGGCGAGCACCGCCCCCTGGAGCGAGCTCCGGGCCCCGCCCTTCCTGGGCCTCCGCCGCTGCACGGTCTTACAAAGCGCGGCCGTTCGGGGCACGCCGGGCTGGGGGCGGGGCCCTAGATCTAGGGGCGTGTCCGCGCGGCGGAGCATCACCCTTGACGTACGCTCCCACCCTGCAGTTCCTGGGCCGCGGAGTCACCTCACAAAGCAGCGCCCATTCGCGCGGGGCGGGACGGGGTGAGGGGGTCCGGCCCCGCCCCCTAGCGTGCTCCCGCCCAGCACCCAGAGCCGCCTGCAGGGGGCGCTGCGCCACGGTGGCCGGGCCGCAGCGGCGGTGGCGGCGAGGCGGCGCGTGGCCGGCAGGCGGCGCTGCCCGGCTCGGCCTCGGCCTCGGCCTGCTCGGCGGCGGCGGCAGCGGCGGCGGCCTGGGCCCGGGCGCGGCGGCGGCGGCGGCGGTGGCGGGGCCTGGAGCCGGATCTAAGATGGCAGCAACGGCGGCGGCGGCGGGGCCGGGCGTGGGCGGCGCGGGGGCTGCCGGCACGGGTGTCACGGGGCCCTGCGGGGCCGTGTCCGTGTTCCCCGGCGCCCGCCTCCTCACCATCGGCGACGCGAACGGCGAGATCCAGCGGCACGCGGAGCAGCAGGCGCTGCGCCTCGAGGTGCGCGCCGGCCCGGACGCGGCGGGCATCGCCCTCTACAGCCGTGAGTGTGGGGCCCCGGGGCCGGGCTGCGCGCGGGGGCTGCGCACGAGGCCGGTCGCAGTGGGGGGGACCCTGGCCGGGAGGGACGCGGTGAGGTGCCTGGGGTTCCCAGGGTGAGGGGCCCTGGTCCGTGGGGGCCTGATGTGGGGTCTGTGGGGCCGAACCGAGGGAGCTGGGTGTGGGGGGGCCCCCGAGTTAGGGGCGTGGAGGAACGGTGTCAAGGGGCAGAAAGAGAAAAGAGGGCGTGCGTGGTGGCCAGAGGTGAGGTGCCCCGAGTGCGGAGGGAAGCGGGAAGTGGGGGGGGGGTAGTGAGTGCCCTGAGATTGGGAGAGGGTGGGCAGGAAGTGGGGGGCCGAGAGTGGAAGGCAAGAATTCTGAAGAAGCCGGGGGTGTGGGGGCTGGGTGGGAGGGGAGGGGAGGGGGCCTGGGCGTGGGAGAGAATGGGAGTCTGGGGGCGGGTGTGGCCGCCGTAGCGGGGAGGAGGGAGGGGTGTGGACAGCCTCGGGCCATCCAGGGGACCCTCTGGACTGCTAAGGAAGGTTGGAAAGTGGTGCCCAGTCTGGGGCGGCCTGAAGGACCCTGTTCCACTCATCTGGAGGGCCTGGCATTCCCGACCCCCGAGTGGGAAACTTATGGATCTGGGGAGAGGGTCCCTGCGAGGGTGGTGCGAGCCGCTGGGTGTGCGCCTCGTGGAAACGTGGACGGCTGGGGCCCTTTCTTGATGCCGGGCTCCGAAGTAAGATGTAACACTGCCTCCTCCCTCGCCACGGTCCCCCGATCTTCCTTTTTGGGGATGTGAGAAACTGGTTACATTTTCAGAAGCTAGTTTCAAAACTGACATTTCGGTGTGGGGCGGGGGGGGGGGGGGGAGGATCTCAAATGTGTTTGCCAAGACCCCGCGTCTTTGTAGTTCATCCTTTTTCTTTCTCTTCTTACTCCTATCTGTTCTCTCTTGTTCTTATCTGTTTCTCTTCTCATTCACATTTTGTTATTCTGTTACACTCAGCTTTGTCTCTCCCGGTTTCTTGCTCTGATGTTCTCCGGGTGTCACTGAGAAGGCTTTTCCTGGTGGTGGTTTGTGTGAGCGTTTTGCCACTTTGGGCATGGGGTTTTCCGAAGGGAAGTGTGTGGAGCAGTTGGTTCCCACACAGAATTCCTCACACCCAGCATCACACCTCTTTTTGCTCCGGCAGAGCTGGGTCTTCTTGGACCAGATGAGGGGAGAGAAGAGTATGCCAGGTGGGTATCGGTGCTCTCGACAGACACTTAAGCTCTGAAGGGCCCCCCAGATCATAAGCACTGCTATTCATTCTACATACATGAATGGGCACAGCACCAAGTAAGGCATCGTTTCTCAAACTAGGGTCCCAGGGCTGATCCTCAGAGGAGTTCCAGGGGAGTTGTTTTTTCTTTGGTCAATAAACTTCTTTTGATTTTAGGAAAGGCTTAGATTTATAGAATTTATAGAATTACTAGGAAGATTGTACAGTGTTCTCATATACTCTCTTCACATCTTTCTCCAGGAGAGGTTTTATTATTTAAATTTTTTAATGTGGTTTTTAATTTATTTTTGGCTGTGCTAGGTCTTCGTTGCTGCGTGGGCTTTTTCTCTCGTAGTGAGCGGGGGCTATTCTCTAGTTGCGGTGCTCGACTTGTTGCAGAGCATGGGCTCTAGAGCACCTGGGCTTCAGTAGTTGCAGCACATGGGCTCAATAGTTGTGGCTCTCAGGCTCTTAGAGCACAGGCTCAGTATTTTGTGATGCAGGGGCTTAGTTTCGAGGCATGTGGGATCTTCCTGAACCAGGGATCAAACCCATGTCTCCTGCATTGGCAGGCAGATTCTTAACCACTGAGCCACCAGGAAAGCCCCTCCAGGAGAGTTTTTACTTTCCTGTTTTTGTTTTGTGGATACACTTGGAATTGTTACTAGTTATAATAAAGGAACACTTCTGTTTGGGGTGGTCATTCATAACTGAAGTGATCTTCAAGAGGAGAAAGTCCGCATTTCTCACACCGAGAGTCTCAGTCTGGAATGACAAAGTCTCAGGGATCTGAGATAATTCCCGTCCCCTTTATGCCCAAGTCACCCTGGCATGGAGTTGAGAGCATGGTCTGTGGTCTTGGCTGAGCCTGGTTGTATTGGTTTCCCAGGGCTGCTTAACAAACGGAGTGGCTTAAACCAATAGGAATGTATTCTCTCATAGCTCATGGGCAGAAGTCCAAAGGCAAGGTGCTGGCTGGGTCACATGCACTCCAGAGGCTCTAGAGGAGAATCCTTTCTTGCCTCTTCCAATGTCCAGTGGCTCCAGCATTGTTTGGTTGGAGGCCACAGAAATCCAGTCTCTGCCTCCATCTCCACATGGCTGCTCCCCTGTGTCTCTGTGTCTTTCCCTCTAAGGTTGCCTGTCACTGGATTTAGGGGCTTCCCAGGTGTCTCAGTGATAAAGAACTCGTCTGCCAATGCAGGAGACACAGGAGATGCCTGTTCAATCCGTGGGTCGGGAAGATCCCCTGGAGAAGGAAATGGCAACCCACTCCAGTATTCTTGCCTGAAAAACCCCATAAACTGAGGAGCCTGGCAGGCTACAGTCCATGGGGTGGCAAGAGTCAGACATGACTGAGCGACTAAACACGCACACATGAATCTGGAATCTAAATCCGGGATGATCTTCATTCAGTCGTGGGCGCTAAGTCATGTCTGACTCTTGCGACTGCATGGACTGTAGCCTGCTAGGCTCCTCTGCCTGTGGGGTTCTCCAGGCAGGAATACTGGGGTGGGTTGCCATTTCCTCCTCCACGGGATCTGCCAACCCAGGGATTGGACCCTTGTCTCCTGCACTGGCAGGTGGGGACTTTACCACTGAGCTACCTGGGAAGGCCAGGATGATCTTAGATCCTTAATTATGTCTGTAAGGATCCCTTTTCCACGTGAAGTCATATGCACAGATTCTGGGGGTTAGGGCTTGGGCATATGTTTGAGGTCATCCACTGTGTGGGCTGGGCTGGTGCCCGGCAGGTAGTTGGGGGCTCTGTGCCTCGGTCTCCTGGGTGGCAGGATGGAGGTGATGACAGGACTTGGTGGCACAGCGTGTTTGCTCAGGGAACGAACTCTTCTTCCTTGGAGGCAGCCTCTGCTCCCGTAATGGGCTGGCAAGGGCCTCAGAGTTGGCAGCCTCAGGGCGAGGCAGTGCTGCTTCCCACTTGCTCTGAAGTCTGCTGGGGGAGTGCAGAGTCTCAGATGAGCGAGCAGGCTGGGCCTGCTGGGCATGGACGGCTGGCCACGGTCCCCTGGGAAAAGGCAAAGGTGGTCTGGCCTTTGGGGGGACTTGGAGGCAAACTGCATTGTTGGGAGCCTCAGGCCTTCTCTTGGAATGAACTTCCGTCCCTGGACTCAGCATTTCCCATCCTGGACCCTTCTGGGACCCTTCTGGACCCTTCACCTGACCTGCTTTGACCAGGTGAGAAGGCTTTAGGAACCCTGTTCTGCTCACCTGTCCCTCATGAGGCGGGGTCCTGTGAGCCACTGGTGATCCCCAGATAGCTGACATTCGACTGTGTTTGGGGGGTCAGAGCGGGGCATGAGGGTCGGGGGGTGAGCCAAGACATCCACATAAATCTCCCTGTGCCTCACATCTGGGAGGTGAGAGTCTTGAGCACGGAATCTGACTGGTGTGAATCACCGGCTACTCAGCCTTGAACTTGCCATTTCACCTGTCACGATACCTGTTTCCTTACCGATAGCAACAGGTACCTGCACACGACCTCAGTTTCCTCCACTGCAGAGAGAATAGTGCCACCGGGGGCCTGGGAATATGGGGGAAGTGGAGCAGGGAGTCCAGCCATAAAGGGTAGGTTGGTCTACAGATGTTATCACTGGTGATGCTATTGGTGTGGAATGGTGAAGAGCTGGCTTTTCTAGTAGAAAGTCCTGTATGCTGTGGGGCTGTCCAGCTGCCTCCCATCCCCAGCAGATGGGAGAAGGACCCCCCAGGGCTGCCACCTCTGCGTCAGGTGGCAAGGCTGGGAGATGGGCTTCCCTGATGGCTCAGTAGTAAAGAATTCATCTGCCAATGCAGGAGACATGCAGGTTCAACCCCTGGGTCAGGAAGATCCCCTGGAGGAGGAAATGGCAACGACTCCAGTGTTCTTGCCTAGGAAATCCCATGGACAGAGGAGCCTGGAGGGCTACGGTCCATAGGGTCGCAAAGAGTTACACACAACTTCACAGCTGAATACCAAGAGCAACCAGGACATACAGGAGGACATGTAGCCATATTCCTTGATGTTCACATCCTCCGTGTGGGAAAGAGGACAGTTGTGGAAGGCTCTGGCTCAGTCACCCTGCGGTGAATGGTGACCCTTCCCCACCCCACTCTCTTTTTTTGGTTTTGTGACATCTTAGTTCCACAACCAGGAATTGAACCCCTGCCCCCAGCAGTGAAAGCACAGAGTCCTCCAACCACTGGACCTCCAGGGAATTCCCTCCCCACCCCTTCTTGCCACTTGATGTCACCCTGGCTCACGTCCATGGCATTGGCTAAGTGGCAGCTCCCATAACTGGACCACTTTCCCCAAGCAGAGGTGCGTCTTCCTGGGCCTTGAGGAAGCTTTGGCACGGGCCCTGGAGTTCCTGGTTGCAGGCTTCCCACGCCCAACTTGCCGGGAGGCAGCTCCTTGAGAAGCCCGTCGTGAGGTGGCTGGGGCCGTGAGCAGAACAGACTCAGTTCCTCAGGCCCGTGGTGGCCTTCCTGGAGATGACAGGGCTGCTTTTCTCTGGGTTCTCTGGCTCTCCCAGCCCCATTGGCTAGGAAGGGACATACAGCAGGGCTGGCTCTGATGGGCTAGATTTCAGTTTGTGGGGGGACCTGCCAGGGGCTGGAAACCCTAGAGAAAACCCCTCTGTGAAAACAAGCTGCAGGTTCCAGAATCAGGAACCCTGTGACTTCCTTCAAGCGCGATCCTGGTAGCCCCCACCCCCGACAGCTGGGGGCAGTTGGGGTGCTGAGATTGTGGAAAAGTTGGTCCTGTGTGCAGCCTTTAGGACATGCAGTGTCCAGCCTGGGGGACAAAGGTAGTCACATCAGAAGGCATTTACATTTTCAGCGGTGCCTGCCAGTTGCTACTGACTGCCGTCACTTATTGAGCACTTTCTGTGTGCCAGGCATGGATAGACCCCCGTGCTTTAACTTTGGAGGCACTGGGGAAAGGATGGTAGTATAAGGCAGGGCCTGTGGGCCAGTGGCCAACTTTTTAAGCAGTCAGAGCTAAGGGAGGTTTGTACATTTTTGAAGTGTTGATTAAAAGGAGAAAACCCAAGGAAAAATATTTAACGAAGACCATAGAGTCCTGCAAAAACCTAAGATATTTACCTACCAGTCCTTCATAGGAAAAGCTTGCAGACCCCAGGGATAAGTGAATGAAACAGGCAGGAGGAGGGGTAACTTGGGAACTCAGCCCCAACCAGGGTCGGTAGATCTTGCGAAGCTTGCTGCTGCTGCTAAGTCACTTCAGTCATGTCCGACTCTGTGTGACCCCATAGATGGCAGCCCACCAGGCTCCCCGTCCCTGGGATTCTCCAGGCAAGAACACTGGAGTGGGTTGCCATTTCCTTCTCCAATGCATGACAGTGAAAAGTGAAAGGGAAGTCGCTCAGTCGTGTCCTTGCGCAGCTTAAGAGAAGTCAAAAAGCCCTTCTCTTTGTAGGTCTGTTTGTTTTGATTGTGAAGTGTCCTGATTGATCAGGCCATATAGAGTACGCTTTCTGGACCATGTGGGCCCGTGTGGGCCAGTTAGCCTGACAGGTATGACCCTTCTGTGTGTTACCACTGGGCCTTAGAATAGTTCTGGGAGGTCAGGTACGGGCCTACCATACTGTTGTTGGAAGAGCAGGGGTGAAAGGGTTATCCTGGCTGGCAGACAGCAGAGCTGGCTGTTGGATGCTTTGCTCCCTGCAAAGTGGTTCAGTGGAACTGGGTGGTCAGGATTCAGTTTATCCATGCATTAACAGAGACCCAGAGTAGAGGTAGCTTAACCAAGCCGGCAGTTCATTTCTCGTGCTCTGGTCCTGAAGTCTTGGAAGCTGGAGACCAGGGCTGGTGTGGAAGTTCTGCTCGAGGAAGTCCTCACACCCAGGTCCTTCTAGCTAACCCTGTTCCCACATTCCCAGGGTCAAGTCTTGTAATCATGGCTCAGTATGGCAGCAGGAGTCCAGCTATTACACGTGGTTTCCAGACAGCAGGATCAAGGAAGGGGCAAAGGGTTCCAAGAGCATTGCCAGGTGTCTGTTCGGGAAGGTTCCCAGAAGCTGGCCCTGGTTGCTTCTGCTTGCATCCCATTGGCTAGGATGCAGTCACATGGCCACTGCTAGCTGCAAGGGGGCCTGGGAAATGTAGTCTTTAGTTAGAGGGACCCTGTCCTCAGCTCATTTCCGGGTTTCTCTTTCAGTGGGAGAAAGGGAGAACAGATACTGGGAGATAGTCACCTTGGCCATAGTAGGTAGGATGTGGATGTAGCCACCATAATTGGGCAGAACACTCCTGGTTTATGGAAAGATGCTCAATGAGGTGGGAACAGCAGCCTGGTGTGAGCAGAATGGAGGGACTAAAGATGGGTAGCAAGGTTGGGCCCAGGTCACGTCTCCCAAATGACAGGGCCTTTTCCTATATGTGGTCAGGAGTGCCCTGCCGTTTTTCACGGGGGCCTAACATGATAAGGATGGTATTTCTGAAAACTCTTCTGGCAGCAGGTAGCAAGGAGAGAAGCCACAGAAGCTTGCAGGGAATGTAACAGAAATGTAATCAAATGGTTTCAGCTTAGTCTGCCCCTGAAGCACATTAGAGGCCCAGAGTCCTGTTATGGTACAAAAGCTGAATTCCGCCCCTAGGGCAAAGGGCAGATAGTCAAGGCCATGACACTCGGCCAGGGGTCATGAGTTACCTAGCTAAAGGGTTTGTTCCACTCTGTGGTTAAAATAAAAGGAGGTTCCTGATATTTTTAAAAATCGGGTGATTTCCCATCAAAATCTGGCTTGTACTTCTGAAAAATCAGTAGGGCTGCAACCCTGGGCCCTCACATCCCCAGGCTGAGTTGGATGGCAGTGCCGCCTTCAGAAGGGGCCTGTGCCCCACATGGCCAGCGCCCCTTCCCTGCTGGTGGCCACCCCATCACAGGCCCCACACCAGTAGCCATTTGCCTTCCCACTTGTAGTGTACTGTTTTTTTTGGGTGTCCATCAGGTATGGGAAAATGTCTCTTAGCCTTAGCCCTCGCCCTTCTTCAGCCCCCCACCCCTCCCTCTAGACAGCTGTTACCCCAGTTCAAGCTGACCTGGCTTCTAGTCGCGGGCCCTGCCCACTGACTACCTCCCAAGCCCCTCCCCTCCCTCACCTCTACCTGCACCTGTGCAGGCCCACAGGCCCTCATTGGCAATTTGGAAATATAAAAGGTCTGAAAACCTGACTTCCTGCTCATTTGGCAGCAAGAGCTAACCTGACCCAAACTCAGGCAAAACCCCAGCCCTAAGTTGCCACATGGGGCTTTTTATACTCTCTGGTATCCAGTTGAGAATGACTGTTCCCACTTAGGGCTTCCCAGGGACACAGTAGTAAAGAATCCGCCTGCCAAGCAGGAGACGCAGGTTCGATCACCAGGTAGGGCAGATCCCCTGGGGAAGGAAATGGCAACCCACTCCAATATTCTTGCCTGGAGAATCCCATAAACAGAGAAGCCTGGCAGGCTACAGTCCACGGGGTCGCAGAGTCAAGCACAACTGAGCACTGCACATTCCCACGTTTGGCTGCAAAACGGTGCTTGGTTACAGCTGTTGCCTATGCTCTACTAGGGATAATTCATGCTGTCTGTACCTTGTTACCTATTTTCAGATGTGAGCAGTTTGTAATCTGAAACTCACTGAGCCCCACGTGTTTCAGGCCGGGTCTAGGGGCCTGGCGCGGCACATCCGTTGGGGTGATTGGGCCTATACGTGAGATCACGGGTGGAAAGTGGTCCACACCATGAGCAGCACCTGGCAAGCAAGCGCAGGCGTTAGGTGTGGGGGTCTGGATGAGGTGGGTGGGCGGGGCCTTTTGACACAAGGAGGAGTGTGGTGTGAACTTCGGATTCTGCGGTGCATTCTGAACCGGTTAGGTCTAGCAGCAGGAGGGAGGCAAGATAACTGGGCGGCAGGTGAGGCTTCTTTGCCGGGGAGCCTGGGGAGGCAGGCACCACCTGAGGAGGTGGTGAGTTTGCTAGGATGTCGGAAGAAATACCCATCCCAGGTGGGAGAGCGGGAGGGCTAGACTTGGGCTGGACTTGGCTGCTTCTGTGGAGAGTGGAGGCTGGTAGGGGCTTCAGGCAGCTCATAGTGGAGGCTCTTAACCTGAAATCCTAGGATGGTCCTGGTGGGTCAGTGGGTGTCCCATGATCTTACAGCCCCTTAAAGTTGCATGTGGTTTGCATAATGGTAGACGGACAAGAGTCAGTGGCTAGGACCTCGGAGGAGCCTCCTTGATTTCAGAAAAGGGGTGGCAGCACCTCTCTGGAGGGAACACTTGTAAAGCGCTTATTAGCTCCGTGTGCTTCCGGTGACCTGGGGCCATGGTGCGGCTCTTGGTTCTCTGCTTCTTTCGAGGGAGAGGCTCCTTTGCTTTTGATCCCCCTCAGAGGGATCTGTGACCTGAGAAAGGCTGGTGGCCACTGAGGACAGCAGCAGATTGCGGAGTAAAGCAGTCAGTGGGGGCCACGTGTATCTGTGTCCTCTTCAGGAGAATGACTATGAATGGCAGGAGCGCCAAGGGGAGATTACTGGATTTCTGAGCAGGAAGAGCTGCCCACTTTGGGTGCTGGAGTTGGGGAGGGGCCCAGGCAGATGACAAGTCTGGGGAGGGCCTGGTAGTGGAGGCTGGTGGGGAGAGTGGGGGAGAGACCTTACCTGGGATGGCAGGGCCCACCAACAGTTCTGTGAAAATCAGGAGACTCGAATTTTCATCCTTTCAATCAGAAGCACACATTCAGAGTGACCTTGCTGTCTCTTTATTGTAGTCATTACCATTTGTCTAACTTTATTTATTTATTTTAAATGTTATTTCTCCCACCAAACTTCTGATGACAATTGCAGTGTGTTAGCTATCTATCGTGTAACAAAAAGTAGTTAATGAATTATTGGCTGCACCGGGTCTTCGTTGCCATGCACACCTCTAGCTGCAGGAAGGTGGGGGACTGCTCCTAGCTGCAGAGCTCAGGCTTCTCGTTGTGGTGCCTCTTGTTGCAGAGCATGCATGGACTCTCAGGCACTCAGGCTCAGTAGTAGTGGTGCAGGATCAGTTGCCCTGTGGCATTTGGGATCTTAGTTCCCAGACCAGGGATAGAACTCGTGTGCCCTGCATTGGCAGGCAGATTCTTAACCATTGTACCACTAGGAAAGTTCTTTAAACAGCAAAAGTTTACTGAGCATCCATTGCGTGCCAGGTACTGTTTGAGGAGCTGAGATTAAGCACGTGGGTCCACACTTGGAGGTCTTGTGGGGTGGGAGTATGTGTGACAAGTGCTGTCTCAGCAATCTCCCTTGTGGCCAGTGCCTTGAAGGTAAACCCGTCTGAGGCTTGAGAATGCTGGGGAAGGGGCTGCTCGAAGTGGGGGTGAGTGCGAGGTACGGGTTGGTCAGGGATGGTCACCACTCAGAGTGTGGCATTAAAGCTGCCAAGGGAAGTGCATCGGCATGACCCAGACTCTATGCCTGTTTCCTCAGCTGTGAAATGGGGATCTTGGTAGCATCTGCCTTGGAGAGTTGTGAGTTGTGAGCTGATAGAAGTAAGGTGCTTGAAGTAGTGTCTGCTACTCAGGCAGGCAGACCTGGGGAGTGAGCCTGTGGGCCTGCATGGCCAAGAGCAGCCCATGGCCAGTGTGGCTGGAGCAGGGTGAGTATGGGGAGGGGTGGGTCGCAGCCAGGGCCTTGGCCTTTATGCCCAGAGTGTTGGGAAGGGAAGTGACACCCGAGGTGGTGTCTGGGTTCAAGCCCTCCCCCATACCTTAGTTCCCTGCCCCATCCTTTCCTAGCCAAGCGATCCTGGGCGAATGACTCAGCCTCCTGGATATCTCAGCTTTCTTGTTGGTGAGGGGGGTTTCACTGAGGGGTTTGGCTGGTGGTGGGTGGTCACCTGTGCCCAGACTCCAGGCCCTGTACACATCAGACGCCACCCCTGCCCCCGCCTCAATTCTGGTCTTGGGGAGCAGAAAGAAAGCGGATGAGGAACCTCTCTCCCTGCTTGGGGAGGGGCCGGAGTGTGGCCTCGGAACCAACCTGAAGAGAAGGGGGCAGGAGGCCGCAGCCTGACAGAGCTGAGGTGGGAAGGAGGGGATCTGGGCGCAGGAGCCACGGGCTCGGCTGCGGCGGGGCCGGCTCTGGGGCAGCTGGGGTCTGTATCTCTGGGCTAGTCCTGCTCTCCTGGTCGGCCAGGCCAAGGGACAGGCCTGCTTTGCATTCCTGGGCTGGAATGCTCACCCTTCCCCCTCCTGGTCTGCAGCAGCTCTCATGGGTCAGAGGCATCTGGAGGTCATGATTAGCATAGGCCACAGAGTCTCCTCTGATTTGACCTCATAACCCCAGGCAAGTGACCCTCCTTCTCAGTTGTTCCCTCCTAGAGTGGAGAGTGGTTTTGGGGGCTGGTGGGCTACAGTCCATGGGGTCGCCAAGAGTCAGACAGGACTGAGCGACTGAGCATGTGCACACATAGATTTGCCCCACATATACAGCAGGTGAATAACATGGTATAAGGGATCACTGGTCTCCTAAGCCTGCCGTGTGGTCTGGAAGAGACGTGTCCCAGGCAGAGATGATCCTGAAACCTCCAGATGGGTATGGGGCAGCTGGGAAGGCCTTGGAGATCCTGCCAAAGCCCTTCCTGGTCCCATACGGCTCGCTTCGTGTGTTCACCCTCCTGTCTGCTCACTTCCGGGACTTGCTGGGAAAGCGTCAGGATTCAGGGTCCCAGGAACACAGCAGGGCGGGGCTGCTGGCACCCTTTATGTCTGCTCCGAGAAGCCGTGGCACCTTTTGGTTTAAGATCCCCGAGTCCCTGACTTCCCCCACACCCACCTCTTTTGTTCTCTGAAAACCAGTTATTGAAGGAAATTGAGGCCAGGCTTCACCCAGGCCTGCAGGAGTTAGATATGGAGGCCCTGTGGGCCTCAGGCGTCTCCTGTGGGGGTTGTGCTTTAGATCACTGGCTTTAATTGTTTAATCAACACGCACAGATGCCCGGGCCTAAGGTGCACTTGACGTGGTGTGCACCCCAGTAACTGCCACCCGAAGTCAGACCTAGAACTTGGCCTGCAGCCTCTGTGTGGGTTTGGTTTGGTTGGCAGGGTATTCTTGAAAACTGGTCGAGACGGGTGTGTGTGTCTGGGGGGTACTCTGTCTCCTCCCCTCCCCCACTCCTCACAGAATAAGGGGAGAAACTCTTCCACTCCCTCTTTTTGTCTGTCTCTTTCGGTTGATTCATCACCCACAGCTTTGGTGAGAGCGGGTCTGAGCTGTTTTCTTTAAGACTGTTGGGCGGATTTGCTCCCCCGCTAATTGTGTTCCCGTGGCTGGCGTTCGTCTTGGCTGCATGTGATACTCACGTAACGGTTTTGTGTATAGAAACCTGCCTGACAACACAGGAGCTGGTGAGAGTCCAGCTGCAGGGACCCCGGCAGATCTGAGCTCTAATGAAAAAGGAATGCTCCGTCATCCCCCCCACAGGGGACACGTGAACAAATGATCAAAGGCAGATTGGGGGGCCTCTTGCAGATCCAAACGGGGCATTCCAGAGAGCTAGCCACATTTTTCGCTGAGCTGGAGGGGAGGGCAAAGGCAGGCTGGGGCTTCCAGCCTTCTGTTGTGTCCCAGAGGCCCCCTCCGCTGAGCCTGTCTGGTCCACACCGAATGTGTGACTGGAGGTTGGCATCCCTAGTGTTGCGTGAGTTTCGGGTTGGAGATGCTGGCTGTTTTCCTGGCCTCAGTGCCCCTCCACCCCCACCCCAGTGCCCTGCTTATCGCCGCTTTGAGGCCCTACCACGGCTGTTGTGGGCTGAGCAGCTGGTGGGCGCCGTGCCAGGCTTTTTACGTTCATTGACTCGTCTGGCCGTCAGAACAGCCCCTTGGGGAGCCACCCTCTTCCTAAGAGGGGAAACTGAGGCACTTGGTGGTGGCTGGCTGTTGGGTGCCAACCCGGCTTTGGCCCTGACGTCTCCCTGGGGGTGCTGGTGAAAGTCAGTGCCCTAGAGGAGAGGCAGACCTGGCCCTTGGGGTGTGTGTCAAGGAAGTGGCCCTGGTGGATTCTTCTGGAGCCCAAAGCCAGTCTTTCCTCATTCCTGTCTTGTTGCCGATTCCATCGTGGGTCGGGCAGGCTCTGTCCCCACTGGCCTGGGCCACATCTGGAATCACATCTGGCGAGGCAGCTGCTGGCAGGCTGGCAGGAAGGGGCCCTCCTCTGGACTCACACATCCGGTTCTCCGAGCCCAGAGGCAGGGCCAGAGGGGCTCCTGGAGCGCCAGGGGCCTGGCAGAGACCCTTCCGGCAGCCACGCGGCCCCAGGACATCCTGTGTTACCTCTGGGCCAGTGGACGAAGTGTTCTCTTTGTCAATGAGCCCTCCACCAGGACTGCAGGTGGGCCTCAGCCCCCTAGCTGGTTTCCTGCATCACTTCTCCACTGAGGCTCCTCTGTCCTGTCCTCCAGCCTCTTCCGGTTTGGCTTCCCTGGAGTCACCCTGGGCTGAGGGCTGAGGTCTCTCAGCTGGCTGGAGGAGGAACACGTTAGCATTCCCCAGACACTGACTGGCTTGGCTTCCTGTGCTGAGCGCACGGTCCCCGGCAGCTGTGGGAACCAGCATGTGGGGTGTCCCAGACACTGTGAGGGTGGGTCCCCCTGCTGCCCTTGACAGGCTTCCCCTATGCATCCATCAGCATGGATGGGGAGATGTTTGCATGTAATGGCTCCCGCCCAGTCAGAGCCCCGAGTAGTCTTTTCAGAAAAGCCAAGCCCTTTCTTTGTCTGGTGCTTCTTCTCTTGGAGTTGCCATTCCACACACCCCTCAGACTCGTTTTTGGGGTCCCTCCAGACCAGACCTACAGGACCACAAGCCTCCAATCCCTGAAGGCAAATACCATCTGCCACCCCACCCCCAGCTCCCATGAACCACCCTTTGAACGGGGTCCCTGCTGACTCCCTCATGAGGCCCTGCCCGCCCAGTTCCTGCGGTCACAGGCGGTGGACACCTTCATGACCCCTCTCAGCCCTTGGAGTCTGGCTCTGTTGTGAGCCTGTAGTGGGGACTCTGGGGGATGGTGCCTGCCAGCTGTGGTCAACCAGCTAGGCCTGGCTCTGCGAGGCCCAGGGCCCACATCCTTCCCTGGACCCTGAGCATGGTCCCCACAGCCTCCTAGGCCCAGCTTGCCCCCAGTGACTGGGATGGGGTGCAGCTGTCTTTCATGAGCAGCCAGGTCCCCAGGCTGGGCCGCTTCAAGCATGTCAGTTCTCTGGGCCTCAGTTTCCCCTCTTGAGCTTGAGCTCAGTGAGGAAGGTGGTGGTTGGGAGCATTAGCTGAGGCCCTGACTTGCATTAGGTGTCTAACTGGTACCATGTACAGCAACTGCTTCAAAGTCCCAGCCAAAGAAGAAAGGCTCGGCGCTAGAGGCCGACAGCACAGCCCCTGGAGTGAGGGGCTGGGGCTAATGGGTTTGTTGCCTCCCCCCACCCCTAATTATCCTCTAAGCCCCCCTGCTTTCAGGGGCCAAGGAACCGTGCACAGCTGCTGTTCCTTTTGTAGCTCACAAAGCCCCGGGCTGCCGGCTGATTAGCATGGATGGGGAGATATTTGCATGTAATGGCTCCCGCCCAGTCAGAGCCCCCGAGTAGTCTTTTCAGAAAAGCCAAGCCCTTTCTTTGTCTGGTGCTTCTTCTCTTGGAGTTGCCCTTCCACACACCCCTCAGTTATACTCATTTTTGGGGTCCCTCCAGACCAGACCTACAGGACCACAAGCCTCCAATCCCTAAAGGCAAATACCATCCGCCACCACACCCCCAGCTCCCATGAACCACCCTTTGAACGGGGTCCCTGCTGACTCCCAGAAGCCAGTGCCGACTTAGGAGGTTTGGGGGACTCTAGTGTGGCGCCTCTTCTTCAGCCTGCGGTCAGCCCCATGGTGGCGGGGAGGAGGCGGGTGGCAAGGAGTGGGCCAGCAGTGGTGGCTGGCTATTGTTATTATGAAGTATTGTCACAGGGATGAAGGCTAATAAGAAGACACCAGGAACCGCCCACCCCCACCTGGAGAGAGAAACAAGTGTTGCCTGTAGAGTCCAGGGCCCCTATCTTGTCTCCTCCCAGCGAGATAACCTTGTGGTCAGCCAACTCTGGTGGTCAGCCTTCGGGGCCCCTTTGATGTGGCCGAAGGTCCCACACCTAAAGTCAAGACCTTCCCAAGCACAGCGTGAAGCCGGCACCTCTCAGCCTCAGCCGATGGCTGCTTCAGGTCGGAGTGGCCTGCCCCGAGCCTGGTCTGGGTGCCCAGTAGGGTTGAGTCAGTGGCCAGGTGCCTGGTCTGGGCCCAGCGTGGCCTTGTGTCCAAGATTCTCTCTGAGAGTCCTCCTTTCCCGTCTTTGCCTCTGGTCAGAGGGCCTGGGGATGTGGGCCCCCAGCTGGATGTTGTGTGCCCAGAACACCTGCTGTGTGCTGTGGTCTTGGGCTGGGCGCAGGGTGTTAGTCCTTGTGCCCGTGCTGATTGACACGCTATTTTTCAAGACCTGAAAGCTTGGAGGGCTGGAGGGTGGGGTCCAGGTGGTTCGAACGTGGGTCTGGAGTTCTGGGATTTGCACCGCTGTGTGGCCTCCTCAGCAGGTGGAGAGGGACTTGCCCTGGGCTTCCAGGTCTCAAGAGGCCTCTGGCACCCTGGCCCGGCCCAGCCCTCTGCCCTTCCTCCGTCACACCCACTCAGGGGAGGGGAGAGCGGGGTGCTGGCCCACCAGCTGAGAAGCCAGTGTCCTCTATCCTTTAGCCCTAGTGGAACACTGGGGTCACAGGAGCTGAGGCTGCGGCGGGGCTGTGTGTGTGTGTGTGTGGCTGTGTGGCTGTGTGTGTGTGTGTGTGTCTCAAGGCCTCCCCACTGTCACTATTGCCTTTGTGTGCTTATCTTTCCGGAACATGGTCGAAATTCAGACTGCTCAGGAGAGTGTAACGTGAAAAGCCCGTTTCTTCCTCCCTCCCCATCCTGGCCGCTGCTCATCTCCTGTCATGACCTACCCACCTGGGCTTTCAGGCACACACGGGCTTTCAGGCACACATCTCCCCGGGATCACACCGGCTCAAGGTTGTCCATGTTTAAACCATGAGAGGGGGGTGCCTGATGAAAAACTACACCTCCCTTCCAGAGGCAGCCCCTGAAGTCATTTCGTGGTGTTTCTTTCTAGACAGGCCTTCCCCATGCCAGCTCGCCCTGCTCGTTTTTACGCCCGTCGCGCGTGTATTTTACACTGTGTATCCCTAACAGTATGGCTTGGTCATCTTAACATGGCGGCATCTATGGATTGAAGTCTGTGTCTTTCCTAGGCCCTCCTTTCCTTCACTCGTTCTGTAGGTACGTCGGTTTTCTGCTGTTTTGAACAGACCTGTATTTAAGTGCATCTTCACAGACATTTAAAAGTAGAGCTGTAGGATAAGGCCCTGCAAGGGAACTTGTAGGTTAGAAGTCTTTGGTCATGTGTGCTGGGAAGAGACGCCCAGACAGGGGCTGCCCGGGGGCGCTGGGGGCTCTGGGTCCCTGCGGGGAGGGTCTCGGATTCACCCAGGCCAAGGTCAGGCCCAGGAGCCCACGGTGACCTCACGCTCCTCAAATACCCTGGGGCTGGGCGGTGTGGCAGCAGCTGCTCCAAGCGTCTCGGGGGACAGCACTGGAGCAGCCGGCTGAGGTTACAGCCAGAGGGAGGCGAGGCCGCACTAGGAGTCCCAGAACCGTGGTGGCTCCTGATCATGACGTGCTTAGTACACTCATACTGCCCTGCCCTGTTATCTCGGGGAATCCTCACAGCAGAGAGGGTTTTTTTTTAATTAATTAAAAAAAATTAATTTGTTTGTTTTCGGTTGCACTAGGTCTTCGTTGCTGTGTGTGGGTTTTCTCTAGTTCTGGGGAGTGAGGCTTCTCTGCGTGGCTTCTCGTTGCGGAGCACGGGCTCCGGGCGCACAGGCTTTAGTATTAGCAGCTCACGGGCTCCTGAGCGCGGACTCTGTAGTTCTGGTACGTGAGCTTAGCTGCTCTGCCGCATGTTGGTTCTTCCCAGACCAGGGATCAAACCTGTGTCTCCTGTATTGGCAGGCCACTTCCCATCCATTGTACCATCAGGGAAGTCCTAGGAAGGGTTTTATCTTGACTTTATCCCCATTGCAACCCCATTGCACAGATGGGGTTCCTGAGGTTGAGGGTGAAGGCAGGTGGTGGGGCTGTCTGCCAGGCCCTCCCCGTGGGCTGTGCCATGATCCCCAATGGACAGATGAGGAAATGAGGCCCGAGGTCACATCTAGAGGGCGGCCCGTTAGGCCCTGAACTTAGGTCTTCCTGGATGTCCATTTATTTACTTGGCTCCCTGGGGTCTTAGCTGTGGCATGTGGAATCTTCTGTCTTCATTGTGGAATGTGAACTTTTAGTTGCAGGGACCTAGTGCCCTGACCAGGGATTGAACCCTGGTTCCCTGCACTGGGAGCTGGTGTCTTAGCCATTGGACCACCAGAGAAGTCCCTCGATGCCCCCATTTAAACCACTGTCCTCTTGGTCTTGCCCCCACTGAGGAGGTGGGGCAGAGGGGCCTGGTGCCTGTGGGAGATGGGAGGCTCTTGGAGGACGAGCCCTGTACCCTCATGCGGTCTGGCTTGGCTTGGATGTTGCCGCTGCCCCGAGGCAGCCCATGATCCGTGCTGCACAGGGCATTGTGGGTATCAGCCCCCTGACTTCCCTCCAGCCCCTCTTACCCTGCCTTCTCCCTGGTGCTGCCTGCCACCCTGTGGTGCCCAGGAGCGCGGGAAGGCAGGGCCCGGCCGGCTTGTTCACCGCCGTGCCCTCATGCCCACAGTTGGCACTGCGCAGGCTACAGGCTAAGTTGCCCAGCAAGCCAGCCGATAGCCCTGAGCAGAGGGGGAGGCCGCTGGGTGGGCCGCGGAGAGCACTGATTGCTGTGCCTTGTCCTCCTCTTCACCCGACTCTCCTCTCTCCTGTGCAGTGTTTTTCCTCTGGAAGGTGAAAGCCTGTGTTTTATTTGGCAGTAGGAGGCGATTTCATAAAAGACCTCACATTCGGACAGGCATCTCTCCCCTCTCCCAAGTCTGCCAAGATAAATAGCTTTAATTATTCCTCGCTTGTGGCTGTAATAGTTTTCCCGCTAGAGAGGCAGGGACTTGAAATGTGGCCCTTTTGTGTGTGGGTTGCTCCCTTCCACCAGCTGGCGGCTGCTTTTCCGTCTCGCTTTTCTGTTCCCCAGGAGGCAGAGAGCGCCCCTCATTCTCACACCAGGACAGACGGTTCTGTGGGAGGAGAAAGCTTGGCTCCCGGCATTTATTCCCATTCTGCTGGGCCCCTCTGACACAAGTCTGTCCAGCATGAAGGGCTCAAGGCCCCCTGCTTGTTCCAGAGCAGAGGGGAAGGGGGGACAAGGACAGGGGTTACCAGAGGGCTGCCCAGTGCCCAGTGCCTTCCCCAGGCCACACACGCCCTTGGCCTGGGCAGCTGGACCCCCCATTCTGGCTGCCTCCTGCACATAGGGGAGTGGCCGGGCCTCCGTGACCCCAGGCCCGGGGGTGGCCGTGCAGGTGAGCATCCTCAGATGCTGGGCAGGTGCTTGGCCAGCCATGTGCAGAGCCCTGGGTTCAGCTTGTCCAGGAAGTGCTGGAGAACCTTCCTGGTCCCCTGGAAGAGGTGACAGGGACGCAGGGAAAGAGAGGCAGGGTGCCTGGGAAGAATCAAGGGACCACGAAGGCTGGGGAGAAGGCCTTCTGCCTGTGGTCTGGGAGGTGGTAAGATCAGCATGGCCCTGTGGGGAGATGGAGGGGTGTGCCAAGCCATCCATGTTAGCAGGGCCTGGCAAGCCCCATAAGGAGTTTGACTTTGTTCCAGAAGGTTCTGGGGAACCACGGAGGAGTGTGGGCAAGAGAGAGACCACAGCAAGCCGGCTGCATTGGACGCTGTGACTGGGACATGCCTGGAGGCTCAGCACGTCCCTGGGTCATCTGGTCAGTGCCCTTGAGGCCACCAGCTTCTTTTAGGCCTATCTGAGTGCCAGGCCCCGGATTAGGCCCAGGAGTGAGGGTGGGGAGTAGGGCATTTCCTTCAGGCCTGGGGCAAGGGAGCCCCCGTGCCTCAGTGTCCCTGCCCTATTCGGCTGCTCCAGGTTCCATGGTGCTATCCAAGGAGCCAACAAGAAGGGGCCTCAGGGTGGTGCTGTGCTGGGCGGGGAGGAGGCAGCTTGTCCCCGAGAACTGCTTGCTTCCCAGTCTCCGTCTTCTTCTGCCTGGCTGGCAGCCCTCCAGCCCTGGCCTCTCCTGGCACGGGGTCCCTTTGGGTGGTTCACCAGGGTTCACCGGGGCCTCTCTCAGCTCCTCCACAGCCTCCCTGCAAATCGCTCGTCTTGCCTGGGAACCCCTGCAACCTCCCTGGGCTGTAGCCAGGATTCCCAGTCACCTCCCATTCTCCTTGCTGGGCCCCTGCAAGGGAGAACTCCATGCCCGTGTGTGTCCCCTGCTCTCAATACTCACTTAGCACTTGAGATCACCGCCAAGCAATTCTCCAGCACCAGCTGGGCCTCCTGCAGTTCAGCTCCATTCTGACCCTGTCTCCCTGGAGGTAGTGTCAGATCACACAAGTTGAGGGCTCAGTACCACCAGACTGTGCACACCCCACTTGAGACGCCAGGCACAACCTCATTTGGGTCACTGGTGTTTCCAATCAAGTTGCTGTATAAATCGGAGATTCCTAGGATCTTGTCCTCAAGTTCGATTAACTTGCTGCAGCAGCTCAGGAAGAGACTGCGCTTACTAGACGACTGGTTGACATGAGAGGATGCAGCCCAGGCCCGCCAGATGGAAGAGCCAAGCAGGGTGAGGCGGGGGTGGGGGGGCAGGCCTGCCGCGTCCCCTGGGGGTGCCAACCTCCTGGCACGCCGCGTGCTTGCCAGCCCAGAAGCTCTCCTATACCCTGTCCTTTTGGGGTTTTATGGAGGCTTCATTGTATAGGTACGATTGATTTAACCATTGGCCTTTGGCGGCTGAGGAGGGCGGACTGAAAGTTGCAACTAATTGCTAAGCTGGTCCTGAAATGGCTTTCTAAAGTCATATACCCCAGGGTGCTTGAAGGGGGTGTCACGTGAATCACAGAAGACACCTTTATTGCTCTTTAGTTTATTTAAGCTTTTTATAAAAAATAATTTTTATCTGTTTATTTTTGGCTATGCTGGGTCTTTGTTGCTGTGTGGGCTTTGCTCTAGTTGCAGCAAGTGGGGGCTCCTCTCTAGTTGGGGTGCACAGGCTTTTTCCGTGTAGTGGCATCTCTTGTTGCAGAGCACAGGCTCTAGGGCGCATGGGCTTCTGTAGTTGTGGTTCCCGGGCTCTAGAGCACAGGCTCAGTAGTTGGGGTGCACAGGTTTAGTTGCTGTGCGGCATGTGGAATTTTCCTGGACCAGGAATTGAACCCGTGTCTCCTGCATTGGCAGGCAGATTCTTTACTGCTGAGCCACCAGGAAAGCCCACGTTTATTGCTCTTAATCACTTGAGAAATTGCAAGTTTTAGGAGCTCAGTGCCAAGAAAGACAACTAAATACATGTTTATTGTTAATCAGCATATCATAGCTCCCTTTCCTCTGTGTTCCCACGTGTCATTTCCTCTCGCTGAAGAATTTGTTCCAGTCTCTTTCCCTGGCTGAGTCAGGTGCCATCTCTGCTGCTGCTAAGTCGCTTCAGTCGTGTCCGACTCTTCGTGACCCCATGTACTGCAGCCTACCAGGCTCCTCTGTCCATGGGATTTTCCAGGCAAGAGTATTGGAGTGGGTTGCCATTGCCTTCTTCAGGTGCCATCTCTAGCCTCCCACTATACCCCTGTGTCCCTGGCCTCAGTCCCCATCACCTGGGGATCCTCGTCACTGGCCACCCGGCTCTCCTCACTCTCTCAGGGATGGGGAGGGTGTCTCCCTGCACACCATTGTAATACAGTCTTATTGGCACATAGCCACGCTCCTTTGCTCCTTTACGTAGTGTCTGCAGTGGATTGGAGTCACTGTATGTGCGTGTGTGTGCTCAATTGCTCAGTCAGGTCCGATTCTTTGACACTTTGGACTGCAACTTGCCAGGCTCCTCTGTGGGAAATTTCAGGCAAGAACACAAGAGGGTTCCATTTCCTCCTCCAGGGGATCTTCCTGACCCAGGAATTCAACCTATGTCTCCTGCATCTCCTGCATTGCAGGCAGATTCTTTACCGAGCCATCAGGGAAGCCCCTGAGTTACAGTAGCAGAGATTAAATGGCCTGAAAAATGTTGGGTCCTTTACAGATAAAGCTGTGGCCACAACTCCCTAGTGCTGGCTCAAGGAAGCTCAGAGAGGTGGTGTGCACACCACTTAGGAGCACAGACCCTGGGGCCAGTAGGCTCAGCCACTCGCTGTGTGACCTGGAGCAAGAAACCTAACCTGTCTGAGCGAGCCCCTTTTCTCCTCTGAGCCTTTGGGGTGGTAACAGGAGGTATGAGGCTTTTGTGTAGAGTCCATGAAAAGTGCAGGAGCAGAGCCTGGCACCTGGGAAGTTGTCTGATGTGTTAGCCCCGTCTCACCTCAGCAGGGTGTGGGTGGGTGCTAGCAGCTTGTGGAAACTTGGCCTCTGTGACTTGGACACTTGGGGGCCTTGCTGCCCGGAGAGCAAGACTGGTAGGGTGTTTTTCCAGGCCCCCCACCACACCCCCAGAGCACTGCGTTCCCTGTAGAGTTGTCCCTGGTGATTCTGGCCCCTCGACCCCTGGCCCCGGAGCCTCAGCGGAACAGACTTCACAGTGTGGTGGGTGGGCGGCCAGCCCAGGGTGTCAGGCTGGGTCCAGGAGCAGGGCAGGCATGCTTGCGGTAGCTGTGGCCTGACTAGTGCTCCTTGATCTGAGTTCGTTTCCCTGTTGAGAGCCCGTCTTGGTGAGCTTCCTCGGAGCCTTCATTTCTCAGCCCGCCAGTCCCATCACTGCAGGGAGGAGGGACACGGGCCCTGCTCAACTTGGCTGGGAGGGTACCCTGCACACCCTCCCAGCCCAAAGCCCCCTTCGTAGTACCCCCTGCAGGTAGATCGACAGGGCGGCCTGCCAGCCCTCCTCTCTGCTCCGTGCCTGCCAAGGTGATGAAGGGTGGTACGTTCTAGGTCAGTTTCTGGAAGCAGAGCCCAGAGACCAGTTCTGCCCCTTCCACGGCTCACCTGCAGCTGGGTCCAGGCCCTGTGGGCTCCAGGCCCCTTTCCTGGGGGAAGAAGCCCCCTCCTGGGAACCCCTCCCCCTGGGGGGCCAGGAGGCAGGCTGTGCCTGAGCCCCAGCCTCAGGGAGGTGCGTGGAGAGGGGAACCATTGGCCCAGCGCAGCCAGCTCTGTCCATTGTCCTGAGGGCCCCTCCCAGTGAGGCGGGGAGAGGGGAAGTACAAGTGCAAAGGTCGAAGCCCTGCCCACTGTGGGAACTGGGGCGCTAGTTTGGCCTTGGGAAGGGGCTGGGAGGGGAGGTCCTTGACTGCCAGTCCAAGAGCTCTGATTTCTCCAGAGGCTTTTAAAAAAGACAGGAGCTTGATTCAACTTTTTTTTTTCTTTTGGTTTTTCAGATATTTTCCGACCATCCCCTGCGTACCAGGGACTGACCTCTGGTTGTATAGCTATGATTATACAAAATGCTGGTCCTGTGGGTGTTGGGGGGCCCACCCATGATGAGACCACTCAGGCTGTCCTTCGCCCTGGCTTCCCTGTCCCGGGCCCCTGGATGAAGCCAAGCTTCCCTTGGCCATAGGTCCTTGTGGTCGCCTGCCTGGCGCCAGGCCGCCGGGCAGCTGCTTGGGTTGCCAGGCTCTTCTGGTCTGGCAAAAAGGGAGACAGGCCTTCCCTGGTCTGTTTGCCACCATGTGGGAGTAGCTGACAGATTGGCTTTATTTTCTGACCCAGAAGCAGCCATGGGTACTGCGTCAAGGTTTTAGGTCCGTTCCTGAGACCCATTTACAGTTGGACTCAGGGGCACCTTGTCTTGGGCCCCCTGTGGGTGCGGCCTGGCCGTGACCCTGGGGCTGCCCCCCCTAGTCCCCTCTTCCCTCCTGCCCGCTGTCAGGAGGCTACCCATGCCCTGCTCACCTTTCTCACCCCCAGGAGGTGGCGCCTGGCTCCTGAGGTGTGTGGTGGTCTGGTGGAAACCTAGGTTGTGGCCTCAGGAGCCTCCTCCAGGCTGTGGACCAGGCTTAGGGCTCAGACCAAACCAGGGGTGAGCAGGGGGCCCAGTGAATGCCCGTTGGCCCTTCATATCCAGACTCATGCATTGGGAAAGTTTTGCTTTTTCTATTGAGATAAAATTCACATAACAAAAAACAATTCAGTGGCTTTTAGTATACTCAAAGTATCCGGTCACCACCACCTCTATTTCCAAAATATTTTCATCAGTTCAAAAAGAAAACCTTGTTTCCATTAGGCAGTTATTCCCCATTCTCCTACCCTCAGCCCCTGGTAGCCACCAATTTACTTTCTGTCTCTGCATTTACTAACTCTGGATGTCCCAGATAAATGGGATCGTACACCTGTGACCTTTTGTGTCTGGCCTCTTTCACTTGGCATCAAGTTTCTGAAGCTCATCCACGGGGTAGCAGGTGTCAGGACTTCATTTCTTTCTATGGCTGAGTAATATTCTATTCTGTGGTTGGACCGCATTTTCTTTATCCAGTCATCAGTGGATGGACATCTGAGCTGTTTTGAATAGTGACATTTTGAATATTTGCATACAAGTATTCGTTTGAATATCAGCTTTCAGTTCTTTGGGGTATATACCTAGGAGTGGGATTGCTGAGTCAAATGGTAATTCTGTGCGGCCGTCCCATTCTGAGTTCCCACCAGCAGGGTCTGAGAGTTTCAGTTTCTCACCAGCATGTGTTATTTCCCAGTTTTGTTTAAAATTGTAGCCATCCTGCTGGGTGAGCAGCAGCCTCTGACTATGGTTTGAGTTCCAGGTGCCTAATGGATAATGCTGGGAGGGATTGGGGGCAGGAGGAGAAGGGGACGACAGAGGATGAGATGGCTGGATGGCATCACTGACTCAATGGACATGAGTCTGAGTGGACTCCGGGGGTTGGTGATGGACAGGGAGGCCTGGCGTGCTGCGATTCATGGGGTCGCAAAGAGTCGGACACAACTGAGCGACTGAACTGAAATGAATGGATAATGCTGTGCATCCTTTCACATGCTGGTCATTTGTATATCTTGGGAGAAACATTTCTTCAAGTCTTCTGCCCATTTTGTGAATTGGGTTATCTTTTAGTTGTTGAGTTCTTTATATATTCTGGACACTAGATTCTTATCAGATATATGATTTGTAAATATCTTCTCCCATTCTGTAGGTTGTTTTTTCACTTTTTTGATACTGTCCTTTGATGCGAAAAGCTTATATGTGTGAAAAGTGAAAGTGAAGTCGATCAGTCATGTCTGACTCTTTGCGACCCCATGGACTGCAGCCTACCAGGCTCCTCCGTCCATGGGATTCTCCAGGCAAGAATACTGGAGCGAGTTGTCATTTCCTTCTCCAGGGGATCTTCCCGACCCAGGGATCGAACCCAGGTCTCCCACATTGCAGGCAGACGCTTTAACCTCTGAGCCACCAGGGAAGCCCTTATGTGTGTGTGTGTTATTAATTCTTTTTTGGGCCACAGCACATGGCTTGTGGGATTGTAGTTCCCTGACCTGGACCCATGGCAGTGAAAGTATAGAGTCTTAACCTCTGGACTGCCAGGGAATTCTTCTAAAAGTTTATAATTTTGATGAAGTCCCATGTATGTAGTTTTCCTTTTGAAACTCTTTGCTTTTGGCGTCATCTTGAGGAATCCATTGCAAAATCCCAGGTCTCGGAGCTTGACCCCTGTCTTCTCCTAAGAGTTTTACAGTTTCCACTCCTACGTTTGTTTAGGTCATTGATTCTTTTGAGTTGGGTTTTTTTTGTTTTGTTTTTTTTTTAATATATGGCATGAGGTAGGGGTCCAGCTTCATTCTGTTGTACAGGGACACCCAGTTGTCCCAGCACCATTTGTTGAAGAGACTATATTCTACCCCCTGAATGTTCTCAGGACCTTTGATAAAAATCAAATGACTATAAGCAGAGGGTTTATTCTGGAGTCTCATTCTGCTGACATAACAGTCCACGCCTCTCCATTTGCCAGCGCTGTTCTATTTTGATTGTTGTACCTTTGTAATGCGTTTTGAAATCTGAGCCTGTGAATCTTACCACTCTGTCTCCAGCTTGTTCTGGCTGTTATGGGGGTGACTGGGAACACTTGGCCGCAGTTGTATGCATGCTTCTCTCTATAAATATATTTTGTTGTTGTCACTGTGGATTTGACGAGCCACTTGAAAGCAAGCTGTAGACATCACAAGAAACTTCACTGTATTTCCATATGTATCTTTCAATAAAAGGGGCATTCCTTTACAGAAGAATGCTCTCGTCACATCTAGATCTTTTTAAAGTTCCAGCACCTGGGGACGCCCCTGCTGGTCCAGTGATTGGGATTCTGAGCATCCAGTGCGGGGGGTGCGGCTTTGATCCCCAGCTGGGGAGCTAGGATCCCACATGCCGAATGGTGCAGCCTCCCCCCAGCCGCCCCCACCAATAAAAAAGCACCTGTAGTCTACACATTTCCCCAGGAGAGCTTAATCGCTGTTGAGAGGTGTTCATTAGGCTGCATTTCAGGACCACGCCTGGCATCTGCTGGGCACGTCTCTTCAGTCTCCTTCACTCCAGGATACACCTGTGCTCAGTTGTGTCCAACCCCACAAACTGTAAGCCCACCAAGCTCCTCTGTCCATGGGATCATCCCAGCAGGAATACCGGAGTGGGGAGTCATTCCCTTCTCCAAGGGGATCTTCCTGACCCAGGGATCGAACCCACGTCTCCTGTGGCTCCTGCACTGGCAGGTGGATTCTTCCCCAATGAGCCATCAGGGAAGCCCTCACTCCAGCTCCCAGCAATTTCTGTCTTTCTTTTCATCTTTGGCCGTTTTGAGGTGACCCAGGAGGTTGTCTTGCAGACTGCCCTGTGAGCTGGCACTGTCTGTTGTCCCCTGGTGATGGGCCCAGGGTTCTGTCCCGCTGTCCCGTATCCGGGCCACAGCATCGGGTCACTTTGTCTCCTGGTGACGTGGTGCCTCACTGTTCGGCTGAGGTGGGGCACCCCACGCTTTTTGAGTGAATGGCCAGTAACCGATAGTGGCAGGCACAGGGATGCAGCGCTTCCTGTGTGTGTGTTGGGTCTGACCCCTGCCCACTGTTAGTTCTGCTTGACAGATGAGAAAACCGAGGACTCAAATCTGCCTGGGTGACACCTCAGTGGCGTAGGTGGGGCGTGAATGCAGGCTGTCCAGCTCCCGTGGCCACACTCCCCATACGTTCAAGAAGGGGACTTTCCTGGTGGGGGCTCCAGTGGTTAGGACTTGGCACTTTCATTGCTGTGTCCCTAGGTTCAATCCCTGGTTGGAGAACTAAGATCCCACAGTGCTGGAAAAAAAAAAAAAATTCAAGGAGAAGGGCTCAGCTGGAGGAAGCAGAGGTGCCATGGGGATTCTTGACTCCCACCCACCCCTGCTCGGCTATGAAGATGCCCCCACATGACACAGAAGGGCTGGCGAAGGAAGGCCCAGCCCCCTCATCTGGACCCGGGGCACCCTGCTGCGTTCCCAGGACCCTCTGACCCTGCCAGATTGCCCTTTGCTCCCCTGTGTCTTCCCACCTCAGGGCGACGTGGGGTTTGGTGCCAGGAGGTGCCCGGGGAGGGGACATCCCAGCAGAGGTGTGCACCCCACTGGGCCCCCTCGGTGCCTACGCACCTCCTCTCCCCACCTCAACCCTGGTCGCCCTGTGAACCACTATCCTCTCCCGCTGGACAGAGTGCGTCCTAGGTCCCCACCGGGGACGCTCACAGGCCACTGCCTCATCCTCAGTGTGGGCCGGGCGGGCAGGGCACATGGAGCACTTCGGGGGGAGAGGTTGGGGGACTGTGAGGACGTGGGAAGGGTGGCCCTGGGACCTGCCAGCTCACGCCCGCCTCCCTCCCCTCACAGATGAAGACGTGTGTGTGTTCAAGTGCTCGGTGTCCCGGGAGACGGAGTGCAGCCGGGTGGGCAAGCAGTCGTTCATCATCACCCTGGGCTGCAACAGCGTCCTCCTGCAGTTCGCCACACCCAGCGGTACGTGTCCCTTCTGCCCCGTGGCTCGCGGGGTGCCCAGAGCTGGGGGGCCTAGGCTCCCAGCATGGCTGGGGGGCACCTGGAGCTGAGGTGAATCAGAACCGGTTCATCTGACCCAGCGAATGACCCATCCACATCAGAAGTATTCCCCAACAGAAATATGTCCACAGTAAGAGTATGTTCTTGCTGCCTGGACACTGCCCCAGACCTTGCAGGCTCCTTTGGGTCCTTCTGGGCTGGGCTCCTATGTCCACTCCTCTGGGAGGCCCGTCCTGACCTCCCGGCCACCCCCCAGGCCTCTTGGAGGGGCCCCTCAGGTGGGGGTCAGGGGCCCAGCCGCAGCAATGGATAGGGTGGGGCGAAATCCGGGGGTCCAAGTGCAGAGGAGATGCTGGAGGGGTCCAGGCAGACCCATCTGAGGGACACGCTAGGTTACTGCTGGACTTGAGGAGCCCCAGGCGAATGGTGCTGAGAGGTGGCCCCAGGCTGGAGACCCCTGGAAGGTCCAGCGGCTGGGCTTGGTCCTTGCAGAGCTGTAATCAGTGAGCCTGATGGTCAGCGCAGGGGCTGGGGTGGGAGAGCCCGGAGTGGGGAAGCCATCTGTCCACAGCCACCCACTGTGATCCCAGAACCCCCTTACCTGTCTCAGTGCCTCTGGCGGAGTGGGGAGGCGTCCCCGGCCCAGACCCTCAGGACTGCCTAGCTTCATGTGGCCCGGCTTCAGAGCTGGGAGCTGGCCAGGTCAGGAGAAGGCAGCCAGGTGACTGCCCACCTCCCACCGGAAGCATTCTTAGGCTCCACCCTAGTTCCTTCTTTATACGAAACCAATCCCAGTTCACTGTTTAAGAAATAAGTTACAGAAACACCAGCAGGGTTATCGGTAGATGTTCATGGTATAAATCCCCTTGTCTTTTTTCTGTTCTGTGGATAGTTGCATTCTAATTTTTTGCCCTTACATCCTATCAGTTTCTTAAATCGTGGTCAATGATACATAACCATTTTACCATGTTAACCCTTTCTGAGCTTACATTTCAGCAGCAGAGTGCCTTCTGTCCAGCTCCGTATCTCCCCACACTGTGTATTTTAAAGATACCGTCTTCTAGTTCACTTCGTTAAAATACACACAAAATTTACCAGCAACCACCTTCATGTGTCTGGACTCCAGAGCTGTTACAGCACGTTCACACAGCGGCGCGCCCTCCCCCGATCCATTGCCAGGACTCTTGCTTCTTCCTAAACCAAAGTTCCATCCCCCGTAAACATTCACTCCCCCTTCTTCTCCCCCAACCCCCACAGTACCACCTGTCTTCATGATTTGATTTTGTTTCTTTTTCTTGATACAAGTTTGTGGTCGGTGTTTCACGTTGGTAATCGCAGTCCATCTGCATAGTATCCGGCTCTGCGGACTGCTGGTGGCTGGCCCTCTGCCGTGCCGCTCGGCGTCCCCTGCGGTCCCTCCAGTCCCCTGACTGGACGCTGGGGTGGTGTCCCTGTGTCAATTTGCCACCCGCAGACACTGCCAGGCGCTGTGGGCGGGCCTGTGCTTCTTTACTGGGGTAAATCCTAGACATCTGATGCCCGGGTTACTCTTGGAAAGCTTTGGCCAAGCTGCCCTTTGGCAAATCTGCGCCTGGGCCCACTCCCACCAGCCTCAAGGAGCACAGCCCCCCTTGACACCTGCCTTCTCCCATGGCAGCCACCACGTGGCCCATGTGGCTGTCCTTTTTCATTTCCTTAAATTTCAACATTTCGGGGGTGGGGATTTTCAGATCACTCATGCTCAAGGTAGAAAAGTCAGGTGCACACCTAGACCAAACTCCCTGCCCCTGAGTGGGCCGTCATGACCTGGCCTCCCACTTCCAGATTTCTGCTCCTTCTATAACATCCTGAAGACCTGCCGAGGCCACACCCTGGAGCGGTCGGTATTCAGCGAGCGCACGGAGGAGTCTTCAGCTGTGCAGTATTTCCAGGTGGGTACATGGCGCTTGGGCCAGCCTGCCGCCCTTGGTGGTTCCTGGAGGCTGCGTGGCATCTGGGTTCCTGTCCTGGCTCTGCCACTTGCTCAATGAGTAACCCTAGACGAGTGTCCTGTGCTTGCTTGGGCCTCGGTTTCCTCATCTGTGAGACAGAGATGCCAGTGCCTGCCTAGAAGGGTTGTTGGAAGGATTTGAGTGCAGATGAAGCTCAGGTTCACAGGCCTTCTGAGTAACGATAGCACAGTTACTGTGTCCTGAGCACGGAGGGCATGCCAGGCACTAGCTCCAGCGCTTTGATGCGTACGGAAGCACTTGAAACCCTCCCAATAGCTCTAGGAGGTAAGTACTATTGTTGTCCCCATTTTACAGATGAGAAAACTGAGGCTCAGAGAGGTTAAGTGACTTGCTCCAAGTCACACAGCTATTATGCAACAGAGCCAAGATGGGAAGCCAGGTCTGCCTGCTGCCCCGGCCCAGGTGCCACGCTGCCTCCCGACCGCCTGGTTGTCTTACAGAGAGACCCCGCAGCACCTCACCTGCCTGGCGCTCTGAGCCCTAGGGTCCTGTTTGACCTGCTCCTCCGCTTCTTTGGGTCCCCTGAGATGGGGCAGGTGGCCCTCGATCGCAGAACCCCGCCTGTGGCGTGTCTGAGTTCTGGGTGGCTTCCGGGGCCCAGGCGCCATCCAGCTGCATCCTTTGGCCGCAGTGACGGCGGTGGTGCGCCCCCACCAACGGGGGCCGCCTCCAGCTTCCCGCTCCCCTGGAGCGGCTGGCTGCGGAGAGCGATGCGGCCTCCCCAGGTTGATCTCTGCCCGAAGCCGACCTTCCTCTGTCGCAGGGTCAGCCAGGGCCTCGGCCGTCTGCCGGCTGCGTGCCCTGTGCCATTGGCCTGTCTCTGTTCCAGTTTTATGGCTACCTGTCCCAGCAGCAGAACATGATGCAGGACTATGTGCGGACGGGCACCTACCAGCGCGCCATCCTACAGAACCACACAGACTTCAAGGACAAGGTGAGCCGCCAGGCCACGTCTGCCCCCCTCCCCTTGCCCTCAGGCTGCGCTCGTGCCTTGCTGCCTCAGTGGCCTCTTCTCTTCTCTTCTTTGCTCATTGATTTTGTCTTTTCTGTCCTCGGACTGTAGAAGCAAAATCTACTTTTTGTAGAAGCCTGGTGTGTATCAGATGGGAACGAAAGGCCCCTGTCATTTCCCTCTAAAACAGCCACTGCCAACAATAAAGCCCTCTTCCAGATGTTTCCCCTTGCGTATATCTATATTAGCATATATATATATTTTAGAGTTATAATCTTTTTTTAAAAAAATATTTCTATGTTTATTTGACTGGGCCAGGTCTTACTTGAGACACACAGGCTTTTTGTTTTAGTGTGTGGGAACTATTTTTTTTTTAGGTTGTCGCATGTGGGATCTAGTTCCCTGACCAGGGATCGAACCCGGGCACCCTGCACTGGGGGCACGGAGTCGTGGCCACTGGACCACCAGGGAGGTCCCTCAGGTTATAATCTTTTTTTTTTTTTTTTTTGAGTTTTTTCTTTTTAGTTTATTTTTTGTATTGAAGGATAATTGCTTTACAAAATTTTCTTGTTTTCTGTCAAACCTCAACATGAATCAGCCATAGGTATACATATAACTTCTCCCTTTTGAAACTCCCTCCCATGTCCGGTCCTGGGTTATAATCTTTTAAAAATATATATATATATAAAACATGGAGAAGGAAATGGCAACCCACTCCAGTATTCTTGCCTGGAGAATCCTGGAGAATGGATAGAGGAGCCTGGCAGGCTACAGTTCACAGGGTCAAAAGAGTTGGACACGAGTTAGCAACTAAACCACACACAAAATAGGATTGTACGCCACATTCACTTCCTACAAAATACTTTTCCCCCACCTAATGTTGTGTCTTGGCACGTGCTATTAAGTTACATGGACGAAATGGAATCTAGTCCTTCCCTAGTTCCTTTTAAAATCTTTGTACTGTTACTCACTGGTACTGCTGACCCTGGAACAGCACGGGCTTGACCTGCACAGGTCCACTTACCCACAGGCTGTTTTTGATGGATATGAACAACCATGCTACACGATCCACAGTTGGTTGAATCCATAGATGTGGAGCCATGGACATGGAGGGCCCACTGTCTGGTTATACTCAGATTTTCTACTGGGAAAGAGTGTTGGCGTCCCAGACTCCCGTGTTGTTCAAGAGTCAACTATATGCGCATGATTAAAGAGAGACCAGATTATATATATTCAGAGAGGAAAGTTGATTCCTTTCTCTTCCCGTAGCTTAGAGTTTGTCCCCCCCCCCCCTTTTTTTTTAATTTTTTTTTTGGCTGTGCCAGGTCTTAGTTGTAATATGTGGGATCCAGTTCCCTGAGCAGGGATTGAACCGGGGCCCCCTGCATTAGGAGCACGGACTCTTAGCCACCAGGAAAGTCCTCTGGAGTTTATTTTCCCTTGCCACATGGACGTTTGTGGTTTTCTCCACACATCTAGGGGGTTCTCTCCACGTGATTCACCTGGATCCACCTTGTCCGGCACCTAGGTCATGCCCCCCCACCCACCATTGCTGAGAATCCCCTCCCATCACTGAGCGCCCCCACCTCCTGCCCACCCCTGGCCCAGGGCCTGAGCCCCCGCAGCCTGAGGAGTTGTTGTCCTCGACATGGCAGCCATCTGTGTGTCCTGGCAGCTGGCATGAGCCACACTGGGGCAGCGCTCGTAGCCTGGGAAGCCCCAGTTCCTTCAGCGAAGCCCCTTCCAGCTCCTCCAGGATGCAGATCCATTTCCTTGTTCATCTAGAGCTCTGAGAGGCACTCAAGGTCCACCCCCCTCACCCCCCGACAGCACCAACGTCTCTATCAGGCACTCAACCTGTGCCCACCCCCACGCCCAGAGTGGGTCTCCTTTAGCTCATGCGCGTCACCAGCAGACCCGTTTATCCCAGCTTTCTGCTCACGTGGTGGCAGTCAGACGAATCCAGAATATGGGGTAGCCCACCATGCTGTGGCCTGGACTCCGAGAGCCTGTGCTGTGGAGCCCGGCAGCCCTGAAGAGGGCACCCATGTGGGAACCATTCCCAGGTCTCCTCTCAGGTTGTGGGGATACCCTGTAGGGCCTGGGGTCGGGGGTTGCCACTTTCTGCTGGCTGTGTGGGCCGTGCTGGTCAGCCCTGTGTCCGAGTGGTCCTGCTGCCTGCAGGGCTCAGAGGTGTCCTGACCTAGTGAGCCCTCACTCCCACACGCCCCATAGATGGCCCAGGCCATGCCTTCTTGAATTGGATCTCAGAGAGGGTACTGGTTCTGACATCCCCACTGTGCTCAGAAGCAGAAGCTCCCCTCCTGCCACCTCTGGATCCAGACCGCAGGCTCCCACTGGGAGCAGGCTCAGGGCAGCTGGCCGTGCGGAGGCATAGCAGGCTGCGGGGCGGGGGCGGGCTCAGCGGGTGGGTGGGTGGGCCTGCAGGGAGCGAGCACCCCTGACACCCCCATCCTTACTGTCGTATCCCTTCACTGCTAGCTTGTCCTCACCGCCCCCTCCTCCCCCAGATCGTTCTCGACGTTGGCTGCGGCTCTGGGATCCTGTCGTTTTTTGCCGCCCAGGCTGGAGCGAGAAAGATCTATGCAGTGGAGGCCAGCACCATGGCCCAGCATGCCGAGGTCAGTGCCCGCTGGGACTCCGGCCTGTCCTCGTCCCCCCACTCTAGGCCTGTTCAACCTGGGGAAGCCAGCTGGTCAGGAACGCGGGGGAGGCCTGACCCCTGGATCCAGGAAAGCCTGGGGACGTCGCTCTTTACTTGGGTCTCTTGTCCCCCAAACTGAGTGGTTTCAGGGGCAGGGGCTTGCTGGGCCTCAGAGAGTCTCTCTTGCGTGATGAGTGGTTGCCCACCAGGTTCATGGGTGGTTCGGGTCTTCAGGGCAGGACTGTGCAGTCACACAGACCAGGGTGGGATCCTGGCCCCCCGGCAAGCCGCCCATCTCTCTGAGCCCCCTTTGAAAGATGGACAACAGGAGTTCATTTTGTTGGTTTATGTTGCTTGGCACCGAAGCCTTCATTCAGAGTTTAACACCTAAAAACTACAAAGACAAATAGTGGGGATGGCTCCCTCCCCCACCTCCAGCTCCCAACCACTTAGACCTCCCAGCAGAGGGAGAGATACGAACACAGAAGCCCTGTGAGCCCCCGTGGGCTCTCCACCCGCCCCTCCCACATGAACATCCACACCGCCGTCTGGCTCCTGGCTTTGCTCTGCTTGTGGTGCATCTGGGTTGTATCTGTCGTGTGAAGAGCTTCATCACTCTAGTGGTCGCCAAGCATCCCTTTGCCTGGCTGGACTGCTGTGTGTAGGCTGTAGTTGACACTGAGGCTGATTCTCGGTCTACAGCACAAACCAGTGCCGCCCTGAGGCTTCGTACCCGCATCCCCTCTCGTGGTGAGGGTACATCTGTAGTGCACACCGCCCAGCACTGGGATCGCTGGGTCAGAAGGTGTGTCCAAGCTGACATTTGGTGGCCCTAGCCAGGCCTGCTTGTCCTCGTACCTGAGGTGACAGTAGGGTCTGGGAAGCTGCAGGAGGGCCGGACCGAGATGGGTGGGGCTGCAGCGACCTCCTGACGGGCCAAGGCTGTTCACAGCTGCAGTCAGCATGCTTACCAGCGAGGTAGCGGGGGATCTGGTGGCCGAGCGTGGACTGAGGCCCTCCCCAAGAGGACCCCCGTGACCCCTGTGGCCTGCCCACCCTCAGGTCTTGGTGAAAAGTAACAACCTCACCGACCGCATCGTGGTTATCCCTGGGAAGGTGGAGGAGGTCTCACTGCCTGAGCAAGTGGACATCATTATTTCGGAGCCCATGGGCTACATGCTCTTCAATGAGCGCATGCTTGAGAGCTACCTCCATGCCAAGAAGTACCTGCGCCCTGGCGGTGAGTGTCCCTGCTGGCATGGCCGTTGCTTGGGTCGGGGGCCCCAGGGGCCCTGCGGGGGGGGCGCCGGGCTATCACTCAGTCCAGGTGTACCGCAGCACCCTGCAGGTCTGCGCTGGCTGCCTGGGTGCCAAGGGCATCAGGGCCTTCACGCCCACTCCCTACCCTGACCCAGCCCCAGATGACTGGGCCCCAAATGAGGCTACTTGTTGGGCTGCCTCGGCATCTTGTGCCACCCGGGGACAGTGTCCCAGTTGGTCTGTGGTCAGAGCCAGAGTTGGTTTCTGCCAGCACCTTCTCTGAGGAGCCACCCTGGCATCTTTGTCCCTAGGCTTATAGACTTGCCCTCGGCCTCATAGAGCCCTTTGCTCCTCAGGGCCAGGAGGCCATGGGAGGTGTGGGGGGTGGTGTGTGTGTGTGTGTGTGTGTGTGTGTGTGTGTGTGTGTGTGTGAGTGGGGTGGGGGTTCTTGGCACTGGGACGCAGCTGTGTGACCTCTGTGTCACTGTACCAGCCCGTCTGTGCTCTGGGGTCTCTGGGTTCCTGTTGACCCCTGTGTCACTGAGGTCGGGTCTGCACTTGGCCACGCACATCTGCTGCTGTGTCCATTCTCTGCTTACCTCTGGCACATGTCTCCATCTGTGTGTTTTTGTACAGGAAAGGGGTTGTGTGTGTGTTTTTGCGGTACAGGATGACCGTGGCCAGGGCAGAGCGTGGAGGCCAGTGCACCTGCAGGCCCTGTAGGGGCAGGAGCCGGGCTGCAGGGAGAGGGGAGGTGGCCGTGGTTCCCCACAGCTCTGTCCTGCTTTCCAGGTGTATGGGCAGCCAGGCTGCCCCAAGGCTTGTCCTCTACCTGCTCTTCTCGTGCTTGGCCCTGCAGCGTGGTGGGCCATGCTGGCCGGGGTTAGGAGGGTTTGCGGGGAGTGGAGTTGGGTTGATAAGCAGTGGTGGCCCCAGCAAAGCGTGGTCTCCTCCTCCTGGGGTTCTGTGGGCAGCTGCCCACTCACCCCACTGGTCAGGCAGCCTGCCCAGCCCCCTCTCCACAGCCTGCATTAGTGTGGCTTGGTTCTATCTCAGGGAGCTCTTTGAGAGCATTAAGGGGAACTCCCCCCAACCCCCATAATTGCTCTTCAGCTACCTTCAGGCAAGGGGGGGGGCACTTGCCCATGATTCTCCAGGGGCAGGCGGCCTGGCTTGTGGCCTCTGGGCCAGAGAGCACCTCGCCTTCCCCACCCCACGGCTGCAGCTGAAAGGCAGGCAGATTCCCGGTGCCTCCTCGGACAAAAGGAGCGAGGGAGCCCCACATCTGGAGGCCAGGTGACTGGAGGCCCCAGACTCAGAAGTAGGCAAGAGCTCCTGAGCCCTGACTGTCCTCCCGCTGGCTCTGACTCACCCTCTGTTCCTCGAGTCAACAGATGGAGGCCCCACCCCGCCCCCCCATTTCAGGCCATGCATGTGGCCCACCCTGCCTGGCAGAGGCCTGTGCAAGGGGATTCGGCTGAGGCCGTGATGGTGTGGCCTGGGGCTCACCCTCGCCCTGTCCAGAGTACTTGGCTTTGTTTTCCCCACTGCACACCGGTCCCAGAGACACCATCCAGCTGATGGAGCAGGACCCCTGAGGCCCTGGAAGGTGCCATCCTGTCTCCCAGCCCTTGGAAGGCTAGGTCTTCCTGCTTCCCTGGCTAGCTGTCCAGGTTCAGTGAGGAGGTGGATGTCAAGTATTCTGTGGCCGCTGGCAGAGCAGGCGCTCGGTGCCTCTGCACTGCATGGATGCAAGAATGAGTGAGTGAGGAGCTGGGAAAGCCCAGAGTTGGGGTTCTGGGGCCCTCTGAGGCTCTGCCAGGCCCTGCTGGATGTCCCACCCTGATGCCAGCACCCCTCCCTGCCCCCACTCCCAGGAAACATGTTCCCCACCATTGGTGATGTCCACCTGGCACCCTTCACGGACGAGCAGCTCTACATGGAGCAGTTCACCAAGGCCAACTTCTGGTGAGTGTGCTCCTCGGTGTCCTGCCTCCTCAGGGACAGCCCCGCCTCTCTCTCATTCCTTATCCTTCATAGGACCTAAAAGACGGGCTGGATGAGGGCCAACTGGGAGAGAAGGCAGTCTGGCCCGCCTTTCTCCTGCTGCTGGTGACCTTGCCATGGGGGGCGGGCGCTTTCTGCAGGTACCAGCCATCCTTCCACGGAGTGGACCTGTCAGCCCTCCGAGGTGCTGCAGTGGACGAGTATTTCCGGCAGCCTGTGGTGGTGAGTGGGGGCACTCAGGGCACTCCTGGAGTTAGTGCTGGGCGTGGCCCTCATCTGGGGTGACAGAAGGGAAGCTTTCTTGTCAGCCTGTGCAAGCTGTGCAGCGTGAGGGAAGCCACTGAAGCTCTGAGTTTCTGCCCCTGCAGGGAGCTCTCACACGGGGATGTTGGGAATAAAGTAGCAAGGCATGTAGAGTACTTAGCTCACAGCATGCAGTACTTGTTATCAGATGCATTGATCCTTGATGAACTGATTCTGTTCAATTGACTTTAATTATTGAGATTTTTGAACTGATATATAGACCCATGGTTCAAAAATCAAAAAAGTACAAAAGTGGAAACCTCCCACTTCTGTACCCTAACACACAGTTCTCTTTCTTTATAGGCAAACAGTCTTGTTGTATATCTTTTAGAACTCTTATACCTAAACGTGCATGTACAAATATATACATTTTTTCAATCTTTTTTCCTCTCAAAGTATAGAATAATCAATGTGTTGTTCTGTCTTAGTTTTTCTGTGTTCAGAGAACATACACTGTATGAGTTCAGTCCTTTGAAGTTTGTTCACAGTTGCCTTATGCCCGATGTGTGTTCTCTCTTGGTTTATGTTCCCTGTGTACTTCCTTGAGAAAATGTGTACCAATCACTTGTTGAGTACATTGTTATATTAATACCAATTCAGTCACATTTGTTAATCATGTTGGTCAAGTCTTCTCTGTCTACTGATTTTTTTATTTGCCTTTTCTGTCTATTACTGATTGTAGATTTATTTCTCCGTGTAGCTCTGATAGTTTTTGCCTGATTTTTTTTTTTTTTTTTTACATTACTGTTATTAGGTGCATATAGGTTTAGGATTATTTTTATATGTTCCTGTTGGATTGATCCTTTTGTAACTATAAAAAGTGTCTTTATTTTAAAAATGTCTAATAGTACTGTTGCCTTAAAGTCTGTTTTTTCTGATAATAGTTTAGCTACTCAGGCTTTCTTTGATTAATCTTTATACGATACATATTTTTCCATCATTATACTTTCAACCCTTTTATAACCTTATTAAGGTTTATCTTATGTAAATAGCATGTATTTGAGTTTTGTTCTTTAACCAGATTGATGGTTTTTGTCTTTTAATTAGAATGTTTAGATTATTTATATTTAATGTAATTACTGGTCTTTATGGCTATAAATCTGTCATCATACTATTTTTTTTTTAATTTATCCTGACCCTTCTTTCTTTTTACCTCTTTTCTTACTTCCTTTTGTCTTAATAAGGTACATATTATCCCCCCACCCATCCCCGATTGTCTTTCACTAGTTTTGCAAGACTCTAGGACAGCATCACTTTAAACATGACCTCTGCCCCATGTTTCTTCTCTTGGTTCCCTGATTATGTGTATATGAGACCTTTTCACCACATCTCAAATGATTCTTCTACTCTTTACTCTTTTCTGTATTTTTCCATCTTTTTTCTCCCAATTAACTGCATAATTTTTACATTGTCTCCTTATCCGTCTCCCAGTTTCAATTTTCTTGACGCTATGTCTAATCTGAGTTTGTTCTTGGTTTTTCTTTGGAAAAAAAAAACAAAAACATTTTCTTGTGATAAGAGCTCTCAGGATTTAATCTCATAACAACTTTCATATGTATTGCAGAGTTAATTGTATTTATCACGTTGTACATTACATTACTGGTACTTATTTTATCTTACAACTAGAAGTTGGTAGTTCCTTTTGATTGCTCATCCAACACTCCCTCCCTGATTTTGTAAAATTTCAGTTCTAGAGTTTCACCTTGCTTATTTTTTATTTCAGTTCTCTGAAATTTGTTCCCTCTTTTTCCTTGAACGTGTTAAATATAAGTCTCTGATCACGTGTAGTATCTGGAGGATAAGTGGTAAATGTATTTCTGCTCTTTCTTCTCTTGGTTTGGTTCTTTGTTCTGTCTCTTGGTGTGCCTGGTCCTTAAGTGTCAGAACGAAAAATTATAGAGGCTCTAGAGGATAGAGTTGACTCACTGGAAAAGACTCTGATGCTGGGAGGGATTGGGGGCAGGAGGAGAAGGGGACGACAGAGGATGAGATGGCTGGATGGCATGGCTGACTCGATGGACGTGAGTCTCAGTGAACTCTGGGAGTTGGTGATGGACAGGGAGGCCTGGCGTGCTGCGATTCATGGGGTCACAAAGAGTCGGACACGACTGAGCGACTGATCTGATCTGAGAGGATAGTTTTCTTTCCAAGGATTTGTTTTTCTTCAGGCAAGTAGCCATAAGGATGTAGCACCTTGGTCCTGTGAAGCATTTAAGATATTTGGAGGCTGCTCTTCAATTCTACTTTGTTGCCATATTGCTAGCTTCCCTGTAAGGCAGCAGTTCTCAAACACTTTCAACTCAGGACCCTTTTACATTCATAAAAATGTAGGATCCCAAAGAACTTTTGTAAATGTGTGTTATATATATATATTTTTAAAACAATTAAATTTTGTTTTTATTATTTTTGGCTGTGCTGTGGACTTGAGTTGTGGGGAGCAGGGGTACTCTGTGGCCGCTGCAGTGGCTTCTCTCGTTGCGGAGCGCCGGCTCTAGGTCACTTGGGCGTCAGCAGCGGCGCACAGGCTTTAGTTGCCCTGCAGCATGTGGAATCCTCCCAGACCAGGGGTCAAACCCGCTCCCGGCATTGGCAGGTGCATTCTTAGCCACCGGACCACTAGGAAAGTCCTAAATATGTGTTGTATTGACTGATATACTGCCAATATCTATTGGTGTTAAAAACTAAACTCAAGAAATTTAAGAATATGCATTAAAGGATGACAGTAAAACCCATTATATGTTAATATAAACAGCATTTTTTGAAAAGAAAACTATTTTCTAAAACTTTCCAGCAAGAATTAGTGTCATTTGAAATTTGCCAATCTCTTTAGTGTCTGGCTTAGCAGAAGACAGTTGGATTCTGCTTCTTTTGTTGTTGTTATTGGATTCTGCTTCTGCATTCAATCTGTTATGGTATCATAGGTGAGTGAATGAATGAAAAGGACAGAAAACACCTTAGTGTTACATGAACGTAGTTTTGACCTGAGGGAGCTCTGGAAAGGGACCATGTTTTGAGAACTGCAGCTTCAGGGTAGTCTCCATCATCTTAGTGAGGCTGGTGGTTCATAGGCCCCTGTCCTAGCCTCCCAGTTCCAATCTGGTGCTGAACCATATTTAAATAAAAAAATTAAAAATCGTATTAAAAAAAAGATAGCTTCATTTAAAAAAAAATCTTATTTCTATTTTAATGGGGCAGTAAATGCATTTGTTCAATCAGCCATCTTTAGTCAGTATTTTTTTTAAAGAAGTCTGCTTATTTAATGTAATTATTTGGCTGAGTTGCATGGCCTGAGGGATCTTGGTTCCCTGGCCAGGGATTGAACCTGTGAGCCCTGCACTGGAAATGTGGAGTCTAAACCACTGGACCGGCGGCGAAGTCCCTTTGCTTTAGCTTTTTAATCTCATAGAAGCATCTTTCTGCTTGGTTCCCTACCACCATCCCACATGTAGCTCAAAAACTGACAAATGCCAAGAACTAAAATCACATGTGCAGTGTCCACCTCGAATCTCCACATTTCCTTTTTTTTTTTTTTAGCATCTTGGCCCCTTGAGTCCTAGCCGCCTCAGTAATCCCGAGTCCCCATCTGGCTTTCCCCACACAGGGAGGCCTCTGAAGGGCCCCACCCCCAGGGGAAAGGCACGTGTGAAACAGCACCTCTCCTCCGTCTAAGGTCTTGGCCCCAGAGCTGTGGCTGCTGCGGTTGCTCTCCAGTGAAGCAGACAACTATTGTTGTCGTTGTTCTTTTTTATTCAGTTCATATAGTTCTTGACAGTCTGACATGAAATCTCCGTCATAGCTGTGAGTGGATGTCAGCGTAGTTCACTCACTTGATGTTTGTGAATTTGCTTAACAATTTATCTTGGAGATCTTTCCCCATCTATTCTAAAGAGCCTTTTCATCCTTTTTCACATGCGTGATCTTTACCTGTTGGGCCATCACTAGTTTACCTTCCAGGCTGTTTCTGCTCTTGGCAATCTGTAACTATGGGTGGAAGTTCTGTACATGTGCACATAGATTTGTAGGTTACAATCCCTGAAGTGGAACTGCCAAGTCTTTCAAGCAGATGAATAGTTGTCATTTTGAGAGCTGTCACCTAATTGCCCTTCATTGTGTCAGACCAGTTCCTCCTCCCCCCAGCATGGCCGAGAAGGGCAAACTGCAAACTGGTTTGAGCCAAATGGCCTAGAGGCTGCAGCCAGCCTGGAAGAGGGCCGGGCTTCCCCTTCTCCTCACAGCCCGTGCCTGAAGCCAGGTCACTCTTCTGCTCTCTCCCAGGACACATTTGACATCCGGATCCTGATGGCCAAGTCCGTTAAGTACACGGTGAACTTCTTAGAAGCCAAAGAAGGAGATTTGCACAGGTACCAGCAGCCCTCCACCCCTGGCACCCCGTCCTCCTGGGCTCAACTCGTTCTGGAGGTCAGGGCCACTGCTGGCTCCCTTGGGCAGAACCCTGCTTCCCAGGCTGGGTGGGCTAGGGCCCCCACACCCCTCTCCTCTCCCAGAAGCCCTGTCACCTTCCCCAGCAATCACTGCCCTTTGCCTTACAGGATAGAAATCCCATTCAAGTTCCACATGCTGCATTCCGGACTGGTTCACGGTCTGGCTTTCTGGTTTGATGTCGCTTTCATCGGCTCTATGTGAGTGCACCCGAGCAGAGCAGGTGGCCCCCCTACTCCAGCCCCAGGTGGTAACTCCAGGCCTGGCTGGCTCCGATGATGCACTGGGGGCTGGAAGGGCCTGACTCGACTCTGCCGGGTGCTACTGCTCCTTGCAGAAGGCAGTGGGAGCTGGCCTTCGAGCAATAGACTATTGGAGGAGGGTGGTGGTCTACCCTGTTCAAAGTGACTGTTCTTCACGGGACCTGATTGTGTCTCTTGGTGTGTATGTCAGGGTGAGTGGGCGTAGGTAGAACTTCCTGGACAGCCAGCCTGTCTCCGCTCCAGGGGACCCCTGGGTGGCGGAGGCCAGGGGTAGAGGGTAGGTGCTTGGGGAAAGCTCAGAATGCACAAGGTGGGGGTCTAGCCCAGTCAAGGGCATGCCTGTCCCTGCTTGGCAGAATGACCGTGTGGCTGTCCACGGCCCCGACGGAGCCCCTGACCCACTGGTACCAAGTCCGGTGCCTGTTCCAGTCGCCACTGTTCGCCAAGGCCGGGGACACGCTCTCAGGGACATGTCTACTTATTGCCAACAAAAGGTGTGAGCAGCCGCCGGGGGCTGGGGGCAGCAAGGGCTCAGTCCCTCCCGGCAGCCAGCTCACGGCCGCCCTCCCTGCCTCCGCAGACAGAGCTACGACATCAGTATTGTGGCCCAGGTGGACCAGACAGGCTCCAAGTCCAGCAACCTCCTGGACCTGAAAAACCCATTCTTCAGGTAGGACGGGCCCTGGGCCTGCGCGGGGGGCGCCCTCCTCGCCCGCTGCCCCTCGCCCTGCCCACGGGCCGTCTCTGCTGCAGATACACAGGCACGACACCCTCCCCGCCGCCTGGCTCCCACTACACATCCCCCTCGGAGAACATGTGGAATGCCGGCAGCACCTACAACCTCAGCAGTGGGATGGCCGTGGCTGGTGAGCAGCCCGCGTGTGCGTGGGGTGGGGGCGGGGGCAGGGTCCTTCCCTGGACCCCCGCCAGTGCTGGCCCGTCGAGCCCTCCTGCCCTGACCTCTCACTCCCCGGTGCAGGAATGCCGACCGCCTACGACCTGAGCAGTGTTATTGCCGGAGGCTCCAGTGTGGGCCACAACAACCTGATTCCTCTAGGTGAGCCCACAGGGGTGGGTGCGCCCAGGACCACCGTGAGCTTGGGCCTTCTGCCTCACCACCTTTGCTTCTTCCCCGGGGGCTGAGCTCCGCCCCCCAACTGCCTCTCCACCTTGCTCTGCGGGCGCCGCACCCACCCTCACCCGAGTGTGAGCACCCACCAGCCGGGCACGTGGGCCGGGCAGGCTGGGGGCGGTGACGCCATCTCCTTTCCTTCCTTCCTTCCTCCTGCTGTGCAGCCAACACGGGGATTGTCAATCACACCCACTCCCGGATGGGCTCCATAATGAGCACAGGGATTGTCCAAGGTAATGGTGGGCGGGGGTCGCAGGGCCCCGCGGGTGTGCGTGTGCCCGGGTGCCCGCCTGCCCTCTCTCCTGTGCTCTTTCTCTCTGACTCTGCCATGGGTCTGGGCGGGCAAGGGGACAGAAGCAGCCCCTTAGTGCCCACCCCCTGCCCCACAGGGTCCTCTGGCGCCCAGGGCAGCGGCGGCGGCAGCTCCAGCGCCCACTATGCGGTCAACAGCCAGTTCACCATGGGCGGCCCCGCCATCTCCATGGCCTCACCCATGTCCATCCCGACCAACACCATGCACTATGGGAGCTAGGCCCCTGCGGCGTGGAACGGACTGACAGCACCAGGAAACCAAATGAAGACCCTGCCCCACCCCGGGCGGCTTTGACCCCTGTACTGGAGAGACCCACATACCCGGCCACAGCCCTCTTTGCTACGGGAACTTGAACACTTTTTTACACGACGTTGCCGCCGCCGCCGCCCCCACCCCACTGCCCATCCACATCTTGGCCCCAAGCGCGTGTCGCTGCCATATTTTACACACGATCATGTCGTGGGAGCTCTGTGCCCCCCCACCCCCCGGCCCCCTCCACCCTGACCTGGGTTTGACATCTTCTGTAACAGGCGTGTCCGGGCCTGGCAGCTGCAGGCCTGGCGGGGAGGGAGGGGGCAGTGGCCGCCCTGCCCGGTCCCTCGGGCCAGTCCCCTGCCTGTCTCCAACAGGGAAGGCAGTCCTGGCTGGCCCCTTCCTGGAGGGGCCTCCCCTTCAACTACCAGGCCTTGGTCACCACAGGCGTGACATGCTGCTTTTTTTAATTTTATTTTTTTATGAAAAGAACCAGTGTCAATCCACAGACCCTCTGAGAAATCAGGCCGGCCGGGCCGAGCCAGCAGCCCCTCTCCCCAGCTCAGAGGCTCAGTGGTGAGGGGTGGCCCTACCAAGTCTTCAGGATGGGGTGGGGCCGGGCCTCTGGAGCCCAGGGAGCCCCTCGGCCCCCTCCCACCAAAGGGTTCACCTCACACTTGAATGTACAACCCACCCGGCTGTCGGGAAGGCCCTCCGTCCTCAGCCCCTGCCTCTTGCTGCTGTCCTGTCCCTGAGCCCCTGCAGGCCCAGCCCCACCTGCACCCAGAGCTAGAAAGGGTGGCCTGGGGGCCCTGGGCCTGGAGGGAAGGGTCAGCGTCAGCCGCTTGGGGCAGACGCAGAAACCTCAAGGGTCTGTCGTGGAAGGCGTCCTTTTTCCTAGTAGCTAACGTTAGGCCTGTGTACCCCCTTCAGTATTTGTAGATGCTCCTCCCCCGCCTCCTACTCTGATGGCATTCTGGTCCCACCCCAGCCTGGGAAGGGGCCTTGCAGGGACCTCTCCAAAAAAAAAGGAAAGAAAAGGAAAAAAATAAAAATAAAAAAACCCACGGAAATGTATGTTTCAGCACAGGCAGTTTTCTTCTAATTCTGCTCCCCCGTTTCTAACAACCCCAGACTTGGATGTGGCGGAGCTCAGGCTCAGCTCAAGGCCCGCTCTCTGGGCGCCCCAGGAAGAGCAAGTGTGGCCCAGGCTGGGGTGGCCCCTGGGGGCGATGGCCGCCCTGGAAGCTCCCTGCTCTGCCCTTCTCCTGCCTTTATATCAATTCTCTGAATCACCTTTGCATAGAAAATAAAAGTGTTTGCTTTGTAAGAAAAGTCTGGAAAGTAGCGAAATGATCTTGAGGTTTCAGGGGAGCCTCCAGTCACCATCTCTTGGGCCTGAAAGAGAGAAACTGAGAAGTGGCCCCGTGGCTTCTAACATCGGGCAGGGGGCAGGGGAGTGCAGTTGGAGCTGGAGACCCTGCCCCCAGCCCAGCTGGGGACAGTTCCTCACCTGCAGGCTCAGCCTTCCTAGGCTGCCACAGACCTTGGCAGGGTGGGTGGCAACATTGTGGCTGGAGGCTGAGAGGCGGCTTGGTGGGGAGATGCCATGGGCTCTGGAGGCAGCGGCTGGAAGAAATAAAACTGATCCAAGAGCCCTGGGTCAGCACTGGAGCCGGGGAGCTGAGTCCCCACCCCGAGCCCAGCCTGTGACCACCCCAGCCCAGTACCTTGCAGCCCATGGCCAGGAGGGCGTGGAGTAGCACCACCACAGACAGCAGCACCCCAGCTGCCCACCGGGTGTCCTCACGGACAACGGGCCAGAGGGTAAACACCAGGCCAGTGGCTGACAGGGCTAGGGCCAGGGCCCCGAAGAGCCACTGCAGCCACGGGACAGGGATGAGCCACAGGACCTGGGGGGATACAGGCAGCTGGCTAGCAGGTCGTCCCTGTGGCGCCCGGGACCCACCCACCCCTGGGCCCTACTCACCACAGTGGGAATGAAGACAAAGAGGGAGTAGCCGTAGATGCACACGGTCTCCAGGAAGGTGTAAAGCCCCATGCGCTCCCGGACACCCTTGCGCCACCGCAGGAAGCCCCACAGTGCCAGCGGCACCAGCCACGCGTAGCAGTAGATGGTGATGCTGGCCACGGTCACTGCGGGCCAATCGGGTTATCACTCCTGGGCCCCATGGCACCCTGAGCCCTTCCAGCTCCCAGGCCTTGCCCACTTCACTTGCCTTTGTGGAACTGGGGGCTGTAGTGGATGGATGGGTCCCTCCTCTGGGCCAGCACCAGGGTCAGGTTGCCAGTGATGGCCAAGACAAAGGCCAGCGTGGCACAGATCCAGAAGGGGCCTGTGGGTGGAGCACAGTCAGGGCCCCAGGGTGGGAGGTCCCAGGACTAGTGACCTGCGCCATCCGGTCCCAGCCTCTTTCCAAGCTCCGGGCTGCCTCCACCCCCACCGCTTCCTTGATATGGTGTCACACTGGTGACAGACTAGCAGCTGAATCCAGCCTTCATCTCTCATCTCTCTTGGCTTTTCAGTGGCCTTTGACGTAGCTGATCCCCTCCATCTGGAAACACTCTCCATGCGGTTCCCAGGGTTTTACGCTCTTGCTTTTGTCTCATCTCACTGGCAACTCCTCAGCCTCTTTGACCCCCTGAACTCTTTAACAATGAGGGGACCACAGTTCTCAAACCTCCTCTGTGTTCATTCACCCCTTTTGTGAGCTTGTCCAACCTCAGGGCCTTCTGCCACCTCTGTGCCCACAACCCCCAGTGTCCCAAGTCTGGGCCTCTGCCCTGAACCTGGGGCTCCTATTCAACATTCCATTCCACTTAGCATGCCCACTCTTTCCCTTAGAATCTTCTCACCTTTTCCCATTGATAAATGGAATTCCCTCTTTCTGGGGAAATTGTTAGTCACTCAGTTGTGTCCAACTCTGTGACCCCATGGACTGTAGCTGCCACGCTTCTCTGTCCATGGAATTCTCCAGTGAGAATACTGGAGTGGGTTGCCATTCCCTTCTCCGGGGGATCTTCCCACTCCAGGGATCAAACCCTGGTTTCCTGCATTGCAGGCAGATTCTTTACCATCTGAGCCACCAGGGAAGGTCCCGCTTTCTCACAGTCCAGGCAAAAGCTGGGAAGCATCCTTGCCACCTCTCCCCCCACCTGCCAAGTGTGTCAGCACATCCTGCTGGCTCCATCTTCCATGTTTGCCAGCATCTAACCCCCACTCTCTACCTCCCAGGCCAGGCCCATGATTCCACACGCGACTCCTCCCTGGTCCTCCAGCTTCTGCCCTTGCCCCCCACAGGGCCTGCAGCACCCAAGGGCACTTGGCTAAGATCTCTTCTCACCAAAGCACAGGAGGCCCATGTGGTCTGACCGGTCACCTCTGGGGCCTGCGGGCAGCTCGTTCCAGTGCCGTCAGTGCTGCCCTGCAGTGCACGCCTGTTTCCGCCACACGTCTCTTCTGTGATGTTCTTCCCCCGGGTCTCGCCACCCTTAACCCCAACACCAACAAGGCTCATTCCCTCACCCTCCTCAGCAGGGCCTTCCCTGAGCAACCCACACAACATAACAGCTCCCACCCTCTAAACACTCTGCTTCTCCTCCCAGCCCCACAGCCCTCTGCTGCCTCGCTTGGCCCTGTCTGCATGAACAGAGTACGTTTCAATTCTACCCGAGTGACTGTGCTTTGCGCTCAGCTGTATACCAGGGCCTGGCCCTCTGTCAACATGTGTTGCATCAATAACTGAATGAATTGAACGCACAACCTCACTCACCATACAGGTCTGGCCGATTCCGCAGGTGGTGCCGTACAAAGTTGTGGCCGGGTCGGGGCAGCAGCGAGCCTTTGATCCGGTCCAGGACCTGGGGGGCAAGGCCAGGACCTAGGACAGAAGCCCATCTGGGGCTCCTCACTACCCACAAAGGAAAGAGGGTCACCCTCCTTAGGGGTTCCTTCCCTGCTTGACCTCCCACCTCCTCCATGCTCTCATTTCTCTCCTGTGGCCTGGAGCCCCTTGCCCTGGGCAGCCCCTACTCAATATCCCAGTGTCCCCCCACTCTGAAGGACGCTTCAGGGCCTGCCATCTTTTTCTTAGCGTCCCCCTCCTCTCTGCTTGGCTGCCCTGGACTCCCCTGCTGTCCACCGCCTCCTGCCCCCAATAAGAACTGTCAACAAATCCTGGGTAATCTTCCCCCATCTCTGCCAACGTCTTTCCTACTCCAGAACCCTGGCTTATCACCATCTCCCACCCTGGCCTCCAATTTCATGTCACTCAGTCCTTTCCTGCTCTGAACCCTTCCATGACCCCCTAGCACCTTTAGGAGAAAACCCAAACTCCTTAGTACAGCTCATGAGATCCTTGGTGATCTGGCCTCTCTGCCTGGCCCCCACCTCACTCTCCAGACTGAGTGAGAGGCAGCCTCTGCAGCAGTGGTTGGCTTCTCTCATCTCTGGTCCCCTGCCTATGCTGTTCCCCGTGCCTGGAACATACTTATGCTTCCCTCCACTCTAAGTCTACCTGCTTGTCTAAGTCCCAGCAAATCTGTCGCCTTCTCCAGGGGGCCTTTCCCTGTGCACCATGTCACGTGTGCTCCCCGTGTTCCCGAGTCCCACTCAGGCCACACACATGCAGTCCACCCAGTCATGTCTACCAGCCTGGGTGGGGGCTGTTCTCCCATGTGCCTATTGCCAGCAATGGCCCAAGGCCTGGTGCACAGGAAGTTCTCAGTGAATAGTGGCTGGACCCCATCCCACCAGCTTCCTGGGTCTGACCTGTGAGGTGTCCACGTCGAAGAAGCTCTGATAGTAGCCAAAGGTCCAGAAACCAGGCTGCTGCTTCTCCTCCTGTAGGAGCTGCACAGTGCAGACTTTCAGTGCTGAGGGTGCGGGGGTGGGGGTGGAGGGGTGCGCCAGAGGGAGGGTAGGAGGGACAAGACAGAGGCAGGGCACAGGGACTCCTGGGACTCACCACGGTCTTGTCGCTCTCCTCTACCTCATCCTCAGCTCCATAACTGCCGCCTGAGTCCATTGCCACAGCCACATGCCCCTTAGGGCTCAGCTGATCACTTCTGGTGGTGGTCTCATTCGGGGTCTGGGCCAGCAGATTAGTAGCTTCCTCGAACTCTGTCGAGAAGGAATATGGGACACAGGTGTATTTGGGAGTCGAGGCAATTTCGTTTTGCCCACAGCTCGTCTGGGGAGACTGGCGTGCTGCAGTCCATGGGGTCACAAAGAGTCGGGCATGACTTAGGGACTGAACGACATCTGGGAGCCAAGAGTAACCATCCCCACCTCGGTGTTACCCCCAGCCCAGAGTTTCCTCAACTGTAGTGAGTGGGAAGGAGGCGTGTCCCCTCCTTCCTAACACAGGACCACAATGAGGGCTGGCTCAGGGATGGGGCAGAGCCTCAGATTTGTGGTCTGAGTTTAAGGTGGGAGCGGTGCCAATGCAGGAAGGAGATGCAGGAGACCCGGGTTTGATACTTGGATTGGGAAGATGCCCTGGAGGAGGAAGTGTCAACCCAGTCCAGTATTCTTGCCGGGAGAATCCCACGGACGGAGGAGCCTGGCCGGCTACAGTCCATGGGGTCGCAAGGAGTCGGATACGACTGAGAGACTAAGCACGCACGGGGTTCGAGTTAGAATGGGTTTCATGTCTGGGTGGTTGTTCACAGCTGACTGGGGTTCGGGTTAGATCTGAGCTGGAAACTCGATGGGAGGTTTCGGCCAGTGGAAGGAACAGGATTCCGGCCGGGTCGCGGCTGCACTCACCGTGGAAGGCCAGCTCGTCAGCCGCTGCCATGGTCTCTCAGGGTCGTCACCGCATCCCTCTGAGGATAGAGGCCAATCAGACTCTCTCTCGACACCAGTCGGCGCCCCTCCTGGACGCCAGCCTCAACCCCAAGCCCGGCCTGGCGGCTCCCGCACCCACCGGAACGTGAACTCGCCTCTCCTGCCCCACAGGTGTACCCATGCCCCCCCCTTACCTGAGGCGATCTCAACCGGCGGGGCCCGGGCTCTCTGCGCCTGCGCGACCCGCCCACCCGCCGCAGATGACCCAACTCAGATCTGACAGCAACATCCGGCGTCGGTCCGTCTGCTATCCTTTTCCGATGGGGAAAGATTTCCGGTGATGTTGACGCTTGCACAGAAGAGATTCTCCGGGTCCTCTGTTTTGTATGCGTGGTGTTTCTCTTCGGAGAACGGACGCCCAGCCGGAAGACAATGGCGGCTGCCGCTCTGAAGAGATTTTGGTCCCGAAGCCGTAGAGAGGCGCGTGACGCTGCAGCCGCAAAGCCCGGCGTGTGGGCGCGGTTGGGTGAGTAGCAGCGGGAGGCGGCGGGGTGGGTGGCGCCAGAGGCCGGGCGGCTCTCAATGCTCTTTTCTCCCCTCAGGCGCTTGGGCCCGCTCGCTGCTCCAAGATTATGCCGAGGCCTGCAAGGACGCGGCGGCGGCGGCGCGGGCCCGGCCCGGGAAGGCGGCCGTGTACTTGGGGCTGCTGGGTGGCGCGGCGGCCTGTTGGTCCCTGGCACCCAGCGAGGCAGCCTTCGAGGAGGCGCTGCTCGACGCGTCGGGGACCCTCCTGCTGCTGGCGCCCGCCACTCGCAACCGCGACTCGGAGGCGTTCGTGCAGCGACTGCTCTGGCTGCGTGGTCGCGGCTGTCTGCGCCACGTGAGCCTGGGCCTCTTCTCGCTGGTGTACGAGGCGCCCTTCGATGCCCAAGCCAGCCTCTACCAGGCTCGCTGTCGGTACCTGCAGCCCCGCTGGACCGACTTCCCGGACCGGATTCTGGATGTGGGCTTCGTGGGCCGCTGGTGGGTGCTGGGGGCCCGGATGCGCGATTGCGACATCAACGACGACGAGTTTCTGCACCTGCCGGCTCACCTGCGCGTCGTCGGGCCCCACCAGCTGCACTCGGAGGCCAATGAGCGGCTCTTCGACGAGAAATACAAGCCTGTGGTGCTCACCGACGACCAGGTGGACCAGGCGCTGTGGGAGGACCAGGTTTTGCAGAAGGAGAAGAAGGACCAGCTCGCCCTGAGCCAGGCTGACTCTCTGCTGCCGTCGGAGGCCGCGAGATGAAACTCAGACCCCCCGGGTCCCGACCGGGCTCCCGGCCCCCGCAGAATGCTGGCCCGGGAATGTGCAGTCGGTGCGTGTGAGCCTCAAACGCAGAGTGGTGGAAGTAAATTATTTGCAACGTTCTCTCCCTGGGTTTTCACAAAATCGGGGGCCTCCCTCTCACTTGTTCGCTGTGAGCAGACGGCTTATTGAGAGCCTCCCTGGTCTAAGAGTTGGGGAGAGCAGAGAAACGTGCCATGTCATCTTTATCACTGCCAGAGTTGGTAAGAAACTTTAGACGGAAATAAGCCTTTTTCACTGGGCTTTACGGTTCTCCTGACTAGGGTAACTTGCAGATTTTCGTTTTAAAATTTGACCTAAAAGGTTTATTCTCTATTTCCATGAGGGACATGTATTTTTTAATTCGGTTTGAAATAATTGTAGTCTCAGAGGAAATTGGAACAATAATCGAGACATTCTGTGTAAAGGTTCACCCGGCTTTGCACAATTGATAACATTTCACACTGTCCTTATTGTTCCGTTGCTAACTCGAGTGGGACTCTTTTGCGACTCCGTGGATTGGAGCCCACAAGCCTCCTCTGTCTGTGGGATTTCTCAGGCAAGAATACTGGAGTGGGTTGCCATTTCCTTTCAGTAACCTTGAAAATTCAGAATCATTTGGAAAGGAGTATGTCGCTAAGAGTTGGACAGGACTGAGGGACTTCACTTTCACTTTTCACTTTCATGCAATGGAGAAGGAAATGGCAACCCACTCCAGTATTCTTGCCTGGAGAATCCCAGGGATGGAGGAGCCTGTTGGGTGCCATCTATGGGGGTTGCACCGAGTCGGACACGACTGATGCGACTTAGCAGCAGCAGCAGCATGTTAATGTCTATAGCTGGGGTAAAATCGTACTTTTAAAACTACTGTTACAAGAGTGAGACAGCCTCCGTCACTGCTGGGGCCTATGACTAGTTAATAAATCAGGAGATGAAACCACCGTCTTTGTTGTTACATTGTGTTTATCTGTTTTGCTGTTAAGTTTTGGTACTTGGACCTTCCCTTCATACTATAGGGTGCATTGGACACATGGTAATGTTTATATCCTTATTTGGGGGCAGAGGAGCATCTTTAAGCCAGCATGTCCGTTTTACAAAGGAAAAATTTTGTTATTTTTCCAGAGCTGTGGCAGACTTCATGATTGAAACTAACTTCTCAAACTCATGGTATTATCTTTGACCCTAATAACGTGCTACTAGAAACTACTGAATACTGTTACCACTAGCCATAAATAAAAGCTAAGTACAGAAATAAGTGAATATAAACAAAAAGCAATGAAAACAAAAGAGAAATGATACTATAAATTGTAATCCTATACCATTACCTGCTGAAGGCTCTGGACCTGAATCCTGTTGTTCAAGAGAAATTAACCAACATCAGGGAAAGGTTTAAGATGCACTGATATCAAAATGAGACTTGCTCTTTACCATGATCATGAAGTATTTAGAAAAAAGAGACAGACTTTCCTGCTGGTCCAGTGGTCAAGACTCCAAGTTTCCACTGCAAGGGGCACAGATTCTATCCCTGGTCAGGGAACTAAGATCCCATGTACCTCAAGGCATGGCCAAAATTATAAAAATTTTTAAAAAGTATTAAGAGGATTGCACATCGTCATTGAGTTGGTTATTAAATGACACTCAAAGCCAGGGAGTCCTACCATATTTGCTCCCTGCTCCAGTAGCTCTGGTGTCCTGAGTTTGGTATGAGGCATGTGGACTAGAGCGGTTAGGTTTGACAGGGGCCTGAATGTTCATGCTCAGCACCTTAGAGTATACACAGACCTCCAGAGGACGGTCCAGCTTAAGCTTCGTTAACTGTTCACTGTTAAGCTTCCAGTATCCCTCAGTGCTCAGCCCAGTGTGGGCCCCAGCAAATGTTTATACTAGACATGCCCATTATAGGTGGGAGTTGCTGTGATCCTACTGGGAAGGGGAAAGCAGACAGGGACTTGGCTCCCCATCCTTTGGCCAGTCCAGAGTAAGAGACCTTCAGATCTCAACCCTGCCCAGGGCATAAATAGCAAAGTAGACATAATGTCTCCATTTGCATAAGGGCAGTAGAATCTGAGGAAGAAGAAGTGGGTTTTGAGGGAATTCCTGTCGATCCAATGGTTAGGACTCTGAGTTTCCACCTGATGGGAAGAACAGACTCATTGGCAAAGCCCCTAATGCTGGGAAAGATTGAAGGCGGGAGGAGAAGGGGACGACAGAGGATGAGATGGATGGCATCACTGACTCGACGGACGTGAGTTTTGAGTAAGCTCCCCGAGTTGGTGATGGACAGGGAGACCTGGCATGCTGCAGTCCATGGGGTCACAAAGAGTCAGACACGACTGAGCAACTGAAGTGAATATAAATTGGCCACAGACATGCATGTGTCACCTGCATCCTGAACGGCCCCTCCGCCTCCCTCCCCACCCCATCCCTCCAGGCTGTCACAGAGCACTGGCTTTGGGTGCCCTGTGTCATATATCAAGCTTGCCCTGGCTATCTGCTTTACACATGGTGATGTGTATGTTTCAGTGCTGTTCTCAAATTATCTCCCTCTCCTCCCACTGAGTCCAAAAGTCTGTTCTTTATGTGAAAACGGATTCTTAACCCCTGGGCCACCAGGGAAGTCCTGGAGGAAAGAAATTGAAGATACAAATAAATGGAAAGATAGGCCATGCTCATGGATTGGAAGTACAACTGTGTAGGACCCTACAGGGTCTTCCTGGGACAGACCCCACCATGTCCTTTGCCTGCCTTGTCTGTTAAAAAAACTTGAGCTTCCTCGGCTTTCCCCAAGATTCAAAGAATAAATTCTATCAGAGAAGGGCAGAAATACAGAAACACAGGGAAAGAGTCAAGCAAGACAAAATAATAGTTTCACCATTAAAGTCAAGGACCTTTAGTTCCTCCTCAAGGGCTATAGATGATCTTCTGAGGCATATTGTTCGAGCTGTTTTGCAGATACTGAAACGTGCACCACGGGGAAGAAGTTAACGAGAAGGTTGATGATGTTGAGTCCCAATTAATCAGTCAGAAGAATGTTAAATACACCTGGCCTTTAAAAATCTTTCCCCGAAAGCCTTGGTGTTTAGGCCTTCTGAACATTAGCTGCCTGGTGGAATCCCCTGGTGGTCTCGTGGTTAGGACTCTGAGCTTCCATTGCAGGAGGCCTGGGTTCAATCCCTAGTCAGGGAACTACGATCCTGCAAGGGGCACAGCAGTATGGCCAAACAAATAAGTAAATAATAGAATAAGATAAACATTGGCTTCCTGAACTCCTTGCTTGGGGCTCTGCAGTAATCACTGCACTTTCCTTCACCACAAAGATGCATCAGTAGGTTGGCTTTACTTTGTGTGGGCGAGTGACGCTACATTTGGTTCAGCAACAGAAGAATTAACATTGTTAAAACTGTAATCCCTACCAAAATTTGAATGACATTTTTCACAGAACTAGAACAAAGAATCCTGAAACTTGTATAGAACCACATAAGATCCCAATAGCCAAAGTAATTTTGAGAAAGAACAAAGCTGAATTTATCATACTGCATGATTTAACCTGGATTTAATACTGCATACTACAAAGCTATTGTAATCAAAACAGTACAGAAATAGATCAATGGAACAGAATACAGAGCCCAGAAATAAACCCACAGGTTTATTTACAAATGCTCCTTTGTAGTCAGTTAATTTACCACAAAGGAGCCAAGAATATACAATAGGGAAAGGACAGTCTCTTCAATAAATGGTGTTGGGAAAACTGGACCACTATCTTAAACCATCCACAAAAATTAACTCAAAATGGATTAAAGACTGAAACATAAGTCCTGAAACCATAAAACTAGAAGAGAACATGGGCGATAGCTAGCTCTTTAACATCAGTCTTGGGGATAATATTTTTGAATTGGCACCAAACAAAGGCAACAAGAAATAAGTGGGACTATATCAAACTAAAAACTTGTGCTCAGAAAATGAAAACATCAACAAAATGAAAAGATAATCTCTGAAATGAGAAAATATTTGCAAATCATGTATCTGCTGAGGAATTAATGGTGGCTCAGACGGTAAAGACTCCACCTGCATCCCTGGGTCAGGAAGATCCCCTGGAGAAGGAAGTGGCAGCCTGCTCCAGTATTCTTGCCTGGGGAACCCCATGTACCAAGGAACCTGGTGGGCTACAGTCCATGGGGTCACAGAGTTGGACACAACTGAACGACTAACACTTTCACTTTAATATCTAAACTACATGAAGAACTTGTAACTCAATAGCAAAAACGAATCTCGGTAAAAAATGGGCGGAAAATCTGAAAGTTTTTCCTTAGACATACAGTACATGGTACATGAAACTACGTACATACAGAACAATAGGTACATGAAAGGGTGTATGCTAATCAGGGACATGGTATTTTAAACCCCAGGGAGATAACACCTCACGCCTATAGAATGGCTATGATCAAAAAGAAATAGCAGGTGTTGTCCAGAATGTGGAGAAAAGGGAACTCTTAAGGCACTGTTGGTGGGAGTGTAAATTGGTGTGGTCACTAAGGAAAACAGTATGAAGTTTCTTTAAGAAATTAGAAATAGAACTACCATATGATCCAGCAATTCCACTTCTGGGTATTTACAGAAAGAAAAGGAAAAGAAAAGACACATGTGCCCTTATGTTTAAGGTAACATTATTTAAAATAGCCAAGATATGGAAGCAACCTAAGTGCCCATCCGTAGAAGAATAAAGATGATATGCCATATATTACATTATATATATATATATGTAGGAATATTAGCCATTAAAAAAGGAAATCTTGTCATTTGCAACAACATGGATGGACTTCGAAGGTATGCTAAGTGAAATATCAGAAAAGAGGCAAATATAAGACCTCACTTAAATGTGGAATCTTTAAAAAAATTAAAAGAGTATCTAGCTCGTCGGTACAGAGAACAGGTTAGTGGCTGCCGGGGCAGGGGGTTGGGGGTTGCACAAACCTGAGTGAAGTGGGCTAAACGGTACAATCTTCATGTTATAAAAGCAGTCATGGGGGCTTCCCTGGTGGTCCGTGGTTCAGAGTCCACCTGCAATGCAGGAAACAGGAGATTTGGATTCCATCCCTGGGTCTGGAAGATCCCCTGGAGGAGGATATGGCAACCCACTCCAGTATTCTTGCCTGAAAAGTCCCAAGGACAGAGGAGTCTGGCGGGAATTGTCCAAAGGGTCACAAAGAGTCAGACGTGACTGAGTGACTAATCACATATTGGGAAGATTCCACGTGACCCAGGGCAATTCAGCTCATACACCACAATTATTGACCCCACATGCAGCACCTACTGAAGCCCACCCTAGGGCCAGTTCTTCACAAGAGAAACCAACCCGATGAGAAGCCTGTGCTCTGCAATTAGAGTAACCTCTGCTTGCTATAAATAAAGAAAAGCCTTTGCAGCAGCAAGGACTCAGCACAGCTAAAAATAAATAAAAAAAATTTTTAAAGCTGTCATGGGAATGTAATGTACAGCATGGTGACTAATAATAAAGAAGTATTTGAATTCCAGCTTTTACACTCAGGGGATCTGGGACTCACCTGAGATAGGTGAAGTGCCTTCTCCACCCCTCAGATTCTTTCTCTGTAAACAGGAGCACAACCTACCTGAGGTTGTTAGCAACATCAGAAAGCACTTGGTACCTAGTAGGCCATTACTGTGCAGTGGGGCTCAGTGTGGAGGAGGGAGGCTCGGAACCCACCCTCTGTCTGCCCAGGCCAGGAAGAGACCACCACTTCCAGTCTCACCTGCAGCCCCACACACAGGGCTGCCCGGGGAAGTGCCTGGTTAGTGGAGGTCCATGGAGCCTGGGCTACCCTGGTGGCTCAGAAGGTAAAGAATCTTCCTGCAATGCAGGAGACCCAGGTCCATTGCTGGGCTGGAAAGATCCCCTGGAGGAGGGCATGGCAACCCACTAGTATTCTTGCCTGGAGAATCTCATGGACAGAGGAGCCTGGCCGGCTACAGTCTTCAGGATCGCAAAGAGTTGGACACGACTGAAGTGACTTGGCATGTACAGAGCCTGGAGCCTGTGTGTGCTTGTCTCTAGGAGCCAAAGAAACACTTGACTGATACAGGAACATTTTCCAGTCCTCTCTTTTAAGATTTATTTATTAATTTTTTTAAAAAGTATTTTAAAATTTATTCATTTAGCTGCACTGGGTCTTGGTTGCGGCCTTTGAACTCTTAGTTGTGGCGTGTGGGATCTAGTTCCCTGACCAGGGACAGAACCCAGGAGCTCCGCACTGGGAGCTGGGAGTTCCAGCCTGTGGACCACTAGCTGTGTGTGTGCTCAGTCGTGTCTGACTGTTTGCCACCACATGGTCTGTAGCCCACCAGGCTCCTCTGTCCATGGAATTTTCCAGGCAACAATTCTGGAGTGGGTTGCCATTTCCTCCTCCAGGAGATCTTGCCAACCCAGGGATTGAACCTGTGTCTCTTACGTCTCCTGCATTGGCAGGGGGATTCTTTACCACTGTGCCACTTGGGAAGCCCATAGACCACAAGGGAAGTCTCTTAAAAATTTTTTCTGGATGTGGGCCCTTGTAAAAGTCTTTATTAAATTTGTTACATTTGCTTCTGTTTTATATTTTGTTTTTTCCCCCGGAGAGGCGTGTGGAATCTTAGCTCCTCTACTACGTGACCACAAGGTGGCGCTGGTGAGCCGTAGGCCGCGGATCCGCTGTGCCTCGCGTGGGCCGCCTCCTCAAGGCTCCAGGTCCCAGGTCCTGTCTTCTGGGTTCCCACAAGTGCTCTGGGTGCCCCAAAGTCCAGGCCTTCGTGTCGTCTTGGTGATAGGCAGGATCTCCCACACACCAGGTCCCCAAGGATCCCTCCAAAAAGCTTGGACATCTGGTGGCCATCACACACACCAGGAGAACCTGGGGTTCAGAATGTCACTGCCCACTGTCCCCACAAGGGCATCCCTTCTTTAAGCACCAAAAACTGGGGACACCCCAGCTAGGGGCCTTTTCTTTCTCATCTCTGCCCTGGTTCCCACACCTCCTTCGGGTCTTTTCTCGTGATAAGTTTCTGCTTCCTGGAGCCCTGGCCCTCACCTGTCTACCTCCTCACCTGCCTCACGTTCTCCAAAGTTCTTCTGGCAATGGGACCTCATGGGTTTCCCTTTATTTTCTTTACGTGGATTTTTTTTTCTTTGGAGCTAGCCCAAGTCTGCCAGGGCAGCGGTTCTTTCTGTCTGACCGTTACCCTGTGCCTTGAACAACCCCTGGCACCAGTAGGTGCTCAGTGAACACTTTCCAAACGCACCAACATGCCCAGGGGTGGAAGCAGGGGGCGCCTGGAGCCGGTTGTTGGCTGTCAGTCCTGTCCAGACACACTGCTGTGCCTGCCACTCTGGCAAGACCTGTTCTCCAGAGGGTGCTGATAACCTTGGGCCCACAGTACCTCCAGTTTCAGTTCTTTGCCTCCCCAGCAGCTTCTAATTCAGGTGCGTGCTTGGGGGAATGTTCTCAACTGTCAGCCCTGCCTTTGGGGAGCTGGCTGCTCTCATTAAGTGTAGCTAGAGGTAGGAGCCCCCTCACACCTCTGGGCTGGAGGTGCTGCAGGTGAGCGGCTGGGTCACCATTCATTTTTTCCCCTCATTTTGTTAAAAAATATTTTGTTGAGTTCTGCCCCTAGGCCACAGAAGTGGAGCCCAGAACCAAGGTCATCTCCGAAACTAACTGAGCCCCTTTGTAACCCTTGCCGGAAGCCCCCCCCCGATCATCACTAACAAGCTTTCTGACTCCCAGTTAGACAAAGATGCCCACTCTAGTAAACACCCCACAGCACCCCAGCCAATCACCCAATGCCAGCCTTCCATAGCAATTTCGTCTTGAGGCTATAAAAATTGGCTGTTAACGCACGAGAACTATCGACTCTCCCTGCTCGGTCAGGAGTTTGGCCTGCTGCGCCCTTTTCAGCTCTGCTCTTGGTTCTTAATAAACACCCTCCCTTATGAAATGCTCTGTGTCTGGAAACTTTTCCAGCCCACGCTCAGACTGCCTTAACGTATGTATTTATTTGGCTGCGTTGAGTCTCAGCTGTGGCACGTTGCGTCTTCATCGCATTATGTTGGATCTTTCCTCGCGGCTTATCGGCTCAGTAGTTGTGGCGTGGGGCTTAGTTTCTCCACAGCAAACCCCTGTCCCCTGCGTTGCAAGGCAGATTCTTAACCACTAGACCACCAGGGAAGTCCCTGGGTCACCGTTCTTGCTGCTATGCCTGGTTCAGAAGACAGGCCTGGCCCGGGCAGCCTGGCCCCAGGAGCTCAGTGGGCGTGCGAGTGGGGTCAGTGGGACGGGAAACCACAGTAGTGCCTGGTGTTGGGGTCCCTTGAGGAGTGATGACGGAGGATAAGCTCGTGGCGGTGGGCGCCATGGTATGAGGAAGAGTGCCCTGACCATCCAGCTCATCGAGAACCACCCCATGGAGGACAACTCCACCATGGAGGTGAGCCGACTCTAGTCCACAGCCTGGCTCCTGACAGGGGCTTGTCCTCCTCCTGCTCTGCAGGAGGGGTCCCATTGTCCTAGGTCCTGGGGGCACAAGAGAAGCGAGGGAGGGTCCCCTCCCAGGAAGGTTGGCTGTCTCTAAGTTCCTACTGGAAGCAAGTGGTCACCGATGGGGAGACCTACCTACTGGACACAGCAGGCCAGGAGAGTCAGCATCATGGAGACCAGTACATGAGTACCAGGGAGGGCTTTCCTCTGGGTGTTTGCATCAACAATACCGAGTCCTTCAAGGGCATCCACCAGCCCTGGTGAGCTGACCACTGACCCTCAGGGGCTTCCTGTCCTCTGTGACCCCAAGTGCAGCCCAGCCCGCAGCCTGCCCACTGGATCATGCCTTCCCCCTTGTAGGGAGCAGATCAAGTGGGTGAAGGACTCAGATGGCATACCTGTGGTGCTAGTGGGAACGAGTGTGACCTGGTCATAGTACCGTGGAGTCTCAGCAGGCCAGAAACTCACCCAAAACTGCAGCGTCCCCTGCAGTGATGTGTTGGCCCAGATGCACCAGGTGGAAGCCCCCCTCCCTGCCCCCCATCCAACCAGGGCCCTGTGCCACCCCCACTGCCTGGGAGCAGAACTCACTGCCCCTTCTCCCTGCATCCAGGGCAGCTGCTCGACCTCTGGCTCCAGCTAAGGGACCCCCTGGAACCCACTTCGATTTCCCTGACCCAGCAGCCCCTCAAGCTGTGAGTCTCCCCGGGAGGCAGGGGCAGCGAGAGGGTCCAGGACCTGGGTCTGGGCTGACACAGCTCCCGGGGGAGGTGGAGGTCCCCAGAGAGAGCTGCCCTGAGCCAAATGGGAGCAGTGACCCTTTGGCCCTGGCCCATGTGCCCCCAGAGCGCCCCAAGGTCCCAGTCAGCCCTGACCCCTCAGTGGGCAGTGGGAGGGCTGCTGACACGTATTCCAGTAGGGTGCCCTGGAGCCCGAGACAAGCAGGACCCAGCTCCCCATTTGTGGGGTGAACGGGGAAGTGCTGGGGTCTAGCCCCGGTGGATCCAGGGAATTCGAAGCAGGGATGGCGTCGGCGAGGATCAGGAAACAACTGCTTAATTAAATGTTAATTAAGGATATAAAGAGTAATAGAATAAGGATAGCTCAGTGAGGAAATTCAGTGGAGAAAAGAGGCTGAAATAAGGAGAGCTCAGTGAGGAAATTCAGTGGAGAAAAGAGGCTGAATAATTCAGCCAGAAGGTAAGAGAAAGAACGACATGGGGAGACCAAGTTTCAGTGAACAAGGCCCGCACTTTATTTTCCAAAGTAGTTTTTATACCTTAAGTTATGCATAGAGGATAATGGGGGAAGGGGTAGAGTCATGCAGTAAGCCAGGCTTTCTTCCTGCAAACTTATCATATGCAAAAGTTTAGGTGATTTGCATCATCTTCTGGCCCGGAGGCCTGTTAACATTTTAAGAAACTTATTTTTCTCTATAGGTGATTATTCTAAAGTCAGGCACCACCCTCCAAAAGCATTAGATAAACTTGCATTCCTACAGAGCAAAGGAGTGGTGGGCTATAACAAGAAAAAGAATTAACTCAAGGGTCCCAGGTTACAAACATTAAAGCTACTACTTACACCAATTATATTAATCAATACACTGCCAGGGACACAGCAGGTAAGGGATATGGAGACTTAGCAGCAAACATTGGCTCAACAAGTGAAAAACCCTTCACCAATACAATTTCTAATCAATCTTTTAACTGCTCAAAGGAATCTGTGTTTAGACAGTTTAGAACATCTCATGCCTCTCACAGTTGCGAGGCTCTGAGCAATCACATGTGGCCGGAAAAACCTATTCAGGCAGGCTAGAGGACTTCCAAAGGAGTTTGTAGGTTGAAACACTATCACACCCAGGAACTTTATTAACTGGAGCTGTAAGTTAACTCTTTTTTCAGAGAGAGGTAATGGGGGACAGCCCCCTGTAAAGTCAGAAGTGTAGGTGAGAGCACAAAGCAGAAAGTAGGCAGACTCTGGTTTTGGGGGTAGATGCTCAAGAATTTCCAGGGGGACTCCTGAGGCTCGATCCCACCTTTGCGTATGCCAAGCCTCCTTCCTCATGACCTTTGCCACTGGCGGAGCTCGCTCCTGGCAGGGAAGGGTCTGAGATTCTGCTCGAGGCGGAGGCAGTGTTCCCCTTGAGCCAGTGCCCTCTTCCTTCCACTGGTGCGTGAGATCCGGCAGCATGCCCACCCAAGGAGGGGGCCCTAGGCTGCCTGAGCTCAGGTGCTGCTCCCCTGACAGGTATGGAGGGGCACGGAGGTGTCCAGTGTGATGTGGGAAGGGGTGTGCGAGGTGGGTGTGGGGAGGAGGAGGCAGGGAAGAAAGCAAGTGCCACTGGAGCCCGGCCAGCCCAGGTTGGTGGACAGAGTGACTGAACTGATGCTCCCTGCCTGCCAGCTGTTGCTCTCCTGGAGCCCAGTCCTGGCCCACCGGGCACAGGCTGAGTCACAGTCAATCATCCGATGGTCTTGATCCTGGGGTTTGGCTGAAGCTCGGAGTCTGTAGTGCCTGTGGCCTCCCACGAGGCAGCTGGGAACCTCAGTTTTGTCCAGCTGGTGCTCCCTTTGCCTCTGGGGGCCCTGAGAGCATCCTTCGGAGACGTCTAGGTGCTACAAGAACCAGCCAGTCTAGCACTTCATGCACGAAAATATATTAACCTTTAACCAGCAAGGGGGGAAACTGAAACCAAAGTCTGTCCGTCCCCTGGAGGGAGATCTTCATAGGGAATGGCTGGGGGGCAGGGAACCCAGTTGGATCCCCGGAGGGTTGTATTTGCTGAGATTTAGGGGCCCCAAAAGGCAGTCACTGACTTGGACAGTGTGTTGCGTCAGCCCAAACAGCAGCACCCTCTGCTCTAGCCCCGCCTCCTTATGCGTGTGAGGTCCTGGAGGTGGCCTGTTGTTCCCAGAGGCTCCTCAGGTCACTGAAGGGACCTTGTGGGGCACTCTCAGGCTGCAGGAGACCACATACAGCTCCTAGAGGGCTCGCCTTGCCTTGAGCCAGCTTTCCTGACTGGCCGGGGCAGCCCCTTTAGTCACAGTCCAGGCTGGGGGGTGCTCACACAGCATCTGCCCTCCTGGAGCCCAAATTCAGGCCCTTTGGAGTTAGGGACTTGTGCTATATTGAGGGGGGGGGTAGGGTCCATCCTCCTTGAGCTCAGCGTGAAAAAGCAGAGCATGTTGCTGGCTTCTGGGGACCTCGGGGTCCCCGGGAGCCTCGGGGTCCCTGTGCTCACAGTCACCTCATCCTCTGGAGGCCCCTGAACGTCCAGTCTCCCTATGGACACAGAGCTCAGGGGGTCATGCGGACGTGTGGGGCCTTGGTGCAGCTCTTGGGGTGCTGTCCTGGCTCCACCATGGCCGTGCTGGTCACTCATGGGAGGGATGCTGGCTGCAGCTGCCTCAGGGCAGGAGGGGTGTCCTGGGCCCAGTGGCGCCGTCTTCAGCAGGCTGGGTGGAGCTGGTTGCCGGAGCCTCAGTGGGGTCACGGAGTCAGGCCTGTTGCGTGGCCCTGGGGGTGGCCCAGGCAGGGACTGAAGGGGAAGGGACCCAGCATTCCAGCTCAAAGCCAAGGTCTGGGGGCCACCTGCCTGTGGCCTCACAGATCACCGGGAAGTTTGGGAGGGAATTGTATCGCTGTGGTCTGCACAAGGTGGGCCTGTGGGGCCAGGCATGGCAGAGCCGGCCCAGCTTTGAGAACAGCCCTCTAGGCCACCAACCCCTGGACTCTGTGGTGGCTGCCCAGAAGAGCGAATGGCCGGGGGTGAGGGGAAAGCCCGGGGCTCACCCACCCACTACTGCCTGAGAGGGGGACTCATGGGGAGACCAGGGCTGAGCCCCTCTGGCCGGCGGCAGGTCATACGTCATCCTGGGTAGCTCAGCCATGGAGGCCGGCAGCTGCGTGTGCACACTGCACCATCCGCCGGGGCCCCGGCCCGGGACAGCGCGTCCTGCAGGAACTCCTGCAGCCTTCCAGGGGCAGCGTCAGGAGGTGCTTGAGGGGTGGGGGTGCCGTCAGGCCACAGGGGGACCCACAAGGAAGGCTCAGCCCCCCACCCTGGGGGTCTTCCCACGGGGGAGGGGCGGCTGTGTTCCGCTGTGCACCACCCCTGGGGGTCCATCTGTCCCGACAGAGCCCAGGGAGCACCCCGGCCAGGGGCGCTCACCACAGGGCACCCTGACCGCCTTCATGCGGCTGGCACTCCCTCCTCCGTGGCCTGCGCTCCACGCTCAGGCCCGCTTCCTCCTGTGCACCTTGAGGACGGTGTAGGCCATGGCCGTGAGCAAGTGCCCACCCTCCAGCATGGAGGCCTCCCAGAGCCTCAGGGTCAGCGGAAAGGGGGGTCTGTGGGGACAGTGGGCATGGGAGGGGCCGCTTGAGCAGGGCACGGGGGTCCCAGCACAGGGTCAGAAGCCACATCTGCCTCTGGTCCCTGCAGTCCCACCATTCGTCAGACAAGGTCCCAGAGCTGCTCATCTGGGTGGACAAAGGTGCTCCCACCAGGCCTCTCAGGGTCCTTAGGGCCTGACAGCGCACCAGCTAACCCTCTCGGTGGGGACACCTCAGCAGATCACGATGGTGGCTCAGCTGCACCCCAGGTTGACCCACCCTTCCCGAAGGGAGCCAGGTGGAAACGGCGGGTCCCTGGGACTTCACGGTGCCCTGGGCCCACCAGAAGGGCTCTGGGCTGCCCCTTGGGGCTCCTCAGGAGGGACTTGGCATATCTGAGGGTGGAGTTTGTCCCTCCCTGGGCATCAGGAGTGGGGGACAGGGAGGCCTTGGAACCCAGCGTCCCTGGGCAGCCTTACCTGGTTGATGAAGCACTGCATGAACCACGTGGGTGTGTAAATCCCCGCAGACATCGGCTCTAGAGCAGGGCAGGGGGTGCTCAGGGCCTGCCTGCCCTGCCAGAAACCTCCCTATTTGAGGGCCCTGTACAGCCACCCTCAGGGGTGGTGGACATGCTGTCCGTAGGCCTGCTCAGCCCGAGCTCACCCCTGGCAGCCCCCAGGAGAAGGCAAATGAAGTCTGCAGGAAGCCAAGTCCCCGCAGTGGCCATGGGACAGCACCTCTGGGCGGGGCGACAGTTGTACTCACCACATGTCCCTTCAACTTGGGGAGGGCTCTGCCGAGAACGTGCTTGTGATGGGCCTGGAACCTTAGCAATTTCGGGAATCCAGGGATGAAGCCTGAGGAGCCCCCAGACCCCCACAAGTCAGAGCCTCGCCCAGAGGTGAGTGGAGTACCACAGGAGCCCCCAGCGGTGACCCCTGCCTGTGGGGCCCTCTTGAGCCCTGGCTGGACATGCTCTTCCCAGGCAAGACAGCCTGTGAGGCCAGGGCAGAGGCCCTGCTCCTGGATGCCCAGCTCCGCGGGCACCCTGGGCAGAGGGGTGGGCAGGCATCTGGCCCCGGCATGCTGTCCCCACAGCAGCCACAGTGGGGGATGGCGGGCCTGGTATGGAGGGGCAGTGAGTGTGGCCCCCAGGGAAGATGCGGGTGTGTGCCTGGCCATCTCCTGGCCTCTGCAACCAGGCTGGGGGCAGAGGAGGTGGTGTTGCTGCCCGGGCTTCGTGTGGCTGTGGGCTTGCAGGGCTTGAGGCAGAAGGACCAGCAGGGAAGGAAGGGAGAGTGGTTTGCATGAGGCTGGGACTGAGGGCTGAGGCTCCAGAACCCAAAGGGCAGTGTGGGAAGCCAGTGCCCTTTGCTGATGGGGAGCTGTCCTGGGCCAGGGTCCCCACCAGCCCCCCTGCAAAGAGACCCCAGATCCTCAGGCTTGCCCAGCCGTCCTCGACAGTCACCTACCGCCCATGGTGTGCTTGTCGTCAGTCATCAGCTGCACCAGCCCCTAGAAAGCATCCTCTTAGTTCAGGAACATCAGTAGGATGGCCGCAACCTTGTTCATGTCCTGGAAGTAGACATGTCCTGCAAGAGCCAGACGTGTGTGGAGGACCCACCTGGAGGCCACTCTGTCCTCTCCTGACACTCCCACCTCTGCTCCTGGATGCTCCTGATTCATGACCAGCAGGAGGACCCCCTGGAATGGGCAGGGCCTGGGTGAGCAGATATTCTCAGTGTCATACATGGAATAGGCCACCAGCACGTGGAACAGGGCCTGCTGCCTGGGGAAGGGGACACAGGGGGCTTCTTTCACACTGATGCTCTTAATTTTATATTGTCTGACAGAGCCTCACGACAAAGCAAGTGTGTTTAAGAAATGAGCCCCCAAAGCCAAGGAGTCCTGGGGTCACCCTGCTTTGGGACTGGCAGGGCCCTTCAGTAGAGACATCTCACTGTGAGAGGAGCATGAGGGGTCTGGGGTCACCACTCGGGCAGCACAGCCTACTCCTGCCTTGTTGCTCTCAGCCCTGCTGTGGCCAGATCCCTCTTCTCTCTGGGGTGGAGGCTCTGAAGAGTGTCTCTTGGTCCAGAGTGAGCTTGATCTGCAGGCCAATAGCCTGCAACCTGAATTGGTTGTGGCAGAACCCTCTCTCTTACCTGCCCATATGTTTTCCCTGGCTGTCAGTGTCTTCCAATCCAGTTACCTGGATTGGAACAGCTTGTTCAGAAAGCACGAAGTGTTGGGAGACGTGATCTCTGGGTGCGTATTAGGGGATTACAGTACACGCTTCAGGTGTTGCAACAGGCTTGAGGTCACGTGTAAAAAAAGAATCCCGCTTCTTTTTTTCTTTTTGCCCCACTGCTTGGCTTGTGAGAGCTTAGTTCCCTGACAGGGATGCAACCTGGGCCCTCTGCAATTAGAGTGTGGAGTCTAACCACTGAATTGTTAGGGAATTCCCAAGAATTCTTGTTTTTAAAATGCATACTAGCAGCAGTAGGTTAGGGTTAGCAATGGCAACCCACTCCAGTACTCTTGCCTGGCAGATCCCATGGACAGAGGAGCTTGGTAGGCTGCAGTCCATGGGGTCGCTAGGAGTCAGACACGACTTCACTTTCACTCATTGGAGAAGGAAATGGCAACCCACTCCAGTGTTCTTGCCTGGAGAATCCCAGGGACGGGGGAGCCTGGTGGGCTGTCGTTTATGGGGTCGCACAGAGTCGGACACGACTGAAGTGACTTAGCAGCAGCAGCAGTAGGTTGGGGGGTTCCCTGGCTGACCAGGGATTAAGAGTCTGTTCTTCCACCACAGGGGGCATGGGTTTGCTCCTTGGTCAGGGCACTAAGCTCCCACAAGCCATGTGGCGCGGCCAAAAAAAAGCATACTGAGAGCCTAGCAATGGGGTGAGGCCAGAGGTCTTGGGTCCTCTGTGAAAGGCATGTGCTGGTCAAGGATGTGGTGAAGGCAGGAGATGGGATGGGACTGGGCCCCTAAGTGATGGAATTTGGGGTTCACCAATCTATTTTTACAAATGATAGAAACTGTAGAAGTAGAAATATGTAAGCAACACCATCAAGATGGGGCGTCATTTTGACTCCTCTAACCCGAATTCAGTTCATCTGAGCTCCTGTTCAGCCAGGTCTCTGCCGCCTGGAGCCCCTCCCCTCCAGTGGGTGCCCCGCCCCACTCTCCCCTCTCCAACCGCCACCCGCCGCGAGCCCTCCACCTCTGCCCGAGCTCCTAACGTGACTACTCGCGCCCCCCTCGAGGCTCAGCCGGTACAGCCAGGACGGGCAGGGGTCGACACCCTGCCACCCCAGCTCCAGACCCAGGTCCACCGCCTCCCCGCCAGGAACCTTGGGGACCCACTTGATTCCGTATCGCTCCCAGAAGAAGAGGTTATTTCTGAAGGTGCGGTTGATGTCTACGTCAATGTGCTTGACGTCAGGACAGCACCGGCGGGCCTGCTCTTTTATGCGCTTTTTTAATGCTCTTTTGTGGGCGGGGCCGAGGGGGCGGGGCCAACGTCAGGCGGCCCTGACCCACTGGACCAACTGCCACAACTGCCGCGACGCGGCGGGCGCTGCGCGGCCGGAGGGGCCGCAGCTCTTTTCTGCAGAAACCTCATTGCGCTTGTTTCTGAAGCCAGCGGGGCTCACGAGGGACTCCCCCGTTCAAGGCCCAGAACCCCGACCGTTAACAAGGTAACGTCCAGGCCCTCTGGACCCCTCCGCCGCCTCCCCCAGAGGCCTCCCAGGTGACAGCTCCCGCCGGGCCCTGAGCCTGGTCCCGGGAGGCGGCTCCCAGGTGCGGGGACGCGGGGAGGGCGGCTGGGCCTCTGCTTCCTAACACCCTCTGGAGTGTCCCTGCCATTAGGCGGTAACAGGCCGGGCGGGGCGAGAAGGGGGCAGGATGGGGTGGGCGTGGGGAGGAGAGACTCCAGTTCGCTGCCTTTCCTTCTGATAGTCACCTACTCCTCTTTTGGCGCCAGCCCGACTCAGGGGGCTCGGGCTCCCAACACCCTGACTCTAAAAACCGCCCAGGAGGAGCGTGGAGCCCCACAGCCCGACACCTCCATCCCCCACCCTTGGGGATGGGCCAGGGGTCCCCAGGGGCAGCCCGCCAAGCCTGGCCCGTTGCCCCTGCTCAGGTGGACCGACCGCACCTGATATTTCCTGATGTTCTCCGCCTTCACCTTCTCCAGGTCCCAGAGCAGAGACCAGGCCTGCCCTCGCACTGGTGGAGGGATGCCCTTGGACACCCTTCAGCACATCTATGGGGGAGAAGCAGCCCTGAGACAGATGCAGGCACCACGCCGGGGAGGAGACGGAGCGAGAGGCCTGTGGAAGATGCAGCAGAGGGGCAGGGTCTTCCTAGAGCTGGGTCTGATCTTCCCAAACTGGGAGTAGAGAATAGCCCCGATTGCTCCCTCCCTGTGGGGTCCTGGGCTGGGCTGGCTGCCGCCCTGGCTGGCATTAGAGTCTCCCGAGCCTTGTGGGGCCCAAAGGCTAGCGCCCTGCAGGGTCAGGATACTCAGCTTTGTACCTTCGTGCTGCTCTGGTATTTTTGCCAGTTCCTCAGCTTCTTCACCCACTTGTCAGCTCCCCGGAGGTCTTGGGCTTTTTGCTAGAATATAGGACATGGTGGTGGTCTAGCTGCCAGCTCCCTAGGGTGGCAAGAATGGGCGTGAACTCAAGGGCCCCCAGGACAGGCACAGACCCCTCGCAGACCAAGGACACTTTGACAGCTCTGGGGGGAGCAGCAGGGAACCCCAGCCGCACCCATGACCACCTCCCTCCTTCTGCTGGTACAGCACGCGTGGAGCCTTACCCTCAATGAGTGAGTGCTGAGGCCGCAGATACTGAAGCCCTGGAGACTAGGTGGGTTTTCCTGACTGGAGGGCAAGAGAAACAAGGTGTGAGATACTGACCCAGCTGGAGGCCCAGAAGGCCCCACCCACCCACTCAACCCCCAAGTCAGTCCAGGAGACTCGAAGGGAGGGCTGATCCCCCCCAGGGTGCTGGCTTCAAGGTGAGCTGCATTCTGGAGACTCTCTAGGGGTGAGTGTGCCGTCAGGCCACTGGGGGGACCCACAAGGAAGGCTCAGCCCCCACATTGGGGGGTCCTCCCGTAAGGGGCGGCTGTGTTCTGCTGTGCACCACCCCTGGGGGTCCATCTGTCCCGACAGAATTCCAGGGAGCACCCCAACTAGGGGCGCTCACCACAGGGCACCCTGACCGCCTTCATGCGGCTGGCACTCCCTCCTCCGTGGCCTGCGCTCCACGCTCAGGCCCGCTTCCTCCTGTGCACCTTGAGGACGGTGTAGGCCATGGCCGTGAGCAAGTGCCCACCCTCCAGCATGGAGGCCTCCCAGAGCCTCAGGGTCAGCGGAAAGGGGGGTCTGTGGGGACAGTGGGCATGGGAGGGGCCGCTTGAGCAGGGCACGGGGGTCCCAGCACAGGGTCAGAAGCCACATCTGCCTCTGGTCCCTGCAGTCCCACCATTCGTCAGACAAGGTCCCAGAGCTGCTCATCTGGGTGGACAAAGGTGCTCCCACCAGGCCTCTCAGGGTCCTTAGGGCCTGACAGCGCACCAGCTAACCCTCTCGGTGGGGACACCTCAGCAGATCACGATGGTGGCTCAGCTGCACCCCAGGTTGACCCACCCTTCCCGAAGGGAGCCAGGTGGAAACGGCGGGTCCCTGGGACTTCACGGTGCCCTGGGCCCACCAGAAGGGCTCTGGGCTGCCCCTTGGGGCTCCTCAGGAGGGACTTGGCATATCTGAGGGTGGAGTTTGTCCCTCCCTGGGCATCAGGAGTGGGGGACAGGGAGGCCTTGGAACCCAGCGTCCCTGGGCAGCCTTACCTGGTTGATGAAGCACTGCATGAACCACGTGGGTGTGTAAATCCCCGCAGACATCGGCTCTAGAGCAGGGCAGGGGGTGCTCAGGGCCTGCCTGCCCTGCCAGAAACCTCCCTATTTGAGGGCCCTGTACAGCCACCCTCAGGGGTGGTGGACATGCTGTCCGTAGGCCTGCTCAGCCCGAGCTCACCCCTGGCAGCCCCCAGGAGAAGGCAAATGAAGTCTGCAGGAAGCCAAGTCCCCGCAGTGGCCATGGGACAGCACCTCTGGGCGGGGCGACAGTTGTACTCACCACATGTCCCTTCAACTTGGGGAGGGCTCTGCCGAGAACGTGCTTGTGATGGGCCTGGAACCTTAGCAATTTCGGGAATCCAGGGATGAAGCCTGAGGAGCCCCCAGACCCCCACAAGTCAGAGCCTCGCCCAGAGGTGAGTGGAGTACCACAGGAGCCCCCAGCGGTGACCCCTGCCTGTGGGGCCCTCTTGAGCCCTGGCTGGACATGCTCTTCCCAGGCAAGACAGCCTGTGAGGCCAGGGCAGAGGCCCTGCTCCTGGATGCCCAGCTCCGCGGGCACCCTGGGCAGAGGGGTGGGCAGGCATCTGGCCCCGGCATGCTGTCCCCACAGCAGCCACAGTGGGGGATGGCGGGCCTGGTATGGAGGGGCAGTGAGTGTGGCCCCCAGGGGAGATGCGGGTGTGTGCCTGGCCATCTCCTGGCCTCTGCAACCAGGCTGGGGGCAGAGGAGGTGGTGTTGCTGCCCGGGCTTCGTGTGGCTGTGGGCTTGCAGGGCTTGAGGCAGAAGGACCAGCAGGGAAGGAAGGGAGAGTGGTCTGCATGAGGCTGGGACTGAGGGCTGAGGCTCCAGAACCCAAAGGGCAGTGTGGGAAGCCAGTGCCCTTTGCTGATGGGGAGCTGTCCTGGGCCAGGGTCCCCACCAGCCCCCCTGCAAAGAGACCCCAGATCCTCAGGCTTGCCCAGCCGTCCTCGGCAGGCACCTACGGCGCATGGCGTGCTCCTCATCAGTCATCAGCTGGAACAACCTCCAGAAGGTGTCGTCCTCGTTCAGGAACATCAGTAGGACGGCCACAACCTCGTTCATGCCCTGGAAGTAGCCCACCTCCTGCAGGAGCCAGACGTGCGTGGAGGACCCCCCGGGAGCCCACCTCTGCTCTTGGATGCATCAGCGCCATGGCCTGCCAAGGCCACCAGGGGTCTCCCTCCCCTTTTGGACCTCTGAGAGATGTTTCTTCCAATGGAAACCCACCCCCAGGATGGGGGAGAGGGGCATCCCAGTGACTCACAGAAAGGAACCTAGCCTGTTGGCAACACTGTACAGTGAGAGGTCTGTATCCTCCCCTGGTTCCCGCACCCTCCCTGCATGGCCCCAAAGCCAGAGGAGGCTGAGAGATGCCAGGAAAGGCAGGGCAGGACAAGTCCCCACCCTGCATCCTAGGGGCACAGTACCAGGCCCACCCGACTCAGTGGGATCTGCCTGGGCCTCACCTGCTCGTACCTGGCTAGGATCCTGCCTGGGCCACCTGGTCCCATTTGCAGTGACTCCCACCTGAGCCATACCCGCTCGTCCTGGGGAGGAGGATGTCCACTCAGGCTTGCTCTGCTCAGCTTTTGCTGTGACCCCTACCTGGAATGAGAGTGCTCTTGCTGCCCATGGTTCCCGCTGGGCTGTACCTGTGCACACCTGGCAATGGGCCCCACCTGGGCCTCACCTGCTCCTCCTTGGCTATGATCCCACCAGGGACATCCCTGCTCCTGCTGGCCGTGTGGGCTGGCATGGCCCACCTGGGGCTCAACCTGCTGCATGCTGACTGTGCCCCCTGCCTGAGCTGTTCCTGTTCCTACTGATAACCATCCTTACGTGGCCTTCCATGGTCTACCCGGGGATGATCTCTGCCTGGCCTCCCTTGCTTATTCTTGGCGCTGGTTCCTCCTGGGACATACCTGCTTCTGTGGGCTAGGATGCTCGCCTGGGCTGCAGTGACTTCCACTTGGCGAATGTACCTTTTCTGATGCGTGATACCAGTTCTACCTGGCTGGGATCCCTGCCGGGTCTCAGCTGCCTGTCTTTGGCTCAGATCCCTGCCTGGGTGCACCTACTCTTGTCTATGATCCTTGCTGGGGTCTCACCTGCTCATATTTTGTTATAATTTCTTCTCATTCCAAGGCTAGTAGGGTCTCCAGCTTCTCCATGTTGGATGCTGCAAGACAAAATCCATGTATTCCAGTGCCCTAAAGAGCTTCAGGGACCCAGAAAGTGGAAGTTGGCTCCCTGTTGGCAGCTTCCTGGTCATAGGGGGAGAAATCAGACATTAGTGCCCCCTTAGTGAGTGGGATCCCCCTTGGCGATCATGGCTTGCAGCCACACCTAACACTTCCACTTCTAGACTTAAGGACATGGGTAGACCTTTCTCCGAAGTCCACCCAGCCTTAGAAAACAAGGCCAACAGGCTCAGGGGGAGCTTCCCAACCTCATCAGTCATCAGGGAGATGCAAATCAAGACCACAGGGCAGACCACTTCTCACCCATGGAAACTTTATTCCCAATAAGAGGATGTGGAGAGATTGCAACTCTCCTGTACTGCGGGCAGGAAATGGTGACCCCAGCTACACTGTGGATGGGTGAATGCAATTGGGCACAAGAGACCATATATTGTATGATTCCATTGATCTAAAGTGTCCAGCATCACCAGGTCCATAGAGACAGAAACTGGATCGGGGGTCCCCAGGGCTGGGGGATGGGCGAGGGGTGGGTATCTGCTGATGGATGAGACTTTTATGAGGTGGTGACAGGTGGATGTAGTGGTGACGGTAGCAGGAGTCTGTAAAATAAAGACCTTTGAATGGTCTACTTGAGCTAAAGTGGATGACGTGTGAATTTCAGAGAAAGCTCTTTGAGCCGGATTTGCCCCAGGAGCCCTGAAAGGGGCAGAGAGACTTCACTTAGATTAAAACACAACCAGGGGCTCTCATGTTCTAGGGCAGCAGCCCTGAGCTCCTGCCCATGGGGCTCTTCCTGGGACCACGCCCCCCTCACCGCACCACCCCCCACCCCCCGATGGCCCCTCTCGGGAGGCAGAGCAAGAACTGGGGACCAAGGGCACTAGGAAGAGACACATGTTCTCATAATGGACCTAACTCACCGATTCTGGCTGGTGAATCGGCTCAGGCAACACACCAGCCGATCAGAAGGGTGTTAGTTTGGGAAAAGAATGACTTATTTAGCCTCAGGCAGCCTCTCTGTGCTGCTGAGACCACCCTTCAGTCCACAAGTCTGAACAAGGCCAAAGGGGAAGGGCCTCAGTTCCTGGACTCGCACAGAAAACCATCAAGAACATGGCTGGAGAGTGTAGACCTGGTGACACGTGGAGAGCACAGGGGCGCCGTGCACTGCACAGCATGAGGCCCTGTGTCCCCACCCCCAGCCTACAGGCCAAATGAACTCACATGGCCAGCTTGCCTGGTCTGGGGCAGGACAGACAGGATGCCTCTGGGATCCAGGACACGAGCACAGGCTTGGACCTACCGGGCTCTGGAGATGCCAAAGCTCTGCCCTTCTCCCCTCATCCTCCTCCATCCACAGTCCACCCCTGCATCCCCCCACCTCTTCCCCTCAGCTTCCATCACTTCCCCATCCTCCCTATCCCTCCACCAGCTGCTCTACAGTCCTCGGGCAGCCCCTAGCTTCACCCTCCCTCCTCCTCATTCTCAAGTCCCGCACCCCCGGACCTTCACCTCCCCATCACCCTTCCTCCTCCTACTCCTGTTTCCTGCACTTCCTCCTCTTCCTGTCTCACCACCTCTGTCCCATTCCCACCTCCTCCCTCTATATCCATCCTCCTATACTCTTCTGTCCTCTGCCTCCATCTTCCATCTATCTCCTCTACCTCCTCCTGTATCCTCTCTCCCCTGCTTCATGCTCTCCTCTGGGTCAGGTGTGGAAGCTCTGAGACTCCTCACAGGGACACGGGCACCTCTGGCTGCAGCCCACTCCCTCCTTGGAGCCAGGAGGGGACTGCAAATCCTGGCTGTTTTTCAGTACTGGGGGCTCAGCATCATCTCTGCCAGGAAGGATGGAGTCACCCACCCGGGGGCCTCTGTCCCCAAAGAATCTACAAGAAACGAGGTGATGCTTTTACCCATCAGACCTCTTGCTGCTCGAGCCATGTCCCCTTGATGGAAATGCACCCAGGGACAGGGCAGAAGAGATGGAACAGGGCAGGCGAGGGTCAGAGCAGGTCAGAGAGACAGGGGCCTCGAATGAACACCTACGGACATGAAACAGTGGGTGTGGGCCGCAGGCAGAACTGAGGGGTTGCTGCCTTTCCACCCCACAATGGGGGCAGGTCAGAAGTCAGGGGCAGCACTGAGCCCATACACCTGAAGGCCAGGCGTGGAAGAGGAGCATCTTGTCACCGGGCAAGGGAAGGTGACCAGGGACAGGTGTCACCCGGAACCAGCAAGAGGTCCTAGCCAGCAAAAGCATGTAAGCTTAAAAAGCTCAAAATTTAAAAACGGGTCCGGCTGCAGTGCAAGAGTCGTGGCGGCCTCTGAGGCAGTGCAGGCGGATTCCGCGGCTCTCGCCTCAGGTGCCCTGGCTGTCCCGGCGGCCACAAGGGGTGCCGCCGCTGCCTTGGGTCCTTGGGGTTCCCCCAGGCAGCTGAGAGGCAACCAACCCCGACCCACGGTGGCGAGGCAGCAGCCCACAGGGTCAGTGTCGCCGGCCCCAGAGTTCATCCAGCCGCCGGTGAGAGAGCTGTCCTGGGCCATGAGGACCAACATCCTGTGCACTGTGCGCAGCTGCAGCGAGATCCTGCCCAACTGCCCCGCGCTCAACAGGCACCTGGTCAAGAGCTACCACCGCCTGTAGGACGGCATAGTGAATCCAACAATAAAAGATTTGAAAACTGTACTGAAATTCTGCTGCTGCTGCTAAATTGCTTCAGTCGTGTCCGACTCTGTGCGACCCCATAGACGGCAGCGCACTAGGCTCCCCTGTCCCTGGGATTCTCCAGGCAAGAACACTGGAGTGGGTTGCCATTTCCTTCTCCAATGCATGAAAGTGAAAAGTGAAAGTGAAGTCGCTCAGTCGTGTCCGACTCTTCGCAACCGCATGGACTGCAGCCTACCAGGCTCGTCCCCCAAAGGGGTTTTCCAGGCAAGAGTACTGGAGTGGGTTGCCATCGTACTGAAATTCTACTGTTGTCCAATTGAATGATGCCCTAGAGGCCCTGACAGACCATTTTCTCAATTTTTGTAAAACAGCATTTTATGAAAATGCATGCTGAAAAGAAGCATAAATGTAGTAAGTGCAGCAATTCGTATGGCATCGTGTGGGACCTGAAAAGACATGCAGAGGATTGTGGCAAGACCTTCCAGTGCCCGTGTGGCCATCCCTATGCCAGCAGGACTGCGTTACAGTCCCACATCTACCGAACTGGCGTGAGATCCCTGCAGAGCACAGGGACCCACCTAGTAAGGAAAGGAAACTGGAAGCTGCCTGCGCAGCTGGAAGCTGTCCAGGAAGACTGCCGATTCACTGAGCGACCAACCAATTCCACGGCCAGACGCTCCAGAACTAGAAACTTCAGAAATAAAGCTGGTGGCTTCTTTTGAAGACTCTTGTAGCTCTAATGCCAAACAGTAGACTCTTGCAGCAGCTCAAAGGTACCCTCAGATGTTGCTTTTACCAAAGCCCAAAGTGGCTTTGGTTAAACTCCTCATCATGCAGTTTTGTCCTGTGCCTGTCTTTGTGCCTACAGCTGACTCATCAGCCCAGCCTGTGGTGTTGGCTGTTGACCATCAGGGCTCTGCCCCGGTGCCGTGCACTTACTTGCCTTGTCCATTGGAACCCTGATTCTCGGCCTGGATTCGGAGGCCTGCCCTCTCAAGGAGAGCCTCCCTCTCTTAAAAGTTGTAAATCCTGTTGCTGTTGAGCTGATTAGCACAGGTATTCAACTGAACTTGGGTAAAAGTCCATTTAACCCGTTACAAGAACTTGGGAACACATGTCAGAAGAACAGCATTTCTTCAATCAATGTACAGACAGACCTGTCCCACACCACACCACAATTTATGCCATTTGCACAGTGGGCCAGCCCTGACTCCTCTGTGTCGTCCTGTTCACAAACTTATTTGACATTTGGTTTCCAGGTTTCCCTTCCCATTAGTGTTCAAACTCAGACTTTTTTGCCCAGTTCTAAGGTAACCTTATCTATTACTGCTCAGACTGACACATTTATAGATGCCAGTTTCCAGCCAGGTGGGATCTCCAGAGAAACTCAGACCAGTGGGATGCAACGTCCAGCAGATGGCCAAGTACAGATGGACCAAGCTGTAATGTGTGGAGATATTTTTGAGAGTGTCCATTCATCATATCGTGTGTCTACAGACAATATTATAAGCAGCAGCTTAATAGCAGAGATTGTAATTCATGACTTGTTACCTCAGAACCACCCTAAAACTTTAACTCAAGATATTGAGAAATCCGCACCAATTATAAACTTCAGTACACCGAATAGTATGCTTTCATCACAGAACATGACAGATAATTAGATCCCAATCATGGATTTATTAAGTGATCTAGAAAACATCTTGTCAAATAACCTGCCTGGTCAGACCCTGGACAATCATAGTCTTTTGTCTGACACAAATACTGGACCCAGCTTCTATCTGGCCCAGCCCAGAATCCTGCAATTGATTTTGATATTGAAGAGTTCTCAAATATCCAGACGCAAACCAAGGAGAGTAAGCTTAGCACCATGACCACTGAGCCAGTCTTGGAATCACTGGACACAGAAACCCAAACTGACTTCTTCCTTGCAGACCCCTCTACCCAGGCCTACAGTTGTAGGGGAAATTCTAGCTTCTTAGGCCTTGAAATCTTTGACACGCAGACACAGATGGACCTGAACTTCTTTTTAGACAGTAGCCCTTGTCTGCCGCTGGGAAGTATCCTGAAATATTCCAGCTTTTTCTTGAGTACTGATTCATCTGACACAGATACCCAGACTGACGGAATCTCCACTGCTTAAAAACCTGCCTGCCCTGGAAAACAAAGTTCAGTTGAACAGTGCTGAAACACAGACCACGAATTCTGGCTTCGAAACTTCATGGAGCTTATTCTTCACCAGCAATTAAACTCGAGCAATGGATGACTTTCTTCTGGCCGATCTGGCCTGGAACACAATGGAATCTCAGTTGAGCTCTGTCGAAACCCAAACGTGTACAGAACTACAGTCAGTCTCCAACTTCTGAAAGCGGAGTCCACATGGGGAATGGATTCACGGTTCCCTTCTGGATTTAGAAGATGCAGAAGGAGGACAACAGTATTAACTCTATTGAATGTAGTCGATGATACAGTAACTTCGATTCTTTGAGGTTCTTTGCCTTTTTGTACTTGTAAACATGAAATTTGTGTGAAAATTTGTGAGTGTATTATAAAGTATAAGATGTTGATCTAAAAAAAAAAAAATTAAAAACAGGGAGGGAATTCCCTAGCAGTCCTGTAGTTAGGACTCCATGTCTCCACTGCCATGGACCCAGGTTCAATCCCTGGTTGGGAAACTAAGATTCTGCAAGCATGGGGTATGGCCAAAAATATATATGTGTATGTACATACAGATAAATAGATATAGATACCTCTAGGGAATCTTCCCAACCCAGGGTTTGAACCCAGGTCTCCCACATTGCAGGCAGATTCTTTACCACCTGAGCCGCCAGGAAAGTTCTATATAGTAGGACCTTGTTGTTTATCTATTCTATGTATGGTAGTTTGCATCTACTTATCCAAAACTCCCAGCACACCCCTCCCCCACAGCTCGTTCATTGTCGTCCACTGTACGCCATCGTCCGGATATGCCACCGTTTGTGTATCCGCTCACCTATTGTAAAAGGTATCTTTGGAGCTGCTTTTGTGGGCAGATTATAGCAGATGCCACGGAGCGGCTCAGGACGAGCTGTGGCATGAGATGACCATCAGAAGGCGCCAGAACCTCTTCTCTCTCACCAGGGCTGCACCAGTGCTTTCCTCTGATCCTGACCCACGGTTACTGCACTAGAGTAGAGCTGGTCTTTGCCTCCAACTAGGGTTGATCGGGTGGGCTTCCCCTGTGGATCAGGTGGTAAAGAATCTGCCTGCAATTCAGGAGACCCAGGTTCGATCCCTGGATCGGGAAGATCCCCTGGGGATGGAGGAAATGACAATCCACTCCAGCATTCTTGCCTGGAGAATCCCATTGGAAGAGGAGCCTAGTGGGCTACAGTCCATGGGGTCGCAAAGAGTTGGACACGACTGAGCAACTAACACACACACACACACACACACACACACACAGGGTTATGGGGAAACCACTGGTAGGAGAAATTAGTTGGACTTGTTTCCTTTGGATTAAAAAGCAGGGTTTCATGACTGGATGTTGTCCCTGGAAGGGATGAGGGGAGGATAGGTGGGTCAGGGTGTAATCAGGGTATATATGGGGTGGTTTGTAGTTCAGCATTTATGGGGCTTGTCCAGAATCTCACCCCCAAAGAAGCTAACTGAAGAGTCAGCTGGATCTGCCATCTGTAGAGATGAGCTTGGCGTTGGGGGGTGGGGGGTGAGGAGCAGGGAGGAAAAGCAGCCCCATGTCCGATTTCCCAGGATGGCAATCCCTGACACAAAGATGCTTGTGTCTAGTTGGATGAGAAATCAGGGGCCTGGCAGGAGGGAGGTGGCTTGGGATCCTTGGGTCTGAGGCCCCCTCCCCTTTATATAGTGACCATGATAAGTGGCTATTGAAGGCAGCAGGTGGACCTGCCTTCCCGGGTGTGTGCAGCCGGCCTTGTTTTCACCCTGTGTTGTCAGGGCACTTTAGAGAAGATAGCGCCTGCTCCAGAAATACTGACCGATTTTTTTCAGAATGTATTTATTAAGGCCTCAGAATAAGAACCTCCCTGGTGGCTCAGATGGTAAAGAATCCGCCTGCAATGCAGGAGACCTGGGTTTGATCCCTAGGTTGGAAAGATCCCCTAGAGGAGGGCATGGCAACCCACTTGGGTATTCTTCCCTGAAAAATCCCCATAGACAGAGGAGCCTGGCGGGCTACAGTCCAGGGGGTTGCAAAGCGTCAGGCACGACTGAGCGACTATGCACAGAAAAAGGAATCTTATGCCTACAAGTATTTATTTTTTAATTAAATTTTTTTGGCTGTGCTGGGTCTGCGGTTTCTGTGCAGGCTTTTTCTGCACCTGCGGTGAGAGGAGATGATTCTAGTTGCGGTGCTCAGGCTTCTCACTGTGGTGACTTCTCTCGTTGTGCAGCACAGGCTTCAGTAGTTGGGGAGCAGGGCTCAGTCGCTCCAGCATGTGGGATCTTCCCGGATCGGGGATTGAACCCGTGACTCCTGCACTGGCAGGCAAATTCTTTACCACTGAGCCACCTGGGAAGCTCACAAATAGGTTTTTAATTATGAATTCATAAAATAAATTATTCACATTGAATCCTATTGAGACAAAATTAGGCAAGAGGAGAAGGGGACCACAGAGGATGAGATGGTTGGATGATATCACTGACTCAACGGACACGAGTTTGTGCAAAGTCAGGGAGATGGTGAAGGACAGGGAAGCCTGGTGTGCTGCAGTTGATGGGATCACAAAGCGTCAGACATGACTGAGTGACTGAACAACAGCAAAGCCTTGTAAGTGCTCCCATGAAAACTTGAGTGAAGCTGGAACTTTAAATTTATGTATTTAGCCATGCCTCACTGCACGTGGGATCTTAGTTCCCCCACCAGGGATCAAACCTGTGCCCCCTGCAGTGGAAGCACAGAGTCCTAACCACTGGACTGCCAGGGAATTCTGGAAGCTGGAGCTTTTAAACTATTTATCATTCCTTATTTCCTAGTCTCTTGTCCTCAGCCCCTTTTAAGGAAAATGATATCAGCTCATTCTGGTGAATCCAGAACAACATGGACAAAGATAAATCGACTCAAAAGAGGACTTAAATGAAATCTAGCTCATGTCCACCTGCCATGGCACTTGGGTTCCTCAGACACTCACACAGCCTTATCAACAGAGAAAAAACTAGAGACTTCCCTACCTGTTCATCAGTTAAGACTCCATGCTTCCACTGAAGAGGGCATGGATTCAATGGTTAGCGGTGATTACCACCGTGGAGAGGGATGGGGTAAATGGCAACATAAGGGTAGCGGAGTAAGAAGTACAACTAGTATAAAATAAGCTACAAGGGTATATTAAACAGGTGCTTCAGTGGTAAAGAATCCAACTGCCAGTGCCTGAGATGCAGGGGACATGGGTTCACTCCCTGGGTCGGGAAGATCCCCTGGAGTAGGAAATGGTAACCCACTCCAGTATTCTTGCCTGGAAAATTCCATGGACCATGGAGCGTGGCGGGCTGCAGTCTATGCGTCGCAAAGCGCTGGACACGACTGAGTGACTGAACTCACATGCATGGGAAATAAAGCCAATAATTTATAACTATAATGAAATATAACATTTAAAAATCATGAATCACTATATTGTATACCTATAACCTATAATATTATACATCAACTGTAATATACATATAAAAAATAAACCTGGGGGACTTCCTTGGTGGCGTAGTAGATAGGAATCTCCCTGCAAATGCAGCGGACATGGGTTTGATCCCTGGTCCTCACATGTTGGTGCAACTAAGCCCATGTGCCACAACTACCGAACCCACCCTCCAGGGCCCGTGAGCCACGACTACTGAGCCTGCGTGCTGAAGCCCGTGCACCCCAGAGCCTGTGCTTAGAAACAAAGAAGCCCACTCATCACAACTAGAGAGTAGCCCCTGCTCACTGCAGCAATGAAGACACAGTGTAGGTGAAAAGAAACACACCAATAAAATAACATAGAAATTAAAAAAAAACCAAAGAATTTCCTGGAGGTCCACTTGTTAGGACTCCAGGCTTCCACTGCCGGGGACCCAGGTTCAATCCCTGGACAGATCCCACAGGGTATGCAGTGTGGCTTAAGGAAAGAAAAAAAGGGTACAAAACATACAAACAAAAATCTTACTTAAATACCCACCCGCCTCCAGGGGCCAGAGGTCATGAAGATTGCTGGGGAGTCCAGCCCGGGGTGGAGGAGACCTTGGGGTAGGTAGGGGCGTCCCAGGCCGAGGACACTGTGGGTGGGCTAAGACCACCAGGTCACGTGGTCTTGGGCCCTGGTACCAAGCTGGACTTGGTCCTTGGTAGCTGGGGTGGCCTGTGCATTTTCTAAAAATTAATAACCCTTTGTTTTATAGTTCTAGGTTTACAGAAATACTGAGAAATGAATACAGAGCTTCCATATACCTGCCCAATTCCCCTACTCCTCCCCCCCAGTCTCCTCAGTTATTAACATCTTGCAGGAGTGTGGTGCAGCTGTGCTAAAGAACGAAGTAAGACTGATCTTCATTGGACGTGAGTTTGAGCAAACTCCAGGAGACAGTGGAGAACAGGGAAGCCCGGTGTGCTGTAGTCCATGGGGTCACAAAGAGTCAGACACAACTGAGCTATTGAACAACAAGATTGATGCATTATTAGTTAAAGCCCATAATTCAGAGTGGGTCTCACTCTCGGTGTTGTGCAGTTCTATAACTTTTGGAAAATAATGATGACTAGCCACCCAGGATTGTATAGAAGTTTCATTGCCTTAAAAATCCCCTGGGCTCCACCTGTTTCTCCCTCTGTCCAACCTCCTGGCAACTACTGAGATTTTACCATCTCTGTTGGAGGAGGAAATGGCAACCCAGTATTCTCCCCTGGGAAATGCCATGGACAGAGGAGCCTGGTACCAGAATGTCCAATGGTTGGAGTCGTATGGTATACAGTGTTTTCTGACTGGCTTCTTTTACGAAGCTAATGTGCACTTAAGGTACCTCCATGGCTTTTCACGGCTTGATAGCACTTTTTCTTCTTCTCATTTTTCAATATGCTCTTTTGTTAATTGTGGTGAAATACACACAACATTTGGGCTTCCCAGGTGGCTCAGTGAGTAAAGAATGCATCTGCAAGTGCAGGAGCCACAGGAGACGTGGGTTTGATCCCTGGGTCAGGAAGATCCCCTGGAGGAGGGTGTGGCAACCCACTCCAGAATCCTTGCCTGGAGAATCCCATGGACAGAGGAGTCTGGCGGGCTATAGTCCATAGGGTCACAAAGAGGCGGACACAACTGAAGCAACTGAGCGCACTCACACGTACATAACGTTGACCATTGTAATCCTTTTTAAGCGTCCGGTTCAGTGGTGGTCATAGTGTAAATACAGTCACGTTGTGTGTGGCCATAGTCAACTATCCATCTCCAGAACTCTTCTTACCTTGTGAAACTGAAACTCTGTCTTCATTAAAGATAAATAGCTCATTTTTTCTTTTATTTAAAAATCTTATTATGGTAAAACTTTTGTTGTTGTTCAGTCACTAAATCGTGTCTGACTGCAACTCCATGTACTGCAGCACGCCAGGCTCCCCTGTCCTCTGCTGTCTCCCAGAGCTTGCTCAAACTCATGTCCATTGAGTCGGTGATGGTATCTAACCATCTCATCCTCTGCCGCAACCTTCTCCTTTTGCCCTCGGTCTTTCCCAGTATCAGGGTCTTTTCTAATCAGTCGGCTGTTCGCATCAGGTGGACAAAATATTGGAGCTTCAGCTTCAGCATCAGTCATTTCAAAGGATATTCAGGGTTGATTTCCTTTAGGATTGACTGGTTTGACCTTGCAGCAAAATATACATAACATAAAATCTACTGTGTTAACCATTTTTAAGTGTATAGTTTGGTGACATTAAGTACATTCACATTGTCGTGCAACCCTCCCCACCATCCATCTCCAGAACTCTTTTCGTCTTCCCAAAGTGAAACTCTGTCCCCTTTAAACATTCACTCCCCATCCCCCTCCCCGTCACTGGCCCCCGCTCCCCTACTTTCTGTCTCTGTGAATCTAGGGCCCTCCCATAAGAGAAATCCTACAGTATTTGTCCTTTCACGTCTGGCTTATTTCACCCAGTATTATGTCCTCTAGGTTTGTTCATGTCGTAGCAAATGTCAGAAGTTTCATCATTCATTAAAAAAAATTTTTTATTATTCATATATTTAGCTGTTGCGGGTCTTAGTTGTGGCATGCTGGATCTTTGATCTTAGCTGGGGCCTGTGGAGTCTTTTTAGCTGTGACATTCGAACTCTTGGTTGCTGATTTAGTTCCCCAACCAGGGATCAACCTGGGGCCCCCTGCATTGGGAGCGAGGAGTCTTAGCCTCTGGACCACCAGGGAAGTCCTAGAAATTCCTTTATTCTTAACAACTACTGGTAAAGAAGGACTTACTTCTGTCACACTGATAATTGTTTTCTATATAACTTACAGCTCTTTTGTCTTTCATTTCCTGCATTACGTTTTCTTCTGTGTTTAATTTTTTTAGTGAAACATTTAAATGCTTCTCCTATTTCCTTTTGTGTATATTCTATAGCCATTTTGTTTGCGGTTACCATGGGGATCGCATTCAACATCCTAAAGTTATAATACTCAAATTTGGATTCATGCCAGCTTAATGTCACTAACACACAAAACCACCTCTTCACGGCCCCATCCCGCTGTTTTTCAGTTGTTGGTGTCACAGAATCGCATCTTCAGACGTTATGCATCCAAAAACATCAACCAATAAATGTTAAAATACATTAGCCTCAAGGCTTCCCTGGTGGTCCAGTGATTAAGAATCGCCTTGCAATGTAGAGGACACAGGTTCCATCCCTGGTCCGGGAAGATCCCACATGACATGAAGCAGCTAAGTCCGTGGGCCAATACTACTGAGTTGCAAGCTGCCAGTAGTGAAGCCCATGCACTTAGAGCCCATACTCTACAACAAGAGAAGCCATCGCTGTTAGAAGCCCTCATACCTCAACTAAGACCCAGGGCAGCCCTCATTCGCGTCCGACTCCTTGAGACTGTATCCGTCAGGCTCTTCTGTCCATGGGATTTCCCAGGCAAGAATACGGGAGTAGGTTGCCATTTTCTCTAGGGGATCTTCCTGACCCAAGGATCAAACCTGCATCTCCTGCATTGGCAGGCATATTCTTTATTACTGAGCCACCAGGGGAGTCCTAGGTCCCAATGGCCATAGGTTTTCTGCCATCAAAATGCTACATCTTTTTCAAAAAGCAGGATTCCTAATTGTCTTTACTCTTGAGACCAGAGCTTGGAGGCTGTTCTACTCCAGCATGTGGTCGCTGGAAGATACTTTCACCTGTAGGATTTCAGGCCATTCTTCTGTGAAGCTCTGCTTTGAAATGCCAGCTTGCAAAACAGTTGAGACCTATTAAGAAACCTTCCGCTCTTAAAACATAGTAAACTTGATCTACAGAGACGGAGATTGTATCAGTGGAGATTTAAACTGTGCAGGTACCTTTTTCCCTCGCAGGTCTGCCTTGGTCCCTGTGCAACCACGTTCCTGGGGAGATGAAGGTGATGCTGGTAGAGTACAACGTTACCATGGAGATGACTGGGCCGTGTTCTTGGAGCAATGCAAGTGACATTGGTAAGGTATAATGTTACCATGGAGACAGCTGGGCCTGGTCCTCTGAGCAGCAATCATTCTAGCTATTATCCTGGCAAAAAGAGTGTGAAGAAATTAATATGCCAGCAGCTCTAAGGACACGTGACTGCTACAAATTCTGTGCGAACCACTGTGAAGATGCAGTCTGCAAAATCGCCAGAGAGGCTCTCAGGAAAACCTTCCAGTTCACCCTCTGTTGAAGGTTTGTTACAGATCCACAGCCTGATAAAGCAGAGATGTTTGTGCCCTTTGTCTTAAAGCGCAAACACAAAAGAAGAAAGAAAAAGAACAAAAAGTTCACCTCAGAAGTTCATACTGGGGACTTCCCTAGTGGTCCACTGATTAAGAATCCACCTAACAATGCAGGGGACACAGGTTTGCATCCTGGTCTGGGAAGATCCTACATACTGTGGGCCGCAGCTTGCCTAGAGCCTGTGCTCTGCAACAAGAGAAGCCCCTGCAGCTGGAAGCTTGCACACCGTAATTAGAGAGTAGCCCCTGCTCACCACAACTAGAGAAAGCCGGCACACAGCAACGAAGACCCACGGCAGCCAATGTGCAGCCAATAAATAAATAAATAAAAAATTTAAAGAGAAAGTTTATATTCACTCCACAAGTCAACTTGAAGAAAAATCAGAGCAGCTGGGGATTAGTCTCTATGTGCTTTTACGCCCAGATTTTTGAGCAAAATTTTTTTTTTCTCAAAGTAAATTTTATATCATTAGCATATATGGCAGCTAGTATCACTTGCTCTAATTAGGAGATAAGAGTAGAGACAGTTATGATGACAATCACTATGGAAATCGGCATGGCAGTCCTTTGAACAGTTAAAAGTAGATCTCCCATATGATCCGGCAATTCCACTTTAGGGCATGCACCCAAAAGAACGGACAGCAGGGTCTCCCATACACCTGTGTTCATAGTAGCATCATTCACAACGTGAAGGCTCTCTCTGGGTTGTGGGTGGCCTGCCTCTCATTCAATCCTCACATGGTGTAAAGAAGATGGGAGGGCTCCACTGTCATTGTTCAGTGGCCCTGCGTTCTTCAGGGCTCCACTGTTGCTCAGTCGTGTCTGACTCTTTGTAACCCCATGGACTGCAGCATGCCAAACTTCCCTGTCCTTCACCACCTCCTGGAGTTTGCTCACACTCTCGTCCATTGAGTCAGTGATGCCATCCAACCATCTCATCCTCTGTCATCCCCTTCTCCTCCTGCCTTCAATCTTTCCCAGCATCAGGGTCTTTTCCAATGAGTCAGCTCCTCTCATCAGGTGGCCAAAGTATTGGAGCTTCAGCTTCAGCATCAGTCTTTCTAATGGATATTCAGGGTCAATTTCCTTTATATATATATTTTTTATTTTTTTCAATTTCCTTTAGGATTGAGTGGTTTGATCTCCATGCAGTAGACTCATGAGAAGACTCTCAAGAGTCTTCTCCAGCACCACAGTTTGACAGGATCAATTCTTTGGGGTCTCTTTTACAAGGGCACTAATTCCGTTCATGGGGGATCCACCCTCCTGACTTAACCACTCCCCAAAGGCCCCGCCTCCTAAAACCAGCATCTTGGGTGTCAGCATCTTAACATATGAATTTGGGGGGATGCATTCTGTCCATTGCAGTGGTTCATCATCTTCAGAGGAAGAGACTTCACTGGACAGCAGCTATGTTAGCAGCCAGCTGATTCATGCTGAGGACCCAGGCCGTCATCAGAGGCACATTCACAGCCTGATCCTTGACAATATGCGAAGTGCCTCAATACTGGAAGATCTTTTTTAAAAAAATATTCTCCACTCTGCATCCAATAAAATCTCTGGCACTGGGAGGCAGCAAAGAGTTCCAGTCCTGCTCTCATGGAATTTATCATTTCCTTTAAAAAATGTTTTATTTTTTTGGCTGAGCCATTGTGAATAACGCTGCTTAGAATGTGGGTGTGCACATGCTGCACAGCAACTAAGCCCATGCACCACAACTACTGAGCCTGTGGTCTAGAGCCTGGGAGCCACAACTACCGAGGCCCATGTGCTCTAGAGCCTGTGCTCCCTAACAAAAGATGCCACGGCAATGAGAGGCCCGAGCCCCGAAACTAGAGAGTAGCTTCTGCTCTCCGCAACTAGAAAAACGTCCGAGGAAGAACGAAGACCCAGGACAGCCACAAATAATATCTACAAATAAATTCAAAAAATATTAAAAAAAAAAAATTGAGGCTTCCCCAGTGGTCCACTGGGTAAGGCTCTGCACTTCCACTGCAGGGGGCTTGGGTTCACTCCCTGGTTTGGGAACTAAGGTCTCACATGTTGTGACTCCTGAGCCTAGAGGCTCCAGAGCCCACACGCTCCAGAGCCCACACGCCACAACTAGGGAGTCCCTGTGCCACAACAAAAGATCCCACATGATGCAACTAAGGCCCAACGCAGTTGAGTAAGATAAATAAATGAATAAATATTTTAAAAAACACAAAAAACAAAAATATGGACTTCCCTGGTGGTCCAGGGGTTAAGACTCTACGTTTCCACTGCAGGGGGTGTGGGTTCAACCTCTGTTCAGGGAACTAAGATTCCCATGATGCAGCTGAAAAAAATTAAAAAAAAAAAAAGACTAGCAGACTTTCACATACTTGGGCTGGGCCCAGTGCACCTGGACACACAGGTTCAGCTGTTAGGGAGGCCGGACGGCAGCTGCAAAACTACTTCTGAAACACGATCCCCTGGAAGCTCAAAATCTTATTTATGCAGAAGCCAGCTGTGCTCACGCACTGGCTCTGTCTCTCCAGTCCCCACTGACCCCGCTCTTTGCCTCAAGGCCAGCTCCTTCTTCGGGCGTCACCTGCAGCATCTTTCTAGCCGAGGACGCCTTCCCAGTTTCCAGCTCCTTGCTATACACCCTGCCTTCAGAGCACGTGCTACAGAGGGGAGGTTGCAGAGGGGTTTGTTCATTCAGCTTTCTCACGCCACGTCCCCAGCCTGACACACAGACATCAGGTTCCTACCTGGTCAGTCTTGTATCCTGGGGAGATATCTGCTCAACTCCAGCCACCATACTAATTAAAAAAAAAGTTCTAGACTTTTTATTTTCAACTTCAGAAATACATTGCATTATTACTAGTGTTTCAAAAAAGTCAACATGCATTTATTTTATTATTGTTTTTTCCTTTTTTAATCTTTCCTTTTTAATTTTTATATTATTTTCTTGTCATTCTTTTTTATTATTTTTAAACTTTTCTTTAAAAATTCTTCTTTTTAGTTTATTATTGTTTTTTAATTGTTTTTTGACCATTTGGCTGTGCAGCATGGCATGTGGGATCTTAGTTCTCTGACCAGGGACCAAACCCATGCCCCTGCAGTGGAAGTGCACTGGATCACCAGGGAAGTTCCCTCAACATGCATTTAGATTTTTTCACAATTATATAAAATCCTAAAAGATGATGCTGTTAAAGTGCTGCACTCAGGATGCCAACAAATTTGGAAAACTCAGCAGTGGCCACAGGACTGGAAAAGGTGTTTTCATTTCAATCTCAAAGAAGGACAATGCCAAAGAATGTTCAGACTACCCTACAATTGTGCTTATTTCACATGCTAGCAAGGCAATGATCAAAATTCTTCAAGTTAGGCTTCAGTAGTACTTGAACTGAGAATTTCCAGATGTATAAACTGGGTTTAGAAAAAGCAGAAGAACCAGAGGTCAAATTGCCTACATTCCTTGCATTATAGAGAAAACAAGGGAATTCCAGAAAAACATCTACTTTTGCTTTATTGACTATTTGAAAGCCTTTGTCAGTGTGGCTCACAACGAACTGTGGAAATTCTTAAAGACACGGGAACACCAAACCGCCTTACCTGCCTCCTGAGAAATCTGTACGTAGGTCAAGAAGCAACAGTTAAAACAAGACATGGAACAACGGACTGGTTCAAAATTGCGAAAGGAGTACGACAAGGCTGTATATTGTCACCCTGCTGATTTAACTTATATGCAGAGTACATCATGTGAAATGTTGGGCTAGATAAATCACAAGTTGGAACCAAGATTGCTTGGAGAAATATCAACAACCTCAGATATACAAATTATACCACTCTAATGGCAGAAAGTAAAGAGGCATTAAAAAGCTACTTGATGAAAGTGAAAGAAGGGGGTGAAAAAGTTGGCTTGAAATTCAACCTTAAAAAAAAACTAAGATTATGGCATCCAGTCCCATCACTTCATGGCAAGTAGAAGGGGAAAAAGTGGAAGCAGTGACAAATTTTATTTTCCCGGGCTCCCAAATCACTGTGGATAGTGAGTGCAGCCATGAAATTAAAAGACACTTGCTTCTTGGAAGGAAAGCTATGACAAACCTAGAAAGCATATTGAAAAACAGAGACATCACTTTGCCAATAAAGGTCTATCTGGTCAAAGCTATGGTTTTTTCAGCAGTCATGTGTGGATGTGAGAGTTGGACCATAAAGAAGCTGAGTGCCAAAGAATTGATGCTTTCGAACTATGGTGCTGGAAAAGACTCTTGAGAGTCTCTTGGACTGCAAGGAGATCAAACCAGTCAATCCTAAAGGAGATTAACCCTGAAAATTCATTGGAAAGATTGATGCTGAAGCTGAAGCTCCAATACTTTGGCCACCTGATCAGAAGAGTCGACTCATTGGAAAAGATCCTGATGCTGGGAAAGATTAAAGGCAAAATGAGAAGGGGGCTGGCAGAGGATGAGATGGTTGGATAGCATCACCGACTCAATGGACATGAATTTGTGCAAACTCCAGGAGATAGTGTAGGACAGGGAAGCCTGGCGTGCTGAGTCCATGTGGCTGCAAAGAATCAGACATGACTTAGCGACTGAATAACATTAACAATTGTACATTTGTTTTCTATACCCATGAGTCTGTTTCTTTTATGTAAATAAGTTCATCTGTATCATTTTTTTAAGATTCCACAATAAGTGATATCAGATATTTGTCTTTCTTTGTCTTAGTTCACTTAATATGATAATATCCAGGACCATCTATGTTGCTGCAAATGGTATTATTTCATTTTTTTTTAGTGACTGAGTATAATTCCTTTGTATATATATACCATGTGTTTATTTATTCATCTTTTGATGGACATTTAGGTTGCTTCCATGCTTGGCTATTATGAACAGTGCTGCTATGAAGAGTGGGGTGCAGTTATCTTTTTGAATTAAGAGTTTGCTCTGGATATATGCCCAGGATTGCAGGATTACATAGGAACTCTATTTTTAATTTTTTTAAGGACCATCCATACTGTTCTCCATAGTGGTTGTAACCAACCTACATTCCCACCATTCCTCCAACCAGGAGGGTTCATTTTTCTCCGCATCCATGCCAGCATTTATTATTTGTAGACTTTTTGACGATGGCCATTCTGACATATGTGAGGTAATATCTCATTATAGTTTTGATTTGCATTCCTCTAAATAATTAGCGATATTGAACATCTTTTCATGTGCCTGTTGGCCATCCGTCTGGTCTTCTTTGGAGAAACATCCATTTAGATCGTCTGCCCATGTTTTGATTGAGTTGCTTTTTTGATGTAGAGCTGCATGAACTATTCGTTTATTTTGGAAACTAATCCCTTGCTAGTAGCATCATTTGCAAATATTTTCCCCCATGCTGTAGACTGTCTTTTCATTTTGTTTATGGTTTCCTTTGCTGTGCAAAAGCTTTTAAGTTTAACTAGGTCCCATTTGTTCATTTTTGTTTTTATTTCCATTCATCTAGGAGATGGATCCAAAAAAGTATTGCTGAGATTTATGTCAGAGTGTTCTGCCTAGGTTTTCCTCTAGGAATTTTATACTATCTGGCCTTACATTCAGGTCTTTAATTCGTTGCAAGTTTATTTTTGCATATGATGTTAGACAGAACACACTTGATAGTTTATGCTAACTCAGTGACTCATGGTGGGCCCCTGGATTGTTTATGCTACCTTGATGACTCTGGGTGGGTGCTGTTCAAGCCAGAAAGACCAAACACGTAATTAGATAGTTAGGCCTGGAGTCACAGGATATTAGCCTGACTTCCAAGGAGGGTAGGTGGGGACGGGGGCAGGAGACTGAGCCACTTAGGCAATGATCTGATCATGTAAGGATTCAATCAGTGATTCCTACCTAATGAAACCCAAAAAAAACTCTGAACACTGAAACCTGAGTGTGCCTTCTAGGTTGGCAATAATCTCTGAATATTGCGGATGGGTGTGTCTGGAGGATAAATGAATCCCTGAGGACATCAGAAACTTCTCGATGTTAATTCTCCAGTGTCATTGCCATTGTCAATGCTGGAGAAATATTTGCCATATTTTTCTATATGACCTATATGTTTTTTATTGTTGTTTATCTTAATTTCTTCATTACTGTCTTCTTTGGTGTTTGATGGATTTTTTTTTTTCTGGTGGGCCATTTTCGTCCCATATTCCCTTCAGTCTGTTGCTCACCCTTTCTGCCATCTCTTGCCCGAAATGTCTTTTTAAAAAATATTATTTATTTATTTGGCTACACTGTGTCTTAGTTGTGGCACACAGGATCTTTGTTGCAGCATGCAGGATCTTTTTTTTTTAATATAAAGTATTTTTAATTATTAACACCTATTTATTTGGCCGTCAGGTCTTAGCTGTGGTGCACAGACTCTGCAGCTGTGGCCCGTGGGCTTAGTTGCTCCGTGGCATGTGGAATCATAATTCCCTAGGGATTGAATCTGCCCCCTCTGCAGTGGAAGCGGGGAGTCTTGGGATTGAACTCAAGTCCCCTGCATTGCAAGGTGGATTCTTAACCACTGAACTGCCAGGGAAGTCCCAAGATGCAGGATCTTTAGCTGTGGCACAGGAACTCCTGAAGCATGTGGGATCTAGTTCCCTGGCCAGGGATTGAACTTGGGCCCCCTCCGTTGGGAGCTCAGAAGTCTTAGCTACTGAACTACCAGGGAAGTCCCTCGATGTCTTTATAACTTTTGACAGATGCCACCGGGAAATTGCCCCAGCCCTGGCACTGCTTTGACGGGGGTGAAACAGAAGCACGCCTCTGTACTAGTCCTTGTGGGGAGCAGGACTGAGGGCAGGTCAAATGCACAACCACGTGTTTTGAGAACAAGATCCACATTGCTCCCCACTCCCTACTTGGGGGCAGCATCAGACCCACAGGTTAAGGTCTCTGGTCAACGAGAGTGCCTCCCAGTCCCTTTGATACCAGTTGCAACTTCAGGTTGTCCTCTGTGCTTCTGACCGACTGGCTGTAAATCAGAGGCTGTAAATGACACCTTCTTGGGTTCAATTATTTTGCTAGAGCAGCTCACAGAACTCAGAGGAACATGTTACTTCCTAGATTACTGGTTTACTACAAAGGTTATGAAAGGATCTGAATCAACAGCTGGATGAACAGATGGACAAGGCGAGGTCCTGAACACAGGAGCTTCTGAGTTGGGGATTTGGCAATCTGGAAGCTCTCGGAAACCCCATCCTTTTGGGTTTTTATGGAGGTTTCACCACATATGCAGGATGGAAGAAATCATTGATGGTGATGGATTCAAATTCCAGCATCTCTCCCTTCCCTGGAGGCTGGTGGCGGGGTTAGGAACCAAAAGTTCCAACTTTCTCATCACAGGCTTTCTTCCCTGGACAACCAGCTCCCATGCTCGGGTGCTTTCCAAAAGCCCTCATCAACATAAACTCAGGTGTGTAGAAAGGCACTGGTTACCACTGTCAAGACATCTTTATTGCTTTTACCGCCTAGGAAGTGCCGAGGGTTTTAGGAGCTCTGTGCCAGCAATGGGGATGAAGCAAATATATTGCTGTTAGTATTAGTCACAATATCACAGAACACAATTTGAATGTAGAACTGATGAGCAATGCCAGAGGAACAGGATGTGAGGGTGAGAGAAAGTGAGGTGGTGAGGAAGACACTGAGATGTTTGGCTTGAACACCTGGAGGGGCGGAGCTGCTGTGGATGGACAAACAAGGCTGTTATTACTGTGTTTCAATTTAATTTTGCACTTTTTTTTTTTTGCCACATTGTGTGGCTTGTGGGATCCTTGTGCCTGGACCAGGGATTGAACCTGGGCTCTCGGCAGTGAAAGTGTGAAGCTCTAACCACTGGACCACCAGGGAAATCCCTATTACTGTTTTTTAAATGTAAAGTACTACCTTAAAAATAATTTAAAATTGTTCATATTTTGGTCTTTCTTCTCATTCAGGAAACACCTCTCAAATTCTAAAGCAAAGGGTCCTATCCATGGCTCATGCAAAACCCATGGACTAGCCCACCAGGCTCCTCTGTCCAAGGGATTCTCCAGGCAAGGATACTGGTGTGGTTGCCATTTCCTCCTCCAGGGCATCTTCCGGACCCAGGGATTGAACATGTATATCCTCCATTGGCAGCGAGATTCTTTACCACTGAGCCGCCTGGGAAGCCCATTGGTAGCTCAGATGAATTAATTTATTTAAGGTTTGCTAAGCACCTACTACACACCAGCAACTATTAATATTACAGACACATGGGATAAAGTCAATGAACAATTCAAAGGCCCTTGCTCTCATGGAGCTCAGATGATAGTGGGAGGGGTGGGGGAGCACACAGGGCAGAGGAGACGACCATTGACGTAGTTAATATACTATTTTAAAATGCATTTATTAAAAAAATTATTTATCTGTTTGGCTGCACTGGATCTTTGCTGCAGCATGTGGGATATAGTTTCCCTACACGGGATCGAACCCAGTCCCCCTGCATCGGGAGTGTGGAGTCTCAGTCACTGTACCACCAGGGAAGTCCCTAAATATACTACTGACACAGTGAATAAGGAAATCGGAGAGCGTGTTAGAAAGTGGTAAGTGCGATTGAGAAGTGGGGCTGAGAGCGCTAAGTGCTGACAGAGGGGCTGAAATATCCAAAAGGGTGATCAGAGATGCTGAGACTGGAGTAAGTCTAAAGGAACTGAGGGAGGGACTTCCCTGGCAGTCCAGTGGTTAAACTGCTCTGCTTCCACTCACTGCAGGGGGTGAAGGTTCAGTCCCTGGGGACCTAAGATCCATCCTGCAGCACACAGCAGCTAAAAATAAAAAAAACCATTAAAGGAACTGAGGGAAGAGCAATGATTTCTGGAGAGAGATTGTTCCAGGCAGACAGACAGCAGGTGCAAAGACCCTGTGGCAAGACCATGCCCAGCAGGCTGGAGAGATGGTGAGGAGGCCGGTGAGCCTAGAGAGCATGAGCGGTGGGGACTGGTGGAGTTGAGGGTACAGGGCCTTGTGAGCCACAGTCGGGACTTCAGCTGAGGTCAGTGTAGCAACTGAGGCTAATCCTTCTAGCCTAAGTAGATTCCAGAGGCTCTGATTGCAAGAAATGCTGTCTTTTTTTTTTTTAATGGAGGATAATTTTGCTTTACAATGTTGTGTTGGCTTCTGCCATACAGCAACATGAATCAGCCGTAAGTATACATATATCCCCTTCCTCCTGAATCTTCCCCCTACCCCATTCGACTTCTCTAGGTTGCCACAGAGCACCCAGTTGAGCTCCCTGTGCCCATAGAGCAACTTCTCACTAGATATCTGTTTCACACATGGTAATGTGTTTGTTTCAACACTACTCTTAATTCGTCCCCGCCTCTCCTTCCCCTGCGGTACCCATAAGTCTGTTCTCTATGTCTGCATCTCTATTCCTGCCTTGCAAATTGGTTCATCAATGCCATTTAAGAAATGCTGTTTTTACCTTGCCCTAGTTGTGGTGCTGGAGAGGACTCTTGAGAGTCCCTTGAATAGCAAGGAGATCAAACCAGTCAGCCTTAAAGGAAATCAGTCCTGAATATTCATTGGAGAGACTGATGCTGGAGCTGAAGCTCCAATACTTTGGCCACCTGATGAGAAGAACCGACTCATTGGAAAAGATCCTGATGCTGGGAAAGATTGTGGGCAGGAGCAGAAGGGGGCAACAGAGGGTGAGAGGATTGGATGGCAAATAATGCTATTTGCAGCAATACAGATGGACCTAGAGTTTGTCCCACTGAGTGAAGTAAGTCAGACAGAGGAGAAGTATCTATGGCATGCCTTATACATGGAGTCTAAAAAGAAACGACACAAATGAACTTATTTACAGAAAGAGACTCACAGACTTAAGGGAATGAACTTATAGTTGTGGAGGGCAGGGCAAAGAATGGGGGGAAGGGATAATTAGGGAGTCTGGGATGGACATGTACACAGTGCTATATTCAAAATGGATAACCAATAGGAACCTACTGTATAGCACATGGGACTCTGCTCTGTGTTCTGTGGTAGCCTGGGTGGGAACGGAATCTGGGGGAGAATGGATGCATGTATATGTATGGCTGAGTCCCTTTGCTGAAACCGGACCTGAAACTATCACAGCATTGTTGATCGGCTATACTCCAATACAAAATAAAAAGTTGAAAAAAAAAGACCTAGTGAGAAGTCCCAAGGGGAAAATCCAGAGGAACCCAAGATAGTGAAGCCCTTCCCAAGCATGGCTGACGCCCCAGCCCGCAATGCCTTTCCTAGGGGCCCCCTGCTGACAGCGGCTGATGCACAGGTCATGTTGGAGGAGGCCCGGCTTGGGCAGAGCAGAGATGGGCTTTGTTTCTCCAGTTCAGTGTTGGACAACCTGTTCTACCACAGGCTGGCGGATGCCACGCCCCAGCATAATCTGCACTGCAGAATGAAGTCAGTGGAAGAAAGGGAGAAGATGGCGTGGGAAAGGCAAAGAGGAGGCAGATGGAGGCGGGCCAGGTGAGAGGGCCACCTGGTTCTGTCACAGCTAGGCCGGCTTTATAATGTCTCTGCCTTTTAATATGCTGTCAAGGTTGGTCATAGCTTTTCTTCCAAGGAGCAAGTGTATGTGTATGTCCTGGTGTTCACCTGTTTCTAGTCTGTTTTGGTGATTGATGGCTAACGTTATGTGTCAATTTGACTGGGCTGTGGTGCCCAGTCATGTGGTCAAACGCTATCCTGGATGTTCCTGTGAGGGTGTTTTTGGATGAGATTCACATTTAAATCAATAGACTCTGAGAAAAGCAGATTGCCCTTCATAATGCAGGTGGGTCTTGCATAATCAGTTGAAGGTATGACTAGAACAAAAGACTAACTCCCCCAAGCAAAAGGGGATTCTGCTGGCAGATTGCCTTGGGGGTGGAACTGCAGCATCAGCTCTTTCTGGGTCTCCAGACTGACGACCCATCTTGTAGACGCTGGATTTGCCAGTTTCCTTAATCATCTGGGCTTCCCTGGTGGCTCGGTGGTCAAAGAATCCGCCTGTCATTGCAGGAGAGGTGGGTTTCCATCCTGGGTCAGGAAGATCCCCTAGAGGAAGAAATGGAAACCCACTCCAATCTCTCTTGCCTGGGAAATCCCATGGACAGAGGAGACTGGTGGGTTACAGTCCATGGGGTTGCAAAAGAGTCAGACATGACTGAGCGTGCATGCTCCTCCTCCTTGATCACCTGAGCCAATCTTGTATTAGTCTGCTCAGGCTGCCGTACCAACATATCATAAACTAGGTGGCCTCAAAAACAGAAAAACTTTTTTTTTTCACAGTTCTAGATGCTGAGACATCCCAAGATCAAGGTGCCAGCAAATTCAGTTTCTAGAGAGGGCTCCCCTCCTGGCTTGTAGATGGCCACCTTCTTGCTGTATGCTCACATGGCAGACTTAGAGATGGAGATGGAGGGAGAGGGGAGAGACAGAGAATAAGATTGTTCCCTGGTGTCTTCTTTTGTGTGTGTGCATGTTCGGCTGCTAAGTTGTGTCCAACTCATTGTGACCCCGTGGACTGTAGCCCACCAGGCTCCTCTGTTCATGGAATTCTCCAGGCAAGAATACTGGAATGGGTTGCTATTTGCTTCTCCAGGGGAATCTTCCTGATCCAGGAATTAAACCTCTGTCTCTTGCATCTTCTGAACTGGCAGGTAGATTCTTTACCACTGAGCCACCTGAGACAGACAGAAAGAATAAGACTGTTGTCTGTGCTCTTATAAGCACACTAATCCTATCATATCAGAGCCCCACCCTTATAACCTCATTTAACCTTAATCACCTCTTTCTAGGCCCTCCTCCAAATATAGTCACAGTAGGAGTAACAGCTTCAACATGTGAATTTTGGGGGACACAATTCAGTCCACATCAAATCTCTTTCCATCCATGTACACATCCTATTGGCTCTGTTTCTCCGGGAAACCTCGACAACAGAGGTGAGATGAGATCTTCTAAATAAACCAACCCAAGCTCTCTCAGTCACAGACCACCGAGCCCAGGTGATGCTGGCCACTAGGGTTCCCCTTCCCTCTCTGGCTCTGTGTGCCACCTGCAGGCAGCTGACTCCTGCCCCACCGCTAGCCTGCATTTTCTTTTGCTCCCATTACTGGCAGCAGTGGTTAAGGGCATGGCTACCAGAGTCCATCTACCTGGCTGTGACCAGGCCAGCCTGTAAGGACAGTGTGGACCTTGGGTAGATTATTAACCTTTTCTCTGCCTCAGTTCCCACTATAATGTGGGGGCAATGGCAGGAGATGCAGCGAGGGTCATGTACATATATGGATATGGATGTGTAGGTTTTAGATGAACAGACTTTAGTTTTCAAAGATTTATTTGGCTGTGCCAGGTCTTAGCTACGTCATGTGGGATCCTTCACTGTGCTGCACCGACTCTCAAGTTTTGGCGTGCGGGCTCAGCAGTTGCGGCGCACACACCAGGGATCGAACTCACATCCCCTGCACTGCAAGGGGGGTTCTCAACCACCGGACCGCCAGGGAAGGCCCCAGACTTTATTTTTTAGAGCAGTTTTAGGTTGACAAAAAATTGAGCAAATGGTATACAGTTCCCATATATCTCCTCTCCCCATCAACCATCTATCCCATAGTTTCCAGTTTCCCTTATTAACATCTTGCATTAATGTGAAATACTTTGCTACAACTGCACAATTGGTTACAACTGAATCAATATGGATACATTACTACTGGCTAAAGTCCATGGTTCACATTAGGGTTCACACGTATTGTTGCATATTCCATTTTTTAAAAATAGGCTTTAATTTTTAGGGCAGTTTTAGGTTCACAGCTAAACTGAGCAGAAAGTACACAAAGAACAGTACAAGTTTCTTAGCGCCCCTGCCCCCCTTACATGCACAGCCTCCCCCACTGTCAACAGCCCCCACCAGAGTGGTACATTCGCTGCAATTGCTATACCTGCCTTGACACATCTCCATCACCCACAGTTTATATTAGGGAAAACCCTGTGTTGCACATTTTATGGGTTTGGGCAAATGACATGTATCCATCACTGTGTCATATAGAATGGTTTCACTACTTCTCTTTCACCCCCAACCCCAGGGGAAGGTCTCCTTTTACATTCTCCGGTTTTGCCTCTTCCAGAATTGCCATAGAATTAGAATCACATGGTATATAACCATTACAGACTGGCTTCTTTCATTCAGAAATACGCAATTAAGGTTCCTCCATGTCTTTTTTTTTTTTTCCCCCAATTTTTTTGGCCATGCTGCGAGGCATGCAGAATCTTAGTTCCTAGACCAGGGATCGAAACCATGCCCCCTCCAGTGGAAGTACGGTCGTGGGAAGTGGGCTGCCTGGTCTGATCTTGTTTCTCTATAGTGCTAACATTCCATTGTCTGGATTTATCATGGTTTGTTTATCCGTTCACTTATCGAGGGGCATCTTGGCTGCCTCCAAATTTTGGCAATTGTGAATAAAGCAGCTAGAAACACTCATGTGCAGGTTTCCGTGTGGACCTAAGTTTTTAATACATTTGGGTAAATACCTTGGAGCAGAATTGTGAGATGATAAGAGGATATTTAGTTTTTCCTTTTATTTGCTTATTTTGTCTTTGGTTGTGCTGGGTCTTTGTTGCTGCCTGGGCTTTTTCTAGTTGCAGCAGGTGGGGCCTACTCTAATTGTGGTGTGTGGGCCTCTCATTGCGGCGGCTTCTGTTGAGGAGCACAGGCTCTAGGGTTTGCGGGTTTCAGTAGTTGTGGCACTCAGGCTTAGTTGCTCCGCAGCATGTAGAATCTTCCCGGACCAGGGGTCAATCCCGTGTACGCTGCATTGGCAGGAGGATTCATAACCACTTGTGCTCCAGGTAAGTCCAAGGATATGTTTGGTTTTGTAGGAAATTGCCATATGGTCTTCCAAGGTGGTGGTACCAACTTGCATTTCCACTACATTTAAATTTACAGATTCCCAGCTTAGAATAGCAGCTGGCACCCAGGAAATGCTATGCAAGTGTTAGCTGTTGTTGCTCATATTAATTTCTGGTCCTTCAACGGCGGCTTGGCTTGCTAAGCTCATCCTTTCAACACCTTTGAAAAAGGATTCCCTCTTGTGTCTCTATTTTTCCCAGCAGAGGAAGGGTGTCTAACCTGTCTGGGGTGGGGATGGAAGCTAAATCTAAGCCAAGTCCTCCTGTAAGATGCCAGGGAGGGAGGCAGAGAGATGGCATTCAAGCTGGGGTTATTGTTCAGTCACTGAGTTGTGTCTGACCCTTTGCGACCCCATGGACTGCAGCACACCAGGCTTCCCTGTCCTTCGCCATCTCCCAGAGTTTGCTCAAACTCATGTTCATTGAGTTGATGATGTCACCCAACCATCTCATCCTCTGTCGCCCCCTTCTCCTCCTGCCCTTAGAGACTAGAACAGGACAAAAGGGGACCTGCATTAGGTGTGCAGGGCTGTGTTCCCAAGCAGGTAGAGGAAGATCTGCAGTGGGGAGTGGGGTGGGCAGGAGAGGGCAGAGCCTTGTGGGCCTGCTACTTCACAACGCCTATTTCTGAGCCATTCAGGGTTTATTTAAAGTAAGCAGGTGCAGACTTCCCTGGTGGTCAGTGGTTAAGAATCCACCTTCCAATGCAGGGGACATGCTTGCAATGCCAGTTCTCAGGCCCTGCCCCAGGTCCGCTGACCAGATGCTCTGTGGGTGGGGGCCCCCTGCCTGTTCATAGGCCCTCAAGAAGATCCTGATAGACACACCAATAGTGTGTTCTCTAGTACACGTTTACATCTAGAGTTTAAAAATATGGTCACGTGGAATTAATCACGTGGCTACACTAGTTGTAAATTACTCACCAGACTCACCTTCGCCTTTCCTATTGGTAGGCAGGTGGGTAAGTTTCTGAGTCTGTGGATACTTGCCACTGAAATGATTGCTCCCTCACCTGTTCACAGATGGTACCGATGCCAAGGCTCACCTGGGGCACTTTCTTTTTTTGGCTGCACTGAAAGACTTGCAAAATCTTAGTTCCCTGACTAGGGATTGAACTCGTGCCCTCAGCAGTGAAAGCCTAGTGTCCTAACCACTGGACCACTACAGAATGTTCATTCCTTGGGCACTTTTTATTTATCTTTGACTGGGCAAGCGCTTTGTTGCTGCGTGCGGGTTTTCTCTAGTTGTGGGCACGGGCTTCTCATTGCGGTGGCTTCTCTTGTTGTGGCTCATGGGCTCTAGAGCGCACAGGCTTAGTTGTCCTGAGGCATGTGGGATCGTCCCAGACCAAGGATTGAATCTGTGTGCCCTGCACTGGCAGGCAGATGCTTAACCACTGGACCACCAGGGAAGCCCCCTGGACATGTTCTATGAAAAAAATTTCTAGAGCTCCACCAGATAGGGTCTCAGAACTTAAGAAAATTCTCCAGGCTTGTGTTTTGAACTAATCTCCCCTTGGCGATTCATCACACAGGTTAATGTTTCTTTGTCTGTTTCTTTAGAACAGAAACCTCCATGGGGGCAGAGGAGTTGCACAGTACCTGAAAATAAATTAAGCAATGGATTAAATCACTTTTATTGAATTGTCTCCTAAACAAAAATCACTTACATTGAACTCCTTCCCAGCTGGCCCAGTGGTGAAGAAACTGCCTGCCGATGCAGGAGATGCAAGAGACTTGGGTTCAATATCTGGGTCAGGAAGATGTTCTAGAGAAGGAAATGGCAACCCAGTCCAGTAATTTTGCCTGAAAGATTCCACTGACAGAGGAGCATGGGGAGCTACAGCCCATAGGGTCACAAAGAGTCAGATACGACTGAGGATGCATGCACACACAAACACCTCCAACAAGACTGTAGCTCCCAGAAGGCAATGTTTTTTAAAATTTATTTGGCTGCGCCAGGTCTTAGTTGCAGCATGTGGGATCTAGTTCTCTGACCAGGGATCGAACCTGGGCCTCCTGCATTGGGAGCTCAGAGTCCTAACCACTGGACCACCAGGGAAGTCCCCTCCTTCAAATTTTCTTCCAGCAACTAAGGTATGATTACGACAGAGAAGGGACCCAAAATATTACAAGATGTATCTTCTTCAACTTGCTCATCTGTTCATTTGCCCAGGTTTGCAGAAGTACCAGAAGTCAGACAAAGGTAAATAAGTGGATGTGATACACAAGTTCATGGCATAAAGCTGAGGGCAGACGCTGTGCATTGTTTCTCCAGATGTTGACAGAGGGTGATGCCATTAGAGTTAGGCTGTCCCCTCTTACTGACTGCGTTGGGAAGGAGGGGAAGCAGCAATTACTGAGTGCATTGACCAGATCTCACAGCGGCTCCTGTTGACTCTGCAGGGTAAATACCCAGGAAGGCCACAGAGAGTGTAATTACACACACACTCGCACAAGAGCAGGAGAGCCTAAACAACCCAAATATGGCAGGCCATGAGGTCTTTTTTTTCCTTTACATTTTTCAAGCAACCACAAAATCATTTCTTTTGCTCAGTTCACTGCATAACAATTTCTACCCAATCCATTTTAAAAATTAAAACCTTTTTAAAAATTAATTTTATTGGATTATAGTTGATTTACAATGTTGTGTTAGTTTCAAGTATATAATGAAGTTTCAATTATACATATACATAGATCCACTCTTTTTTAATTCTTTCCCCATATAGGTCATTATAGAGTATAGAGTATTATAGAATCCCCTGTGCTATACAGCAGTCTCTTATTAGTTACCTATCTTATAGTAATGGGGATATGTCAATTCCAATCTCCTAATTTATCCTTTCACTCCCCTTTCCCGCTTGGTAATCATAAGTGTGTTTTCTACATCTGTGACTATGTATGGATGGAGCCTGTTTTCCTTGTAAATGTTATCCTAAGCTTCTCCCTTCCTCCTCTGGATAGAAGGTTCAACACATCTGAGAAAATACAAGTGATCTGCAGCTTTGCTTCATTTGTCATTTAGTCCCTAAGTCGCTTCAGTCACGTCTGATTCTTTGTGACCCCATGGACAGTAGCCCACCAGGCTCCTCTGTCCATGGAATTCTCCAGGCATGAATACTGGAGTGGGTTGCCATTTCCTTCTCTAGAGGATCTTCCTGACCGACCCAGGGATCAAACCTGCGTCTCCTGCATTAGGGGCAGATTCTTTACCGCTGAGCCAGCGGGGAAGCCCCCTAAATAAGACATACCTATAAAACACCTATAAAACTATGAAAAATGTGGGTAGTTTCCACCTGTAGTTGCAGAAAGTGACACAGTTTGCCGCAAGTGTAACACAATATTCTTGATCATCTGCTGAGCTGATTTAAAACTTGGGCTTTCAGCTAAAAGAAATCTATTGCCCTGGGTTTGTAATTTGGAAGGATGGCTTCTTGTTTTCTGCACAGCACATCTCATTGTTTGATTTGGGGAAACAGTTTTCTTGTGATGCCCATTTTTTAGGGCAGTAGGTCATGTTTGAGGAATAAATATATGTTCGGTTAATAAATTAGCAGTTTTATGCCTAAGTAAGATCTGAAGAGACACTCTAAAAAGTATTTCCTAAAGGAAATCAACCCTGGATAGTCATTGGAAGGACTGATGCTGAAGCTGAAGTTTCAATACTTTGGCCATCTGATGCAAACAGCTGACTCATTGGAAAAGACCTTGATGCTGGGAAAGATTGAGGGCAGGAAAAGAAGGGGGCGGCAGAGGATGAGATGGTTAGATAGCATCAGCGACTCGATATGAATCTTAGCAAACTCTGGGAGATAGTCAAGGACAGGGAAGCCTGGTGTGTTGCAGCCCATGATGTTGCAGAGTCAGACACGACTGAGCAATGAATAACAGCAGCATCCACTTTACTGTGGCAACTGAAGAGTATGCATTTCACATTTTCACCCACTGGATGTGGATGAGCATGTTATTTCAAGACCTTGATTTGAGTCAAAAGAGATTAGTCCATTTTCTCTGTAATGGTTCATCTTGTGTATCTGTTTGGCTGGTTCATGGCACCCAGCCATTTGGTTAAACACCAGTTCCTAAGCTGCTGTGGAGACTTTTATCAAAATGTGATTCATGTTTAAATCGGAGTCATGATGTTGAGTCAAACCGTGGACCCTCCATCGTGTGGATGGGCCTCATCCAATCATATATAAGGCAAAAACTGAGGATTCCCAGAGAGGAAGGTCTCAAGACTGTGGCACAGAAACCTTGCCCGAGTTTCCAGCCTGCTGCCCTGTGGAATTCAAGCTCAAACACTGCAGCATCCTCTCTTCCCTGAATTCCCAGCCTCTGGCCTGCCCTACAGATCAAACTTCAGACTTGCCAAGATCCTACAAGCCCTGGATGCTGGGAAAGATTGAAGGTCAAATGAGAAGGGGGCGGCAGAAGCTGAGATGGTTGGAAGGCATTATTGACTCAATGGACACGAGTTTGAGCAAACTCTGTTAGATAGTGAAGGACAGGGAAGCCTGCTGTGCTGCATTCCATGGAGTCACAAGGAGTCAGACATGACTGAGCGACTGATCAACAACAACAGTCATGTGAGCCAATTCCTTAAAATAAACATCTTTCTCATTTATCTATATACATATATATTAATATATATATGTGTGTGTGTGTGTTCTCTTTCTCTCCATATGCATATATACTTCATTTCTCCAGTGCAACAGAATCAATAGGATGTATGTGTGTGTGTGTGTGTGTATATCTTGGATTTTCCAGGTGGTTCAAGTGGTAAAGAACTCACCTGCCAGTGCAGGAGATGCAGGTTTGATTCCTGGGTCAGGAAGATCCCCTGGAGAAGGAAATGACAACCCACTCCAGTATTTTTGCCTGGAGAATCCCATGCACAGAGGAGCCTGGTGAGCTACAGTCCATGGGGTCGCAGAGTCAGACATGACTGAGTGAGCATGCGTGAATGTGTATGTATAGCCAACATCCTATTGATTCTGTGTCTCTAAAGAACTCTGACACATCCTCTGAGCTACATGGGAAGCTCCTACCTAATAGGGCCACAGATACGAGGTTGTAGATGTGAATGCAGACTCTGAGACTCCTAAGACCAACTGGGAATTGTATTTTTGCTGTGTGGGGAGTGATGCTGCAAACATCTGGATTGCTACACTCCTCTTTGCATCCTTGCGGAGCACAGCTTCCTCATGCCCCTATCTGGCCCTGTCCTGCCCACTGGGGAAGGCGGGAGGGGCAGCTATCATTGTAAGAGGCAGCATATGGGGAGAGTGACCAAGACCAAGACACAGGAGATGAGGGGTGGAGCCTAAAGCTCTGACTTCACTCTAGGCATCTCCCTAGTGGCATCTGAGATGTCACAGGTGTAAGACTGAGGCCTCAACAAGCATCTCATAAACTCTGATTTTGTGTGAGAGGCAGCATGGGCCACTGGAGAGTGCTTCTTTAGCCTCTTTTCCATGCACCAGTCACTAGGCGCTGTGCTAGGTGCTGGGGACAGACAGAAAGCTTATGTTCCAGCGTGCAGGATGAGTACAATGGAGAGATATCACCTGGGGATGTAGCAGGTCGCATCTGTAACATTACAGAGATTCTCTGGGAGACACAGCCATGCAGGGGTCAGAAGCACATGTGCAAAGGCCCTGGGGCAGGAATGTGCCAGGTTTGAAGAATATTAAGAATTGTCCACGAAGCCCTGCCCTCCCCGGTTACTGCAGACCTCCCCCACACAGAGCCACAAGAGCTGTCCTCTGTTCCCACACTCCTTTCCCTCTTCAGGGTCTTTGTACATCCTGTTTCCTCCGCTGAGTGCCTTCCTCCTTTGGGTCTTGGCATATGGAGAGTCTGACCTGACTTCTCAACCCCAGGAAGACCCCATATTATCAACCCCGGGGCTTTTCTTCCAATGCATTTAGATTTTTCCTATCAAGTATTATTAGTGTGATTGGTGTGGGAGATCATTAGCTGAACTCATGGACTGTCTGCTCCAAGGGCCAGAACCCTGCCTGCTCAGTGCATCACCGCACGACTAAGACCAGCTCAGCGTTTTTGGGTTTTTTGGCTGGGTCAGGTCTTAGTTGCAGCATGCGGGATCTTTAGCTGCAGGGCACGGAATCTCTAGTTGTGGCTCTTGTGCTCTGCAGCATGTGGGATCTTATTTGCCCAACCAGGGATCAAACTTGCCTGCGTCCCCTGCATTGCAAGGCGGATTCTTTTTTTTCTTTTTTAAAATTTATTCTTAATTGGAGGATAATTGCTTTACAATATTGTATTATTTTTTGTGCAAGGCAGATTCTTAACCACTTGACCACCAGGGAAGTCTCCTGCTCAGCATTTAAGATGTTGAAGGCACTTTAAAAATATTGCTTGAATGAATGAGACAGGCCAAAGTCCAGATCCCACTTGCCCATTACCTGTCCATTATCCAACGTCACAAGCTAAGTCACCGAGAGCTTCTCCATGGCCTGTTTTCATGGATTCCTCATAACCAACCCTGTGGAGATGAGTGCTGTCACTGTTTTGACTTTACAGGTGAAGGGATGTGTGGATGCCTCCAGTAAACTTGCCTGGCATCCCCCAGGTACTAAGAAGAGTCAGGTTTTCAATGCAGGTCTTTTTGGCTTCAGGCCAAGGTATTAGTTGCTGCTCTATGCTCTAAGGGCCTCACCTTGGGCTTGGAAAGGCCCAAAGAGCTGATGATACACACCCCATAGAAGCTAATATATTTTCAATTAAAAAAATATATTTTAAGGTATCTAGTGTGTGGCAGAGGGTGGCACCACACTAGATATTCGGTATTCACTAGGGACTAAAATTGACAACACTGTGCCATTCAAATCGAGGTTAGGGAGACAGATATTAAAGGGGTTACCCAAGAAATGTGAAAGGAAGGAAAAGGAGGTGGTGATCAAAGAGGAGGCAAGGCCAGGGGAGGTGATGAGTCAGCTGAGACCTGAAAAATGAGGAAGAGCAGGCCTGAGAGAAGCAGGGGTAGGGAGTCACAGGCTGTGGGACTTGGTCCTGGGGACCGTTTGTCCAGTTGTGGGGCTAGAAACAAAGTATACCGACTCAGAGATACTCTCAAAATTTAAGAGATGAAGCCTCCTACAGTCTCCGGGCCTTCACACTTGGAACAACGCTCTCTCTCTCACTGCTTTTATGTCTTGACTCAAATGTCTTCGCAGCGAGGCTTTCCCTAACTGCCCCATTTAAAACTTCCCCGACCCTTCACGTGTCCATTTCAACATAGTGTATTTTACTAGAGTTTTCTTGCCTCGCGCCTGCCTCTCCCACTAAAGCATGAGCGCCACAGAGGCTGAGATTTCTCTTCGGTACTACGGCACCTCAGTCTGGGGCAGGTCAATAGATATCTGCTAAACTAATAGCCCTAGGTAAGTTTTGCGGAAAAGGTAGCCACGGTCTTTGCCCCCCAGGCTTTGCCGAACAGGCACCGCCACCATCGGAACATCGACCTGCACTTGGCCCAGGGGCCGGCTCTGCTCATCCCCGGCCCAGCCTGTCCGCCTTCTGCCTTCATGCACGACCTTGGAAGCCTCACTTCTGAGTCTCGGGGTCGTCGGCCACGCTTTCCCCGCAAACCTCTCCACCACCCATCCCATCCCATCCCCCAACCTCCCCCTGCCGCCTCCACCACCGCCGCAGTGACCCTGCTCTGCGCATGCTCGGCAGCGTTGAGATGCGCGGCGTGCGAGGACGGAGAGCATCGCGCGCAGGCGCATGACCGTCCCACACAGAGTGGGGAGGCGCGTTGGGCGCTCTAGCTCTCCCTGGCCCCACCCACCTCTCCCAGACAACCCCGGCCAGACGCGCACGCGCGCTAGGAGCGGAAGGGCGGGCGGGCACGCGCACGAGGACGGGCCAGCAGCGGAAGCGAGAGAGGGAGTTCGTGGTGGGGGGAGGGGAGGTGGCGAGTGCGCGCGCAGCGGGGGCGCGGGCAGCGTGGGGGGGCGGCTGAGGCAGGCGGGCGCGCGCGCGAGGCTTACTCTCGCTCGGCGGCTGCGGCGGCTGCTTCTTTGTTTCGTGAGGAGAAGCGAGACGCCCATTCTGCCCCCGGCCCCGCGTGGAGGGGCGGGGGCGGCGCCGGGAAGGCGACGGCGCCGGCGACTCCCGGTAAGGAACGCGGGTCGCGGGGGGAGCGCGGCGCGGGGCTTGGGAGGACGGTTTGAATGGAGCCGGGCCGCCGAGGGGGGAGGGGGCCGCCGGCGCCCGGAGCGGGGCCGGGGTACGGCGGCGCCCGAGGGTCAAGAAGCCTGGCCGGCACCGCGCGCGCGGGTAAGGCCACAGGCAGCGAGGCCTCGGCGACTACAGTATCCGCGGGACGGCGGGGTGGGGGCCCGGGCCGCGTGGAGGCCGCGCGCCCCTCGAGCGCGCTCTCGCCGGGGTCGCCGGACAAAGCGCGTCGCCCCGTCGGCGGTCCAGTAGCCCACATCCCGGTGTCCGCCGGGGCTGCAATAATAGCCAGGCGTCCGGGCTTTTCTGCTTACGTTCTAACGGGTCCGACTCGAATGTTGGGTTTTGGCGAGGCTGCAGTCGGAGCTCAATAGAAAAACCCTAGGTGTGTCCAGCGTCGCCCGGACACGAACATTAGCAGCCCCCCTGGGTTAGCCGACCTGAATTTTTATTTTTAAAAAAGTCATGTCGTTTTAGATTTTCAAGGAAAGGTAAAGAACTCTGCTAACCCCTCGCAAGTAGTGACTTGAGAACGTTTGCCCTGAAGCCGGGGGTCGGCAGCAGTGGGGCAGGATGGAGAGAACTGTTTGCTGTTGAAAGCATTGTTTTAGTTTTGCATCCTTCCCCTTTTCTGCCAATCGATTTTCCAGATTAAGGTTTTTATTTAAAACGCGAATCTTTCCGGAGAAGGTGTTTTGTGAAGGTCTTGAAGACACTATTGTTATTTTTTCCCCCTAGTGAATCATTGGGGAAAGTAGGGAATAAGCAGTGAGAGCCACTTCCTAGGAATTTGAAACAAGTTTTCACTTTTAAATGACAGGCCTGATTCGAGTTTGACTCCTGGCTGTTGCTGGTCACTTCGCTGTGTGACAGGAGGCAAATAGCTTAATCTTTCGGAACCTCTCAGTGTCCTCATATGTGAAATGAGAATAACGGCACGAATGGAGCTGGTGAAAGCCTGTAAAATGGTTCCTGTCAAGAGGGAAGCGCTATTCTTGTTGTGCAGTCCAATCTCTTCCATTCTTGTTCAACACATACTTGTTGAGCCCCGGCTGGGTGTTTGGTGGTTGGAGGTTGGGTGCCCAGAGCAGCCTGTTCAGTCTTGTAGGGGAACAGGTGGTAAATGTGGGAACAACTGGAGGCCTGTCATGTGTGAGGAGCACAGCAGATGGGTGCGAGTGGTGGGAACCAGAGATCAGGGTAGCTGCATGGAAGAGGGGGCCTTTACTCAGGGTTAGGGACGACCCCCAGGTTGTGTTGGACCACTCGGGACCAGTCATTGCTCCCCTCTGCTGCTTTTGCACATGGTCATCTTGATCCTTTCTTGTGTTAGGAGTTACTCCAGTTTATCATTACACATCTCTTCTCCAAGGGCCATCAGAGCTGTTTCTGTGTAATCTCCTTTAGTGTACCCTGGCCCAGAGTGTAGTAGGCCCTTAGCGAACATTTGTGGATGAAGGAGGAGGGTACTCTTGAGGATTGAGTAACCTTGTGTGTGAAGTGCTTGGTCCAGGACTTGAGGGCCAGTTGCAGACAATAAATATTAGTTGCTGGTGATGTGTTTTGCTTTGTTTTTAAATTTTTTTCTAAAGCTTTCCAGGCCATTTTCCCCACACCTCATTCCCTCAACAGTGAGGGTGTGGGGTGGTGGTTAATAGGAGGTGGTGTTGTGGAGTGCTAGTTCTGGAATTAGACCTCCTGGATTCACAGTCAGCTCTAAATTCTAGTTTGATCTCTAGCAAGACACTTACCAGTAGGTCCCCCAACTTGAGAAACAGATATGACAGCGGTGCCAGCTCAAAGAATTGTTGTGAGGGTTGAAAAGATAGTATGGGAAGTGGTTTAACACTGTAGAGTCTGGCGTGTAATGAGCTCTCAATTTTTCAGAGGTGGTTTTGTTTATATGTATGTATTTGTAAATTAACTGTTCAGAAAACTGCAAACATAAGAGTCATTCTGTATCCCAGAAACCCCAGGTTTGATGTCCTGGTTATATACATGTTCCTAATTTTCTTTAAACTCAGTACATACACGATTATGAAAATAATAAGTGTTCCTCCTCATGCCACTTGAAATCATTTGTGCCCAACCCTTCAGGGGGGCTTCCAGGTGGCACAGTGGTAAAGAATCCCCCTGCCAATGCAAGAGACATAGGAGACATGGATTTGGGACCTGGAGGAGGGCTTGGCAACCCATTCCAGTATTCTTGCTTGGAGAATCCCATTGACAGAGGAGCCTGGTGGGCTATAGTCCATGGGGTCGCAGAGTCGGACACGATTGAGCACGCACACCAGCTGTTCAGGAGATGTTGATTTTGCAGGTTTTTTGGGGGGGTGTTCATCGTGGGGTGACCTCATCAGAGCTTTGGTGCAGGGCAGTGCAGTGGTCTCCAGACTTTCTGTCAGTGAAAAGCACTCCAACATAAACACTGTATGAACACTCCAACATACACTGGTAACTGTAGACCAGCTTCCGGTCCTCACTGTTTATCAGATGTGGGAGAGGGGGAGGGACTCGGTGTGTTGGGTGAATATCCCTTGAGAACGTTTTGCCAGTGAAGAAACTGAGGTCCAGGCATATTTCACCAGGGCCTATCGGGTTGAACATACAAGTCTGACTCCTGGGTTGGCCAGTTTCCCTCTTGGTGCCTCCAAGAAATGGGGTAAGTCCTCAGACATGACGATTGATTTTGGCCTGGGTCATCAGGGCTGCCGTGGCTCAGAGGGCATTCAGATTGACCCTAGACAGAGCACAATGTCCGTGGTGCCCCCCTGGAGTTGTGCAGGAAGTGGCCCACCCATGCATTCCCCGTTCACATAGGGAACAGGCACGCACCTGCTATGAACCTGGTGCTGCTGGGGGCCGGGGGTTCGGCCAAGAACAGGCAGACAAGGACCCTGTCCTCATTCAGTCATATCCATCTCCTTATGTGCAAAGAGGGCTGGTCCAGTAATAGTTCCCAACTTGGACGATTGTTGCAAGGACTAAACTACAGCAAAATGATGGATGACCAATGTTAAGTGCTTAGAGTGCCTGACACACAGGAGTAGACAGTTTGTCGCTGTTGTTATTTATTAGGATCCCAACAATATCCTAGTGGGTTAAGATACAGAATAGATTTTTGCCTCATTGCAGTAGTTCCATATGTTTTCAAAGTGGTAGGAAAGGAATTGGTGCCTCCGTTCTGTCCTTAATAATTTCAAAATGCTGCGCTTTGCAGTTTCACCATACGGCACTGGAAAGAGGGAAGTGTGTTAGGTGGCTTGGATTTTGAAAAACGTAAAATGTTCGTTTTCCCTTTCACATATCTCCTCGTAACTGGATTGAAACACTGGAGAATCAAAGTTTTTAAAAAAAAAAAAAAAAAAGAATGAGCAAAACCTCTAAAAGGGAAGTAACAGCGGTCGAATATTGGTGAGGGGAGAGGTCTGAGGGTGAATCTATGAGAACTGAGTTGAGATCACGTGAGCTCTTATCTTCCAGGTGTCATCCCTAAGAAGCAGGAAGCTCTTTGGTGTGATCAGTGATATCTCCGTGTTTGCTCTTGTGTGCTTAGTCATCAGTCGCGTCCAACTCTTTGTGACCCCCATAGACTATAGCCCGCCAGGCGCCTCTGTCCATGGAATTTCCCAGGCAAGAATACTTGAGTGGGTTGCCATTTCCTACTCCAGGGGATCTTTCCGACCCAGGGATCGAACCCCCATCTCCTGCGTCTCCTGAATTGCAGGCAGATTCTTTCCTTGCTGAGCCATGGGGGAAGTTTTTCAGGATATGGATTTGATGGGCATGAGAAAGTGGGCCTCTGCTCATCTTCCTGAGTGGGAAGGGGCCTGGAGCTGCCTCCAGGCGTAGCTGGGTTTCTTGGGGGATTCCGTTTCCCACAGCAGAGGGAAGGGAAGAGTTGTAGTCAGTTCCCCTCAGGGAATGGGCTTTGTTGTCCTGGCCCCTTCCTGGAAGCCAAGACTGGTTTCCAGAGCTTGGTTTTTGGGCTCCGTTACTTTGCCTAAAGGCCGTGTATTCATTTTTGTGTGTGGACACTTGTAACCCGGGGGCAGTCTTGAGTTTCGCTCACTGTGAAGTCTGCCAGCTCCTGGAGTGTGATAAAGAGGAAAGGCTTTCCCAGTGAGGACCTGCTGTAGAGCCCGGGGGATTGTACTCAGTATTTTGGCATAGCCTGTAGGGGAAAAGAATCTGAAAAGGCTTATGTACACATATCACTGAGTTGTACACCTGAAGCTAACACATGGTAAATCAACTAGCCTGCAATTAAAAAAAGAGAGGATGGGCTTTAAAATGGCTCCCTGGGGTGGGGTAAGTTCTCCTTTCACTGGCGAGTCGCGCCTCACTGGTTCAGGAAGCAGGCGGCCGTGTGGCAGTTGCCGCCTCACCTGGTACCGTGCGAGACGGGAGGGGGCAGGGTTGCCCCAGAAGCCTCAGGATAGTTGGAGGGAGGGTGTCTCTTGTGCCCATGGCTACACTGATGCGCAGGGGGCTCCTCCATGTGCCCTGGGAGCCGCTTCTGGCCCTGGTGAACTCCGAGCGCACGTTGGACTGCAGCCGGGACTCCTGGCGCCTCCTCAGAACAGCCCTGGAGGCTCTTGCCTCGGGAGTGCTCCCTCTGCTGCACTTTGTGCTCCTCTGGACTGTCCTCCTCCTATGTCTTCTGTTCCTCAGCCGGCATCGGTGCTCAGGCACCAGATGCAGATAGTCTTGAGGCAGGCAGGACTCTCTTCCAACGTGACTTTGGGCAGACAGCCTCTTGGAGCATAAACCCCCTGTTTCACCCCAAGCGGGTGTGAGTTGAGGCCAAAATGCAGCCTGGCTGGGCTTTGCTAAGCCTGGTTCCAGGGCTGGTTGCCCCCAGGGAAGGGACACTTTCTGTATTTCTTTTTTTTGATAATTCTTTTTATTTACTTATGGCTGTGCTGAGTCTTCGTTGCTTCTCAGTCTTACTTTTCAGCTGCAGTAAGCAGGGGCGACTCTTGCGTTGCTGTGCACGGACTTCTCGGTGCTGTGGCTTCCCTTGTTGCGGAGCACAGGCTTTAGGTGTGTGGGCTTAAGTAGTTGCAGCTCCTGGGCTCTAGCGCACTGGCTCAGTGGTCGTGGTGCACAGGCTTAGTTCCTCTGTGGCATGTGGGATCTTCCCGGACCAGGGATGGAACCCATGTCTCCTGCATTGGCAGGTGGATTCTTGAGCCACCAGGAAAGCCCCCTGTATTTCAAATGGCATGGCATGTGCCAGCTGAGGCCCCTCTGGTCACTTTGGTCATCCCTGTCTCCTCTTATTCTCTCACTCTCACATCCATTCCATCTGCCGGTTCAGAAAAATCTTCTAAAACCATCATCAGACCATGTCGCTGCCTGACCTGCAGTATACCAGTGGTTTTCCATTGCACCTTGGGTGGACTTCTGCTTCCTCACCACTGCCCTCCAGGCCTGTGATCTGTGCTCTTCACCCATCTCTGATCTCGTCTGCGGCCTCCCCCTTCTCGCCTCCTCTTCTTCAGGGTCCCACCCCAGGGCCTTTGTACTTGCTGGTCCTGTGCCTGCCCACGGCCACCGGCTCCCATCACACTCCAGGTTTCTGCTCAGATGTGTCCCCGTCCTGAGACTCCCTGGCCGCCATGACTGGAAGCGCACCTCCCATCAGCTTGACTGTTAACCCACTTGATTATGCGTAGCTCTTCCACCCACTAGCAACGTTGTGTCCTGTTGATTTGTGTCACTCAGTTGTCAGTTCCACCAGGCAGAGACTTTGTTTTCTGCTGCATGTCCAGTCCCTGGAACCCGGTTCAGGGCACGTGTGTTCTCCCCAGGTGTTTGGAGGTGGCTGGAGGGCCCGTCACAAACCCGCCACAAGTGGCACTTGTGGGTGCCGCACGTGCACTCTGTGCGTCCCTGTTGTAGGGAATTTCTCTCCAGCCGTCTCCAGGAGTCACGGCTAATGCTCAGTGTTGAGTACAGAGCAGGCCTCACAGCACACTTGGTGGTGGTCTTGCTGTTCATCCAGTGGGGCTCGGTCAGCCTTAACAGAGGAGAGGGGGAGAGTCTACCCAGGGTTCAGAGGCGGAGCAGGGTCAGGACTGAAGCTGAAGCTCCAGTACTGTGGCCACCTGATGCAAAGAGCTGACTCATTGGAAAAGACCCTGATGCTGGGAAGGATTGAGGGCAGGAGGAGAAGAGGGCGACAGAGGATAAGATGGTTGGGTGGCATCATCAACTCAGTGGACGTGAGTCTGAGCAAATTCCGGGAGATAATGAAGGACAGGGAAGCCTCGTGGGCTGTAGTCCATGGGGTTGAAAAGAGTCGGAGATGACTGAGAGACTGAACAAGGGTCAGGAGAGAACTGTAAAACTTGTTACGGTTACTTGATTTGTGTTTATGTTGGGTCACCTGGAGTCTGCTGTGCTCAGTCGCTAAGTTGTGTCTAACTCTTTGCAACCCCATGGACTGTAACCCACCAGGCTCTTCTGTCCATGGAATTTTCCAGGCTAGAATACTGTAGTGGGTTGCCATTTCCTCCTCCAGGGCACATGGAGTCTGGATCATAGTAAAAAGAGTTTGTTGTAGATAGGCAGTGTTTGTGTTCTGGAAGGTAGACAGTTTTATCTCCCTGCCAGATTAGAGCTTGAACTCCCTGAGGGCCTGGTTGCCTGCGTGTCTCCTGCCACGTTATAAGTGGGGAGGTGCTCTTCAGTGGTTTTCAAATGAATGAAATACTTAAGGGCGGAGTGGCAGGGGGAGGATTCCAATGCATCAAATGATGCATAATTCCCAGTGCTAAAAGTAATACTAACAATTTGGCATGTCTACCTCTTAGGTAGACCTGAGAAGACATTGTCATCATCATCATCAGGACATGGTTTTTTAGTTTCTAAAATTCATTGTCTTTTAAATGCAGGGCAAGTTTTTGCTACTTAATTCTGTTGGAGGGATAATGTTTGCCACAGAACAGCCAGCTTCAGGGCAGCTGTGGGCTCAGGAATGTGCTGTTTCCATGTGGTTCCTGAAACCCCAGGTGCCCCGACCCTCATGTCCTTGCTGGTTTGAGGACTGCTGCACCCCACAGCCTCAGGTCAAGTGTGGAGGGTTTTATTAGTTGTGGAGTATCTAGGGGAAATCTCATTTTGTAGTTTAAATGGGACGAATGAGGCTGGATTTGCTGAAGCCACCTGGCCAAGCTGCCTTGAACTCTCTCTGAGCTCCGAGTCATGACTTGACTACCATGGAGCTGCTGCTGAAGTGTGTCTTCAAACAAATTTCTCCACACCCCAGGAACAAAACAGCAGCTATCCTGGGACCAAACTTAAATATACAGCCGGTTTTTAGGCAAAATAGAAAAAAAAAAACCTTACCTGATCATCTCAGTAAGCAGATTTCAGAGGGTCCCCATCGCCCGTTAGCAGCCTGTCCTGCTGCAGTGATCGGCTACCATGATCCTTTTAAGAGAAATCATGGTCCTTAGAAGAGAAGCACTAAGGCCGGTACGAAAGAAGAAATGAGACCTTCTGATACTGAAGCAGTCTGGTTCCACATCTGAACATCAGCACAGCAATTTTGGTGAAGTTGAAAGTAGATGGAAAATAACAGTCTCCAAATGCTTTCATTGTCCTTGTTTATTTCTCCAGAGACACTTCCTGGGCATCTTTTCTGGGTGTTGACTTCCCAGGTATTTTGTCTGACCTAGGCTTTTTTTTTTTCCTTAAAAAGTGTGTGTGTGTGTGTGTGTGTGTGTGTTTAAATCGTGTTTACAGAAGTAATAGATGGTTAAAACAAACACACACAAAGAAAAAACTCCAGAAGTCTGTGATGTGGAACGTGTTAAGCTCCCCATCACACGCCTCCGTAGAGAGCCACTGGCAGTTTGGTGCATGTTTTCTTGGGGCTAGCTTCTATGCTTGGATTAACATGAGGAAATTGTTATTCTTAGCAAAACGGTGCTCAGGCCTACACCCCTGACTTTGACGGTACCTTCTTCCCCCACTTCATTTTGGACCATCTCCATATACATATGTACAATGCTACCTCAGTTTTTGTGTTGTTTTTTTTTTTTAACTTATTCATTTATTTACCTATTTTGGTTTTGATTGCCTGGTTTGATTTGCAGGGTTTTGGTTGCTTCACGCCCCCTTTCTCCGTTTGCAAGCAGAAGCTATTTTCTAGTTGCGGTGCACAGGCTTCCATTGCAGTGGCTTCTCTTGTTGCGAAACACAGGCTCTAGGCACATGGGCTTCAGTGGTGGCAGCACTTGGGCTCAGTAGCCCCATGGCAGTGGGATCTTAGTTCCCTGACCGGGGATTGAACCCATTGCCTCGCATTGGCAGGCAGGTGGAGCTCCAGCGAAGTTTTGAAGTCAGCCAAGGGAAGGCGCCGCCCCGGGATTACTTTGTGACTGATGTATCCTCAGTAATAGTCACTAGTGACTAGTAATAGTCGCACAGAAGCAAAACATAATCCCCCTGAATTTTGAAATATTCCTTTCTTTCTATATCTTGATGACCTTGAAGCAGTTAAGGAAAACCTGCTTTCTCTTGTCACAGTACTTTTGACACCGAACATGTTTTTTTCCCCACACCAAACAGTTCTCCAGGTTTGTATGGATGCCATTCGGGTGTCCAGCAGTTCATTTGAATTCTGGCACTAACCACCCAGAGTTAGTGGAGACCTCACGGGTTAGGGGTTCAGCCCCACGAGAGTGATGCCTCTTCAGATGCCAGTTGCAAGTAGTGAGTGGGTTTCCAGGTTACCCACACCCCTGTCCAGCTTGGCTACAAACAGGGATTCCCATGATGCCTTAGCAGCTTTGGAAATTTGCACTGCTACTGCTGCTGTTTCGTCGCTAAGTCGTGTCCAATTCTTTGTGACCCCATGGACTCTAGCCCCCAGGCTCCTCTGTCCACAGGATTTCCCAGGCAAGAATATTGCAGTGGCTTGTCATTTCCTCCTCCAGGGAATCTTACTTAGGTTTACTGGTTTATAAAGGCTACAGAAGAACAGCCAGCAGAAGAGATACGTAAGGTGAGGTCCAGAAAAGTTCTGAGTGCAGAAGTGTCTGTCCCCATGCAGGTGGGGTACACCACCCTTTTGGCACATGAATGTGTTCACCAACCCTGAAACTCTTGTGAACCCCATAGTTTAAGGTTTTTGGTGCTCTGTCACATAGTCATGGTCTATGAACTCAGTCTCCAGCTCCTCTCCCCTCCCTGGAGGATGGAGCTGAAGTTTCTAAACTATTAACGTCTTTCTTCTCACCAGCTCCCATCCTAAAGTTATTCAGGAGCCCACCTGGAGTAGCCTCATTAGAACCAAAGACTGTCCTGTCTCTGAGGGAATTCTAAGGGATTTTGGAGCTCTGTGTAAGATGCTCTTATCACCCTTATCACTTAGGAAATTGCATGGGTTTTAGGAACTCTGTCAAGAACTGAAGGTAGAGACCACAAATACATTATTTCTCATTGTCACAGATAGACATAGATTTCTTAAACAGAACCCCAGAACCATTAATTGTAAAAGAACAGACTTGAGATTATTCAGTTCAGTTCAGTTGCTCAGTCATGTCCGACTCTTTGCGACCCCATGGACTGTAGCATGCCAGGCTTCCCTGTCCATCACTTAACTACTGGAGCTTGCTCAGACTCATGTCCATGGAGTTGGTGATGCCATCCAACCGTCTCATCCTCTGTTGTCCGCTTCTCCTGCCTTCAGTCTTTCCCAGTATCAGGGTCTTTTCCAGTGAGTCAGTTCTTTGCATCAGGTGGCCAAAGTATTGGAGTTTCAGCTTTAGCATCAGTTCTTCCAGTGAATATTCGGGATTGATTTCCTTCAGGATTGACTGGTTTGATCTTGCAGTCCAAGGGACTCTCAAGAGTCTTCTCCAACACCACAGTTCAAAAGCATCAGTTCTTCGGCACCCAGCCTTCTTTATAGTCCAGCTCTCACATTCATACATGACGACTGGAAGAACCATAGCTTTGACTAGATGGATGTTTGTTGGCAAAGTAATGTCTCTGCTTTTTAATATGCTGTCTAGGTTTGTCATATCCTTTCTTCCAAGGAACAAGCGTCTTTTTAATTTTATGGCTGCAGACACCATCTGCAGTGATTTTGGAGCCCAAGAAAATAAAGTCTGTCACTGTTTTCATTGTTTCTCCATCTATTTGCCATGAAGTGATGGGACTGAATGCCATGATCTTCGTTTTTTGAATGTTGAGTTTTAAGCCAACTTTTTCACTCTCTTCTTTCACTTTCATCAAGAGGCTCTTTAGTTCTTTGCTTTCTGCCATATGGGTGGTGTCATCTGCATATCTGAGGTTATTGATATTTCTCCTGGCAATCTTGATTCCAGCTTGGGCTTCTTGGTGATTCAGCTGGTAAAGGAACCACCTGTAATGCGGGAGACCTGCGTTTGATCCCTGGGTTGGGAAGAACCCCTGGAGAAGGGAAAGGCTACCCACTGTAGTATTCTGGCCTGGAGAATTCCATGGACTGTATAGTCCATGGGGTCGCAAAGAGTCAGACATGACTGAGTGACTTTCACTTGATATATTGGACATCATTAAAATTAAGAACTTGTTTTCATCACTGAGAGACAGTAATTATAATCACTTATCCCGAATAAAATGTTAGTGAAAACTTAGAGCCTGTATAAAAGTGAATCTTTTGGTGGCCATTGAACCTATGAAAAGGCGCAACACCGTTAAGTCACAAGGGAAATGGAAATTAAAACCGTAATGAGATTCAATTATACCCTCACCAGAACGGGTACAAAGACCGACAGCACCAAGTTTTGAATGAGAGGAACTGGAATGCTTACTCTGCTGCTGCAGGGAGGGCAGCGTATGTGATTATTTTGCTAATTTGGAAAACTGGCAATATCTGCCAAGCTAACATTATTACGCCTCCCTTATGACCAGCAGTTTCCCTCCTGGACACACTCACAAGGAAAATGTGCACCCACGTCCACCTATTGACATTGTTCACATCAGCTTTACGTGTGCTGGCCAAAACCTGGGAGCTCAGGGTCTGGGAATAGAAGAACTGACGGCTGTCCCTACAGCATGGATGTTCCTCCCAGACCTGACGTTGTGCAGAAGTAAACTGTATGACCCTCCTTTCAGATGGAGTTCAGTAGCAGGTGGAACTAACCTACAGTGAGAGAATCAGAGCAGGGATTCCGCCGGGAGGGTGGTGGTCACGGCTGGAAGCAGGTGCCGTGGAGGTGCCGTATCTGATCTAGGACTCGTGTAGCTGTACACCTGGGATCCGGACCCTTGAAGTATGCCACAACCCGAGGCTGCATCGAGTGCTGGAGGGCTGCTCCCTGCTTCCCTTTTCCTGTGCTCCACACCCACATGATGCTGTAGGTCTGCCCTCCTGTGTCCATGGGTGGTACGAGCACCGGTGCCTGATGGGTTGCTTTTTTTTCTTAGTATTTATTTTGGGTCTTAGTTACAGCATGCGTGATCTTTGTTGCAGTATGTGGGATCTTTCGTTGAGGTGCACAAACTCTCTACTTGTGTCACACAAGCTCAGTAATTGCAGTGTGCAAGCTTGGTTACTCCTTGGCTTGTGGAATCTTTGTTCCCTGACCAGGGCTCGAACTTGCGTCCTGTGCATTGCAAGGCGGATTCTTAACCACGAGGCCACCAGGGAAGTCCCACATTTTGTTTTTAATTGAGGTATAGTTGTGTGTGTGTGTGCGTGTTTGCGCATGCTTAGTTGCTCAGTCATTACAACTCTTTGTGACCCCATGGACTGTACCCCACCAGGCTCTTCTATCCATGAGATTCTCTAGGCAAGAATACTGCAGTGGGTAGCCATTCCCTTCTGCAGGGGATCTTCCCAACCCAGGGATCGAACCCAGGTCTCTTTCATTGCAGGTGGCTTCTTTACTGTCTGTGCCACCAGGGAAGCCCGAGATACAGTTGATTTACAATATTACATTCCTTTCAGATATACCACATTGTGATTCAAACGTTTTTCTACATTGTACTCCATTTAAAGTTACCATAAAACATTGGCTGTTATTCCCTGTGCTCCATGATATATCCTTGTAGTTCATTTTATACGTACTAGTCTGTACCTCCTCATCCTCTACCTGCGTCTTGCCCCTCCTCCTTCATCTCTCCCCACTGGTAACCACCAGTTTGTTCTCTGTATTTGTGAGTCTCTTTCTGTTTTGTTATATTCATATGGTTTATTTTTAGGTTCCATATGTAAGTGATAACAGACTATTTGTCTTTCTCCTAATTGACCAAGCAGAGTACCTGGCAGGTCCATCCGTGTTGCAAATGGCAAAGTTTCATTCTTTTCTATGGTGGGGTAATATTCCACTGTCTAGACTATTACTCCATCCATCTGTTGGTGGACACTTATGTTGCTCCCATGTCTTGGCTGCTGTAAACAATACTGCTGTGAGCATTTGGGTGCATTTTTTTTTTCTGCATGTATTCTTGCCTGCTTTGTTGTAGATTAGCTGACCCTCGTTGCATGGTTTGCTTCTGGGCTCTCTATTCTGTTCCATCGATCTCTGTGTCTGTTTCTGTGCTGGCACCATACTCTTGATTACTCTGGCTTTGTAGAGCAGTCTGAAGTCAGAGAGCATGATACCTCTAGCCCCATTCTTCTTTCAAGATTGCTTTGGTAATTCGGGGTCTTTTGTGTTTCCATACAGATTTTAGAATTATTTGTTCTAGTTCTGTAAAAAAAAATGCCATGGATATTGTGATAGCGATTGCATTGAATCTGTAGATTGCCTGGAGAGGTTTGGGTATTATTTTTCAATCCACGAACACAGTGTACCTTCTCTTTGTGTCATCTTCAGTTTCATTCTTCTTTTGTGTGATTGTGTATGAGATTTCTGTTCGTTTATTTTGGCTGTGCTGGGTCTTCACTGCTGTACGGGCTTTCTCTGGTTGCGCAAGCAGAGGCTGTTCTCTAGCTGCAGGATGTGGGCTTCTCACTGCAGCAGCTTCTCGTTTTGGAGCACAGGCAGATTTTAGGGTGCATGGGCTTCAGTAGTCATGACGCACAGGCTTACAGTGGCATGTGAAATCTTTCCGGAGCAGGGATTGAACCTGTGTCCGGTGCACTGGCAGGCAGATTCTTAATCCCTGGACTACCTGGAAAGTTCTTCAGTTTCTTTCATTAGCGTCTTAAAGTTTTCTGAGTACAGGTCTTTTTGAATCATCTCAGATTTTGCTTCCAAATGAATTGGTCTCGAATTTGTTTTTTGTTTTTTTAAAGTTTGATTTTTCCTTGAGCACATTGAGTTGGGATGTGTGGGGAAGGGATTGTGAGCATGTTCTCTGACGCTACTGTTCATCTCCAAGGCTCCTGGAGCTCTGGAGGAGACCAGGGATGCAGGCAGAGTGGAGAAATGTTTGCTCGTTTGGTTGGGTGTGTTCACAGGCAGGGGAGGTATTTGGGCCTGCCGAGATTTCTCATCCTCTTTGTTCCCGTTATTTAGTCGTGAAACTGGAGTGAAGAAGTATGGGCTTTTGATCTGTTATCCAGGAAGATACACCCCCACCTGTCACAGGAAGACCTTTTTTTTTTTTTTTTAAATCAGGAAAATTTAAAATGTTCCTGTACTGGGACTTCCCTGGTGGTCTAGTGCTTAAGACTCCGTACTTCCAGAAGGAGGGGGCACGGGTTCGATCCCTGGTCAGAGAACTAAGATCCCACATGCCTTGCCATGTGTTGTGGCCAAAATATTAGAAAGTAAAATAAAGCATGTTTAAAGTATCCCCAAAAATGTTCCTGTACCTTTTCAAGATTTATCCTTGAAATCAGGAGAGCCTAGTAAAATTTAAGTGAAAGTGAAAGTCGCTCAGTCGTGCCTGACTCTTTGCAACCCCATGGACTATACAATCCATGGAATTCTCCAGGCCAGAATACTAGAGTGGGTACCCTTTCCCTTCTCCAGGGAACCTTCCCGACCCAGGGATCAAACTGGAGTCTCCTACTTTGTCAGGCGGATTCTTTACCACTTAGCCACCAGGGAAGCCTGACCTTCATGGGAAAAGAATCTAGAAAAATGTGGATATATGTATATGTATATATCCACTGATTCACTTGGCCAATTCATTTTGCTGTACAGCAAAGTGATTCTGTACAGCAGAAAGGAACACAACACTGAACTAACTATATTGCAATTAAAAAAAAAAAGCAAGGGGGGAACTTTAAAATAACAGAATGCATCAGTCCCAGGAAACTTGGTTAAACGGCTAGAATTTGCAGCTTGAAGACGACTAAATGATGAAAAGGTCCTAAGTATGATTCTCTGAAGGGAAACCGTGCCTGGAATGTGCTGAGTAGCCCTGTAGAGCGAGCGTCTGCCTGTGTGTGGAGTAGCCTCGAAGGACAGGCCCCGGAGTGTGGTGGGGTCCCGGTGCCAGCACCAGTCAGACCTCCTTCCTTTGGGGGCTCTGTTGTCACAGCTCTGGGGGGCTCTGAGGAGCTGTAGCCCTTCCTCCCCACAGATACCCCTCAACTCACCTTCCTGGGAGGGTAAGAGGGCAAGACTGTTTCTTGCTGTCTGCAGGGCCAGCAGACACGTAACCTCTGAGTCTGATGGGTTGATTGGTGATTTTTCAGTATTCTTTTTGTATTTTCCAGATTTCAGCACTGAGAATGCCTTACTCTGTCATCAGGAAAGGGGTTGTTGCATTAAAGAGAATCTTTCTTAAGGACATATAACTGCACAGCAGATTGAAAATTGAACACTTACTATAGAAAGCTCTTATAAATCAGCTCACAGGCCAGTCAAAGGAATCATGACTCAGCTCACATTAGGAATTTTTGGGCTGATTTTTGAATCTTGTGGAGGTTCTGGGTCATAATTCTGGGTATCAGATTTTAGTTTGCAGCCCTTGAGTATCACTTTAAATTAAAAAAAAATTTTTTTATTTGACTGCACTGGGTTTTAGTTGCGGCATGTGGGATCTAGTTCCCTGACCAGGGATTGAACCTAGGTCCTGTGCACTGGAAGCATGGAGTCTTAGCCACTGGACTACCAGGGAAGTCCTGAATATCACTTTTGAGGTATTTGAGATATCAGAGTGCCATTAGTTACGTAGTTCGTTATGTAACTATGCCCTTAGTTATGTAGGCTCTTTAAAGGAGCCTACTTTTAAAACTTAGATTCATTTATTTTAAAGGAAACTTGGTCTCACTGCATTAAGTTGAAACCAGCATTCCTTGCCATGAATATTTGTTTTAGTTGAATTGATGAAGGTCCAGTCAGATGCTGTTGCTGGCAAAGGTTTGAGCCTCAGTCACACTCCTCTTTTTTCTTAAATGGAAAGATGAGCAGGCATTCAGAGGGCATGAAGGCTGTGTCAGCTCTTCCCTGAGACACGCCCTCTGTTATAACTAGAAAGCTGCCAGGGCACGCCAGGCAGTATCTGTCACCTGGTGCCCCACCTTCTGGGTCCCACCCCTTCCTCAGGGCACTTGGGTTTTTTGGGTGTCTGACTGTCATCTGCTCGGAGAGGAATTGGGGAGAAAGGCCTGGGTGGCTGGGGGTGCCTGTCAGAGGCTCTGTCTGACCTGACCGTGTGTGATCGTCCTTGACCTGCTGTGACCCACCCCAGCCAGGGACTGTGACCCCCACACTGACCAGGACTCTTTTCCCAGCAGGAGACCACTGTCCGCAGCTCCTGTGAAGATGTCCACACCGGACCCAGCCCTGGGCGGAACTCCTCGGCCAGGCCCTTCTCCCGGCCCGGGCCCCTCCCCCGGAGCCATGTTGGGCCCCAGCCCGGGCCCCTCCCCTGGCTCCGCCCACAGCATCATGGGACCCAGCCCAGGGCCTCCCTCGGCAGGACACCCCATCCCGACCCAGGGCCCTGGAGGGTACCCTCAGGACAACATGCACCAGATGCACAAGGTAGGGAGCCCTGGGCCCTCAGCCCCACCAGCTGGGTCCACACGCGCAGGGGCGGGGGGTGCGCAGCGTGTCCTGAGCCCCACTGCGAGCTGGCAGCCGTCCTAACCCTGGGTCTCTCACGCCTGTTGTTTTATTAATGAATAAAAGTGTCCAAATCCTGAAAGATGGCCTGCAGCCCGTGGTTACCTGCTTGGCTTACCTGCGTGACTCACGGAGCACAGCAGCCAGTGCCCTCTGTCCCCACTTGATCCTGTACTTGGGTATCATTGTCCTGACCACTCACCCGGGCGCATCAAGGATGCTTTAGCCAGTGAGATGAGAAAAGCCTCTTTTCACACATATAATTTTCTCTTTCTTTGTATTCCTGGGAGGTGGTTGGAGGAAATACTTTCTTATGGATAAAAAGCATCTAAAGGAAAAGGTGCCTTTTTCAAGCATCTGGGATCACAGGCGGCCATCACAGTAGGAGATACAAGGCCTGGGGACGAGGGGTCTCTGCCGACCCCTCTGGCTTCCCTGCCAGGCTGTCCATGTGTCCGTACCCCAGTTCACTTATCCCCTCCTGCCAGCCCATCAGGTGCAGGTATGTATTGTGCCCATTTTGCAGATGAGGAAGTAGGGTCTCAGCGGGATGGTCACTCAGCAGAGCCATCTCATCCCTTTGGCTTTCCCTGACCTCCGGCACAGTGAGGTGACCCCCCTCCACCCTACCCATCACCCATATATTCCTGTCAACTTGGGTACAGTATCTGTCTGGTCATTTCTTCTTAGAAAGCTGTTGAAGCTGTTGATGATTCTCTGACCGCTGCCCTTAATGCTGACTTAGGCCCATTTCTCCTCCGTTTCCCCTCTCTATTTTGTTTCTTCCTGGACACCTGACACGTCTCTCAGACACCTGCCATGTGTCTGGCTGGCCCAAGAGTTGAGGTCTGGTGGTCCCCGCCCCTTCCCCTGCCTGCAGAGAGCTCCTGCCCTGGGGGAGGGGAGCCTGTCTCTCAGCTCCCCAAGCCCAGGGGAGAAGGAGCAGAGGGCAGGCCCCACCCAGGGGTCTGCTCAGCATCCCAAGGGCCCCACGCTGCTTCTGGTTGGGAAGCTGGCCCTCTGCTCTTGGCGCACGCCTTTTCCTCCTCCTCCTTTCATGGTACACATTGAGCTGTGGCTGACTTTGCCTGGCCACCTCTTAGGCCAGAGAGGTGGACATTGGCATCCGAGCCTGGGAGGGTCTCGGAAGACGTCCACTTTGCCAGCCATTCCATGGGGGGAGCGCTTAGTGCTGAACATCAGGAGGGAGGCTGTGTGTTTCTGTCCCACCAAAATCTGACCGTGTCTCCTAGGAGGGGCAGAACAATGTTACAAACGTCCCCCTCCACGCTAGCAGGCAGGAGGCCGATCTGGGATCAGTGAGGACATTTGACTGTTGCTACTGTACCTCGTGGGCAGGAGTTACTGCCTGTCTCTGATTTACAGTCTCCCAGGCTAGAGGGTCCGTGGTCACAAGGTCTTCTTGTGACGGCTAGAACCGCTCCTGACCTGGAGCTCTGTGTGTGCTTTCCTTGTGAGATTTGGGCCATCAGAAACTGTCCCCTGCCTTCCCCTGGGGTCCTCGTCCGGCCGTGCCCTTGCCCCTAGATCACCAGTCTGCAGGTCCCCTGATTGGCGTTATTTCATGCACATGCCTTGACACCTAAGTAGGCATCAGGACCACGTCTTGGACGTAAGCTTGGCCATGGGGGCTCAATAAGTGCCTGGTGACTTGAATGCACGTTTTCAGTGACCTTGAACTTCTCTCGTGTGCATTTCTGTGCTGACTCTTCCCATGCCCCCTTGCTGATCCTGCCTTGTTGTCCACTCTCGCAGCCAATGGAGTCCATGCATGAGAAGGGCATGTCGGATGACCCCCGCTACACCCAGATGAAAGGGATGGGGATGCGGTCAGGGGGCCATGCAGGCATGGGGCCCCCGCCAAGCCCCATGGACCAGCACTCCCAAGGTACGGTTTCCTTTCTCCTCTTTCCTCATGTTTGTCGCCCTCTGGAAGTCCCAAGCTCACTTTCTTAAAGGAGTCACCGATAGATGGATTCCAAGGACCCAGGACAGTTGAGCCTTGTGATACACCCTGCCATGGAGGGCTGTTGAGCTTGGGCTTAGCTGGCGCCCTGTTCAGGCCGTCTTGTCCCAGAGCAGCCCCAGGAGAGTGGAGACTGGTGGGATGAAACCATGTTCCACGCCAGGTGTTAGACAAGGGCTGGGCAGGACAGGGTCCTTAGGACAGTGGCTCTGGTGTCACCCAGGAGCGTATTAGGAATGTAGACTCTGGGAATTCCCTGGTGGTCCTGTGGTTAGGACTTCCACTGCTGGGGCCCTGGGTTCGATCCTTAGTTCTTGATCTGGAAAACTTAAGATCCTGCAAGTCCTGTGACGCAGCTGGAAAAAAAGGAAAGAGAAAGCAGATGCCTGGTCCCTGCTTCAGACCTGCTGAGTCAGAATCTCAGGAGGCGGGCAGGGCTGGGCTTTATCTTTGCTGAACGGGGGTGGCTTCCTGTCAATGGGGCTGGAAGCTCAGGGGCTCTGCAGGTAAGGGAAGTGGGGAGAGTGGACCTGCCCAAGGTGAGGGGCAGGGGGGCGGGCCCAGAGAAAGCCTGCATTTTTGTGTCACCTCTGCTTTAATCATTGGCAAGTTACTAAGTGGGCGGAACCAAGTGCTGTGCAGGCTGCCAACCAGGCTGTGAGCGTGTGTCCTCTGGGTGTCTCTGTTTGAATCATGAGTACAAAGTCATTTGGCCGTCCTTGTCTCAGGGTAGTGGCCAGTGTAAGCTGGGCCCCATCTTTTCCTTAAAAATCACTGGATGTGTGCTGCCAAGTGACCGCCCAGACCCATGTCTCCCCACAGGTTACCCCTCGCCCCTGGGCGGCTCCGAGCACGCCTCCAGCCCAGTTCCAGCCAGTGGCCCGTCCTCGGGCCCACAGATGTCATCTGGGCCTGGAGGGGCCCCGCTTGATGGTGCTGACCCGCAGGCTTTGGGGCAGCAGAACCGGGGCCCAACACCCTTCAACCAGAACCAGCTGCACCAGCTCAGAGCGCAGATCATGGCCTACAAGATGCTGGCCCGGGGGCAGCCCCTTCCCGACCACCTGCAGATGGCCGTGCAGGGCAAGCGGCCGATGCCTGGGATGCAGCCACAGATGCCAGCTCTACCTCCGCCCTCCGTGTCCGCAACAGGGCCTGGGCCCAGCCCTGGACCAGCACCTCCAAATTACAGCAGGCCTCATGGTAGGGCCCACCGCCCTGGCCCTTGGGATGGGGAGGGATCTCAGAGCCAGCCGACAGGAATGTGGACATGTGCGTTGGCAGGTCTGGGCTCTGCTGTCCATTGGCTTCCCCAGCACCAGGGCTGCTGGTGATAAATGGTGTTTCTCTAGCTCCCTTGTCTGCTCTGGTGCCCACACCAAGGGGCTCCTTGTTGGATGTGTCCCCTGGAGCCAGGGCTGCCCATGGTGGGGGCAGGGTGCAGGGCCGCTGCAGGTATAAACACAGGACACGTTTTATTCTCTGGTCTGTTTCTCCTTGCGTGTAGGTATGGGAGGGCCAAACATGCCCCCTCCAGGACCCTCAGGCGTGCCTCCTGGGATGCCCGGCCAGCCCCCCGGAGGGCCTCCCAAGCCCTGGCCTGAAGGTGAGTTCCCTCTGTCCTACTGACACGTCTGTGCCCTGACTCCCACGTCTAGTTCATACTGTGCAGACTCTGAGATGAGCCTGGTCAGAGAGAGTAGGTCGGGGACACGTCTGCTGCTTCTGCCATCTTCTTTGGGTCTCATCTGGCCTAGCTTGGCTCCCAGAGCCTTGGGTTTGGTCCCATTACTCTCTACCTACCCACCCTTGTCTTTTGGGTCACAATGACCCTGGGGTCTCTGAGCCAGTAGCAGGAAGAGAGGGACAGTAAGGTATGAGTCCACTGTGCGACTCAAGTGAGAGGCTGCAGAGCAGACACCATCCTTCAGGATGTAGTGCCCTGGGCCCAGAGGTCACGGCCAACCCCTTTGCCTCCCGAAAATGCCCCCAGCGCTGTGGGAGGCAGGCTGGAGGGCAGGGCGACTCAGGGTTTTGTCACCCCTGTGTTCGGTGTAAAATGTAGTTAGTACTTATTTGAGGGTTACATCTGTGAGGTCAAAGCTGTGGATAAAACAGACTCATTCCTGTCGTCTTGGGGCCTGAGGATCAGTGATGGGCATTGAAGAGCCAGTCCTGTAAATCAAATTCTGCTGCAGCTGGGGTGGGTGAAAGGCAGGCTCACCCCATACCCACCCCGGGTCGGCACCTGGACCAGTAGGGGCTTTGGGGAAGGGATGTGCAGGCTGAGACCTCAAAGAAGAACAGGGAGCCAGACCTCTCAAAAGTGAGGAGCCATGGGGCAGTGAAGGGTGGGGGGCTGAGAAGCTGCCCAGCCCGTGTCAGCCTTGGGACGAGCTTGTCCCCGGGGCAGTCAGCACCCCACAGGCTCTTCACCTCCCAAGGCTGACCTGGGACTTAATGTGGTGGCCCACTTCCTGTCTCCCCCCAGGACCTATGGCGAATGCTGCTGCCCCCACGAGCACACCTCAGAAGCTGATACCCCCACAGCCGACAGGGCGCCCCTCGCCCGCACCCCCTGCTGTCCCACCTGCTGCCTCCCCTGTGATGCCGCCCCAGACGCAGTCACCGGGGCAACCAGCCCAGCCTGCCCCCATGGTGCCGCTCCACCAGAAGCAGAGCCGCATCACCCCGATCCAGAAGCCGCGGGGCCTGGACCCCGTGGAGATCCTGCAGGAACGGGAATACAGGTGAGGTCCTGCCACCAGCCAGGAGTGCCCCCCCCCAACCCTGTCAGCTCTGACACGCATTGATGGTGGGGCTCAGTTCTGAAGGCCAGTGGGGTATGCAACCAGAGGTCTCCTTCCTGCCTTGGTCCCCAGCCTTCTAGTTCCTGGTGTGTGTGCATCCTTGCAGAGAAACCCCATGTGTGTCAGAATAAGTGTGTCCACACAGCTTAGTTTGGGTACAGGGGGTTTATGTGCACGAGGAAACTTCATAGATTGTGCAATACTGCCCTCCATGGAGGTTGTACAGATAGATACGTGTTAGAATGAACATGCCTGGTTCTCCTCTCCTATCCAACTTTTGGCTCATCCGCATTCAAAAAGTCTCCTGGCGAGCTTTGCTGTGGACGTTTCTGAAACGTCACTCACTGTCGTCTGCCTTGCCCGGGCCTCCTGGGCACTGGGCACTGTGTGAGGGGCTGGCACGCAGTAGATCTGTATCCCCTTGTCCGACAGTTCTGTTGGTGCCTGAGATTCACTCCCTGGACACCTCACGCTCCCACTGTTTCTCCCTTGTGTTTATAATCTCTTCAGGGCTGGCCTCCCTGAGCAATGGCAGCTCTGTCCAGGGAGGGGCCTTGCCTCATTCACCGCAAATCCCCAGATACATCAGTGACTCAGCTTAATGACAGTCTTCAGAGTGTATCTCCAGCTGTGATGAGCCCTGGAGCTCCAGCACCTGGGCCCAGGTGCCTGCCCTTCTGCTCCATCCGAATGGCTTAAAGATGACCTGTCCAGATGGCCCGACTCCATTCTGTCTCTATTCCCATGTACCTACCATCCAGCACCAAAGGGACCATGGGACCTTGATCCTTGCTTGCAGTGTCCCCGTGGTGAACTCTCTCAGCTTCTTTTCCCCCCAGCACCGTTCACCCTGCCAACTGGCCTGCACCTCCTCCCCAGCCTCCTTGCTCTTGGCCTTGCCTGTGCAGGCTGTTTTCCCTCAGTTAACTTACACCTATTTCTTGGGTTAAAACTGGCTTCCCATTATCAATTTTGCAACCCTTTTCTCTTTAACCCCTGCCCAGTGCTCTGTCCTCACCTCCTTGACTCTCCTGGTTCCTCTTTCTGTTCAACAGGTTAGACTCATTCCTGCCCCAGGGCCTTTGCACATCCTGTGCGTGACTGCTTGTGGTTATTTAAACTTTATTGCCAAGGCCTCCGTGTGGTAGAGACTCTGTCTCCCACACCCCTCATCTCCAGCCCCTTCTTCAAAGTACTTTTCTGGAATAGCCATAGATACTTAATTTTTTAATTTCTTTATGGCTTTTCTTCCTGATAAACTTATGAACTCTGTGAGAGCAACCAAGAGCCCTGGTTAGTCTTGTTTAGTGCTGAAGCCCCACACATCGAGTGTTCCCTGGCATACAGTAGGTGCTCAATAATTAAGTGTGTGAAAATATGGGGATTATTCCGTTTGAACTTTATGCTCTACCCCGCCCTTTTTCTTTTTTTGGCTATGCCGTGCAGCATGTGAGATCTTAGATCCCCAACCAGGAATCGAATCTGTGCCTCCTGCAGTGGAAGCACGGAGCCTTAACAACTGCACCTCCGGGGAAGCCTCCTGTTTGAACCTGTGACCAAGCCTATAGGGTTGCTCTGAGGGGTCTCCCCGCTTCATAGCTGAGTAGATTTCCAGGGCCGGGATGGAGGCCCTGGCCCGCCTGACTCCAGAGATTCGCTCCCACTGCTGAAATGCCAGAAGCCGGCTGTGGGCTTTGAGCTTTCCTGTGTGCTGCGGCTCCTGGGGCCTCTGTGGCTGCCCTCCTGTGCGCAGTCTGTTGTGTGCATCCTTGCTCTGCCCTCTCCTGTCTCAGAACTAGTGTTGGACTCCACTGAGGAGGATTCTTTTGAGGCTCTGGCTTTAAAGAAAGGGAACCAGGGGGGTTCCCTATAAACTGGTGAGATCTCATGTCATGGGTCATTTTTTCCATCTTCGCACCCTAGGCTGCAGGCTCGCATCGCACACCGAATTCAGGAACTTGAAAACCTTCCCGGGTCCCTGGCCGGGGATTTGCGAACCAAAGCTACCATCGAGCTCAAGGCCCTCAGACTGCTGAACTTCCAGAGGCAGGTGGGCGCAGATGTGGGCTGTGGGGTTAGGAAGAGACCCTTCCTGCCAATACTGATGCTCAGATTCAGAGAGATGCTTACTGGGCAGTTTTTTTTTTAATCTTTCTTTTGCTCTGTCTCTCTCTCTGCGTTGGGTCTTAGTGTGGCATGCAAGATCATCATTGCATCACTTGGGATCTTCATTGTTATGCACAAGCTCAGTAGTTGTGGCATATGGGCTCCAGAGTGTGCCGACTCAGTAGCTGTGGCTCGTGAGGTCTCTAGGTGTGGTTTGAGAGCTTGATAGCTGTGGCTACAGGCTTAGTTGTCGCAAAGCACGTAGAATCTTAGTTCCCTGACCAGGGGTCAAGCTTGTGTATCTTGCATTGCAAGGCAGATGCCCAACCAGCAGACCATCAGGGAAGTCCCTGGGACAGTTATGAAGTATACCCTGACCCTTAAGCCACAGTGCTCCCCCTCACAGTCACCCACTGTCCCCCCTTCCTCTCTTCGTCCTGCCATTGGAATGAGCAAGTGTGGGCCTTCCTTAAGGTGGCCGTGTTCAGCTTGCAGCAGGAGGCTTGGATGGGTCTATTTCTGAGGGTCCTTTGCTTTTGAATGAGCAGTAAGAACTTTTGTGTGTGGTTGAGGGAGGGCAAAGCTGGAGACCTGAAGACCTGAGAGGCGCTCTCTGGGGTCCAGGGGCAGCCGTGTCCTGCACTGTGGGTGCCTGCTAGCCCTGCCCCACCCCAGGTCCTCTCCATGCGTGTGTTTGTGCTCTCGGGTCCTCCTGCGTGTGGCAGCCCGCTGCCTGGTTTGCATTGTGGAGGCACGCGGGCATCACCGAGTTATACCAGTCGCCAATTTCTCCCCTTCCTTCCTGAAGCTGCGGCAGGAGGTGGTGGTGTGCATGAGGAGGGACACAGCCCTGGAGACGGCCCTCAACGCCAAGGCCTATAAGCGCAGTAAGCGGCAGTCCCTGCGTGAGGCCCGCATCACCGAGAAGCTGGAGAAGCAGCAGAAGATCGAGCAGGAGCGCAAGCGCCGGCAGAAGCACCAGGTGCGTCCCTGGGGTGCAGGTCGTCAGCCCCGCACTCTGGGGTCCCAGTTTTTGTCTGCACACACAGTCTGCGTGTGTCTCTGTTCATCATAACAGTATTCTAGGCACCGAGAGTACTTCAGTGAACAAAACCAGTAAAGACAGTCGGGGAGATGGGCTGTAATCAAACACACATATGACGTTTGGGGAGTTAATAGGGTGTCAGGAGACAGGACATGGGGATAGACAGAGATGGAGGAGCCGTTCACACAGGATGGTCGTTCAGAGAGGGCCTCCTCGAGAAGGTGGGGTCTGAGCAGAGACCCGAGGGAGGAGCCACACGGATGTGTGATGACAGGGGTAGATGCAAAGGCCCTGGGGTTGGACGGCACACTGGTGTTGCATGTGGTCAGAGTGGGGGGAGCGTGGGTGAGGGAGGGAGGAGGTGAGGACAGGGACGCGATGGGACGGGCGTGTGGGGCCCTGTGGCAGAGGGGACCACTCAGGCTTGTGCTCGGAGTGAGGTGGGCGCCATGGAGGGCCTGAGCAGAGGCAGTATCTGACTGAGGTGGTTACAGGGTCTGTCAGGGAGACCAGATTCTCCATTCAAGCAGGGTTTGGGATTATTTTGTCTGTTTACATTTATATTTATGTTTTTTGTTTTACTTAATATAAAAATATTTGTATTTTCTAAAGTTTTTCTCCAAACAGTGTCTGTTATTGGCATAGTTTAAAATAACAAAAAGTCAACATTCAGCGATTAACCACTGTTAACTTCTTGGTATATATCATTGCAGTCTTTTTTTTTTCCCTCTATATAAACACAGTAGTCAAAAGTTAAATAGCTGTCTTTAAAAAACATATAGACATGTTGACCTGTTGAAAGTATTACTGAAGTCTACATTGCCTTCCGTCTCCGAGTGCTCAACATTCAGTGGTTTATGAAACCATTTCCCTGTCTTGGGACACACAGCGTATTCTCCACTTCCCACTGTTAAAAGTGACGCTGGGCTAGGCATTCTTGGACTTGAATTTTGGCGCCCATCTCTGCCATTTTTCTTAAATCCCTCGCAGCGATGGTTTGGATGGGGGAGGGGATGGGGGCGGATTTTGCAGTGAGAGCAATTGCCCTGGCTGCTGAGGCGGGGTTGGAGGGGGGCCCTTGCCACCACATGGTCCCCACAGAGAATGGTGGACCTTGTCAGCAGGCAGTGTCGCAGGACCAGTTTGATCACACCCCCTTGGTTTTCACCAAGCCCGCTTTGGAGTTTCGTCTCCCTCGGGGCAACATCCCGTAGTCAGTCGGCTCTTCTCTTTGCGCTCTGCAGGAATACCTCAACAGCATTCTTCAGCATGCCAAGGATTTCAAGGAATATCACAGGTCGGTCACAGGCAAAATCCAGAAGCTCACAAAGGCGGTGGCCACGTACCACGCCAACACCGAGCGGGAACAGAAGAAGGAGAACGAAAGAATCGAGAAGGAGAGAATGCGGAGGCTCATGGTACAGTTGGCCGTGGTGACCTGGGTCCCTCAGGAGGGTGACGGGTGTTGGGAGCCTGGGGATCAACCACCCAGGATTACGCTGGGGCATTTTGCTGCTTAGTGTTAGAGGTGGGACAGAGGAAGAAAGGATTTGGGAGTCCGAAACACCTGGCCCCAGGTCTTTGCCTGGTCATCCTGACTGTCAGTGACCTCTTGACCTCAACCAGTTAGCCAGCTGCTCTGTGGTCTCTGAAAGCTGGAGGTGGCACTGCCCCCTAGTGGGACAGTCACCTAGTGTGTGCCCAACCTCCCCACCCCTTTGTATGTAACCACGTATTATTCACGGAGGGTTCTCTGATTGGGCCAATATCAACAGCCCTGCTGCGTGGACAGGGACCACAGTAGTAAGGAGGACATGGTTCCTTCCCTGGTGGGGTCATGCTGGCCCTAGAGAGACAGGTGCCCACAGAGACAGACAAGATGGTTTTGGGGGGTGAGAAGTGCACAGAGGAGAACAAAGCAGAACCAGGGAGTGGGGATTAACTGTGTGTTCCAGGTAGGGTGGGCCTGACCCACGACTGCAGAGCTCTGGGGCGGGGGGTGTGCCTCCCAGCACAGAGGGGCGCCAAGAGCATAGACTCGAGGCAGGAGGAAGCTATGTGTGGGGCTCAGTCAGTACCCCCTGGAACAGTGTGGTTCAAGGCAGTGAGGTTGGAGTCCCACCTCCAACCTCCTGGCATTCACGGGGGCCTGGCAGGCCATGGAGGGCTTTGGCTTTAATTCTGACCCTGAAGGGGAGGCTGTGAGCTAGAGGAGGGCAGTGTGGTCTGATGTCTTCTCAGAAAGCCAGGTGGGAGAGTAGTGGTTCGGAAAAGGTGGAGAGAACAGTTGGAATTTGGGTGTCTTGTGAACAGAGGGGATGGGGCTTTTTTCTCCCCAGTCTTAGTTTGGCCACACTTCATGGCATGTGGGATCGTAGTTCCCCAACCAAGGATCGAACTCATACTCCCTACAGTGGAAGAGTGGAGTCTTAACTGCTGGACCGCCAGTGAAGTCCCAGGATGGGCCTTTTAAATGGCTCCTGCAGGACCATGTCTGTCCAGCAGGACCCTGTGGGGCCTGGTAGGGGTGGGAATTGGGGAGGTTCTGCAGGGGAGTTCATAGATCACATCAGTGAAGGGGGTGTATAGAGCACAGTGTAGGCCATGAGCTCAGTGCTTCCTAAATGTGGGTCTGGCCACTGGTTAGCAACACCCCACAGGCTTCTGAGTCTGCTCACTGCCCTGGGTGCTGGTGGACAGGTGAGTCACAAGCTTCCGCCATAACCACCCGCTTTCGCAGGCCGAGGACGAGGAGGGCTACCGAAAACTCATCGACCAGAAGAAGGACAAGCGCCTGGCTTACCTCCTGCAGCAGACAGATGAATACGTAGCTAACCTCACGGAGCTGGTGCGGCAGCACAAGGCCGCCCAGGTCGCCAAGGAGAAGAAGAAGAAGAAGAAGAAGAAGGTGCGCCGCTTGGTGGGGCTGGAGTGGCTGTGTGTGGGCATGCACCTTGGCCTTCTCTGTCAGGGGCTGACTGTCTCTCTCTTCCCTTCCAGAAGGCGGAAAATGCTGAAGGACAGACGCCTGCGATCGGACCTGATGGCGAGGTGAGCAACCAGGGCTTTCTTCTTGTGGACATGCCAGCCCATCCCCGGAAGTTAGGTCAATTTCACCCTTAAAGTTTTTTTTGTTCTGAAATTATGAAATGTATGGTGCTGGTAAGAGTCCCCCTCGGTCCCCTGCCACCCCCCACCCTTCTTGCCCCCACTCCCCAGAGAGCACATCGTTCACACGTGGGTGTGTTTCCTTCTGGGGCTTTTTCTGTTCACGGGCTGTTATTTCTTTCTCAGTTCTTTCTTTAAAATTTTAGACTCCCCGGAGAGGTGTAAGAACAGTACAGAGAACCTTTGTGTGTTCATCACCCACATCCCCACTGTTGATATTCATTTTTTATAAGCCATTTGAGAGTCAGATGCCAACATGATGGCACTCTGCTGCTGTGTGTTTCCTGTGTACATCCTAAAAACAAGGCTGTTCTTTTCCGTAAGTGCACAGCAGTCAAAACCAGGAAACGGACGTTGACGCGGTGCTGTCATCTGATCCACAGCCCTTGTACGGCCTCACCGTTGACCCTCCGGTGTCCTTCACAGCAGCAGGAAGCCCTGGAGTGACGCAGGGTCCTTCTCCATGCATCACATGGGGAGTGTGTGGCGTAGATTTCTTCCCTCAGTGGTGACCTTGATCCCTTGGTGTCAGCCTAGGCGTCTCCAACTGCAGTGATTGGAAGTACCCTCTGGGGAGGTACTCACACTCTGTGAAGATACTCTAACGCCGGAAGCCTGCACCCACTGTTTCAGCGCCCACTGTGTTTGCCTGCATCAGTTTTTGCCATAACAGTTGCAAGATGATGATTTCTCCAGTCAGTATTCCTTCTGTGTTTATTAGTTGGCTTTCTGCAAGAAGGGAAAGTCTTCCTTTTTTCTTTTCAAATTGGAGTGTTGCTTAACAATGTTGTGTTAGTTCCTGCTGTATCCCATTTAGGTCAGCTCAGAGCATTTAGTAGAGTTCCCTGTGTTATATAGCAGGTTCTTATTATCTGTTTTATACATGTGTGCTGTGCTAAGTCACTTCAGTCATGTCTGACTCTTTGTGACCATGTGGACTGTAGCCCACCAAACTCTTCTGTTCATGGGGTTCTCCAGGCAAGAATACTGGAGTGGTTGCCATTTCCTTCTCCTGACCAGGGGATCAAACCCATGTCTCTTAAATTTCCTGCATTGGCGGGCAGATTCTTTACCACCTAGGAAGTCCATTTTATACATAGTAGTGTATATGTGTCAATCTCAATCTCCTAATCCATCCCAAACCCTCTCTTCCCTCGTTGGTAGCTATACATTTGTTGTCTACATCTGTGTCTCTGTTTCTACTTTGCAAATAAATTCACTAGTACTATTTTTCTAGATTCCACATATATGCATTAGTATGCGAGATTTTCCTTTCTGACTTACTTCACTCTGTATGACAATCTGTATGTCCATCCATGTCTGTGCAAATGGCACAATTTCATTCCTTTTTATGGCTGCATAGTATTCTGTTATATATATGTGCTATGTCTTTTTTTTCCCTATCAGTATTGTGTTATTGTAAGGGTTCCGGTTTCTCCACACCTTTGTCAATACATGTTATTGCCTGTCTTTTTTAAAAGTTTACTTTATTTTTGGCTGCATTGGATCTGAATTGATGTGTTGGGGCTCTCTCTAGTTGTGGCAAGCAGGGCCTCCTCTCAGTTGCAGCGCACAGGCGTCTCATTGCAGTGGCTTCTTTTGTTGCAGAGCACGGGCCGTAGAGCCGGGGCTCAGTAGCTGAGGTGCACAGGCTTGGTTACCCTGTGACATGTGGTATCTTCCTGCACTGGGGAGCGAACCTGTGTATCCTGCGTTGGCAAGTGGATTCTTAGCCACTAGACCACAAGGGAAGTCCTGCACCACATTTTCTTTATCCATTCCTCTGCTGACGGACACAAGCTTCTGTTCTTCTTTATTTGGCTCATGGGCCATAGTTTGCTGACCCCTGGTACCGACTCATGGATTCTTATTTGGTCTAATGGATTTACTTGGTTTAATCTTGCACTGTCATTATATATTTTGATGCTCAAGACTGTTCCAATTTAGGCCCGTGGGAACCCCTTCACCTTAACTCCTGTGTCCTTCTGCCCTATTGTTCTCTGAGGGCGTTGTGACTTCCTCACACACCAGAATGGCCTCGGGCTCATCTGCTTTCCCTCCCGAACTCAGCCATTTCTCCAGGGAGCCCTGACTCCTTTCATCAGAAAAGAATATTTGGAAACCATGATCTACGTGTGCTCATTGTTACTGAGGTTTCATTGTTTGGGGGCCCTCTCAGCGGACACATCTAGGAAATAGATGTGTGTATGCACGCACATCCACTTTGCTAGTTACACATATTAACTAGTTATATAAATTACAAATGTTGCAGTTGCACTGATACCTCCAGTTCTAATCCAATACCCTGGCTTCGTTCTCTCCTCCCTGCCCATGTTATGATAGCCCCAAACCGACTCCTGTCTGCCACAGTATAATCCCTTATTCGCAGAGTCCTAGAAGGCGCGGGAAGTAATTCAGAGCGGCTAACGTGCGGTCAGTGTTTGTTTTCAATTTAAAACATGTGCTCCAGGGACTTCCCGTGGCTAAGACCCCGAGCTGCCAGTGGGGCCTGAGTTTGATCCCTGGTCAGGGAACGAGACCGCACATGCCACAACCAAGACCTGGCACACCCAAGTAAATAAGTTATTATTTTTTAAGTATATGCTTCAGATCCTTTGTTCAGAAGATTAGTCCTCCCAATTGTGAGGTTCCCCCCAATCCTTGTTGGTTTTATTTATTTGTGTGCATGTATGGCTCAGTCCCTCAGTTGTGTCCGACTCTTTGTGACCCCATGGACTGTAGCACACCAGGCTCCTCTGTCGGTGTTTCCCAGGCAAGAATATTGGAGTGGGTTGCCATTTTCTCCTCCAGGAGATCTTCCCGACCCAGGAATTGAACCTGTGTCTCTTATGTCTCCTGCATTGGCAGGGGGATTCTTTACTACTGGGCCACTTTATTTACTCCTCACTTATTTATTTAGTATGTGAAATATTAGCCTGGTCCCAAAGTCAGAACCATGCAAAGAGGCCCCCTAGAGAGGGGCTACTATCCCCACACACCCGTCTCTTCCAGAACATTCCTTTCTGCCTCCAGAAGGCAGCCATTCTCACCTGACACACTCATGTGAAAAAAAGATGTGAGATGTGCAAATGAACGGTGTGTCCTCTACCCTCTCCCTGAACCCCTCCTCCAAGCCCCTTCCCAGAGGGAAGCCTTGAGTAATCATGGGAGTGTGTGCTCTGGGGTATCTTCTGTATACATGCCTCCTGGAGGTTTTCTTTTCCCTGCCTGGTGCTGTATTTTAGTTTTTCCAGTTTCACTCTATTTATTTATTTATTACCCTCACCATAGTCTTTTTATTTATTTACTTGTGAGATTTATTTATTCTTTTTAATGTGGATCATTTTTGAAGTGTTTATTGAATTTGTTACAGTGCTTCTGTTTTATGTTTTGGTTTTTGGCCAAGAGGCATGTGGGATCTTAGTTACCCTACTAGGAATTGAACCCACACCCTTTGCATTGGAAGTGCAGATTCGGAACCACTGGATGGCCAGGGAAGTCCCACCTGACTCTTTTTAATGTCACTGTGTTAGAGATGTGGCTGTTGCTTGCTTCTTTGAATCATAAATGCGATACTACTCCTTGGTGAAAAAATGATAACATGAAATGTGAATGTAGTGACGACGTGAGAAGTAGAAGCCCCCGGGGTGCTTGTTCTCTCATGAGCGTGCATGTTGATTTCTGGTTGACCTCTCTCTCTACACCTTTCCCAGAATCTTCGTGCTTGCATTCTCTTTGTTTTGTTTGGGGACCATTTGGGTTAGTCTACACATAGCAAGACTTCTACTTGGCAGAGTATCTTGGACCACTTTCCATATCAAGCCATTAGTTCTCTTATTTTTTTGTATTGACGTACTTAGAATCTCTTTCATTGTTCAGACCGATATCTGTTTAAGTTGCTTCCCATCAGTAGATACAGCAGACACCCTGCACCAACCAACCCTGATGGACCACTGTGTACCTCCTCCCTTGTTGGTAGCTCTTCCCCCGTTTGCTTTCTTTTTTACACGCACATTGTGGTAATGAGCCGCCTTGTACTTACCTTTTGATGCTCTCTTAGCTGGTATGGCTTAAGCATCAGAAATACGTGTTTTTATGGTTATGGAAGCTGGAAATTCAAGCTCAAGGTTCAGCAAGGTTGATTCCTGGTGAGGACTCTGTTCCTGGTTTGTAGCCTCCTGCCTTTTGGCTGAAAAGAGAGCAGGCTCTGGGGTTTCTTCTACAGTCACTAATCCCATCATGAGGCCCCCACCTTTATGACCTAATTATGACCTTATGACCTTAACCTGGATTACCCCACCCCCTCACTCCCACAGGGCCCTGTCTCTAAATATAGTCACATTGGAGAGTTGGGGCTTGAGCTTTTGAGTTCCAGAGGGGACACAACCTAGCCCATAGCAGTTGGCGCACTTTTGCCTATTGGCCTGATTCCCAGAAATGAATGGCTATAGTGATTAACTCACATAATGTATTGATACTTATTCCACAGGGTTTTATTTGAAATACTGAATTTTTTAAGAAGAAATGTGGGCTCGCATTTGACCACAGCACAAAGCCTTCCCGAGGCCATTGGGGGCATTCGTATGGCAGGAAGCTGAGGCCCAGGGAACTCTGGAGGATTGCCACTGCAGCTGCTCATCCTGTTACGGTGACAGGAAGCACTGCTCCATGGTGGCTGCTGGTGGTGGTCCACAGCCTTGGCTGGACATCATTATCACCTGGTGAACTTCTGAAAATTAGAGAGGCCTGGGGTGAGGACCCCAGGGCAGTTGAGTCAGGATTCTAGGGATGGAGAGGTCCCACCATCAGCACCCTGATTGCTCCCAGGAAAGATGCAGGGGTGACAGTCACTGACCGAGGCAGCCTGCAGAGCTTGTTTGTGGGGTGGCGGTTAGGCGGGTTTAGAGTCCATGGGGTTGCAAGAGTTGGACACAACTGAGCGACTTAACAGCAACAGTAGTCTCTACTGAGGGTCATTGTAGGTGGTGAGCACAGCCTGCAGGGAGGTTTGGGAGGTAGTAAGTTCCTAGTGGGTATCTCAAGAAATGAAGGAATTACATATTTGTTGCTACAAGGAAGTTGTTTGATTTTTCAAAGATTCTAATTAGCTGTTTAACAGAAAAGAATGAGGACCTTTGATGAAGTCTACAAATCCAGTATGAATGGAAGCAATCAAGGGCCAGAAGAATGGGAATAGTGTGGTCACTTGGGTCAAAAAGTAATGAATACAGAAGACCTTGTTTCTTCTGTGTGGAATTGATCTAGGAGAACACACCAGAAACTGATCGTGGTGGGCACTTGTGGAGAGAGGGACTGTTGAGTTCGGGGGTGGGGATGCGGAGAGTCCACACTCCATCTTCTTGAATCTTGGACTGTATGATTATGTTATTGAGTTGGCCAAACAAATGGGTGTTGGGTTGGCCAAAACGTTGGTTTGGGTTTTTCAGTCCCATCTTATGGGGAAACCCCAACCAATGTTTTGGCCAACCCAATACCTATTTGAAAATCAAAAACATTTATGTCAGTTATTTCCGAGACACAGCTGTTATCAATTGGTTACATATATTTTTACTGAGTTATTAACATTCAGTGACCCAGCTTGTGTGCCATTTTTCTGGGCTGGAGTTGGGGTGGGTGGGGGGCAGTTCCCAGATGGCCCCGGTGCATGGATGGACGCCTAGGGTACGGACTCGGCAGAACCTCATGTCCTGTGTGTGACTCTCTTTCAGCCTCTAGACGAGACCAGCCAAATGAGCGACCTCCCGGTGAAAGTGATCCACGTGGAGAGTGGGAAGATCCTCACAGGCACAGATGCACCCAAGGCCGGGCAGCTGGAGGCTTGGCTGGAGATGAACCCGGGGTGAGTGGGGTCTTGCGGACCAGTGGCAACCAGCATCCCCGGTTGAAAGGCAGCCTTGTTCCGCGGGAGCTAGCTGCCAGGGGTGATCCTGGTTGCATTGGGAACAGGCTGATTTGCTAAAGAAAGTGAATCATACTGGTTCTGGGGAGTTTTGTTTTTTTTTTTTTAATCTGTGCTGCATGACATATGGGATCTTAGTTCCCCCACCAGGGATTGAACTCGTGCCCCCTGCATTGGAAGCTTGGAGTCTTAACCACTGTACCTCTAGGCAAGTTTCCTGGGGAGATGTATATTACAACACTGATTTTTTTTTTTTTCCCTCCCCAGGTATGAAGTAGCTCCAAGATCTGATAGTGAAGAGAGTGGCTCAGAAGAAGAGGAGGAGGTAAGAGTTCGTTTGCTGACCATCCAGGCCCTCGGGGCTCTGTGGTGTGACCTCTACCACCACGGATGCTAAGCTCCTCTTCCACTCAGGCCAGGCATCGAGTTGGGTAAGAGATGGGCAGGGGGCCGCTGAGGCTGAAAGTTGGTTTTTGAGAGCCACATTGCTTAATATGGTAGCCTCTCATCACACGTGACTGTTTCTACTCTAACTTCATTAAGTAAAATATAGATGTCCTCAGTCACACCGGCCCATATGCCAGGCACCCAGCAACTCTACCCTCCAAAAAATGCTGGTATGAAGTTGTGAGCATGCGATCGTGAGCATGCAGTGTTTGCCCCTTACCATCTGTTCTTTGAAAACCTTGTACATGATTGTATTTATTGTGCGTATTGTCTAAGTCGTTGAATTATGCCCTGTGAGGTGATTTTTAGAGTTGCCCTGGTTGTCAGAGCTCAGATGAGAGTCTTGTCCCTTTGTCTGTCCTGGCCGGCCTCGGGAAGGGTGACTGGGAGGAAGCCCGGGGATGCAGTGTCTGTGGGGAGGGTTCCTTCTGCACGGTTACCCCCAAGAAGGGCACTCCTTGCAGTCCCCCATCAACTGCAGTGAGGGTGGCTTACAAGGCTTTTAAAAAGCTTTCGTCCCCTCCATGAGGTTAGAGAGAATTTTAACAGGCATATCTTTGCTTATTAAGATCAAACATTTTTTCAGGTGTTACTGACCACCTAGATTTCTCCTTTGAATGATTTGCTTCACTTGCCCATTTCAGATCAGTTGTGTATTTTAGCTGAAACTTTAAGTGTTCTTTATGTATTTACCTCAGCCTGAAATCAGCTTGGTGTTTATCTGTATCTTTCTTTTGATTTGTCCTGTCTTCACTCCCCTCCTTCTTACCTCTTCAGGTCACCTGGAATTTATTTTGTGTAGGAATTCAGATGGAGTCCCTTTCCCCCCCACTTCTAGTAGTATTAAGTCCCATAGACAGAGGAGCCTGGCAGACTACAGTCCATGGGTTGCAAAGAGTAGGGCATGACTTAACGACGAAACAACAGCAAAGTAGTATTAAGACAATGGGTATACTGTTGGTTCACTGCTTCCCCACTGACCTGTGATATTTTTAAAAAATTAATACATTGGGTTTTTATATCCACCAGTTTCTTTTTTTTTTGATTTTAAGAATTTACTTTTCTCGTTATTTTGTTTTATTTGTTTTTAAATATCGAGGCATAGATACATAGTTGATGTAGTATTTAAAATTCCTTTTAAAATTCTAATGATTTTTAGACTAATAATGTTTCATTGAAATTTTTTTAAACAACGTTTTGGAGATATAATTTGCATACTGTGAAAGGCACCCATAAGAAGAGCACTCTTCAGTGATTTTCGTGAAGTAACAGTTGCACAGTCGTCACACTACCCAACGTTAGGGTGTCTTCACCACCCCAGAAAGCTTCATCTCACTGATTTACAGTTTTTCTTGCTATTTCCTCCAGCCCCAGGAAATCACTGGTCTGCTCTTCTCTATAGATTTGCCTTTTCCAGAGTTTCACATAAGTGGAATTATACAACATGTGGTATTTTTTGTCTGGCTTCTTTTACGTGGCATGTTTTTAAGTTTCACCTATGTTGTCTGTATGTCAAAAGTTTGTTCTACATTGCTAATTATTAGAGAAATGCAAACCAAAACTACAATAAGATACCACCTCACACTGATCAGAATGGCCATCATTAAAAAGTCTACAAATAACAAATGCTGGAGAAAGTGTGAAGAAAATATTTGCAATGAGAACATTATGGAGGTTCTTCAAAAAACTAAAATAGAGTTGCCATGTGATCAGAAATCCTACTCCTGGGCATATAATCAGATAAAACTATAATTCAAAAAGATACATGCACCTCTGTGTTTATAGCAGCATTATTTACAATAGCCAAGATATGGAAACAGCCTGAATGCCCGTCAAGAGGTAAATGGTTAAAGAAGATGTTAAAGATAATATACACAGTAAAGTATTAGTCATAAAGAAGAATGAAATAATACTATTTGCAGCAACATGGATGCACCTAAAGATTGTCATACTAGGCAAAGTAAGTCAGAGAATGACAAATACTACATGATATCATTTATACATTAAATCCAAAATATGTGAATGAACTTATCTACACAATAGAAACAGACATAGAAAACAGACTTGTGGCTGCCAGGGGGCAAGGGAGGAGGAAGGATTGGGAGTTTGGGACAAGCAGATACAAACTGCTATTTATAGAATGGGTAAGCAGCAAGGTCCCACACACGGAGAACTGTATTTAATACCCTGTAATAAAGCATAATGGAAAAGAAAAAGAAGATATTCTCTGCTTTGAGGGTGTAGATTTAACCCTTATATGCATATTTCCAAACTTAACAAACTCAACTATCAAAATTTTTGATAAGATGTGTACATTTTACTCCTAGGTGATTTATATCTCAATTTAAAAATATTAAAAAGAAATAATGTGGAGAAGCCATTAATAAAAGTTAAGATCTTAAAAAAAATTTTTTTATTCCTGAGTCGTGTTCCTTTGCATGGATATACCACATTTTGTTTGTCGATGCACCAAATTGTGGGCATTTGTGTGTGTTCCATTTTCATTTCTCTTGGGTAAATACTTCGGAATGGCATTACTGGGTCATATGGTAAGTTTATGTTTAACTTTTTAAGCAATTAGCAAACCACTGCCTGAAGTGATTGTACCTTTTCACAGGTCCCCAGTTTCTCCGTGTCCTTATCAACACTTGGTATTATCTGTTCTTTACATTGTAGGCATCCTAGCGGGTATGTAATGGTATCTCTGGTTTTACTTTGCATTTTCCTAGTAAGTAGTGACGTTGAGCATCTTTTCAAATGTTTATGCACCATTCATATATCTTCTTTGGTGAAAATCTACTGAAATCTTTTGGTGATTTTTAATTGGGTTGTTTGTCATTTCATCCTCGAGTTGTAGGAATTCTTCATACGTTCTTGATACCTGTCCTTAATCAGATATATAACTTGCAGATATCTTCTCCCAGTCTGTTTGCCTTTTTTCCCCTCAGTGTTGTCTTGAAATGTAAAAATGTTTCATTTTGATGGAATCTTTTTATTGATTTTTTTCTTTTATGAATTGTGCATTTGGTGGTATACTGAGAACTGTTTGAAATCATTAAGGTTTTTCTCTTATGTTTTCTTTTGGAAGTTTTATATTTAAGCTCTTACATTTAGGGTCATAGTTGAGTTGATTTCTGTGTGATCTGAAGGTCTAAGGGTTTCTTTGTATATGGATATCCACCTTACCCAGCACCATTTGATGAATAGGCTATTTTCCCCCATTGAATAGCCTCGGCAGCTTTGTGAGAAATTAGTTAGAATAAGGGTTTGTTTCTGATTCAGTGTTTTTCTGTTGATCTGATTATGTTTATCTTTGTGTCACTGCCACACTATCTTGATTATTGTAGCTTATAATAAGTTTTACAATCAGGTAGTGTTAGTCCTTCAACTTTTTTGCTGTATTTACTATTCCAGAGCCTTCACATCCCCATGTACACATTAGGATCAGCTCATCAATTACTACAGAAAGGCTTGCTGGGATTTTTTGGGGGGATTGTGTTGAGTCTAGATCAGTTTTGGGAGAATCACGTTTAATAGTACTTACTCTTCCAATCCATGAACATGAACTGTTTCTCCATTTATTTTGATAATCTTTAATTTCTTCTAGTATTGTTTCGTAGTTTTCAGAGTACAGTTTTTGTTTTTTTGTTGTTAAATTTATTCTTAATTATTTTATCCCTTTTATGCTACTATAAATAGAATTGTTTTCTTAATTTTATTTTTGAATATTTTGTAGCTTTTCTGTGGAAATAACATGGAAAAAATTTTTTTATGTTGATCTTATGTTCTGGGAACTTGCTAAACTCATATTGGTAATTCCAGTAAGGTTTTTTTGTTTGTTTGATTCCTTGGATTTTCACAAACAAGGTCATGTCATTTCTTGGATTTTCACAAACAAGATCATGTCATTTCTTGGATTTTCACAAACAAGATCGTGTCATTCATAAATAACCATGACTTCTTCCTTTCCCATCTGTGTGCCTTAATTTTTAATCTCTTTTTCTTGCCTTGTTGCACTGGCTAGATCCTCCAGTAAAATGTTGAATAGACGCATCCAGAGCAGGTATCATTGGCTTGTTTTTTATGTTAAGTTTGAGGCAGTTACTCTGTCACTGTTTAGTGTTAGCTGTAAACTTTTCGTGGGTATCTTTTAACAAGATGAGTAAATCATGTTCACATCACACTCTTTTCCTTTTTTGCTTATTTTACAATGAATGTTTGTTGTTGTTTAGTCGCTAAGTCATGTCTGACTCTTTTGCTACCCCATAAACGGTAGCCTGCCAGGCTTCTCTGTCTATGGGATTTCCCAGGCAAAAATCCTGGAGTGGGTTGCTGTTTCCTTTTCCAGGGGATCTTCCCAACCCAGGGATGGAACCTGGGTCTCCTGCATTGTAGGCGGGTTCTTTACCTCTGAGCCACCAGGGAAGCCCAGGGAATGTTTAGTGGAAGGCTGTATTAGCCACTCTGGGTTCTGACTTCCACCCTTGTGGGTTCCTTTTTGGTGTTTTTATTTGTTTAGTAAATTATCTAGGCTGAATCTGTGGGATGTTCCCCCAGGGAATGTGCTGTCTATGGTGTCTGATCAGTTTATTGTTTTGCTTTTTTTCTCATTTTCATTTGTAATCCTGGCCCTCTAGGAATGGGTTGTATTTCTTCATAACTTAGCAGTCACCTCCAACACCTTGACCCAGTAAAGACTGTGTCTCCTGCCAATAGATCTGTGTATGTAGAAGAGCATGTTCCGGGTCTGGGTCATTTTCAAGCCTACCCTGGCTTTTACTTTCCGCCAGGCCCTGTTTCATTTCCTTTGCGCATGTGCAGAGCCCTCAGCTGGTAATCTGCTCTCCCTACGCGTGGCTGAGGTCCTCAGCTCCACTGACTGCTGCTGGCCCGAGCATCGCCCACTGCTGTAAAACAGCTGAGTCCCCCCTCAGCCTCAGTTGCCAGGCCTCATGGCCTGCCTACCCTGACAGCTTACACGTCAGGATGGGAGAGGGGAAAACACCCACAAGTAAAATCTCTACAAACTCCCACCCTCTACTTACTCAAAGCTCTGCAGTTTTTTTAAGTATTAGTGCCTCTCAGACTCCAGTTCTCTGGAATGGTTCCTGGTGCTACTTTTGTCCAGCTGTCATGTCACTTTTTAAGGTAAAATTTGCTGATCCCCTTTAATTGAAATCAGCCAGGCTTCCCATTCCTATTTAATTCCTGGTAATATCAGCTTGGAAAGTCTTACAGTTTAGATTTTTGGGGCCAAAGTGTGTGTGCTATCATCACGTGTTCATTATTCCCAGTAATCTATAAGATTATTTTGCTTTCTCCAAGGGAAATTTCATTGGAGTTTGGAATAATTTAACAGGTTAATAAACAGATACTTTCTTTTTTTTTTTAGTTTTATAGCAGTTCCATTGTACATACACATTTTGTGTGATTTAAACAGGAATACAAGGATAGTTTAATGTTAAGGAATGCATTTGTGTGTATTTTATCAATATGTCATACAGAATCCCCTTTATTATCTGCTAAGTTAATGTTGAAATATCCTTTTAATGAAACATAATACTTAAATAGTAAGTCCCCTACATACAAATGAGTTCCATTTCGAGAGTGCGTTCGTAAGTCCAACAGTTCGCATAGGTAGCCAACTAACACAGTTTACCTATATAGTACCGTACGGTAACGGGTTTATGATACTTTTCACTCAAAGAATACATAAAACAATCATGAACTATAAAGAAAACATTTTCACTTATAGTATGGTACCTTGAAAAGTATAATAGTACAGGTCAGTAGCTGACACTCAGGGGTGGGCATCTAGTGAACAGGCAAGAAGAGTTTACGGACTGGAGGAGGGAGAGGAGGCGGGAGATGGCAGAGCTGGAGGATCGTCAGCAGTAGGAGACAGAGGGCAGGCTGCTTTGTCATTCACACCTGACGTTGATGGAATGCATGTTCACATCTTTGAAAGTTGTCAACTTGAAGGTTCATATGTAGGGAACTTACTGTACTCAAATTTATAGAAAACCTCTTAGTAAACTACGGTACCTGTTACCACGAGTCTTATTTGACATGTTGTACAGACATTTGGGCTGTGTCAGTAAAACCAAAAGTAAATAAAGACCAGCAAATATTGAAGGTTGCCTATGAATATTTAATACCTAGAAAATCCAAGAGAGTTGAAAAGCTGTTTTAGTAGCATACATTATGTAAGAAGAGCTGGGTGCAAATAGAATCTACTAGCAGCAACTGAAGTACAGAAATATCCTGAGATATCCTTAAAAAGAAGTGTCTGGACTCTGCTGTGAAAACTAAAAATCATGTACTGAGCAGCTAAAAGAAGATGCACGTGAAAAGCATGACATGTTTTGGGATGGGCAGGAGGAAGGCGTGTGGGTTGTAAAACCATCCCTAGTTTCTGGGCTTCTCCCTCAGGCGCCCCAGGCCTGTCCCTGTGGTGACCCGGGGAGACACGGACCTGTCTCTTGGCAGGAGGAGGAGGAGGAGCAGCCGCAGCCCGCGCAGCCCCCGACCCTGCCCGTGGAGGAGAAGAAGAAGATTCCAGATCCCGACAGCGACGATGTCTCCGAGGTGGATGCTCGGCACATCATTGAGTAAGGATTCTCGCTGCCCGCTCCCACTCTGCCAGCTCCCTGCATGGGAGCACGAGCTGGCAGCCATTGCTGGACCACATAGGTCAAATGGACTGAACTTCAGATGTCTCTGATTTTCATAGGATGTGATGACAGTCCATCCATTCACGTGGTTCGTCTTGTGTGTAGGAGATGGTGGGGTTTACCACGAAAGATTTACCATGCTTGCGCTCCAGCTCAGCCCTCCCCCTCTCCTCCCTGGGAGAAATTGGTTCCTCCGCGTGTGTCTTCCACACATACCCTGTGCTTTTTTTTCCCCTTTTCATTTCTGGGACACTCTTCTGCCCCTTGCTCCCGTGTCTGTGTACACACAGCATCTCACTCTGTTCCACATCTGGCCGCGTGGTGTCCCTGCCATGGTCTTGTACTGTGGCCTTTGTCTAGCGGTGGTCATTTAGGTTATTTTTCATCCTTTGCCCTTGAAAACAGTTAAAATTATTATACCAGTTTCCTGGTGGCTTACAGTACAGAGTTAGTGGATACTCTTAGAGGATTGAGAATGATATGTATTATATACACTTCAGGCATGGAGGGGAACCACTAGAACAAACATACAATCTTTTTAATCTATTAGAAAAACCCTCTAAGCCTCCAGGCCGCAGACCGGTACCTCTGTCAGATCAGCGGCAGCATTAGATTAGCAATAAAGTGCTCAATAATATGTAAAGTACTTGAATCGTGGTGAAACCACCCCACTGCACTCCCTGGCCTGTGGAAAAACAGTCTTCCATGATACCAGTCCCTGGTGCCAAAAAGTTTGGAAACCACTGCTCTAAGCTAAGAAAACCCAGCTTAACTGGGCAAATGGGTAGGGTGATACAAGGACAGAAACATAGCGTAAAGCAGTATGCTGGAAATCGGGTCACCTGTATCTGTCACATTAATAAAATGTGAGTAGTTTAATGTCATTTTTTTAAAGAATTCCAGATTGGATCACAAAACCTCCAGTGTATAAATGATTCAAGTTTGCAAGGCTGTCAAGTGTACATTTTCCCTTGAACTCTCAGTAGAGAGGGTGGGCCATGCAACCAGCCTCCAGCAGAAAGTAACGCTGCTTCCCAGGCGCCCCCTCGGCACCCAGAAATCCAATATTGGCCCCTAGGTTAGTGTCTACTGGCTTGCCTGTCCTCAGACTTTGTGGCTGCTCTTGGGCTCATCTTGTGGCTCAGGCCGTAAAAGCTGCTCCGCAGAGGCTTGTGTCAGAAGCATGTTGTCCCAAGTAAGAGTGTTTGTCTTCTCATGGCCCTTCCGTTTTCCTCCCAGGAATGCCAAGCAAGATGTGGATGATGAGTACGGCGTGTCTCAGGCCCTCGCTCGTGGCCTGCAGTCCTATTATGCTGTGGCCCACGCCGTTACCGAGCGGGTGGACAAGCAGTCGGCGCTTATGGTCAATGGCGTGCTCAAGCAGTACCAGGTAGGTTGGATGGGGCCGAGTCCGCACGGCAGTCCTGACAAAGGGGTTGAAATGAAATGGTGCAATCAGTCTGTCCTGTGTGCTTGGTTTGTGCCTGGCAGAACAGGAACACTGACAGGCTTTTAGCATCTGAATTCCCCCAACAGCTTTGCAGTAGGCACTGTGATCCTCCAGGTTTCATGGGGAGTTTGAGGGATAAGTGAGGAGCAGATAGATACAGCAGTTTCTCAAAGTCAGATGGTTCAGAGGGAGCTCAGCTCAGTGCTCTGTGATAACCTAGAGGGTGGGATGGGGAGGTGGGAAGGAGGTTCAAGAGGGAGGGAATATGAATATACTTATGACTGATTCATATTGTACAGCAAAACCAACACAAAATAGTAAGGCAGTTATTCTCCAATAAAGAAAAAAAAAATCACATGGTTTGGGAATGGCTGAGCCAGAATGGGACCCGGGTGTGGGGCCATGGGGGCTCTGCAGTGTGAGGCAGCGAGGAGGAGAGCCTAGCAGCTCTAGACTTAGTCCTTTCTTCTCAGAAATGCAGGCCTGTGAGGGTCACGTGGTCATGACTCGAAAGCTCTGTGTCAGGGCCTGGCCTGGAGCAGCCAAGAAAGGGAACTGCTCGTCATAGAAATTTCTTTTTCTGTGACTGTGGCCCCTCACCCCTGCTCATCTCAGCTCCCAGGAGACAGCTGGCATACCTCCAACCAAAGAATACGTTCCCTGTCTGCTGCTCGGTGTGCTGGTAACCCCTGAACCCTGCTTTTCCTTACAAGCACTCAGCACCTCTGCTGACATCAGGTTCCAAAGGTGAATCCTGTGACCAGTGGAAGTTTCCAGAGAGGCCTGTAAATCACAGAAATCAGAACATGGCCACGACTTACTTAATCTGTTAGGAAACTTGCCAGATTTTCCTTGAGGACAGTCTTCTAACGGCCTGTGGCAGAAAGCTTTGCAAGCTTTGGAAACCTTTACCTTCATCTTGAAATGCTGTCGAGGCAGTTAGTCATGTGGTGCACTCGTTACCCTGACGCCCCAAGGCTCCCCTGAATCCGGAGTCACACATTGAGGGCAGGCTGGTCCCAGTGGGCTGTGTGGCTTGGTAGCCGGCAGTGACAGAGACTTAACAGTTTAAACATGTGCCTGGGAAGGATGTTTCATACCTGGCTCTCATGAGCACAGCAGCCCTGTGATTCCAGAGAAAGGAGTGTGAGATGGGCCGAGTGGGATAGAAGAGAGTGAACAGAGCACGATGCCGAGCGAGCATGGCAGCGGGTGGTCCCTGGCTGGGCTGGAGCTTGGGAGTCTCCGAAGCGCAGGGAACCCTCTCGCCCCACCTGGGCCTCAGCTCTGGCCACTCGTCCTTGCAGATCAAAGGCTTGGAGTGGCTGGTGTCCCTGTACAACAACAACCTGAACGGCATTCTGGCTGACGAGATGGGCCTGGGGAAGACCATCCAGACCATTGCGCTCATCACATACCTCATGGAGCACAAGCGCATCAACGGGCCCTTCCTCATCATAGTGCCCCTCTCGTGAGTGCCGCCCGAGCTCAGACGCCCGTGTGTGAGGTTATCCGGGCCACCCTCATGAAGAACCACAGCCTGGGTGGCCTCACCACGGGCCCTGCTTCCCTGGAAGCCCAAGTCTGGGTCCAGGGTGTCCGCAGGCCTGGTTTCCCCCGAGGTCTCTCTCCTGACCTTGTGGATGGTGTCTTCTCCCTGAGTCTTTACTTCACCTTCCCTCTGCATGTCTGTACCCACATTTCCTGTTCTTATAAGGAAGTCATATAGGCTTGGATTAGGGCTCACCCTGAGGACCTCATTTTTATTCATTACCTTTTTTTTGTTTGTTTTCTAAGATTTATTTGCTTGGCTGAGTCCGGCCTTAGTTCGGCACACAGGATCTTTGTTGCAGCGTGCAGGCTTTTTGCTGTGGTTCACGGCCCCAGTAGTGGGGGCACACGGGCTTCTCTCTAGTGCTCCCAGGCGCTAGAGCACAGGCTTAATAGTTGTGGCGCACAGGTCTAGCTGTTCCGCGGGGTGTGGGATTCTCCTGGATCAAGGATCAAACCCGAGTCTCCTGCATTGGCCCGCGGACTCCCTGCCACTGAGCCACCAGGGAAGCCCTGCATCGGGCTGTAGTTGTGGCTCGCTGGCTCAGTAGTTGTGGCGCTCGGGCTTAGTTGTCCTGCAGCATGTGGGATCTTAGTTCCCCAAGCAGGGATCAAACCCGCATTCCCTGCCTCAAAAGGTGGATTCTTAACCACTGGACCACCAGGGAAGTCCCTTCTTTACTTCTTTAAAGACCCTATTTCCAAACATAGCTGGGCTCTGGGTATGAAGATGTCAGCATGTGAATTCTAGGGGGTCGCACCCAGTGCACGGCTGCCTGCCTCTGGGTTCAAGGCACAGGGTAGAGGAAGGGCAGGTTCTGGGGTGCCTGCCCATATGATCCCTGTTGGGGCGACTCTCTCAGGCTGTCCTTGGTGTCCTTTTCAAGTCTTAGAACCAACAGATTCCGCTTCAGGTTGTTACAGGAGTCAGATAACTGCCCACTAGAACGTGGAGTTTTGGTGTGTGTTCAGGTGCTGTTTCCGCTTCCTGCTAGGGCTCTGTGCTCTGCCGGTTGCGTCCCAGCCCAGTCCAGGCACCACAGGTGCTGAGCTGTGGTGTCTGGTACCTGAATGGCGTCCTGCAGAAGCTCTCACTTGCAATCTCTTGGTGGTACCGGCCTCTTCCTCCCCACAGACACCCTTCTGGGGCCAGGATTGCTTAGCCACTCTGGGGCTGCCTCTTCCTAGCTCTGCATATGACACACGATGGTTCTGCCTGCAGGGTTTTTCTAGAAATCCTGGGACTGGCTGTCCTTGACCTGGTTCCAGTCACATGCTAGGCGGCAGTCCAGCTGTGGGCCCAGGGGATGGCCTGTTCTGATGTGGCCAGGCCTGAGTGTGTGCACTTGGCCTGGCTCAGAAGGGGAAGCCCTTGCCTTCGGCCCAGTGTGCAGTAGGGGCCACGTCAGCTGTCGAGGCGGGTGATGGGAAGCCATGTCCTCATCCCCCAGCCCATGGGAACATACTTTCCTGCCTGGAAGATGGGCAGGCCTCCAGAGGCCATGCACCCGTGGCTGGGGGGCCTCAGGAGCCTCTACAGTTTACTGGGAGATGTTGATTTCCCCTTTTGCTTTCTCTGGCTCATGGTGGTGTAAATCTGGCTGCCTTGGGGGGAATAGATCTTCATAGAGAGGGAGTTGCTTCTAGAAGCGGCAGGAGGTCCTGGGCCTGCAGCTGGCCTTGCTGCGTCCTCCCTTGGGTCGGCCCAACTTCTTGTCAGTGCCCGCGGCCCTCGCCTGTGTACTGTCCACAGCCCTCCAAGGGCTCCTGTCCCCTCCCTTCTGTTTAAGTGGGACACCAGAATAGCTCTGTGTCCAGCGTGCTATGCTACAGACTGGGTTTGTTTTTTTTTTTTTTCCCTTGGCTGCACCTTGCCGTTTTCCAGATCTTAGATGAGAAAGGGGATAGTCATAGAGCTTCTCAATACCCTCAGCAATGAGAGCACAGAGTCCTAACCACTGGACTGCCAGGGAGGTCCCATGGTTTGTCTCTTTTTTGAACATATGTTTCTTTAAACTTTATTTTGTATAGGAGTATAGCTGATTAGCAATGTTGTGACGATTTCAGGTGGACAGCAAAGGCGCTGAGCATATGACAAGCTATTCAGCATCACTAATAGAGAAATGCACGTCAAAACTACAATGAGATACCAGTTGTTAATTTTCATTTTTAAAATTTTTTAAGGCTTAAAAACAACTGCAAAAGCAGCTTAAAAAGTTCCTGCACACCTTTTAGCTGGCCTCCCAGAGCTCACATCACCTTAGGACGGTTTTAACACCAGGCTAGTAACAACGTGGTGATAAATCATCACTGTTAGTGACTCCAGAGACACAGTTCAGATGTTGTCAGTTTCTGCATTGAAGACCTTTTTCTGGTTCACGGTCCCTCCCCTGCCTCTTGTTGTCGTGTGTTGTGATGTCTCTGTGACAGCTGCCCAGCTCGGCTTTGTTCTTCTTGATCTTGGTGAGCCTGAATCCCGGGCAGGTGTTTGGTAGACCATCCCTCCTTAGACAGGGCTCATGTGATGTGTCCTTCTTTCTGGAATTCCGGCAAGAACCTCCAGGAGGGGCTCTTGTGCCCTTCCTGAGGCTTTACATCAGAGGGCACAAGCCCAGGGCTCCACAACAGGAGAGCGTCACTTTGGTCTGCCCTTTTATCTTTCTGCCGGATGGTGCAGCACGAGGGATCTTAGTTCCCCGACCAAGGCTCGAACCCTCGCCCCCTGCAGTGGAAGCATGGAGTCATAACTGCTGGACCACCAGGGAAGTCCCGAGTTGTTCTCTTCCTGTGTGGTACCTGCTGGTTTCCCCATGCAAATGTAAGAGTTTTCCTTTGTGATTTATAAGTATCCCGCGGGAAGATTCTGAGAAACTGTGACTGTCGCATTTCTCAGCATACTCTTCTCTGTAGTTTCAACATCTATCAGAAACTCTCGCCTGAAACGATGATCCCCCTGGAAGGTGCCCAGGCAAGGTTTTCTCTTTCCAGCATTCCTTCCGCACTCTTGGAATCTACTGCAAAGGAAAGCTGTCTCTTCTCCCCCGTGTAGTAGTTTAATGGTTTAGTTCTTCATAGCAGCGTAGGCTCATGGAGCCTATCATTAGCGATTTTGCTGAAGAAGGAAAGTGAAAGTGAAGTCACTCAGTCGCGTCTGACTCTTTGCGACCCCATGGACTGCAGCCTACCAGGCTCCTCTGTCCATGGGATTTTCCAGGGAAGACGACTGTGTCCTTTCAGCACGTCCCCACCATTGCCTTGTGATGGTTTGTTTCCTGTCGAATAGCATCCGCTTTATAGAAAAGTTGGAAGGATGGTACCCAGAGCTCCCGGTCCCTTCCTCTGGTTCCCCCTGTGGCTGATCACATCTTTTTTGCTTGTGTGTTTGTGACTGGGCATTGAACCCGTGCCCCTCTGCACTAGAAGTGCAGTCTTAATCAGCGCACCACCGAGGAAGTTGCTGTGGTTGATCACATTTCACGTGACCCTGTTACGTTTGTCACAAGTGAGGAATCCCCACTGGCCCATTATATAGAGAGAGAAAGTGTGACTGAACACATTAACCTTATGTAAAGTTTATGCAGATTTTACTAGTCTTGCCCTGACTTCTGTCTTCAGCCTCAGGAGCCCATGTGGCATTTACCCTTCGTGTGTCCTCAGGCCTCTTCTGGTCTGTGACTGTTCCTCAGACTTTGCGTAACTTTAGTGATTTTGATGGTTTTGTGGAGATTGGTCAGGTGTTTCATAGGAGGTACTTCAACCTGGGTCTCTTTGGTGATTTTCTCATCCTTAGATGGGATGATGGGTTTTGGGAACAAAGATCAGAAGTGAAGCCCGCCTCTCAACTCATCATGGGGCAGTTACTGTCAACGTGACACTTCACGCTGGTGGTTGACCTTGATCACCTGGCTGAGGTAGAGTGTGTGGCAGGTGTCTCCACTGTGAAGTACTTTTTCTTCCCCTTTCCATACTGTATTCTGGGGAAAATACTCAATTTAGCCCACACATAATAGGTGGGCAGTTAAGTGCTACCTCTTAAAGGGGAAATCACTATACAAATTATTGGAAGTTTACCCTGCCAGGATCACGGCCACGTCAGCCTTTACGTCCTTACGGACATCAGTGTGGACAGTGAGTGGCTGACGCCAGAGCTGGTACCTGACTTTCTTCCTTGTTTCCCCCAGAACCCTCTCCAACTGGGCCTACGAATTTGACAAGTGGGCCCCCTCCGTGGTGAAGGTGTCCTACAAGGTACGTGCCACCTGAGGAGGTGGGCGTGGGCAGGGTGGGGTGGGTAGGGGATCCGTGTGGTGAAGAGGGATGTCGACCTGTATTAACGACAGGACGCACGTGTGCCTGCCTTCTTAGGTCAGCCATGTGGGGGCTTGGGTCATTTCATTTCGAGGAGGGGTGCTTTTCCTAAGTTCTGGACTCAGTGTGTGGACTGTGCTGGTGTGAATGCACTCACCTGAAGTTTGTTATGCCAGCTGACCTCCAGACCTGTCCACATAGGCAGACTCAGTGAGTGTCGCACAGCTGCTGCTGTGTGATGGGCTGCTCCCTGTCCTCACCATCTCTAGACCAGTTCACCTGTGCACTGGGGCTGAGAGTGCCTCCTGTCCTTGTTGGGGGGGGGCCGGGGCGGGGGGCCTCATGCAGTGACTCGGTGGCAGAGCTCAGTCATGCCCTTGGCACAGGGCTCCTGGGTCCAGGCTCACCACTCTGCCGCGGAGCTCTCAGCCCTGTGATGGGAAGAAGCGGGTCCTGGCAGAGATGACAGCATGTGCAGGGAGAAATTGGTGCATTTGAGAAACTAAATGTTGTCCTGCTGCCAAGGGCTTTTGGGAACGAAGCAACTTATACTCTAGTTTAAAAAAAAAAAAATTCAAGAGGAAAAAGAGCTTCTGGGAACGAGTGCAGCTCAGTCTGTCAGGAACAGTGAGCTTGAAACGGGGAACCAGACAGATTTGCTAACCAGGGAGAAGCTGGAGCTGCCAATAGGGAATGGTCACCGTGGACTGAACCTATGTGGGAGACACGGTGGCCTGAGTGGGGACCCAGGAGGAGGCAGACATGGGAAGCGGAGCTGGTTGCCCACCAGGAATGGGGCAGGTGGAGGTGCAGGCTGCAAGCCACCCAGGGCCTGCATGCCTCTCTGCTCTCTGCTCCCTGCACGAGGCCCTCTGCATGGAGGGTGGAGTCAGGGACGGGGAGCAGTCTGGGGGTGGAGTCCAGGGAGGGACATCCGCTTGGGGGCCAAGCTGGGGAGAGCAGCAGTCTGGGGTGGAGTCGGGAGAGGGCCAGCAGCCTTTGCCAGTTCTCAGCCTTACCAGGGCCCCAGAACTTGGGGGGCTGAGGCGTGTGCGTCTTCTCTCCCTCACAGGGCTCCCCAGCAGCCAGACGTGCTTTCGTCCCTCAGCTCCGCAGCGGAAAGTTCAACGTCTTGCTGACGACATACGAGTACATCATTAAGGACAAGCACATCCTTGCAAAGGTAGCGTGTTCACCTGTAAAACAAGGCAGCTCGTCCCATCACGTGCTGTCCGGGTGCCTGTGATCCTGCCCAGGCTGGTCATGCATGGGTCACGCTTCTCATCTTCTCAGACCCCCCACAAGTCATTGCTCAGTGATCCCCTGCATATGCATAAGGACAGCTGCTCTGTGGGTGTGAAAGGCCTCAATCAAGGTGGCTTGGGGTTTGCTTCTCTGACTGTGTGTTCCCAGGCTTGCCCTGGATCACGTCCAGAGACTGGCACCATCTACATAGCACGTGGACCAGCTTCTCTTGGGGCTCCTGCCCAAAGAGCCTGGTCATCTGCGATGCCTCCCAGCCTTCCTGTCCTGCCTGCCGTGTCCCTCACAGGGCCATGTTGAGGCCCTCCTCCATCTCCACCTGTCTCTAGAGGCCTCAGACCTGCCTCCCTGGTGGCTGTGTCTTCGCACCGCAGCCTACAGGAAAGCAGCCCGTGAAGCAGGCGGGGTCCGGCCTTCAAGGCAGTGTGCTCTGAGGTCCTGTGTGTCCCATCGTCCTTGAGCCACTGAGCTGGTGTGTTTAGTGGGTGCCATGCGGCTGGGCAGCCTCTTAGCTGACTCAGTTGTGAAGGTGGCTATAGTTGGGCCACCAATGAGTTACCAAGAATAATACTATGACCCAGCTGTAAGACAGGCACAGTCCTTTGCGTCCAGAAAGCTCTTTTCCTGGGGTGGGGAGGGGTTGGGCTGCCACATCTGGCCTCGCTGACCGTATGGGGAGGAAGTCCAGGGCTAGAGCGCTTTACACGTTAACCCCCACCTGTGGGGCATGTTCATACTGATGACATTCGGTGCTTGATATGCATCTCTGAGCTACAGGTAAGGAAACTGAGGCCCAGCCTGCTTATCCTAGGGCTTGTGCTGCGGGTCACCCTTCTGACCCAGGACAGAGCCAGGCCCATCCCAGACACGAGAACAGGGCTCTGAAAATCCTGTGTCTGACAGTGGCTTTAATCAGTGTAAACCTCCCACCATGGGGGTTACTTGTGGGAAAGGGCTGCTGCCCCCCGCCCCCGTCAGTCCTGTCCTTTTCCTCTGGGACACCTGATGTGCAGAGCCTCAGCTGGGCCATGCTTGGTCCCCAGGACCTAGATGCCAAGGCCCGAGTGGCTCTGAAGGGCATCACAATTGCATGTAAACGGGAGTTTATACCTGCAGCCCCTGCCTAACCAACCTAACTCCCAGTTAGAATTGGCGTCTAGCCTGTGTCCATTGGCCAGCGACCACTGATAGGCTCTGGGGTACAGGCGGCACCCCCACAGCAGAGTCTGCCCCCAGCTGTGCCTCCCTGCCTCTGAGCCACCACCTGCTGACTGGAAATGTTTAGTCGCTCAGTCATGTCCGACCCCCATGGACTGTAGCCCGCCAGGCTCCTCTGTCCATGGGATGTCCCAGGCAAGAACACTGGAGTGGGGTGCCATTTCCTCAACTCTGGGGGATCTTCCCAACCCAGGGATTGAACCTGTGTCTCCTGCATTACAGGCAGATCGTTTACTATCTGAGCCACCAGGGAAGCCAGATTGAAACGTACCTGTTACCAAACCATGTCCTCTCTTGACCCTACCCCAAGGACCTGTGATCAGCAGGCTGTGTATTATTTAGGGTTTTGTTTTCTCTATGCCAGATACTTGGCGTATGTAGTTTTCTTGGAAAACCAGAGTTCTTTTCTGGACTTAGCTTTGCTCACCTAACAGCAGCTCCCAGCCGTCGCCCTGTCCACGTGTCCGCCCTCCCCACGCGCCACGGAGCTGCAGTATGCGTCTGCCCCTCGGGGCGTGGCCCCTCCTCTGATGCTGTCGAGCTCATGTTCCCCACCCTGCTGGGCCGAGCTGCCCAGAGCCTTCATGCCTGACGGCAGTGAGCTGCTCACCCAGGGGACAGCCCCACCGCCTGTCCTCCCCTGACCACCCGCTCTCGGCCCGCAGATCCGCTGGAAGTACATGATCGTGGACGAAGGCCACCGCATGAAGAACCACCACTGCAAGCTGACGCAGGTGCTCAACACGCACTACGTGGCGCCCCGCCGCCTGCTGCTGACGGGCACACCGCTGCAGAACAAGCTGCCCGAGCTCTGGGCGCTGCTCAACTTCCTGCTGCCCACCATCTTCAAGAGCTGCAGCACCTTCGAGCAGTGGTTCAACGCGCCCTTCGCCATGACCGGGGAGAAGGTGGGCAAGTGGCCAGCCACGTGGTGGAAGGGGGCGGGGCGGGGAGCCATGGTCTTTGGCCACAAGCAGCTCCAAGGACTGTCCGAGCTGACAGTCCTGGCCCAGCCGGCTTCCCCAGGTGGTTGTGGATTGAGTGCCCACCACAACCAGCCTGGCCACATACATGGCAACCCTGCCACCAGAGAAGGGAAGAGAAATTTCAGGGGATCCTTGGGGCTTCCCTGACCCTGTGCCCCAGGCATAGAAGAGGACATGACACAGCAGGGCCTGAGGTGTGAAGGCGCAGCTGGAGGGCTTGAGGGGAATTTAATTCTCACCCTGAGGGCAATGGGTGGCTCTGGTCGTTTCAGTGAAGAGAGTGGTCAGATCCTGCCCCTTTTGTTTTTAAAGAAAATAAAAAGCTGTGGGCTGTGGCTTGTATCTCTCACATCTGTCTGGCTGTGGGTGGAGTTGGTAGTCTGCTTGTGGGCCATTTGTTTTCTGTTGAAGGAGGTTGACGGCCTGAGCCTTATACTGAGGAGGTGGGCTCGACTGCAGGGTGGACGAAGAGCCCCCTCGCCGGGCAGCCACATCCAGCCCACTGGTCCCCAGTTAGGAGATTCTCCTCGGGTCTGGGACAGTTGGGACCACCACGCTCTTACAGGGGGACCTCTGCATCGTCCCTGGGGTCCGCCCTCCTTGGCACTGGCTGAGGCAGAAGCCCTCCTAGAGGAGAAACTGAGGCCCTTTTAAGGCTCTCATGATTAAAACAAGCCCCCTGTTTTCAGACTTCTAGGACTCCCACCCCAAGAGCAAGGGAACAAATGCCATGGTTTCACCTATTTTCAAGTTGAGTAAAAGCTTCACTTAAAGGGTCCTAAAGAAAAAAATTCAAATGTCGTCTTATTATTCACTTAAAAACTGTTTTAATTCAAATTTTGGTCAGAGTAGCAGGCCCACAGGAGAGCAGCCTTTCTATCTGTCTCTCTCACGGAGGCTGAAATGAGAGGGTATTGGGGCTCCCAGTAGAGCACCCCCAGTTGGCACCATGCGCTCTGTCCATGTTACCCCCGCTGTGCTGGCCAGGTTCCCTTTGGACATGTTCTCAGGATTCCAGACACATGAGTTTTTACTCTTGGGGAGGCCACTCAGTGTGATGCCGTGTTTCTTGGTGCCCTGGGGGCTTCGCTTCCGTGTCCCTGGACTTCCATGGAAGGTCTCAGGTCCCTGCAGTTTTCCACAGGAAGAGGGTGCCCCGCCGAGCTCTCGTAAAGCATAGTGCCGCCTGGAAAGGGGGTGCAGGGCGACACCAGGTGGCCCTGCCCATGCGTCGCTGCTCCCCTGGAGGTAACACTTGGCTTGCATGTCTCGTTGTGGTGCCAGGTGGACCTGAACGAGGAGGAAACCATCCTCATCATCCGCCGTCTCCACAAAGTGCTGCGGCCCTTCCTGCTCCGGCGGCTCAAGAAGGAAGTGGAGGCTCAGTTGCCTGAAAAGGTGCTGTGTTTACTTTGAGTGGAGGGAGCCCTAATGCAGCATTCAGCATTGTGTGGGGGTCGCCCCAGGGTGGGGGTCACAGTTGGGCAGCTCTCTAGAGTCCCCAGCCTGGCCCTGTCTTGCTCAGCATTCAGGAGTCAGTCTTGCCTAGGGATGGCTGCTCACCTGCATGGGTCTCTGAAAGTGCAAGGCAGATGTGCTAGGGGCCAGCTAAGTCCCATCTGCTGGCCCGTAGCGGCCCCTCCCCTCTCCCTGAGGGGGCTTTGGGTCCCCAACAGTCACCCCTCATGTCACTCTTGCTCTTTGTTCCTGGGCTGGCTGAGGGGAGGCCTTTGAAAGAAAGCTGTGTTGCCCCTCTGGCCCAGGAAGCCCCACACTTCTAGCCCCGTGCATATACTGCAGCTCGGCTTCACTCATGCCCTGGGTGTGGGGGCTCTTCACCATCACCCTCGTGTGCCACGATCAGAGGCTAGGGCCCAGGATGCCCAAGAGGCTGGGAGGTCAGAGTCGGGCCCAGGCTGGGCTCTGGGGCCTGGGCTCGGCTGACAGCGGCGTGTGCCCACAGGTGGAGTACGTCATCAAGTGTGACATGTCGGCCCTGCAGCGTGTGCTCTATCGGCACATGCAGGCCAAGGGGGTACTGCTGACCGACGGCTCCGAGAAGGACAAGAAGGTTGGCCTGGGCCCCTGTCCCACCTGGGTATCCATGGCAGGCGGGCGGGTGGGCGGCCTGGGAGCAGCTGAGTGCGTGGGAACCAGCAGACTTTCTCCTCCCGGGAGGTGATTTTTGTGACCAAGGCCCCATCTGCTTGTGATCCTGAGGGCGTTGACCGGCCCTGGTTTAGATCATAGCTGGTGTGGTTCGGTCCAGTCTTTAAGGCTAAGGGAGCAGGGGCTGAGGGCCTGTTTTCAGGGGGGCCTGAGCCTCCCAGTCAGCAGTCCAGGGTCCTCTGTTGTGAAGTGCTGGCTCCTGTGGGCGCATCCGTTAGCAGTGAGGATCCAGCACGGACCATAGCAGTTAGAACATTCAGGCGCATCCCATCTTCCCGACAAGCCACGGCCACTGGCTCCCTTTTCCTTGTCATTACGTGAACTTGGGGTGATGTTCATTTATAATGGAGAGGAGTCGGGGCTAGGTGGGCTGCTACCTCCTGGGCCTCTCTGAGGCCCCGGGCCTACCCTAACAACTCTCTTCTCACCAGGACTGAAATCATCCTTCCAGGTCCCTCATCTCTGTGGCCTCGAGCTTGGCCCAGCCTCCCCATTCCCTCCCCCACATGTTTGGTTTGGGCTCTTTACCTGGGCTGTTGTGGCAGCACATTTCCTGGTTTACTTCTCTGCCCACGGCAGCCACCCCCGCACCCTTCCTTCATCCCGGAGCCAGAGGTCTTCCTCAGCCGTCACGGCCCATCTGGCTGCAGCCCCCGGGGACTCTCTCCCAGTGCCCGCGCAGCTGGCCTTCTGAATCACACAGTGTTTGTGATCCGGCCTCAGCGCTTTGCCAGTCCTTTCCGTCTTGCTGGCCTGGCCCCTCCTCACTCTTCACCCTCCAGGGTGCCCAGGGGTCTCTGCTCCCCCAGCGCTGGCTTTATGCTGGCTTCTGAGCCCCAGGAGGAGCCAGCTCCACAAGCCCTGCCTCCCCCCATGTCCTCCTTCCACACCCACCCCCACCCCACTCCAGACAAGACCAATTTGGGAGCCTCTCATGGCTCAGCTGGTCAAGAATCCGCCTGCAACGTGGGAGACCTGGGTATGATCGCTGGGTTGGGACGATCCTCTGGAGAAGGGAAAGGCTACCAACTCCAGTATTATGGCCTGAAGAATCCCATAGACTGTATAGCTCTTGGGGTCTCAAAGAGTCGGACACGACTGAGCAACTTTCACTTGTGCCTCCTCAGGGCAAAGGTGGTACCAAGACCCTGATGAACACCATCATGCAGCTGAGGAAGATCTGTAACCACCCCTACATGTTTCAGCACATCGAGGTGAGGCCCAGGTGGGGGGCCTCAGCCCACACGAGGCCCTGCTTCCCCGGCAGAGCTGGGGCACTTCTCTCTGCAGCTTTAAAGATGAAGAGTTTGTAATTAGGTGATGCGCATACATTTGTCTTCTTATTGAGATTCTCTCTGCAAGTCCTTATTGTGAAGAATCCAAACAGTGTAGAAAAATATGAGAGAGAGGGACTCTCCTGGTGGCCCAATGGTTAAGACTCCGCACTTCCACGCCGGGGGCATGGGGTTGATTCTTGGTCAGGGTACTAAGATCCTGCATGCCCTGTGGTGGCCAGAAAGAATACATAACATTTTTTTTTACAAAGGAAAGAGAAAAGAAGTATGTGAGAGAAATGAAAGTCCCACCTTGGATGACCACGAAGCCTTCCAGGCTGTTCTCTGGAATTGCTTCCCACCCAGGGTGGGAGTGGTCATGCCACCCCTGCTGGCTGGCTACTAGCCTTCCCCACTCGGCAGTGTGTGGGGCCATCCCAGGTCAGCATGTGGAGAGCATGTCCCTCTTCATGACAGCTCCAGCCATGACCTTTCTGGGCCCCAGGACACTTGAGAATCTGGATTCTTGCTTCTGAAAAGCACACATAACGACTTCCCTGATGGTCCAGTGGTTAAGGCTTCGTGTTTTCACTGCAGGGGGTGCAGGTTCAATCCCTAGTCCGGGAACTAAGATCCCACATGCCACATGTTGCGACCAAAAAAATCAAATAAATTTAAATGAAAAGCACACATATGTCTGCACATTCTGGCATAAAGTTTCAGGGTCATCGCAAATCCCCTGACAGTTCCTTTTCAGTGCTCCAAAGATGATGTCGGGTGCCTTGTGCGCACCTTTGGTGGTTAAGACCCTATGGGAAGGCATGTCGGTGGGGTAGAAAAGCTGTTGTCAGCACTTCTGTGTGGTCTTGGAGCTGCTGTGGGTGGGCTCGGAGGCATGGGGCCGGGACACCTTTTCCTGCCCCCACTGACCCGCGTCTCATTCTGTTACAGGAGTCCTTTTCTGAGCACTTGGGGTTTACCGGCGGCATTGTCCAAGGGTGAGAATCTCCCTCACTTAACAGGGTGGATGGATGGTCCACTGTGTTCTCGCTGTGGTTGACTTTGTTTCTGTTGTCACAGTTGTCTGCTTTCAAAGGCAGTATATTCCTGGTAAAAAACTTAAAAAACATAGATGAGCCCAAAGAAGAGAAATGAAAATTCTGCACTTTGAGGGACTTACATGGTGGTTCAGTGGTTAAAACTGTGCTCCAAATACGGAGGGCCTGCGTTCGATCGCTGTTCAGGAAGCTGCATTGCACCCGCTACAATTAAAGATCTGCACGCTGCAGCTAAGACTCGGTGCTGCTGCTGCTGCTCAGTCGCCTCAGTCGTGTCCGACTCTGTGCGACCCCATAGACGGCAGCCCACCAGGCTCTGCTGTCCCTGGGATTCTCCAGGCAAGAACACTGGAGTGGGTTGCCATTTCCTTCTCCAGTGCATGAAAGTGAAGTCACTCAGTCGTGTCCAACTGCTCGCGACCCCATGGACTGCAGCCTACCAGGCTTCTCCGTCCATGGGATTTTCCAGGCAAGAGTACTGGAGTGGGGTGCCATTACCTTCTCTGAGATTCGGTGCAGCCAAATTTAAAAAAAAAAAAAAAAATCTGCAATTTGAGGGTTGACCAGACATGGCTTCCAGGTCCCACTCTTGCACTTCTGGGTTCTGTGACCCGTGACAGCTTCCCTCTACCCTCTTGAGCCTAAACTCTGCCCACCAGGAGAGAGGCACTTTTTATACAGTGTGCCACCCAGCTTGCCGTGGGGGTGTTTTCCCCAGTATTGTTTATAAAATGCAGCCCCAGCATGGTTCAGCCTTAGCATTGGGCTCGGATCTAGCCTCCAGGTTTCACTCTTAAAACATTCTCAGCGCTAAAGCCACCATCACTTCTCTGGGATAGTACACTCTTTCTTAGAGCAGGAACCCTGAAGGAAAGAGCAAAGGTCCTTTTGCTGTGTCGTTTTTTTGTATCAAGTTACATAACGGGGTCCCACAGACCTGGCCTTGAGTCCTGGCCCTGGCAGGTCAGCAGCCATGTCACACTGCCCCCAGCCTCAGTTTCCATACCTGTAAACTGAGAATGAATGACCAAAGCCATGTGGCCCTCAGCCCTTCTTCTCACTCGTACAAAGATCCTAGTTGCTCCGTAATTCCACAGTCACCCTTGACCCGGGGGGCTTCCCTGGTGGCTCAGATGGTAAAGAATCTGCCTGCAATGCAGGAGACTGGGGGTTGATCTCTGGTCAGGAAGATCCCCTGGAGAAAGAAATGGCAAGTATTCTTGCCTGGAGAATCCCAAGGACCGAGGAGCCTGGTGGGTTATAGTCCATGGGGTCAGAAGGAGTTGGACATAACTGAGCGATTAACACTTTGACTTGACTTAGGGTGGCCTGCGTTTATTTTAGTTGGATTGGAGTGGCTCTGCTGAAACTTTGGGGGCTGGGTAGTCTGCCAAGGGAGACATTCGTGTGCCCCTGGCCCTGGTGGCCAGCCCACCCAGGACTGGTCAGGTAGTGGGTGGGAACACGTCCTCTGCCTGCCTTCAGGGCCCTGTGGTTCACGTCCTGTGTGTCCTTCCCCGCCCCCACCCTCCCCAGGCTGGACCTGTACCGAGCCTCAGGGAAATTCGAGCTGCTCGATAGAATTCTTCCCAAACTCCGGGCCACCAACCACAAAGTGCTGCTGTTCTGTCAGATGACCTCCCTCATGACCATCATGGAAGACTATTTTGCATATCGTGGCTTTAAATACCTCAGGCTCGATGGTGAGTGTGGCCGGGGAGAGAGATGTGTTTGAAAGGGCCTTGTTATCCACTGCTGCCGAAGCTTCTGGAGGGTTTGCCCTCCCCCGTGAGGCAGGGCAAGGCCCAGAGACTCCAGGTCTAGTGTTGGGAGTGGACACAGTGGCATGCTCAGTGACGCAGGCCTGTGGGACTGGGAGGGGTCCTGGGAGTATTGTGCTGGTCTCCCGAACACAAGGCTTAAAGTCCTTGCACCGTAATGCTGGGTCCAGTGGCTAATGTGTATCCCATAGACTTAATTTTAGTGGGAAGTGACAGAAACTCATATCCTGTGGGCATAGGGAAGAAAGCCTTAATAGACTCACATAACTGAACTTTAAGGGTAAGCTTGCTTCAGGCACAGCTGGATCCAGGTACCGAGATAGTGTTAGAGGAGCTTTTCTGGGGCTCTCGGCTCCTTTGTCCTCCACGTTGGCTTCATTGTCAGGCATCCCTTCCAGGCTTTTCTTCCACCCACAGAAATTGGGGTGTCCCCAACACTGAGCAGACAACAGTGTCCCCAACAGAGAAGCAGCTTGTCTTTTCCCCCAGGGGTCTGGAGTGAGCTTTCATTCGACTGCTGTGAGCGACATGCCCCCGTCTCCACTGCCCTGGTGGCTCTGGAGCTGAAATCAGACCTATCCATGCCAGAACCACAAGCACGGGGAGAAGCAGGAAAGGGCGGGATGGAGGGATCCACATGTGGCAGGGGTGATGGGGCATGTCCAATGGGAACCACGCTGGCCTGTGACCATCAGAAGCCCGGCTCCTGCCTTGTTGCCTACATAAGGGAGTCCTGGGGAGATGGGGCTGAGCACAGGGGTAACAGTGTGCGGGACTCCTGATCCGACATGTGTCGCTGACCAGGACGGCCCTAGGGGGAGACCCCCGCTCTCCATAAGACGGAGTGAGTGGGGCTCTCAAGAAGAACTGGACTTGGGGGAACTTCCCTGGTGGTCCAGTGGCTACGACTTTACCTTACAATGCAGGGGGTGCAGGTTCAGTCCCTGGTCGGAAGGAAGCTAAGATTCCCATGTGCCTTGGGACCCCCAAAACTAAACACAAAACAGAAGCAATACTGTAACAAATTCAGTAAGGACTTTTAAAAAACTTATTCACATCAAAAAATAGCATTTAAAAAAAGAGAGACTTGAGACCCACTGGAGTAAATACAGTTAAGAAGCGCGGGTAGACCATATTTCTGCAAGACGTTGTCTAAGCTCGGTACCAGCTACATCCATCCATGGATGGACACCCAAACCTCTGTGCCTCTGTTGTGTGTTTCTCAGTGCCTCTCGTGGTACTGTGGATTTTCAGACCGTTAACTTGTGATTGCTGGGTGGATCTGTCCTTCGAAATCGGCCCTCCCCACTCCCGCCCAGAACCTTTGCTGCATCTCCATCTTGCCTTCTTTCAGCTGTTCTTAGAATTCCATCCAGGGTAGTAACCTTTACAAACACAGCTTTGGTCAGGTGCTCACGCGTCCTGAGGCTGAAAGCTGCATCCCTGCCAAGGCCTGTGTGACCTCAGTGCGCTGGCCTCTGTTGGGTCTGAGCTCTACGATGGTGACACTGCCCCCTAGTGGACAGGCCGAGAGCATGTTCCCACCCACCCAAGTATCTGTCCACTTGCCCCCCAACCCCTTTTTCTCTCCATGACAAGAGGCCTCTGTGTAAGTGAGGACTTCCGTTTGCTGGACCATGGTTGCATCTTTAGCATTTCATGTGGTCACTGCCACATGGGTGGAAACTCTGGGAAAGAAATGCCTGGTGGTCCAGTGGTTAGGACTCTTATGTTTCTACTGTGGAGGCATGGGTTCAATCCCTGGTCGGGGAACTAAGATCCCACAGGCCTCTCTGCCCCCAGCCCCCTAGAAGGAATGGCAAAGGGTTGGGGAGCTCAGTGACATGGGGAGCGGAGCCTTCTGCTGTCAGAGTGCTGAGAGTGAGGGTGCAGCCTGGGGTACTGGAGGAGCCCCTTGACCCGGCCCTGCCCAGCCGTGCCTGAGGCCTTAGCCCCTCCTAGGAGCCAGGACAGCCCAGGCGCCATGGACCTTGGGCCTCTGTGCTGTTCGTCCTGATGTGTAGGCGAGTCGCTAGAAGCAGCACCAAAAATGACACCTGGTTTCACCAGAGGCACCTCTGCTTTGAGTTGATGGGAGCCTGAGGAGCTTAGATGCCCCTCTGAGGATCACGCCCGGGGCCCTCACATTCGAGTCACTGTGGCTTCAGGAAGCGGGGAGCCATCCTGCCCACAGAGAGACGTATCCCCATTGTACAGTCGCATGTGCTTGTCTGTATAGACGGTTCCCTTTGTGAATGGAGAAAACTCACCACAGGGGCATGGAGGCAGGCTCCAGCCTCTGACCAGTCTCATTACCATAGCAGCACCGTGTGTCCACCCAGAGGCCACTCACGGGTTCAGAGAGGCGCACTGAAACAGCGCCGCTGCAGCGTCTCCCACCGCCCCGGACAGCTGGTTCCAGCAGTGCTCGGGTCAGCCTGTTGCCTGGGTGTCTGCGGGGTACCAGCCCTGCGCTGCAGCGCCTGCCTGTCTAGTGCCTGTGGCAGCCCCCGTTCACGTGGTGGGGCTCATTTTCTTCTCCTGGGGTGGGCAGACTGGCGGTCAGTGGTGTCACCTGGATCTGAGTTGCTCGTCAGTCACAGTCCACAGCCATTGGTTGGAAGGCGGTGGGCGTGGTCGCCGCTCCCTGATGCAGGTGTCCCTCTGTGTCTCCTCCCTCAGTTGCCCTGCTAACACTGGTCTACCCACCCGGCAGGAACCACGAAAGCGGAGGACCGGGGGATGCTGCTGAAAACCTTCAACGAGCCCGGCTCCGAGTACTTCATCTTCCTGCTCAGCACCCGGGCCGGGGGCCTGGGTCTGAACCTCCAGTCGGCTGACACTGTGATCATTTTTGACAGTGACTGGAACCCCCACCAGGTAACAGCACGCACCCCCCGGCAGTGACCATGCCCCTGGTGTGAGGGTCCGGCGGCCTCCTGACATTTTCCGAGAGCCTTGGCAGCGCCTGGAGAGAGGTGCAGAGGGCAGTTTCTCAAAAGCAAACTAATTATTTGCTCTGATTATGAAAAAATACATGTTCTACCGTTATTTTAAAAAAATTTTCTGAAAATTCCCCGGCTGTCCAGTGGTTAGGACTCCACGCTTTCACTACTGACGGCCTAGGTTCGGTCCCTGGTCTGGGGACTGAGCTCTCACAAGCTGCGTGGCACCATCCAAAAGAAGGGGAAAAAAAAACCAATCCTGGCATCCCATAGATGTGCAAAAAAATGGAAAATGGTCCCGTTCTATGGTCTGGTAGTAAGGGTCCCCGTTAGTCATGGGGTCCTTCCTGGCCATGTCCTGGCCCAGCCCTCACGCCGGCCCCTCTTCGCCGGGGCTCCTTTGTGTGCTCCACGCACAGCTGCCCTGATGTCTTGTCTGCACGCCTGCATGGGGCTCCGTGCCCGTAGTTCTTTCAAATGCAAATACCAGTAACTGAATGTAACAAACGGAAGTGTGCATTTTTTCCCTTCCCTGCCACTCCCACTCTACTCTGAGCACACGCCAGCCTCTCCCTCTGTACACACAGATGCTCTGGCTTTGGCATGAACCTGGCACGTTCCAGCACGTGTCTCTTCCTGCCACTGGCTGGTGTGTTCACATTTCCGTGCAAGTGCACTAAGCCTCTGCCCAGCACATCCTCGGCAGCCAGCCTTCCTGGTATATGGCGGCCCCAGGCCTTTTAACTCAAACCCCAGTGGGCAGGTGTCCAGGTTTCCCGTTTCTCGGCCTGACCGCTGTCCTTTCATGGAGCCCTCTTGTCCCTCTCTCAGAGCACTGGCCAGGCCCAGGCTGAGCGAGAGGTGGGGTATCTCGGCCCACAGGCCTGTGCCCGTCATGTTCTGTTGGTTCTGCCAAAGTGGCCTCCACCAGGCTGCCCAGCTCTCGCTCCTGTTGATGGTGTGAGTGAGCCCTTCCCCACGCCCAGTGGCCCTGGTTATCACCGTGCGAACCATAGCCTGTATGCCAGCGAACGTCTGGGGTGGTCACTGCCGTCAGCCTGGGTTGGAATGGTTCCCACCCAGACTCCCGTGACTGGCCTGTTTGCTAGGAGGTGGTGGGGCTGTGCTTCCCCCATCAGCAGGCAGCTGGGGGAGAGGCCTCTGTGGAGCCCCTCCTCCACACTGGGAGGCATTGGAGGTCATGAGACATGGCAGGGCTAGGTGTATCATTAGGCGCCAGTCCTCCCTGCCGGGAATCACGCAGGCTGACCAGGAAGCTGAGCCGTGGGGCCAAGACACGCCTGTCCCACCAGGTGTGGCCTCTGCTGCCCTGTGGGGTGCAGATCTCCAGGTCAGCTCCACGCGGCCCCAGACTCAGGATTCCGTAGGCGCCCTCCTGGCTCTGCACTGGGCTCATGGGGTGACACAGATCGTGTTGGCACCACACCTCCCACTCTACCGGCGTTTGCTCCACACCAGGCACTGGGTATCCATTGCCCGTTGGCTCCTCATGCACACAGTAACCACGAGCGGGGCTGGTGTTAGCAGTGGCTCCCAAGGCTAGACTGGTGGGACCTGGGCCCGGCGTTGCCTGGCAAGGGAGCAGCAGGGCCCCCAGTCAAACCAGGCATCGACCTGGAGTGGTGCGCAGCTTCGGCGTCATTCTGTAAACAGTCCTGTTGCGTAATGCGGCCCCACCTAGGGGGCCTAGTCACACAGTGATGGGCCCCCATGCAGCTGTGATGGGAGCTGCTCAGGAATATCCCTCAGGCAGCCTTTTAAAACCACGCTTCCTTCCCGAGTATCTGCCAAGTTCCACTTAAGGTAGAAAGAGACGCTTTTGCAGGATCTCAGGGTGAAGTCCCCTTGGCGCAGGCTTCAGGTCTCGTTCCTGAGTTTCCTGGCTGTGTAGCTGCTGGCCAGGCGAGCGCTTGTGTGTCTCTCAGCAGCATCCAGTGTCCCGACTCCCCCTTAACCATCTGGGGCTGACGGCATCTCCCCCACTCCCGCCCCCAGGACCTGCAGGCGCAGGACCGCGCCCACCGCATCGGGCAGCAGAATGAGGTGCGGGTGCTCCGCCTGTGCACGGTCAACAGCGTGGAGGAGAAGATCCTGGCCGCGGCCAAGTACAAGCTCAACGTGGACCAGAAGGTGATCCAGGCCGGCATGTTTGACCAGAAGTCCTCCAGCCACGAGCGGCGCGCCTTCCTGCAGGCCATCCTGGAGCACGAGGAGCAGGACGAGGTGAGCGCAGCACTGGCCCCGACCCCCTCCCCGGCGTGAGTGGTGGACGCATGAGCGGCTTTCGTTTTTGTTTTTTTTTACCTTTTTTTGCACTTTTTCTTTTTCTTTTTTTGTTTTTTTTTTGCATCCCTTTGGAGTAAAGGGAGTGTGGGCTGAAAGGAAAGACGATGAGTATACTTGCTTTTTCTTTGAAGTGGTTTTTTTTTTATTATTATTATTAATTATTATTAAAAAAAAAAAAAAAAAAAAACAACTGCTGGTGAAAGACGCCGGATTGATAGCCCTGGAGACTGAAGTCCTCTATCTATCCACAGAGCAGACACTGCAGCACGGGCAGCGGCAGTGCCAGCTTCGCCCACACTGCCCCTCCGCCAGCGGGCGTCAACCCCGACTCGGAGGAGCCACCTCTAAAGGTGAGCGGGGTAGTTCAGTCTCCACGCCCATTCAATCCTCGGCTTCTCGGCTGAGACGGCCAGCAGAGGGCCCTGACCCCACGGAGCGTGCGTGTGCGTGTGCGTGTGTGCCTCATCGCTGCCGCGTGGGTCCCCATCCACCGCAGCCGGACCAGGGACCACCAGCTCCGCTCCCACGGACCGCCGCCGCTCGCCTCCGAGCCCGGCCGCCGCCGCCGCCCACCCCGGCCTCCCCGCAGCCGGACTAAACGTGTGACGTCTTGTAGGAAGAAGACGAGGTGCCTGACGACGAGACGGTGAACCAGATGATAGCCCGGCACGAGGAGGAGTTCGACCTGTTCATGGTGAGCGCCGCGGGCACTGGCTATTCCACCTGCACGGACCGTGGGCTGTGGGGCTCACATGCCCCTCCCTGCCGACACCCAGCAGACCGAGTGGTCTCAGTGACATCGGCGTCCCCAGACTACTGAAGCCGGGGGCAGCCCTTCGAGTGGGCTGCAGACAGCACCTAACTGACCCCTCTTTGTCCCGTGGTCTCCTAAGGTCTCCTAAGCATGTCATAGGGATGGCAGGACACCCGGGCACACCCAGTCCTGCTGGTGCCTGTTGTCCTTGAGGCTCTCTCCCTTTCAGAGGGCATCATACTGTCCCGGGCCGAAGAGCTAAATCGGGCCTCGGTCTCAGATCTCCCTCGCCCTTCGTGGGTGTGGAATCCAGGGCGTCCTTGGCCTCAGCGGGCCTGTGCCTCCCACTGAGGCTGTCCATGGAACCGCCATCCCATTTCAGCCCTGCTTCTGTCACCTCCACGTCCTTCCCAGTTCTCTCTGCCCCACAGCAGAGTCCCAGCCAGGGTCTGACCTGAGAGCTCAGCCAGTTTGGCCACCACAAAACCCAGCTACCATGTAACTGGGTCCCCAGGCAGGGCGCCCCGCATGTGCCTGCCGGCCGTCCCTGTGCTAACGCTTCCTTGGCCCCACACCCCACAGCGCATGGACCTGGACCGCCGGCGTGAGGAGGCCCGCAACCCCAAGCGGAAGCCGCGGCTCATGGAGGAGGACGAGCTCCCCTCGTGGATAATCAAGGACGATGCCGAGGTGGAGCGGCTGACCTGTGAGGAGGAGGAGGAGAAGATGTTCGGCCGTGGCTCTCGTCACCGCAAGGAGGTGGACTACAGTGACTCGCTGACTGAGAAGCAGTGGCTCAAGGTACATGCTGGAGAGGGCCGTGAGAGGGGCTCAGGCGGCACAGGTTTGGCTGCCGGGTTAGGGGCCTTCATCCAAACCCCGGGCAGCGCCCTTTAGCCATTCTCAACACGAACGGCAGCAACCCTTCACACACGGGCTCAGGTTCACTCCGTTCCTCCTGTTGAAATGGTGGCAGGCACACCTTTGAGGCTTCCGAGCCGCTCAGAACGCACTGCTGGGTGGAGCTGGCCTTTCGTGTGTCAGGTTAAAGAAAACTTGGTGATCTCGGCAGGGGGCTGGCCAGAGAACCCAGAGCTAGACTAGGGATGTCACCACTCCCTGTAAGATCATTGGGAGTGCTAATGGGGTCAGGTGCCCTGATCAGGGTGCGTCATCCCTGGGAGCTGCAGGGAGGAGGGAGCGAGCGCCCCGCCCGGCCCCCTGGAACCCCGTAGCCCCCAGCCCTCGGCTCCCAGGGCCCAGCACTGAGGTCAGCATCTGGGTTACCGTGACACATCAGACCCCACCCCCACCCCAGAGCTCTGAGTGTAGAGGTGACGATTGAGAGTCCAACCCTCAAATTGTTGTCCCTGAAACAGTACTTGCAGAAGGCAGGTGGTGGCTTTTGGCTGCGCCCTGCTGGTTGTCACACCCTGAAATGAGCAGCTGCACCCCAGGCCTCTAATCACACACCCCAAGGTTCCTCTTGATTAACTGTGGTCGCGGCACTTCCTCGACTGTGAGGCCGGGTGGCCCTGATCCTCTCCTGAGACCTCAGAACACCCGAGATTTGCAAGCTCACCCACTGAGCTATACACCAGAGGGAGCTGTTGAAGCATGCCAGGCAAGAAGCCTACAAAACTCAGATGAGGCAGCTGGGGTGTCCTGTCCCCAGCCCTCAGCTCAGGGCTCTGAGAGGCAGAACAGAACCTCTGACGTTAGCCCAGCCATAGACCTTACAGCTCCCATGGGACCTCTGCCAGCCCTGCATTGCTAAGGCAGTGGGTGCCCTTGAAAAGGGCTTCCCAGGTGGCTCAGTGGTAAAGAAGCTCTTTGCAATGCAGGCAACACAGGTTAGATTCCTGGGTTGGAAAGATCCCCTGGAGGAGGAAATGGTAACCCATTCCTGTATTCTTGCCTGGGAAATCCCATGGACAGAGGAGCCTGGAGGGCTACAGTTCATGGGGTTGGAAAGCATTAGACGTGACTGAGCATGCATGCACACCTTTTAAAAAAAAAACTGCCCACTTGTGTATAATAAAAATTTATGCACATTTCTTTCTCTACATTTTTTGAGGAATAACTTACATACCACGGAATTCACCCACTTAAGATGCACAATTCAGTGATTTTGGTGTGTTCTCAGAGTTGTGACAGTCATCACAAGGGAAGTCTAGACCTTTCTCCTCTCAAAGAAACCCTTTCCTCTCCAGCTATCTTCCCATCCCATTAAATCCTCTGAATGACTTTGTCAACAAAAATTTTGACTATTCAGGACATTTTCCATGTGTAAAATCATGGAATACATGATCCTTTGATGTCAGGCTTCTTTCACTTAGGAAAATGTTTTCCAGGTACATATAGATTCTCGTGCACATCAAGAGTTCATTCTTTTTATGGCTGAATGATAGACCATTATGTGGGTATACAGTACAACATTTGTGTATCTAGTCATCAGTGGGTAGACATCATTGGGGTTGTTTCTGTTTTTCGGCTGTTATGAATAATACACTGAATATTTGTGTATACAGATATTGTGGACACATGTTTTGATTTCTCTGGGGTGGATGCCAAGGAGAGGATCATAGGGTCATTCTCTATTTAACCTTTGAGGGGACAAAAACTCTTTTCCGAAGCGGGTGAACCATTTTACACTCCTGCCAGCAGCACAAGAGGGTTTCGGTTTCTCCACATCCTCACTGATGACTTCTATTTTTTGGCTTTGGCTGTGCCAGGCAGCATGTAGGATCTTAGTTCCCTGCCTGGGGATCAAACCGGCACCCCTGCATTTGAAGCTCAGAGTCTTAACTGCCGGATTGCCAGGGAGGTCCTGTTTGCCTCTTTGATTCCAGCCATTCTAGTGGGTGTGCAGCGGTATCTGTGGTTTTGAACTGCATTTCCAGGGGGCTTGTGGTGTCAGGCCCCTTTTCATGTGCTCGTTGGCCATGTGTAGATCTTCTTTAAAAGCCTATTATCAGACATATAATTTGCAAATATTCTTTCCTGTTCTGTGGGATGGTTTTGGTTTTTGTTTTTCACTATCTTGACGATGTCCTCTGTAGCACAAAAATGTAAATTCTGATGAAGTCAAATTTGTTTTTCTCTTTTGGCCTTGGTATCATGTCTGAGAGTCAGTCCGTTGTCAAATTGAAGGTCACAGAGATTTACCCCTGTGTTTTCCTTCGTCAGTTCTTACATTTAGGTCCATGATCCTTTCTGAGTTAACTTTTGCCTATGGCATGGGGTCAAGGTCCAGATCCATGCTTTTGCATGTGGCCTCTGGTCATCCCAGCACCATTGTTGGAAAGACTATTCTTTCCCCTTGGATAACATCCTTTTTTTTTCAGTAGTTCATAGTCAGTAAAATTTGCATTAATAAAAGAGAGATTTACCCAAAACAGCACTCCTCGGTCTTAGCTGTGGGCGTGGAACTGGCACTGCTTCTCTGGCAGCCACTGTGCCCTGTATGCACACAGACCCTTCAGAATGTGCCTGCCTGTTTGCCCGCTGCGCTGACCCACATGTCTTGGGTGTAGGACCGGAGGCTCCAGTATTGGATTCCAGAGCCTCCTGTAATAGTGATCACAGATACAGTGATTTTAACACAACAGGAATTCAACTTCTCACAGTTCTGCAGGCTGGGAGTCTGAAATCTAGGCATCAGCAGGGCTGTGTTCTGTCTCCAGGCTCCTTCCTTGCCTCTTCCAGCTTGTGGTGGCCCCAGCATTCCTTGGCTTGAGGCTACGTCTCTCCAGTCTCTGCCTCCATCTTCACATGGATGTCCCCAGGGTCTCTCTGTATGCCCTTTTCTGTCTCCTGGAGTCTGGTCCACCCTAACAGAGGATGGTCTCATCTCAGTCCTTGAGTTATTATGTGTGCAAAGGTCCTGTTATCCTGTAAGATGGCACTCTGAGGTTCCGGGTAGATACAGATTAGAGGGGGCACGCTTCAGCCCTCTGCATGCCTGCCCCTGGGCCAGCCTACTCTCAGGTCCTCCTGCCCGCTCTGTGCCCCCATGCTATTCCTTTAGCCTGGGTACCTCCTCCCACCACCCCCCAGCCCTCAGGTCTGCTGACGTGCCCCACCCAGGGGAGCACTTCCCACCCCCGACCAGGACACATCAGCTGCCGCACCCTTGGAGCACCACTCACCCTCCCCATGGCAGTCAGCACTCTTGTCACCGCATTTGTGGGGGGTGTGACTGTCTCCCCTCCGCAGGGGGCGGTGGTCAGTGCCTGGCCCCAGTGCCTGGCCCCTACCTGCCCACAGTTGCAGCAAGTCACTGAGATGAGTAACCAGTGCCTCCCCTCCTTTTGGCTCCAGACCCCCCCTCCCATTTCTGACTCCAGCCTCCCCTGGACACCTGGCTTCCTCTCACTGGGTGTTCAGATTAGTTACTACTTTGAGAATTCATCATTCGGAGCTATTTTAAAGTGACCATTCACGTTCATGTCCTTCAACTCGGCAGTTTCACTTCCAAGAATCAATCTGAAAGACAGACAGATGTCTGGTCATGGCATTACTTAAAAACAGCCCACCCCCTAACCCCACCCCACCCTAAGTTGGAAAGAACCTAAATTGCCCAAGAACAGAGGTTCAATTAAGGCCCGCTGTGCGAGAAAATACTTAATAGACATTAAAAATTGTGCTGCAGAAAAACGAGAGGAAGTGTATCTAGGACAACTTAGTGAGCAGAACGATGGGTCGTGGTGTGGTCTGGGCTCTATCCCCCTGCTGCCTCGGTTGTACAGACAGGTGGATGGTGGTCCACCTGTGGGAACACTCCTGATACTGTTGAACTGCACACTTGACAGTGTTTGAAGCACTTGGTTCTGTGGGATGTGGATCTTAGCACAGTTGTTTTAACAGCATGGCAGTCGGGCGCACAGTGTTGACCAGGTCACCTCCCGGTGGAGGACTGACAGGCACCCACTCTTTGCGGCTCTGCACCATGAGGCTGTGACTCTTCAACTTGTCACAGACGCCATATGTCCGTGAAGGACAGGGTTGGGGAGGCAGAGCTGTCCCCCACTGGGCCCCCGGGTCTGCGCGCGGCCTCTGCTTGTCGACCTCGGTGCTGGCTGTCCTATTTTTACCACTATTGACCCTGAAGGCCATCGAGGAGGGCACGCTGGAGGAGATCGAAGAGGAGGTCCGGCAGAAGAAATCGTCACGGAAGCGCAAGCGAGACAGCGACGCCGGCCCCTCCACCCCGACCACCAGCACCCGCAGCCGCGATAAGGACGACGAGAGCAAGAAGCAGAAGAAGCGCGGCCGGCCACCTGCTGAGAAGCTCTCTCCTAACCCGCCCAACCTCACCAAGAAGATGAAGAAGATCGTGGATGCCGTGATCAAGTACAAGGACAGGTAAGTGGGGGCTCCGGGGGGGCCCTGTGAGCCCACTGCCTCCAGGGCAGTCACTCCACAAACTCTGATTGGTTCTCCGTCTCAAGAGTCTCTGACCTCATGGGACATGATGTTCACGTCCTGGAAGACGGGAGACAGTGTCAGCCGTGATGAGAGGGCAGGAAGGTGACCTTTGAGAAGAGCCCCAAGGAGGGCAGGTCTGGGGCCAGTGCTCCAGGAGGGGCCCCACAGTAGGGTGAGTGGAGGACGAGGGTGTCTGCTGTGATGGAGGCCGATCACGTGGCCAGTGGACCGTGGTGAGGAGGCTCCTGTGGCTGGAGCAGAGAGCCAGTGGGTCTCCTGTAGACACCTGCCCCCAACCCTCGCACCCTCTTCCCACCTGATGTAGTCTCCCTGGGCCATCGCAGGTCAGCCGCTTGTTGAGAAGACATAGACCTGGGTCCCTGCCCTCAGAGAGATACCAAATAGAAGACTGTGTGCTTTCTGCTTCAGTGAGGGTCCTGAGTAGATCAGGAGCTCTCCTTAAGAGAGGGACTTTTCCTGGTGGTCAAGTAGTTAAGGCTCTGTGCTACCTTGCAGGGGACACGGGTTCAATCCCTGGTCAGGGAACTAAGATCCCACATGCTATGTAGTGTGGGCTAGGGGAAAAAAAAAGGATAGAAAAAGCAGAAAAAGAAAACCATGGCTCTCTCACAGCCCTCCCAGGAGATGCGTGCGTGTTCTGCCCACCAGGGCAGGTTGTGTGCAGGTGCGCAGGGCAGCCAGGGTCGTCCTTCAGCCCCCCAGTGTCTGTTCCGCTTCCTGCTACATCCAGGTCCATAAGGCTGTCTCCATGGCAGGAAGGCTTGAGTTTATAGCAATGCTTAGCAGTTAGTCACAAGCAAAGTGGGGGGAATTAATCTGTGGGAGGGAATAGTGTGAAGGTGTGAGCCCGGGGGCATCCCTTGGAGACACTGTTAGCGTGAATTTTGGGGTGAGTAGTGACTGTTATAGAACCCAAATAAAGGATGCAAATTGTGCTAAGAATTTTCTGTCTTAAGAAGAGAAACAAAGGATGAAGTGGAGAAGAAGCAGATTCAAGTTCAACTGCTGGGCCTAAAAATGTATAATCTGTGTCATTGTTGAGAACAAAACATCAAACTCATTTGGACACTTCACCTCTGAGGCAGATTCCACAAAGAAAAAGAAATGTAGAGCAGCAATTATTCAAAATATGCAGCGTACCAAAATCCAGTGAAAATGACAGACCCTGGTGTTTTCTTCTTAATAATATTCTTCCAAAAGAACCTTGTTAGAATCGAGAAAACAAAGACCCTTGGAGGTCAGTGGGGAAGGATGGGTTTTTCTGAACGTCATGCAGATTGCTGGCATATCCAGACAGAGAAGATGAACCTTGACCTCTCCCTTCCCTGCACACATGTATTAATTTTAAATGGATGATAGACAAATGTGATGTAAATGAGCTGTATTTCAGTAAAGGTTTTTTTTTTTAATGTGAAAAGAGCAACATGGGAGAAAATCTTCGTGGCCTGGAAGGAGGCTAGACGGCTTCAGGTCAGAAACGCCACTAGCAGTAGAAGACTCGGAAGCGAGACTTCACTAAAGTTAAACGTCTGTTCATCAGAAGACACCCTCTTAACAGATGGTGAAAATTGTTACAGACTGGCAAAGGAAAATCAGATTTTAAACAGGCATAAAGGGACTTCATGATGGTCTGTGGTTAAGACCTGGTGCTCGCTCGCAATGCAGGGAGCACAGGTTTGATCCCAGGTGGGGAAACTATAAGATTCTATGTGCCATATGGAGTGACCTTAAATAAATAAAAATAAAACGGGCAGAGACTTCCTGGTGGTCCAGTGGTCAGGAATCTGCCTGCCAGTGCATGGGACGTGGGTTGGATCCCTGGTCTGGTAAGATCCCACCCGCCATGGAGCGGCTAAGCCGGCGTGGCCCAGCTGCCAGTCCTGCACTGTCGAGCCCGCGCTCTGCAACAAGAGAGGCCACCACAGTGAGAAGCCTAAGCACCCCAGCTGGAGAGTGGAAGAAGCCCGTGCACAGTGCCGAAGACCCAGCACAGCCAGAAATTTGAAAATAAACAAAACGGGCAAAAGGCGTGAACAGACACCTCCCAGAAGAGGATGGCCTGATGACCAGTCAGCATATGAAAAGGTGTTCTGATCACTGCACAAACGTCATGACCACAAGGAAACGTACAAGTGGATGGGAGTGATGTGCCCCCTCATGTGCCCCAGAACGTGGAGCTCCAGGACCTCACACGCTGCTCATGGGCACACCGGGCTCTGGGCATTGTCTCCCAGAGCTGGACACACTGACTGCTTCTGACATGGCCACTCCAGTCCTAGTGCTGAGCGCACACACCCACCAGAAGACACGCACCGGTGCGTCCACAGCAGCTCTGATCACAACTGCCCTAAAGGAAACAGCCCAGCGTCCACCCCCAGGAGAACATGTCCACGGTGGCCTAATGGAGAGCAGAATTCTGCCAAGCACAGAAACAGCCAGCGTCAGCTGCCTGGAAGAATCTTACAGATGCTTTGTTGAGGGAGAGAAGCCAAACACTGACAAGTACAAGTTGTGCGCTTCCAGTTACAGGAAGTTCAGAGGCTGATCACTGGCGATGGATGTGAATCAGTGCTTACTTCTGGTGGGGGAACTTGACAGAGAAGAGGCACTAGGGACCCTCTGAGACTTTGGAATCTGGGTCTGCACTTGAAAACCTTTACTAGGGATACACCTCAGATGTATATACTTCCCCATAGCAGGCTACATCTCGGTTATTAAAAAACCACAGGGCTTCCCTGGTGGTCCACTGGCTAAGAGGACCAGTGCGGGGGGCCCGGGTTCCACGCCTGCTCAGAGAACTAGGTCTCACATGCGGCAGCTAAGAGTTCACGTTGCACCACTAAAGACCCCGCCTGGCCCAACGAAGACCTGATGCAGCCAAGCAGATCAGCAAATAGACACTTGGAACCAGCATCTTACTGACAAGGCCCTGGATATGTTCAAACCAAAGACAAGGTATGTCAGCTGTCAGTCCACCTGCTGTCATCCTGTGACTTAGAGAAAAATCCATCTGAGCATCGTGTTTCGCCACTGGGACACAAGAGAAAGTGGCTCCCCCAGCTGCTGAGAACCACCATTCTCCTGGCCTGTGTGAAATGGGTGGTAAATCAGTCTGGCGTGGTGCAGGGAACCCTCGTCAAGACTGGTCTTTAGGACACAGAGATCCTGTTAGGGATTCTGTCATCCAGCTTGCCGAGAAACCCAGCTGCAATCACAGAGCTGAGCTCCCAGCCCTGTTGGACCCACACAGCGGTGCCTCCATTGAGGGTTGGACAGGTGGCTGACGTCTAACCTCATGTCCCCCTGGAATAGACGGCCACGCTAGATTGGGCATGCCTGCTAAATCGCTTCAGTCAGTCCACCTCGTGTCCGACTCTGTGCGACCCCACGGACTGTAGCCCACCAGGCTCCTCTGTTTGTGGGATTTTTCAGGCAAGAACACTGGAGTGGGTTGCCATTTCCTTCTCTAACACTAGACTGGGAGCTCTCCATTAAGCTGGGGGAACTGCAGAGCAGTTACAAGGACAGCGAATAAGACCATTCTGGGAAGTCCACCCGCACTCCAGCTTTGAGATGAGTTTGGTTCTTGACTGGAGCTGGGCCTTCCACTTGCTGGGTTGCTGGTGGCCGCACAGGAAGAGATCAGACAAGGCACACAATTGCTTCAGAGATGATGTGTGGGAACAAGCTGACATTTCTGATGTTCTCAGCAGACAGTGTGAAGTCCCGGGGAAAACCTTGGTGTGGTTCATGCAGCTGTAAGATTAGGCCCCACCCTGTCTCTTCTGACCACAGCTGCAGAGTCCAGGGTCTCCAGGTCCATCCTCAGACTCGATGATCCCCTGGAAGGACTCTCAGAACATTCTGAAAGCTGGTGTGCTCATGGTGATGGTTTTTTACAGCAAAAGGACACAGGTTAGAACCAGCCGAAGGGAGAGGCATAGTGGGCAGCATCCTTCTGTGGCGTTGCAGGCAGCACCAGCTTTGCTGGCAACATTACAGGAAGATGCACACGGAGCATTGCCAGCCCGCAAGCCTTGCTGTCTGGGAACTTGGTCACATAGACATGACTGACCACCCACGTGGCTGCCTGGTCTCCACCCCTCTATAGTTGAGCTGATGCAGTGTGACCCCACACCTCTGCCTAGAATCACATTCTTAGACTCTGTGCCCAAGGCCCCCAATTAAAGAAAGTCACCCCTGCCCCCCCGTCCCGCCCAGGCAGGACATTCAAGGGCCGAGAGATGGCCTCCCAGCAGCTGAGGACAAAGGCCAGACCTTTCTTTGGGCCAGGTTATAATCTCTGTGATGCACCTGTCATCTACCTGGAAGGTTCTGAGGGACTGACCACTGCACCACACCAAGGAGAATAGACATAGAAATCGGAGGCAACCTAACGCACTTTTTTGTCTCAGACTTCCAACTACTCCTTCCCAGAAGGAAAAGTGAAACTTTGGGCTTAAAGATCCCATTTCACTTCTAGAACCCTGTGATTAGCTAAGCACTGTACTTGAGTTAAACGTGGATCTGAAGGAGAGACTGTTACAGCTTGATTCTTCTGGCTGCCACAGAATGGTCACCAGACATTATCAGTAGCTGGCTTCCATGGAGGGAGCCTGCCTTGCTGAGCCGGGCTCATGGGGCTGCCATTCCTGCCCCTGGTGGTCATGGAGGCTCGATGCGGTCTCTCCAGAGAGAAGTGGCTGGGCCTGCCCTGAGCTGCCACTGATCAGCACCACTCCAAAGTTTGCTTTCAAGTGTTGATTTCAAGATCTCCCCACAGTTCTGTCCAAATACCCACACAGTCATGGTTGCTTGCACCTTCGCATCTATACCCTTGTCTGCATGCACGTAATGTCCTGATTTGGAACCTTTTGCTCCCTTCATGTGTGTTCAGACTTAGGGCTGCCACACCCACCCTTCTCAAGTTCCCTGCCGCCCATCCATGTGCCCTGTGAGTAGCACGCCCTGGAGTTGTACGGCTTCTGACATAGGCATGTGCAGCTTCTGGCATTGGCAGCTGCAACCCCCTGCTATGTCAGGGTGAAGCTGCACATCCCAGGACTTCCCTGGTGGTCAGTGGCTAAGACTGTGCTCCCAGTGCAGGGGGCCTGGGTTCAATACATGGTCAGGGAACTAGATCCCACGTGCCGCAAGTAAGAGTTCACATGCCACAGCTGAAGATCCTGAGTGCTGCAGCTAAAATCTGGAGCAGCCAAATAAATGAATAAGTAAATATATTTTTTAAATGATTAAGATGGTAAATTTAAAAGAAAGAAAATGCAACACCCGCTATGGGTTCACTATGGGAAAATGCTTGAAGAATCTGCAGTTGACCAGTCCTGGCCTGGGCAGCCCTGGAGGCCAAGCCTGCGTGCAGGGCCTCTCAGGGCACCTTCTTGGTGCTTGGAAACCTGAAAACTACACAGAGGAACCATCTGTTAAATAGCCATGAGTGAAACCAGAATTAAGTTGGAAATAGGGATTCCCACTTTAAGCATGCAAATAAGTTAGGCTCCGGGGTCTGGCCAGGGACTGTGTGTGGTGCCAGCTGCTGTCTTCTCCCCCGACCCTTCGCAGGGAGGCAGCTGCTGGTGGCCAGAACATTTGGGCACTGTCTCCAGATGCCAGTCAGCGGTCATGTGTCCCAGGGCACATCCCATGGCGCCTTTGGGACAGCTTCAGAGAAGTGCATCTTCTAGAAGGCCCTTCTTCAGGGTTCAGCCTCCTTAGGACCCCACAGAACCCCCTCTGTGCCCAACTGGCTGGGGTGTAGAGCTAGACTGTTAGCAGCTCCAGGGCAGAGCTGTGGCTGCTGTAAAATCTGCATGGACAGTGGAGGCGTGTCGGCACCAGGTGTCCTGAATTTACTCACGGAGCCGAGGTTGTGCAAGAGAACATCTTTGTTTTTAGGAGAGTCTCAGAAGTTATTCCCAGAGGGTTCAGAAAGCTGGTGATGTGTACAGGTGCCCAGGCTAAGCCTCCCAGAGCTGAGCTCCACTGGGTGGGGACCCAGAGGGCCCAGGTCCCCTTCTCCTGTCTTCTTAGCAAGGACCCTGTAAGAACTGTAGGGGTCTGTAGATCTAGGGTCCATACAAGATCCAGGGCTTCCCTGGTGCCTCAGTGGTTAAGAATCTGCCTTGCAGGAGTCATGGATTTGATCCCTGGTTCGGGAAGTTCCCACATCCTGCTTGAGCAACTAAACGTGCTCACCATGACTGCTGACCCTGTGTTCTGGAGCCCACGTGCTGCAGCTGCTGAAGCCTGCAAACCCTAGGGCCCATGCTCCACAAAAAGAGCAGCCACCGCAATGAGAAGCCCAAGCCCCGCAACTGGAGAATGGCCCCTGCTTGCCACAACTAGGGAAAAGCCTGCCCAGCCACAAAGACCCAGCATAGCCAAAAATAAATACAATTATTTTTTTTAAAAAAGCACTAGAGTCCCCCGTGGGTGATGAAGGGCCCTATGGCATGCACCATGGCAGCTTCACCCGGGCCTGGGGCCCACTGCCCAGACCCTCTCTGCATTTGCCCTCTGCCCTTGCAGGTGCACTGAACGCCTTGATTAGAATAAAAAAGCAGATAGCTCTCCGGGGGAAAGGTTGTGCCTTGATTTGTAAGAAAAACCGGGGCAGAGTCACAAGGCCCGGGCAGGTTGTTGAGCCGAAACATTCTCTAGGAGAGGACGCCCCAGTTGGCTCCAGTCCCCTCAACATGGGCCTCTGGCGAGAAGGGAGCGGATGACAGTAGGCGGTCTTGGAGCCCTTTCCTGAGCGGGCAGGGAGGCCTCAGGCTTCTCCTGCCTCAGCCTGTGGCAGGCCACACTGGCCCTCCATCAGGAGCCCAAGCTTGGGTCCTCCAGGGACAGGAGGCAGGCCTCCACCTGCAGGGCCAGGTCTGGGGTCAGCGTCATCTGCCTGGCACCCAGTCCCCAGCCTGACATGGAAGGCGCCCGGGTGAGATGTTGTGAGAAATAGTGCTGATTGCTATCATCTAACCCCAGGCCAGTCAGCGTGGGCACGGGCCTGGTTGTTAGCCAAGTGGGGCTCCAGACCACAAGAAGGTTAACTTGGGTGGCCTTCTTGAGCCAAAATGAGATTCTGAGCCTGCCACACACTCTGCTGGAAGAAGCTCCAGCTGCCCAAGGTGTCAGGCCAGTTCCACCCCTGGGCTTCACTCTCTGCTGGTAATTGCCGTGGTCTAGACAGATGCTTACTCCTTGGAAGGAAAGTTATGACCAACCTAGATAGCATATTCAAAAGCAGAGACATTACTTTGCCAACAAAGGTCTGTCTAGTCAAGGCTATGGTTTTTCCAGTGGTCATGTATGGATGTGAGAGTTGGACTGTGAAGAAGGCTGAGCGCCGAAGAATTGATGCTTTTGAGCTGTGGTGTTGGAGAAGACTCTTTAGAGTCCCTTGGACTGTAAGGAGATCCAACCAGTCCATTCTAAAGGAGATCAGCCCTGGGTGATCTTTGGAAGGAATGATGCTAAAGCTGAGGCTCCAGTACTTTGGCCACCTCATGCGAAGAGTTGACTCATTGGAAAAGACTCTGATGCTGGGAGAGATTGGGGGCAGGAGGAGAAGGGGACGACAGAGGATGAGATGGCTGGATGGCATCACCGACTCAACGGACGTGAGTCTGAGTGAACTCCAGGAGATGGTGATGGACAGGGAGGCCTGGCGTGCTGCAATTCATGGGGTCGCAAAGAGTTTACACGACTGAGCGACTGAACTGAACTGAACTGAGACAGAGCACGCCAAAGACCACAACAAAAAAAATAGGGATCCAGTTCTAATGGTCTTCGTGGCTCATGTGCTCAGTCGTATCCAACTCTGCCATGCTAAGACTCCGTGCTCCTAATGCAGGGAGCCCAGGTTCGATCCCACGTGCCACAGCTGAGACACCTGGAGTAGATGGCACACCTGAGAAGTGGCCTGCGTTGTGATCTGCCTTCTGCCACTTGCCGTGTGGCCCTGGGTCTGCTGTCTCTTCTCCAGCAGAAAGGTTTCATTCAAGCTAAGTGGTTTCAAGTCCGGCATAACGGAGTGGGGGTCAGGTTTTCTTTAAAATGAGATTTGATTTCGTTGTTGAGCTGTATTAAGAAACATGAGCCTCAGGGACTTCGCCGACAGTGGTTAAAAAACTTCCTCTTCCAATACAGGGGGTGTTGGTTTGATCTCAGGTTGGGGAGCTAAGATCCCACATGGCTCTAGGCCAAAAAACAAAAACATAAAAACAGGCACAATATTATAACAAATTCAAGAAAGACTTTAAAAATGGTCCACATTGAAAAAAAAATCTTTAGGGCTTCCCTGGTGACCCAGTGGTGAAGAATCCGCCTGCCAATGCAGGGGACACTTCTAACCCTGCTCTGGGAAGATCCCACTTGCAACGGAGCAGCTAAGCCCATGCGCCACTACTACTGAGCCTGTGCTCTGCAACAAGAGAACCATCGCAATGAGAAGCCACACACTCCAGGGAAGAGTAGGTCATTACAGCAAGAGAAAACCCCACACAGCAGTGAATACCCAGCACAGCCAAAAATAAACTTATTTTTAAAAAGAGACATAATGCCAAATGTAATGTGACCGTTGATTTCAAAAAATATTTTAAAAAGGAAGAAAGACACATAAGCTCAGGCGTGTCATTGGCCCCCATAAAGCAGTCAGTTCACTAGAAATGTTGGTTCATTAGGTGCTGATTAATCAGCATCATCACTTGTAGCCAGTCCAGCCCTCCTCAGGAGGATCCTGTAATAAGGTCCCCCCTCCCCCTCCTCTATTGGGAGAGTGTGTTGAGAGTGCAGGGCAGGTGGCTTAGAGACCTTTCCTATTGGCAGGTTCCTTGGTGAGTATTGTCTCCTTTTACTCGTACACGAGGCTGGATTTTTCCTACACCACACAGCCATAAATCTGACACTTAAGATTGATCTCAGAGCAGTGGGTGCCCGGCAGGTGGAGGCTCTTAGTAAATATCTGTAAGTGGAACTGCTGTAGGCATTTCACTTTTCTGATTCTCGAAATGGCCTTGACTTTGTAATGGGTCAAAAATTGAACCTAGTAAGTAATTTTGTTCTAACATTTTTTGTAAAAAAAAAACATGGTTTTGGTGGGGCTTTTAAACACATTTATTTGGCTGCATTGGGTCTTAATTGCGGTACACGGGATCCTCGTTACAGCTTGCAGGTTCTTCACTGTGGCTCAGGGCTCCTCTAGTGGCAAAGCACGTTGAGCTTGTGGGCTGTCATGACGTGTAAGCTTAGTTGCCCCACAACATGTGGGATCTTAGTTCCCCAACCAAGGATCAAATCCATGTCTGCCTGTCATGGAAAGTGAATTCTTAACCACTGGACCCTCAGAGTAGTTCCTGGACTAATAGCTTTTTAATATGTTTCATTATTTTATTTTCAGATTTCATGTATGATGTGCATGTATATATCTTGAGATGCTGTATCAGATAAATGTTCTGCTGCTAGATCAGTTCTTAATATCCTGAGCTGCACCTATCTGGGGCTTCTCTGGTGGCTCAGATGATAAAAAAAATCCGCCTGCAGTGCAGGAGACCTGGGTCCGATCCCTGGGTCAGGAAGATCCCCTGGAGGAGGGCATGGCAACCCACTCCAGTATTCTTGCCTGGAGAATTCCCATGGACCAAGGAGCCTAGTGGGCCACCATCCATATGGCCACAGAGAGTCAGACAGAACTGAGTGGCTAAGCACAGCTGCTCCTGTCTAGGACCCTTGCTGATACATTTTACTGACTGAGTCAAAAGAGAAAATGGCCCAGGGCGAGAAATCTGGAGGTGACGCTTACTCCTTGGAAGGAAATTATGACCAACCTAGATAGCAGAGACATTACTTTGCCAACAAAGGTCCGTCTAGTCAAGGCTATGGTTTTTCCTGTAGTCATGTATGGATGTGAGAGTTGGACTGTGAAGAAGGCTGAGAACCGAAGAATTGATGCTTTTGAACTGTGGCGTTGGAGAAGGCTCTTGAGAGTCCCTTGGACTGCAAGGAGATCCAACCAGTCCATTCTGAAGGAGATCAGCCCTGGGTGATCTTTGGAAGGAATGATGCTAAAGCTGAAACTCCAGTACTTTGGTCACCTCATGCAAAGAGTTGACTCAGTGGAAAAGACTCTGATGCTGGGAGGGGTTGGGGGCAGGAGGAGAAGGGGACGACAGAGGATGAGACGGCTGGATGGCATCACTGACTCGATGGACGTGAGTCTGAGTGAACTCCGGGAGCTGGTGATGGACAGGGAGGCCTGGTGTGCTGCGATTCATGGAGTCGCAAGGAGTCGGACACGACTGAGCGACTGAACTGAACTGAACTAGGAAGATCTGCACTCTAGGAAGGAGAGTGATGCTGAGGGACAGGGCGGGGCAAGTAGTAGGATCTATCAGGAGCACCATCTTCAGTTGACTGCTTCTGCTTGCCTGAGGCTCTCAGTGCGCAAGACAAGAGTGCTGCTGTGATCCATTTGCAGTGTCTGCCCTTGTCAGAGGATGAGCAGTGGAAGGCACCAAGCTGTATGTTATCATCCCTGGTACAGACATTCTTCCTGTTATTTTTAGGATTCATACCAGGGCTCAACAAACCAAATCAGCAGAAATAAGATCTGGCTCACCACTTGTATGTGTATAGTCTGAATTCAGAATTTTTTCTTAAATGAGTTTCAGAGAATCAAAAGAATACTATTTGGGGATGTCCCTGGCAGTCTACTGGTCAGGACTCGAAGCTTCCACTTTAGGAGGTCTGAGTTTGATCCCTGATCAGGGAACTAAGATCCTGCAGGGTGTGTGGTGAGGCCATGAAAAGAAGATGACAACTATTTCATGGTATGAAATTATATGAAAATCAAAGTTTGTTTTTTTATAAATGAGGATATACCTGAATAGTGTATTAAAACCTAGACTGCATATTAAAAAGCAGAGACATCACTTTGCCAGCAAAGGTCCGTATAGACAAGCTATGGTTTTTCCAGTTGTCATGTATAGATGTTAGAGTTGGACCTATAAAGAAGGCTGAGCACTGAAGAATTGATGAATTGTGATGTTGGAGAAGACTCTTGAGAGTTCCTTGGACTGCAAGGAGATCAGTCCTGAGTGTTCATTGGAAGGACTGATACTGAAGTTGAAACTCCAATACTTTGGCCACCTGATGCGAAGAGCTGACTTACTGGAAAAGACCCTGATGCTGGGGAAGACTGAGGGTAAGAGGAGAAGGGGGCAACAGAGGGTGAGATGGTTGGATGGCATCATCAACTCAATGGACATGAATTTGAGCAAACTCTGGGAGACAGTGGAGGACAGAGGAGCCTGGCGTGCTGCAGTCCATGGGGTTGCAAAGAGCTGAACGCGACTTAGCAACTGCAGAACATAAATGAGGAACACAGCCAGACTCCCTTTGCCTACATGTTCTGTGTGGCCACTTTGGTGTAACAACGGCAGAGCTGAGCCATTGTGGCCGAGGTGATACGGCACTCAAAGCCTGTAACATTCACACTGGCTGCTCACAGATGAAGTTTGCTGGCCTCGACGTAGAACAGCGCGAGGGAGGGTGGGAGAGGCCCCCGACTGGGCCGAGGAGGCCTGTGCTGGGGTCCTGCCTGCCCCCAGTTCCCAAGTGTCTGGGCCAGCTCTCATAACCTCTCTGGTTTCTCCATCTGTTTGAATGGCATAACCAATGGATGATCGCAGATACTGAGAATATTTTTTTTTAAGGGTTTTGTTTGTTTTTACTGCTTGGGGTCTTCGTTGCTGTGTGCAGGCTTTTCTCTAGTTGTGGTGAGTAGAGCTACTTACTAGCTGCAGAGCGCAGGCTTTAGAGCTCGGGCTCAGTAGTTGTGGTGCACGGGCTTTGTAGCCCCTTGGCACGTGAGATCTTCCCAGACTAGGGATCAAACCCGTGTGCCCTGCATTGGCAGGCTCATTGGACCACCAGGGAAATCCTCTGATCGTTATTTCTCCTTCACGTGTTGTAGGTTTTTAAAAATATTTAGTTATTTATTTGACTGTACCGGATCTTTGTTGGGGCCTTTGGGACCTTAGTCCCCTGACCAAGTGCCCTGAACCTTGGCCCCCTCCATTGGCAGCATGGAGTCATAGCCACTGGGCCACGAGGGAAGTCCCCCACATGTTGTAATTTTGTTTGAAGAACACATCAAAGGATGTGTCATTTAGACTTTGGGGCTCTCCCCCACAGTGTGGTCAGCCTGGTTGCGACAAACCTCATTGAATAAGAAAGGACCAGTGGGCTAGATGTGGGAGGGGTCGAGGCTCCACGCAGGGCCCTGGTCGCTCAGCCCCTCTGTGTGTCATGTCCCGTTGTGACGGGGACAGGACAGTGAATGAGGGAGAAGATCTCTGCTGTGGGAGCTAACATCTAGAGGCAGGAGATTAATTTCATTGTCATGGGTAACAGCAGCCACCGTTGCTGCCAAAACAGGTGGCAGGGCAGGCTGGGGGCATGAGGGCCGTGGTGGGCGCTTCCGTTCTTTGTGTCTGAACTGGGGTCATGGGAGGGTCCTGACAGCCTTGGGGTTCTCCCAGGCTCCTTCACTCCCATCCCCTCTGCTACCGGGCGGCCGGACATAGAGCAGGGCCGGAGATGGAGTTCCAGGCAGCTCTGCCTGCAGAAACTTCTTGAGAGCCAGTCCTCACAGCAGCACGCTCTCTGGGCAGTGGGGTTCCTGGCTGTTGCTGCCAGGGTCCTTTCTGGAACAGGGTGCTGTATGAATGACCATGCAGGGGCAGGGCAGTGGGGCATCCTTGCTCAGAGACGGCCCTGCTGAAACCTGAGTTGGCACACTGCTCTGTGACCCTAGGGCTTGCACCCTGAGCCATTTCTTCATTTAAAAAATGTATATTGAGCACCTATTGTGTACCAGGCTTTATTCCTGGTGCAGAAGATAGAGCAGCAAATAAAACAGGCAGAGCCTCTGCCCTCGTGGCTTGTGTTCCAGCTAGTAAAGCCAGGCAAGATATGGTAGGGAAGATGACAGTTGCTATGGACAAAAACTAACCAGGATAACCAGCCTCGTGCCTAATAATGGGAAAGGATTAAAGCAGCAAAGCTTCCAGGGACTTCCCTGGTGGTCCAGTGGTTAAGACTCCATGCTTCCACTGCAGGGGGCTTGGGTTCAATCCCTGGTCAAGGAACTAAGATCCTGCAAGCCTTGTGGCATGGTAAAAAGAAAAATAGCAAAGTCTTCAAGAAGGAAATGCAATACTTCATGACCTTGGGGTAGACAAAGATTTTTTTCACAAGACAAGAAATACCAGGTATAATAGGAAATATTGGTAAATTGGACTCAGATTAAAATTAAGGCCCCCTCGTCAAAAGACACCATCAAAGGAGTAAGAAGACACACTGTGGGGGCCTCCCTGGTGATCCAGTGGCTGTGACTCCGTGCTCCCAAGGCAGGGGCCCAGGGTTCAATCCCTGGTCGGGGAACTAGATCCCACACACCACAGCTAATGATCCTGCATCCCATAGCTAAGACCCAGTGCAGCCAATTTTTTTTTTTTTTTTTAAAAGACATGCCATAAACTGGAGGCGTTTACGATGAATGTGCCCTACACAGAATTCCCAGGAGGAAAAGTAAGAAAACAAGGATGCCTGGGAGAGGCCATCATATGACCAGTAACCTGTGAGGATGCTCGTAAGGAGACGTGCATTAAAACCACAGGGGAGTCTGTGGCCATACCACCCTGAGTGCACGCGAGCTCGTCTGATCTCAGAAGCTAAGCAGGGTTCGGCCTGGTTAGTACTTGGATGGGAAAACAACAAGAGATGCTGGTAGATGGCTCACCCACGGCCGGAAGAGTGAACATGGGCTCAGTTGCTACCAAAACTGAGTGCCCCTGCCTCCAGGACCAGGCCCCCCACCCCCCAGGGACCTTCCCACACGATGCAGGCCAAGAGCTGGGACACAGTGTCTGCAGCTGCTCACCATTTAATATCTCAGACCATAGCCCAGGTTCCTGTCACCAGCAGGGGGACAAGCAGACCGTGGCACGTGCCCACCATGGAGCGTGTGGCACAGCACAAGGGCCAACAAGAGCAGGTCTCAGAGCCATGCAGGGGGGCGGCCACGCCTGGGGGCACACCCTGTGGGATCTCATGACCTGAAGTTCAAGAAGAGGCCAGGCTTGGCCAAGTCCTGGAGGCTGGGGGGGCTCACAGGAGTGAGTAAATGAAGATTTGTGCCTTTATCTTTTTTCTTTAATATTTATTTGCTTATTTAGCTGCACCAGATCTTACTTGTGGCATACAAACTCTTAGTTGCAACATGTGGGTTGTAGTTCCCTGACCAGGGATTGAACCCCGGGCGTGTCCCCCTCCGCTACATTGGGAGTATGGAGTCTTAGCCACTGGACCACCAGGGAAGTCCCCGTGCCTCTCTGTCTTTCACCTCAGTCATCCATTTTCATTACGAGGTGTCGTGGAGGTGATGTTTATATTGAGGCAAGGGCGGGAGCCAGGGTTCCCTGGGGGAGCAGCCGCTTGGGTGATTCTGAGGCGACTGAGCAGGTAGAGAGAGGCACTGACATCGGAGGTTGTGGGCCACCCATCCTGGAGAGCCAAGCAGCCCCCAGAGCACCGTGGGTTCTGTTCCCAGCAAGGAGGGACTTGGTGAGCAAGCCTGGAAGGCTCCCAGCCCCGGTGCATAGAGGGTGGGGGTGAGGTATTCTCCAGGGGATTTCTGAAGACAAAAAAGGATCTCTCAGCACTTTGGCAACCAGAGTTTTGCAGCAGTAGCTTTCCAAGAAGTCTGCATTGTCAGAGAGGATGGTTTTCAGAGTCCCCGTGGCCCTGGCACCCTGCCCCTCCCTCTCACATGACCAGTCCCCAGCCATCCATGCTCAGCACAACACACCAGACAACGGTTTTCAGGCCAGGTGGGCCTTCATTCCTCAGGGAAAAGGTTCCCCCAGAGGTTTGTGAGAGGGTTTTTACTATGAAACGTTGCTCTGTGTAATGGTGCCAGAGTCCCCCGTCCTAAGTTCCCTGAAGGGCTCCGTGTCCTCTGAGGCCAGGTCACCTGTGTGATGCTACAGGCAGTCACGTAGCCTTGGCACCACACGCATGCCCGTTAGTGAGCTGCAGAATGAGTTTAGTGGATTTAAAACTGGCGTTTAATTTTCTTTATTTTGTTGTTATTGTTGTTTTCTTTTTTAATTATTTGTTTATTCAACTTGGCTGCATTGATTCTGCATTGCGACATACAGGATCTTTAGTTGTGGCATGTGGGGGTCTAGTTCCCTGACCAGGGATCGAACCCGGCCCCCCTGCATTGGGAGAGCAGAGTCTTAGCCACTGGACCATCAGGGAAGTCCCAAACCGGTGTTTCTTAAAAAAAAGTGAAGTAAAGCAGGAATTACTAGCATCCACTACTGTGCAGGCACTTTAGTTACTTCACACCCGCAGGCCCATGTCCTGCTCAGAAGTGTAGAGTGACACTGCGGTCGAGAGATAATGGAGAGCCCTTTGCTCAGGAGGTTGAGGAGTCAGGGGCGCAGGTCTGGGCTCTGCTGGAACATCAGAAACCAGTTTCCCAGAGTGAGCAGGGTTGGCTCGTCTCCCATCACCCCAAGTCCACTTATCTGAAGTAGGGGCCCCAATGTAGTTCATGCCTGTTCTCGGTTTTTTTGGAATTTATGTGAACAAATTCCAGTTTTCCTGTGGCCAAACCACCCCCCAACCTGTTCATGAGAGAGAGGACACCTGTGCCCCTGGGGACGGGCCCTTGGGTGGGGACAGTGGCCTGGACCTGGCCTCCCTCCCCGCCCCCAGTGTGTGACCTGCCAGCCCCACACAAGGCAGGACGTGGCTGAGAACTCAGCCCGGAGGAAAGAGGGGGCTGGCCCTTGTTGAGCACAGGCGACCCCACTTCACGCTGGGCAGGGAGGCCAAGACCAGCAAGGCTGGTGTTCGGGCCGGGCTTCTCGCCGGTTTCCTCATTACAGTTGGAATAACATAGTCCATTGAGAACACGGGTGTCATGCATCTGGCCCAGAGATGGTAGTCTTCCGAGGCCAGTAATGTGCGAGGCCCAGATTCCAGCCCCCGTGTTTCCCCGAGTGTGAGAGGGGGACCAGGGGCAAATGGCAGCAGCCTCTGGGGCGGGCAGTCCTGGCCAAGCTGCTCCCTAATGCAGCTGTGAGATGGGGCATCTGGCGACAAAACCCAAGAAGCGGTCAGGTCATCACTGCTGTCTTCCTGGCTGGTAGACCAAAAGCAAGGATGAGATGTGTTCAGGACGTGCAGACAGATGGACAGGCTGCCACCCTGTTCCCTGAGAACTGTCCTGAAAAGACCAGGAAGGCAGCGGTGCTGACGGGCGGTGGCGCTCCACTCCTGGTGCCCCCAGGACCGAATCCACCGTCTCAGACCTGCCCTGGAGGAGCCTGTGTTGTGAAGCAGCCAGGAGGAGCCCGGGCAGTGAGCGGGACCTAAATGAACCCACAGCCAGAGCACGTGGGGCCCCGGGTGGAGAGAGTGGGAAAGGAGGGTGACCAGGTCCCCAGCCCCCTGGATGGCCGCGCAGGGCCTCTGCTACCGTCCTTCTGGGGGACAGGATCCCCATTCTGGAGGCTGAAGGAACGCTGGTGGGGTGGTGTCTCGGGGGTGTCTCGGTTCACCCCATTCCTTGTCCAGGCCCCCAGGGGGTTGTCGCCTTGGAGCCCAGCGCTTGGATTCCTCATTTCGTGACCACTGACAGCTCACCCTTCCTCTGCTCTCTGGTACAAAACCAGCGCTGCTCAGTGGAAAGAACTAGGAAACAGCTCTAGTCGCCCATTAGCATCTTGTCAGGGGGCGTCTCTCCTTGGGTTTTCGCCTGGTTCTCTGAAGTTCACTGCTTATGAGCGCCACCCGAGAGAGGCACAACATGCTTGAAAAACCCATCTCTGAAAACGCTGGCATTTAACGCTCCTGACACGAGCAAACTGATTTCTGTGTCATATGTAAATAAAGAGTTCTCCCTCGTGCAGGTGCCAAGGCTCTTGCTGCATGTGGCACGTGATGCTGTTTCCTCCAGGGGTGGGGTGGGGGGAGGTGGGTGAGTTCAGAGCCTCCATACAGATGCAGCAGCAGACCTTTCTGCTTGGCTGCCCCTCGGGAATATTACAGAACTCAACGAGTCAGCTCACATAACAGGAAATGACTCCTGAGTGGACTTTAAAATTTCTCACCATCTCTGTCCTCCAGCACCCGGGGTGGGGTGGTGGTTGTTGTGGGGAGGGTGCCGGGCAGAGGTAGGGGCTCCCCGGCAAGCAGGGCCTGCGAGTGACGCAGCCATGTCTCTCCTTACAGCAGCAGTGGACGCCAGCTCAGCGAGGTGTTCATCCAGCTGCCGTCCCGCAAGGAGCTGCCCGAGTACTATGAGCTCATCCGCAAGCCTGTGGACTTCAAGAAGATAAAGGTAATCCCGAGTCGAGTGCTTAGAGCCATGGGACGTGGGAGCAGGGGTTCTTGGTCTTGGGAGCCCCCACCAGGGGCCCTGGTCATTGGCCACTGAGGATGTGACAGGTGACCCCATCACCCACGGCTGGGCCCCCGAGTCCACACAGAGCCGGGGAGTTCCACTGTGACCTCACCTTAGGTGGCTGGGACCCGGGTGCCAGGGGGCCCCGAGATAAGGCCGCTTCTCCTGCCCCCAGGAGCGCATCCGCAACCACAAGTACCGCAGCCTCAACGACCTGGAGAAGGACGTGATGCTGCTGTGTCAGAACGCGCAGACCTTCAACCTGGAGGGCTCCCTGGTGAGCGGTCCTGGGCCCCAACTCCCCAGCCCCCGTGAATTGACTGGTTCAGAAAAAAGTTCCTTGCACCTCGGAGCACATCGCTCATTACAGAGGCCTATGTGTTCATTACTGAAAACGTGGCAGAAGATAAAGATGAACAAAATAGAAGAAGTAGACTCAGTCCCATCCGTCCACGGGGCCCTGGGCACACTCTGTGAACATCCTGGAATCTGTTACGAGGTCAGTCAGGGACGCTTTTGAAAGGACATCCAGCTCTGTGCTGGGTCCTGTCCGGTGATGAGATTCACACACAGCCTCAGCCTGGCAGTTTTCCTCATTGCTGGGATGAATGCCTGCTTGGCAAAGAGACTTTAGAGTCGCACATGCCGGGGAATGCTGGCTTCAGCGAGGCCGTGCGTCTCTGATGCTAAACTGCAGGCCATCTCAGAGCCTTTAACCGGGTGCTCGATGCGATTGTTCAGGGGGAGGGAGGGGGACTTCCCTGGTTGTCCAGTGGCTAAGACTCTATGCTCCCAATGCAGGGAACCCAGGTTCGATCCTTGGTCAGGGAACTGAATCCCACATGCCACAACTGAGGGTTCATGTGCCACAACTAAGACCCAGCGCAGCTAAATAAATAAATACTTGAAAAAAAGAGAGGAACGCCTGACCTTCTGTCCAGGACCGTTTCATTGAGCTGTCCCTCGTCCGGGACCAGGCGGGCGGGCAGGCAGCCCCTCATCTGGCCCCCGACCTGAGCTCTGCGTGTCTCCACCCAGATCTATGAAGACTCCATTGTCCTACAGTCGGTCTTCACCAGCGTGCGGCAGAAAATCGAGAAGGAGGACGACAGTGAAGGGGAAGAGAGCGAGGAGGAGGAGGAGGGCGAGGAGGAAGGCTCCGAGTCAGAGTGTGAGTCCTGGGGGTGGGGACGGGAGGTCGCATCCACCCCAAGACACCCTGGGGCCCTGCGCTCACGTCTCCTTTCCTTCTGGTCCCCTCCCCAGCTCGCTCAGTCAAAGTGAAGATCAAGCTTGGCCGGAAGGAGAAGGCCCAGGATCGGCTGAAGGGGGGCCGGCGGCGGCCGAGCCGCGGGTCCAGGGCCAAGCCAGTGGTGAGCGATGACGACAGCGAGGAGGAGCAGGAGGAGGTGAGGTCCCCACGCCCCAGGGCGGGCAGGTCACCAACGTCCATTCTTCTTGCCAGGTCCTAGACCTGTGGGATGTTTTCAGACCTCCAATCCACAGATGAGGCTCAGTGTTACAGAGCGTGGGACTCAAACCCAAGTCCGTGCAGCCCTGGAACCAGCGCTCTTGGAGCCACTGGGCGTCAGGTTCAGACGGCATCCCTCCTCCCCACCCGACGCCCACAGTTCCCACTGCACAGCCCCAGGCTGACCGTGAGGGGGCGGGAGGCGGGGAGTTGGAGATGCCTTCAGAGAGACCGGCCCCGCTCCCCCAGTGCTGTGGCATCCTCACCACACTGTGCTCCCCAGGCCTCTGCTTGTGGCTCCGTCGTGGCCTGTCTCAGAGGGTTTCCAGACCGTGGTGGTGGGTTGAATAAAGCAAACAGAAAGTGAAAGTGCCATAGACCACAGTCCTATAAACAGGGGAGCTGAAACCATGAACGGGGCTGTGAGTGGTACCTCGGTGATGGTCCCCCAGGCACACCAGGGAGGAGCCACGAGAACCGCAGGAGCACCGAGCCTGTACAGTCTCGTGGGCCTGGGGGCAGGAACAGACTCGCTTGCTGCGTTTTAATAAGTTTTGCTCTCTGGCTCCCACCTGGACGCCTGGCCCTTCCCTCCTGTAGGACCTGGGCTGTTTGCTTCACCTCTGAGCCTGCCTCCACTTCCACAAAGCAGGGAGGTCAAGTGCATTTCACGGGCCCCAGCTCCCAGCAGAAAGCTTGACAAGCACCATTTCATCGTCATTAGTCTTCTTATAGAGCTATTTGCAGTAATAGCAAAACCAGGTGCCTCAGAATAATCCTGACCGCTGACGTTTGTGGTCTTACGGGGACGTTAATGACATTCTGAACACGGGGAGCAGTGGCCTTGTTTATGGCCAGGAGAGTCTGGGCTGTACAGCTCCCTGTCTGCCCAGTCTGGATCCAGCAGCACCTTCTGTGGCCCTTGCTAAGGTGTTGAAAATGTTTACATAGAAGAGCAGAGATTGTACGTGGTCAGGAATAGCCAGGGTGGTTTTAAAGCTTCAAGTCAGGGGAATTCCCTGGTGACCTGGTGGTTAAGACTCAGCACTTTCACGGCTGAGGGCCTGGGTTTAATACCTGGCCAGGAAACTAAAATACCACAGACCTTGAGGCTCAGCCACAAAAACAAACAAAAAACCCCCCGCAGGTCAGGGGCACAGGGACAGGCAGCTAGCAGTGGGACAGAGCTGAGAAGGCCCAACCTGCTTCCCAGGAACCAAGGAGTCGTCAGTGTGAGGGTGCAGGGGTCAGTCCTTGGGAGAAAATGACATTTGGGTGTGACCTTGGCAGCAGGGACTGAGGGCAAAGGTCACTCCACCCCAGCCTCAGTGTGGACAAGGCAGTTCTGCCTGCACTGGTGATTAAGTATATTTAAAGCAAAGGTCGGGGACTTCCCTGGTGGTCTAGTGGTTAAAACTTTGCACTTTCACACAGAGGGGCAGAGGTTCAATCCCTGCTCGGGGAACTAAGATCCCACATGCTATCTGGGTGCTCCCAAGGGCCAGGCTGACTCTCACTCTCTCCTCCTGTCCCCCTCCCAGGACCGCTCAGGAAGTGGCAGCGAGGAAGACTGAGTCCCGACATTCCAGAGTCTCGACCCCGAGCCCCTCGTTCCAGAGCCGAGATGGTGTTAGCCCTTAGCAGTAACGGGTAGCAGCAGATGTAGTTTCAGACTTGGGATAAAAACTGTATAAACGAAAATCTTCCATATTTATACGGCAGAGAAGATGTAGGACTGTCTGTGTCTGGTCCTGTCCTGGCATCAATAGCGTTTGTAACAGCATTAACTGTTTAAAACGAGAAAAAAGGAGAAAAAAAACGAATTATGAATTGGGGAACACACGACACCTGTCTTTCTTCCCTTTCCCTGGCAGTACTGTTTCGGCCGCAGTTTGGAATCACTGTAGTTTAAAGCTGTGGATGCATGTGTGTAGCCGTCCACTCCTTGTACTGTATTTTATTGGACAGGTCAGACTCGCCGGGGCCGGGGGCCCGCAGGCCCGGCGAGGGTATGTCAGTGTCACTGGATGTCAAACAGTAATAAATTAAACCTCCGACAAAAGTCTCGGCTTCTGCTGGACTCATTGCTGGCTCCTGGTACGGGGGGAATGTCTGCAGCCGCCTACCCGAGCGACGCAAGGCCCTGGCTGAGGCCTCACTGTGTCTGCAGTCCAGTCCTCCCGTCACCAGATCCCGGGGGGCCCATTTCCCGGGGGAAGACACTGAGGCCCAGGCAAAGGAGAACCTTGCCTGGATGTCACACCATCTTGACTAGCAGCCTGGGCTCCCTCTGGGTCTCTCACCACTGCCACTCCCCATCATTTGTTTAAGCCCACCATGTCATGCACAGAGCAGACAGATCAGTCCCTGCCCCTTTGCAGCCACGGTGGGGTCAGGAAGACAGGTAAACAGGTGCCTGTCAGCAGTCGAAGTCCTGACATAGGAAGCCCAGGGCATTGTGGGAACCCAGGTGATAAAAAGCTTCCAAGTCCAGGACTTACTTTAGGTCCTATTCTGTAGTTTTTGTGTCTCCCTTAAGATCTTATATTCGTGAGTCACTGTCATCGTATTTGCCATTAATTCTTCAAACATTGTTCACTTTAGTTTTATGAATGTTTAGACTGACTGCTGTGGGTGCAACATCTGGGCTCCCTCGGAGAACATTTCTATCAACTTACTTTTTTTTCCCTCAGAGTAGGTCACACTTAGCTCTTTCTTCACATGTCATGCTGCCTTTTCTTTCTTTTTTTTTTTTCAAAAACAGGCTTTTTTTTTCCAGCCTTGCCATGTGGCCTGTGGGACCCCAGCTCCCCGACGAGAGATTGAACCTACACCCCTGGTAGGAAAAGAGCAGTGTCCTAACCACTGGACCACCAGGAAACTTTCTCAAAAATGGACATCTGTGGAGACTTCCCTGGCTGGCAATCCAGTGGTTAAGAATCTGCCTTGCAATGCAGCGGGATGTGGGTTTGATCCCTGGCCAGGGAACTAAGATCCCACATACCACAGAACAACTAAGCCCACACACCCCAGCTAGAGAATCTGTGTGCAACAACAAAAGATCCACATTCTTCAGCCAAGGTCCAGCACAGCCAGATAAACAAATAAATGATTTTAAGAAATAGACAGTTTTTTAAATAATAGAGTTTAGCAACTCTGAATTCCTCTTTCCCCACACACGCAGGGAGTTGTCCCGGTGGTGTTTTTGTTCTGTTTGTTTTAGTAAGTGCTGAGCCGACTCTGTAGGGTCCCTCTCCCCCACAATGTGCAACTGTTGATGTCTCTGCTAAATTTTTGAGTTTCTGCTTTTCATTATTTTTAGGCTGACTCCCTCTGGGAGTCACCCCTGGTTCGGTCTAGCTTCGGGGCCAGCCAGCAATGGCTTGGAGGTTGTGCTCAAACCCCAGAGTCAGTGAGGCCCAAGCCTGGGGCGTGTGCTCGGGCCAGTTTGCAAGCCAGACCTGCCTTTGCTTCTCGCCTGTCCCTCTTTCATTTTCTCAGTGTGTGCACATGGCCTCCTGTGGGGCAGGTTGCCTGCATTTGTGGGTTGATGGGGTCTCTCTGGCTCTCATGCAGCGTGGTGCATACATGGACCTTTTCAGACCCTCAGGATACGTGGGGCCAGCTATTTCATTCGACCTCCTGACTGGATAGATGGTACACCAGCAGCCATATTGGGCCATGAGGTAATGCTGTGCATAGGGGTGGCAAATACTAAAGGAACAACATAGAGGCTGTTTTCCAACACCGAGACACCAGCTCCAGACTTTGACATGAGAGAGATCGTCTATCCTGACTAGGTTACCAATCTGTTGCCACCAGGATCTCAACCTCAGTGAGGAGACCTTGGCCTTCCCCATACACTCCACTCTGAGATCTCTACTGTATCCAATTCACCCAGTGGCCTGAGGTGTTACTTGGCTCCAAGTCAGCTCCCTCCCACAGTGATGTTCATGGCTTGTCCTGGCCAGTAGGAGCTGGGAAGCCAAAAACCCGTAATCTCCCACTGTTCTTACCTTCCCATTTAGTAATTATTCTTGAGTAAATCTTTCTTAATTTGTTTAATGCCTTTAATTAATCTGCAGAATCCTGAAGTGGGTTGTTTTTGACAACTCTCTACTTTTATGGTTGCCTCTTTGGAATGCATTTGCCAAGATACTCACATGTCATTTTGAAAGTCTGCTTTTGCAGGGGGCGCTTCCATGGCTGTTCAGTGGTTAAGACTCAGAGCTTTCAATGCAGGAGGCATGGGTTCGATCCCTAGTAGCGGAATGAAGATCCCACATGCCACGTGTGTGCGTGTGCTTAGTCGCTCAGTTGTGTCTGATTTTTTGTGACCCTGTGGACTCAGGCTCCCCTGTCCATGAAAGTTTCCAGGCAAGAATACTGGAGTGGGTTGCTATTTCTTCCTCCAGGGGATCTTCCCAACCCAGAGCTAGAACCTGCATCTTTACCTGGGAAGCCACATGCCGTATGACAGAGCCAAAAAAAGAAAAAAAATACACATTTTTGTATGTGAATGACTCTGACTTCATTTTAATAGATTTAGGTTTATTTTAATGTTTACAGAACCCTTGATTTCATAGTATTCAGACTGAGGCCAGTGTAAAAAAGAGTCCCCTGGTGGGGGATGGGGGCAGATGGGAGAAGTGTATGTGGAATTTGAACAGGAGAAAATATGTATCTGATGGGCTTCCCTGGTGGCCCACTGGTTGAGAATCCACCTACCAATGCAGGAGACTTGGGTTCAATCCCTGGGTCAGGAAGTTCCCCTGGAGAAGGAAAATGGCAACCCACTCCAGTATTCTTGCCTGGGAAATCCCATGGGCAGAGGAACCTGGTGGGCTATAGTCCATGGGGTTGCAAAAGAGTTGGACATGACTTAGTGACCAAACAACATCAATGTGTCTAATCACAGTTTGTTGGGAAATGGATGCCAGAAAAATTCAGAATAATGTTGACTTGTCGGCCATGAGTTCATGTCTTGCCTCTCTCCTGTCAAAGTCTGGAGTTGGTGTCTCAGTGTTGGAGAACAGCTTCTGTCTCGTTACTTTCAGCATCACCTCATGACACAAGAGGGCTGCTGGTGCTCCATCTATCCATTTCACATCCCAGCCATCCACGAGGAGACAAGGAGAAGGAGAAAGGCCCACCCATCCTTTAGAGATCCTCTCTGGAAACCAACACTTCACTTTCTTATGTGCTGCAGTATAGTCAAATGGCCACACCTCTAGCTGCACAGGAAGCTAAGAAATGCAGCCTATCTGGTGCCTATGTGCCCTGCTGAAGTTGTGGGCACACCACTTTCTTGCTCACTGCCTACTTTGCATTGATTAGCGCCAGTCTTCAGATGAGTAAACAGGTGCAGAGAAGAGAAGGACTTGCCCAAGGCTGCATGGCCAGTCCTAGACCCGGTGGTTGTCAAGCTCTGTTTACCTTCCTCCCAAGTTGAGTGGTCATGGGTTTGAATTCTGGCCCTGCCATGTCCAGGCTCTGTGACTTTGGGCAGCTCTCTGCACCTCTGAGCCCACTAAGAGATAACCCAAAAACCTCATGGAGGTTTGTGTTTTTCTTTGGGCATTTTTGTATTTTCTAGGGTGACAATGAAAGGAGAAATAATTTTTCAGAGGAAAAAAAATGAAGGGAATCAAGAGGAACTAGTTGAGCTGAATGTCCTCACTTGCAAAGCCAAAGGTGATGGTGACCCAGGAACAAGTGGGCTGTGGTGAGGGCGAGAGGTCAGCCCCCTGGCCTGGCTCTCCCACACTGACCTTGACTTGAGGTCCTGGAACTAGCCTGGCTGGCCCTCATGTGGACGCTGGCCATGAACCAGGGACCTCCACCAACCTGAACTCCTGTCGCTCCTGGTGACAGCTGCCAACTGCCCCCTGGCAAGCCCACCGGCCTGTGCTTTCAGCTCGCATCTATGCAGACGGTCCTTTCCCCTCTGTCTCTGTCCTGCTGGCCAGTGCCTTCCTCCCCCATTTATCCCAACAATCCTGAGGGGTGGGGGCCTGCCTTCCCGTTTCACGGAGGACACAAGTGAAGCTCAGAGAGGTTGAGGCACTTGCCTAAGGCCACACAGATTTGGGCCCAGGTTTGTGGGGCCCAAGCATGAACCTTTGGAGTCTGGGACCTCTGAATCTGGAGGAAAGGCCCTGGGTCTGGCAGCGTGAAATAGCCCCTGGAAAGGGTGAATTGAGTAATGGAACACAGGTCTTTGTGTCCTCAGTGGAGCAGGCAGGCAGGCCCCAACAAGACTTGGGCAAGCAAGTTCTTTCGACTGGAATGCCAGATGGTCAGGGCATGATGGGAGTCCCTGGGGTGCCCTGGCACAGCCAGGACTGGGGGAAAGGCAGTCAGGAAAAATACGGAGCATCACATGTGACAGATGGTCACATTATCTCCCTTCCCACATGCACTTCTGGAACCTGGTAACTACATCATCAAGGCATGGAATCTAGGGGCTTCCCTGGAGGCACAGTGGATTAGAATCCACCTGCCAATGCAGTGGACACAGGTTTGATCCCTGGTCCGGGAGGATTCCACATGCTGCAAGGCAACTACACCTGTGAGCCACGGTTACTGAAGCCTGTGTGCCTGGAGCCCAAGCTCTGCCATAAGAGAAGCCACCGCAATATGAAGCCCACCCACTGCAACGAAGAGTAGCCACTGCTCACTGAAACCAGAGAAAGACCGTGAGCAGCAAAGAAGACTGAGCACAACCATAAATCAATTTTTTTTAAAAAAGAAAAGAATCTGAAAAAGAATACTAAACATATATGTATAACTGGATGACTTTGCTGTACATGGAAACAGCATTGTAAGCCAACTACCGTTGTTGTTGTTCAGCTGCCAAGTCATGTCTGACTCTGCGACCCCGTGGACTGCAGCACGCCAGGCTTCCCTGTCCTTCACTATCTCCCCGAGTTTGCTCAAACTCATGTCCATTGGGTCAGTGATGCCATCCATCCAACCACCTCATCCTCTGTTGCCCCCTTCTCCTCTTGCCGTCAATCTTTCCCAGCATCAGGATCTTTTCCAAAGAGTTGACCCTGCAACAGATGGCCAAAGTATTGGAGCTTCAGGTTCAACATCAGTCTCCCAATAAATATTCAAGGTTGATTTCCTTTAGAATTGAGTGATCTTGCAGTCCAAGTTATTTTCAAGAGTCCTCTAGCACCACAGTTTGAGAGCATCAATTCTTAAACGCTCAGCCTTCTTTATGATCCAACTCTCACATCCATACATGACTACTGGAAAAACCATAGCTTTGACTTTATGATCCTTTGTTGGCAAAGTGATATCTCTGCTTTTTAATATGCTGTCTAGGTCTGTCATAGATTTTCTTCCAAGGAGCAAGTATTTTAATTTTGTGGCTGTAGTCACCATCTGCAGTGATTTTGGAGCCCAAGAAAATAAAATCTGTCACATTTCCACTTTTTCCCATCTATTTGCCATGAAGTGATGTGGGCTCCAAAATCACTGCAGTTGGTGACTGCAGCCATGAAATTAAAAGACTCTTACTCCTTGGAAGGAAAGTTACGACCAACCTAGATAGCATATTCAAAAGCAGAGACATTACTTTACCAACAAAGGTCCATCTAGTCAAGGCTATGCTTTTTCCAGTGGTCATGTATGGATGTGAGAGTTGGACTGTGAAGAAAGCTGAGTGCCGAAGTATTGATGCTTTTGAACTGTGGTGTTGGAGAAGACTCTTTAGAGTCCTTTGGACTGCAAGGAGATCCAACCAGTCCATTCTAAATGAGATCAGTCCTGTGTGTTCTTTCGAAGGAATGATGCTAAAGCTGAAACTCCAATACTTTGGCCACCTCATGCGAAGAGTTGACTCATTGGAAAAGACTCTGATGCTGGGAGGGATTGGGGGCAGGAGGAGAAGGGGACGACAGAGGATGAGATGGCTGGATGGCATCACTGACTCGATGGACGTGAGTCTGAGTCAACTCCAGGAGTTAGTGATGGACAGGGAGGCCTGGCGTGCTGCGATTCATGGGGTCGCAAAGAGTCGGACATGACTGAGCGACTGAGCTGAACTGATGTGACTGGATGCCATGATCTTCATTTTTTGAATACTGAGTTTTAAGCCAGATTTTTCACTTTCCTCTTTCACCTTCATCAAGAAGCTCTTTAGTTTCTCTTCGCTTTCTGCCACTAAAGTGGTATTATCTGCATACTTAAATTTAAAAAACTGATGCAGGAGAGTGACTGGATCTAGAAATTAATTAAAGAGAACTAAACAAGATAGTGTATTGGAAAAAAAAAGGACATGGAATCTAATTCTTCTTCCCTTGACTTTGGCTTGGGACTCGGATAAGCAGTGGAATGCAGTAGAAGTGACACTGTGCCTGCTGAGAAGGGCTCACACAAAGCACCACAGCTGGTTGGGATACTCCCTCTTGAAGCCCTCACCTGTCACGGAACAGCCCAAATGCCTAGAAGCCACTGTGTTGTGAGGAAGCACAAATAAGCCCATGCCAAGAGACCACCAAGCCCACAAGAGGGGCAAACCCCCAGCTGTGGGCACCCACCTGGCTGAGCCCTTCCCATTTTCCTGGTGCAAAGAAACCACGAGAGAGAATAAACTGAATGTTGTTTCAAGCCACTAAGCTGTACAAAGATGGGTTTTCTACACAGTGATAGCAACTGGAACATCCTAAAACAATTTTTCCCATGACATGAGTCTAATTAAGCTAACATGGAAAGGACTTTCCTGGTGGTCAAGTGGTTAAGAATCTGCCTGCCAATGCAGGGACATAGGTTTGATCCCTGGTCCAGGAAGATTCCACACGATGTGGGGCAACTAAGCCCATGCACCACAACTACTGAGCCCCATGCTCTGCAACAACAGAAGCCACAGCAATGAGAAGCCACTGCATCACAACTCGGGGGTAGCCCCCACTCACTTCAACTAGAGAGAAGCCCTCGCACAAGAACAAACCCACAGCAGAGCCAAAAATAAAACAGAAAGCTAACATGGAAAGATCTTTAGGACAATGCTAAGTCTAGAAAAGCAAGCTGCACACTGAAATGTCCAGCAAGATGCCTTTTCTGGGCACATACACAGGATTGCATATATTTGTTCTGGACCATGTCACTGCCACATAGACATTTAGGGAAATATTTGTCAGGATATACCCCAGACACACTGTATCCTGAACAGCTGGAGGCAGGGACAAGAAGATGGATTTGGGAGCTTCTCCAAGCTCATGAGTTTCTAGACACATGTCTTTTTATGGCTGTTTGTTTATTTATTTATTTTTTAGTTTTTAGGGTTTTTTGTTTTTGTTTTTTTTTTTTTTGGTCACAGGATGCAGCATACAGTTCTCTGACCAAGGAACGAAACTTCACTCCCTGCATTGGAAGCGTGGTGTCTAAGCCACTGGACTGCCAAAGGAAGTCCCCACGTGTCCCTTTTAAGAACCATTTGTTGATTCCTCACCAATGCTTAATTCACTATAATAGTTGATTTCTAGTTTATGTCATGGTTGCAAAGATTTCTGCTTCAATGAGGCCATTTGTATTTTCTGGAGCATTAATAATGACAAGGTGCCCGAAGCCCAGCTCATTACGTTCCCACCTGATTCTGCTGCTGTGTCCCCATCTCTTAGGTGGCTCCAATAGCCCCAGGAAATCGAAGTCACTCTCATCCCTTTCCCTCAGCCTCCTCCATCCTGCCCATCCCCAGGTCAGCCCATTTTCCTTTCAAAGAGTATTCAGTCCACCTGCCTCTTCTCCACCCTTGGCCTCTACCTGATCCACCACCACTGCCATCTCTGGTCTGCACCAGTGTGGTCCTCTCCTCCCTGCTTCCCCACCCTCACTTCCCACCAGGAGTTTTTCCCACGTGGCCAGAGACTTCTAAACCCCAACTCCTGAGCGCACACAGGGCTCTGATCATCTGAGCCTGGCAAACCTTCCTAAACCCCAGCCACACTGAAATTTCACACCGCACACTTACAGGTGTGTGCACATGGGTGTTCCTCTTCCCATCATGTCTCACCTGGCGAGTCTCCTTCCCCTGAGCCTCATCTCAAATGTCACTTTCCTGCCCCTTCTCACCTTTTGTTGACAATCTGGGGGAGGAAGTTTGTGGGCACTCCCTGCAAGAATCCTCGGAATGTCTGTTTCCAAAACACATTCTCAAGACACCCGTGAAAGCTTGTTGATAAGTAACTAACAGGAGGGGGATGAGAAAGAAATGCTAACTTGTTTGCTTTCTGTTTGCTGTTTTTCTTCAAAAGGCTTAGAGAAGAGTGACAAAAAAGAAATACGAGTGTGTGTATGTGGGGTGAAAAGGGCTTCCCTGGTGGCTCAGCAGTAAAAGAATCCGCCTGCAATGCAGGAGATGCAGGAGATGCAGGTTCGATCCCTGGGTTGGGAAGATCCCCTGGAGGGGGAAATGGCAACCATTATTCTTGCCTGGGAAATCCCACGGACAGAGGTGCCTGAGCCACAGTGAGCTACAGTCCCTGGAGTCTCAAAGACTTCTAGCAACTGAGCGTGCATGCACATACATGAAAAAAAAGAATGTAACTCTTGCAACCACCAAGTAAAGGCAAATTAAAACCAAATAAAGGCGAATTAAAACAATGATGAAATCTTTATTTTTGTTGGCTTCAGTTCAGTTCAGTTCAGTTGCTCAGTCGTGTCCGACTCTTTGCAACCCCATGAACTGCAGCATGCCAGGCCTCCCTGTCCATCACCAGCTCCCGGAGTTCACCCAAACCCATGTCCATTGAGTTGGTGATGCCATCCAACCATCTCATCCTCTGCCATCCCCTTGTCCTCCTGCCCTCAATCTTTCCCAGCATCAGGGTCTTTGCAAATTATTCAAGATTTGTTAAGTGATAATGGGATGTTGGCAAGGTGGTAAAAAGGCAGGCCCTCATATCCCAGTCTGGGCTGTGGAGTCCATACCAAGGTCGTAGGTTTGAAACCTTGTACCAAGGCCACTGAGGTGGAGCCAGAACCAAGGTCATCTCTGGAACCGACTGAGCCCCACTGTGACCACTGCCAAGAGCCCCCCTGACCCCACAGAGCTCACTGACCCCACATGAGGTAAAAATACCCACCCTAACCAATCACCTAATGCCACTCTTCCAGCAGGAATTTTCTTTGTCTTGAGGCTATCAAAATTGGCTCCTAACCCATGAAAAGCGTCACCTCTTCCTGGCCTTTCAGGAGATTGCCCTGAAAGATAAGCAGTGCCCCCCTTATCTCTGCTCTTTATTTTTCATAAACTTACTCTTTTCCAAAACACTCTGTGTCTGGAAATTCTTTTCCAACCTGTGCTCAGACTATGACAGGTGCCTGGATGTGGCTTTCTAAAAAACAATTTGAGGAGCTTCCCTGGCAGTCCACTTGTTATGACTCCACGCTTCCACAGCAGGGGCTTGGGTTCAATCCCTGGTCAGGTAACTAAGATCCCACCGTCACACAGCATGGCAAAAAAAAAAAAAAAATTAAAAAGCAATTTGACAAAATGATGTAAATATGTTTAGACCCTTTCCTCAGGAATTTCTTTTAAGGAAATCACTAGGGATACAAAGGAATTAATACATGTACAGGTATCATTTCCATATTTTTGGTGGAAACTCAAGGGCAAAACAGTGAGGCATTGGTGACACCTGCTAAGTTTCACCTGGAAGATCCTGAAAAGTCATTAAACATCATGACAGGGACATGAAAAAGGGCTTATATGAGAAAAAGAGAGAGGATACAGGCCGCTCATTTTTATTGGTTAATAAAATCAGAGTTAAGTCTATGTATAACTGCACTGTCCTAAGACCAATCTCTTAGTTTGGGTGTGAGATACCCCACGCCCAAGATAAGAGAAATCCAAGTAAGATGGTAGGTGTTGCAAGAGGGCATCAGAGGGCAGACACACTGAAACCATCCTCACAGGAGACTAGTCAATCTAATCACACTAGGACCACAGCCTCATCTAACTCAATGAAACTAAGCCATGCCCGTGGGGCAACCCAAGACGGGCGGGTCGTGGTGGAGAGATCTGACAGAATGTGGTCCACTGGAGAAGGGAATGGCAAACCACTTCAGTATTCTTGCCTTGAGAACCCCATGAACAGTATGAAAAGGCAAAATGATAGGATACTGAAAGAGGAACTCCCCAGGTCGGTAGGTGCCCAATATGCTACTGGAGATCAGTGGAGAAATAACTCCAGAAAGAATGAAGGGATGGAGCCAAAGCAAAACAATACCCAGCTGTGGATGTGACTGGTGATAGAAGCAAGGTCCGATGCTGTAAAGAGCAATATTGCATAGGAACCTGGAATGTCAGGTCCATGAATCAAGGCAAGTTGGAAGTGGTCAAACAAGAGATGGCAAGAGTGAATGTAGACATTCTAGGAATCAGCGAACTCAAATGGACTGGAATGGGTGAATTTAACTCAGATGACCATTATATCTACTACTGTGGGCAGGAATCCCTCAGAAGAAATGGAGTAGCCATCATGGTCAACAAAAGAGTCCGAAATGCAGTACTTGGATGCAATCTCAAAAATGACAGAATGATCTCTGTTCATTTCCAAGGCAAAGCATTCAATATCACAGTAATCCAAGTCTATGCCCCAACCAGTAACACTGAAGAAGCTGAAGTTGAACAGTTCTATGAAGACCTAACTAACTAACCCAAAAAAGATGTCCTTTTCATTATAGGGGACTGGAATGCAAAAGTAGGAAGTCAAGAAACACCTGGAGTAACAGGCAAATTTGGCCTTGGAATACACAATGAAGCAGGGCAAAGACTAATACAGTTTTTCCAAGACAATGCACTGGTCATAACAAACACCCTCTTCCAACAACACAAGAGAAGACTCTACACATGGACACCACCAGATGGTCAACACCAAAATCACATTAATTATGTTCTTTGCAGCCAAAGATGGAGAAGCTCTATACAGTCAATAAAAACAAGACCAGGAGCTGACTGTGGCTCAGATCATGAACTCCTTATTGCCAAATTCAGACTGAAATTGAAGAAAGTAGGGAAAACCACTAGACCATTCAGGTATGACCTAAATCAAATCCCTTATGATTATACAGTGGAAGTGAGAAATAGATTTAAGGGCCTAGATCTGATAGATAGAGTGCCTGATGAACTATGGAAGGAGGTTTGTGACATTGTACAGGAGACAGGGATCAAGACCATCCCCATGGAAAAGAAATGCAAAAAAGGAAAATGGCTGTCTGGGGAGACCTTACAAATAGCTGTGAAAAGAAGAGAAGCGAAAAGCAAAGGAGAAAAGGAAAGATATAAGTTTCTGAATGCAGAGTTCCAAATAATAGCAAGAAGAGATAAGAAAGTCTTCCTCAGCGATCAATGCAGAGAAATAGAGGAAAACAACAGAATGGGAAAGACTAGAGATCTCTTCAAGAAAATTAGAGATACCAAGGGGACATTTCATGCAAAGATGGGCTCGATAAAGGACAGAAATGGTATGGACCTAACAGAAGCAGAAGATATTAAGAAGAGGTGGCAAGAATACACAGAAGAACTGTACAAAAAAGATCTTCATGACCCAGATAATCACAATGATGTGATCACTGACCTAGAGCCAGACATCCTGGAATGTGAAGTCAAGTGGGCCTTAGAAAGCATCACTACGAACAAAGCTAGTGGAGGTGATGGAATTCCAGTGGAGCTATTTCAAATCCTGAAACATGATGCTGTGAAAGTGCTGTACTCAATATGCCAGCAAATTTGGAAAACTCAGCAGTGGCCACAGGACTGGAAAAGGTCAGTTTTCATTCCAATCCCAAAGAAAGGCAATGCCAAAGAATGCTCAAACTACCACACAATTGCACTCATCTCACATGCTAGTAAAGTAATGCTCAAAATTCTCCAAGCCAGGCTTCAGCAATACGTGAACCGTGAACTTCCTGATGTTCAAGCTGGTTTTAGAAAAAGCAGAGGAACCAGAGATCAAATTGCCAACATCCGCTGGATCATGGAAAAAGCAAGCGAGTTCCAGAAAAACATCTATTTCTGCTTTATTGACTATGCCAAAGCCTTTGACTGTGTGGATCACAATAAACTGTGGAAAATTCTGAAAGAGATGGGAATACCAGACCACCTGACCTGCCTTTTGAGATGTGTATGCAGGTCAGGTAGCAACAGTTAGAACTGGACATGGAACAACAGACTGGTTCCAAATAGGAAAAGGAGTACGTCAAGGCTGTATATTGTCACCCTGCTTATTTAACTTCTATGCAGAGTACATCATGAGAAACGCTGGGCTGGAAGAAGCACAAGCTGGAATCAAGATTGCCAGGAGAAATATCAATAACCTCAGGTATGCAGATGACACCACCCTTATGGCAGAAAGTGAAGAGGAACTAAAAAGCCTGTTGATGAAAGTGAAAGAGGAGAGTGAAAAAGTTGGTTTAAAGCTCAACATTCAGAAAACGAAGATCATGGCATCTTGGTCCCAACACTTCATAAGAAATAGATGGAGAAACAGTGGAAACAGTGTCAGACTTTATTTTTCTGGGCTCCAAAATCACTGCAGATGGTGACTGCAGCCATGAAATTAAAAGACACTTACTCCTTGGAAGAAAAGTTATGATCAACCTAGACAGCATATTGAAAAGCAGAGACATTACTTTGCCAACAAAGGTCCATCTAGTCAAGGCTATGGTTTTCCATTGGTCATGTATGAATGTGAGAGTTAGACTGTGAAGAAAGCTGAGTGCTGAAGAATTGGTGCTTTTGAACTGTGGTGTTGGAGAAGACTCTTGAGAGTCCCTTGGACTGCAAGGAGATCCAACCAGTCCATTCTGAAGATCAGCCCTGGGTGTTCTTTGGAAGGAATGATGCTAAAGCTGAAACTCCAGTACTTTGGCCACCTCATGTGAAGAGTTGACTCATTGGAAAAGCCTCTGATGCTGGGAGGGATTGGGGGCAGGAGGAGAAGGGGACGACAGAGGGTGAGATGGCTGGATGGCATCACTGACTCGATGGACGTGAGTCTGAGTGAACTCCGGGAGTTGGTGATGGACCCGGAGGCCTGGCGTGCTGCGTTTCATGGGGTCGCAAAGAGTCAGACATGACTGAGTGACTGAACTAAACTGAAGATCAATTTCCTGGTTTAATAAAGTAGTGATGTAGATGTTACCCATCACTGAGGAAGGTTGGGGAGAAATGTCCAAGGGACATTTCTGTACTATTTTTGTGACTTATTTTAAATCTATAATTATTTCAAACTAAGAGGGGATAATTGTATCGGTCATGACATGCTGCTGTAACAAACAACCCCATCATCTAAGAGATGAAAACGGATGGAATTTAGACCAACCTCCGAGGAATGGTCTATGTTGGAGATCCCTAGGTTTAGAATTTGCAGAGGTGACATCAGCGTTTTTTCTAGCCCCAGATATGGGTTATTTCATTCATTGTTAGTCGAATTGATGTTTTATCAAGTAGAGTCCCTGCTTGCAAATGCCTCAAATCAGCTCGGGTTGTTTCAGAATCAAAGACAATGGATATTAGAGCCACAGTCCTGGTGTGGAGTCAAATCCTGGGTGTGAGGCTATGATTGGCTGAGTCCAGGTCATATACTCACATTCTTGTTCAAAGGATACTGGGGAAGTGAGTATCTGGCCTTTGGAATTTCTAAAGTTGGAGGGGGGAGGTAGACCTCCAAATACAGGAAAGGAGTTCACACGTTGAACAGACAAAAGGAAGGGAGAGTACTGGACAATGACTGCAGCCATGAAGTTATAAGACACTCCTTGGAAGGAAAGCTATGACAAGACTAGACAGTGTATTAAAAAGCAGAGACATCACTTTGCCAACAAATGTTCATATAATCAAAGCTAGGGTTTTTCCAGTAGTCATGTACAGATATGTGAGTTGGACCATAAAGAAGGCTGAGTGCTGAAGAACTGACGCTTTCAAATTGTGATATTGGAGAAGACTCTGGAGACCTTTGGACAGCAAGGAGATCCACACCAGTCAATTCTAAAGGAAATCAACCCTGAATATTCATTGGAAGGATTGTGCTGAAGCTGAAACTCCAATACTTTGGCCACTTGATGCGAAGAGCCTACTCATTGGAAAAGACTCTGATGCTGGAAAAGACTGAAGGCAGGAGAAGAAGGGGACGATAGAGGATGAGATGGTTGGATGGCATAACCGAGTCAATGGACTTGAGTTTGAGCAAACTCCAGGAGATGGTGAAGCACAGAGAAGTCTGGCAAGCTGCCGTCCATGGGATCACAAAGAGTCTGACATGACTGAATGACTGAATAGCCACAATATATCAGAATAACTTTACTGTACAGCAGAAATTAACACAACATTGTAAATCAACTATACTTAGACTTAAAAAGGAGGGAATACATTGGTTCCTATAGCTGAAAATTCGATAGGGTGCCTTCAGGCATGGCTGTATCTAGGTGCTTAGCTCTAGCTATGAGGTCAAGTCTCCATGTCTTATTTGTTCTTGCCTCTCTGGGGCCTTCCCCTCAGCAAACCCTCCCCTAATGGTGTCAACCAAGATGACTTCCCCATTGCTCCATCCTTCCCAACTCAGCTACCCCAACAGGAAGCAAATTCCTTTTACCCTGGTTTGAGTCACAGGTCCATTCTTGAGTCAATCTCTGAAGTTGGGTGTGACTTATTATTCTAATTGGTCAGACCCAGGTCACGTGGCCAATCCCTTACTGTTGCCAGGCTATTCCTTGCCCAAAAATGCATGGATTGAGAATTAGGGAAGAATGGTCCCTCCGTCCCTCCTGTTACCAGAAGTAGGGGGAAAGGCTGATGGGCAGAAAAGATCCCCCAAATGCCCAAAAAGGTTGGATGAGGAGAGTAGAAGGAAAGGCATTTCTGGTAGAGGGAACAGAATAAACAAAGGCCGAGCCTGTGGCACTCACTTAGAGATAGGCTTCCCACTTGGCACTCGTGGTCAAGAACATGCCTGCCAATGCAGGAGACATAAGAGACACAGGTTCAGTCCCTGTGTCGGCAAGATCCCTGGAGGAGGGCTCAGCAACCCAGTCCAGTATTCTGGCCTAGAAAATCCCACAGACAGAGGAGCCTGGTGGGCCACAGCCCACGGGGTCACAAAGAGTCGGACACGACTGAAGCGACTTAGCATGCACACACACACGCACGCATGGACAAGATGGGACTGAGAGGACTCGAATGCCAGGAGAGGACACCTGGTCGCCCAGGGAATGCACTGGCATTGCCACAACAGTGATAACAATAGTAACAATAATGGTGAGACAGGCTGGCACTTGGGATGCTTTGCTGCAGTTCTGCAAGGCTTCCACCTAGACATGCCTCTCCTCCAGCAACAAAATACAAAGAAACCATATGGGACTAAAAATAACTGTGCAGTTATAACAGGATTCTGCACATCTCAACTAGATGGTAGCCCCCAGCTCACTGCAACTAGAGAAAGCCTGCAGCAAAGACCCAGCACAGCCAAAATAAATTAAACACTCCTTAAAAAACGGGGTGTTGAGATCAAAAGCAAGGTACTGCGAACGCCCTCTGTACTCAAAACCACCAGAGGGGTGGGCAAAGCACCTAAGCCACCCTTCTGACCCACCCCCTGGACACACGCCTAGCCTCACCCCATATAAAGAACAAGCAAGGGAACCTGTTGCTTGTTCTCACTCCCCTCAGCTGCAGCAGGGGCCACAGTGAAGCCTTGTCTGAGTTTCTTTCTGACCTCTAGTCAATTCCTGGGCTTCCCTGATGGCTCAGATGGTAAAGAATCTCCCTGCAATGCAGGAAACCTGGGTTCAGTTCCTGAGTCAGAAAGATCCCCTGGAAAAGAGAATGACAACCCGTGACTAACACTTTTAGTTTCTGCTGATTGGAGATGGTGAGAACCTTGGTCAGGAACAATAGCAGCTAATGCCATTTCCTCCTGGGTTGCAGGTACTAATCTCAAAAAGCAAAAATCATCCTCACATCCATTTGATGCCTGACGAGATCAATGTACAGAGGAGCAAAGTAACTTGCCCAACGTCACCCAGGAAGTGGCAGAACTGAGGTTTGTGCTCAGAATGGGTGGTTCTCCACCCACAACCCACAAAATCAAGGCAAGGGTAAAACACTCGGTCAGAAGGTCCCTGGGCTTCCCGGGTGGTTCAGTGGTAAAGAATCCACCTGCTAAGAAGGGGACATGGGTTCAGTCTCTGGTCCAGAAAGATCCCACAGGCCTTGGAATAACTAACTCCGTGCACCACAACTACTTAGGCATCGCTATAGCGCCTCAGAGCCACAAGAGGAGAAACCGAGACGATGAGAAGCCCGAGCACCTCCATGAAGAGTAGCCCCTGCTTACCCAGCCTAGGGAGAGCTCGTGCACGGCAACGAAGGCCCAGCGCAACCAAAAATAACATAAATAAATAAAGAATGAATGAACAAATAAATGAATCTTAAAAAAAAAAAGAAGATCCCTGGAGGGTAGGTGGTATTTTTACTCGGATCTGTTTGTATCCGTTACCATCAACTTCAGCTGCATACTGTAAAAGAACAACGCATTTACAGAGTTCTCTGGTGGTGCTGTGGCTAAGATGCCATGCTCCCACTGCAGAGGGCAGGAGTTTGATCCCTGGTCAGGGAACTACTTCCACGACACCAAAACTTAGAGACTCTGTGTGCCACAATGAGATCTCGAATGCCTGAGCAGCAACGAAGTCCCACCTCAGCCAATAAATAAATAAATAAACATTAAAAAAAAAAGGTTTGAATTTTAGGACTTCCCTCGTGGTCCAGTCTTTGAGACTATGTGTTTCCAAAGCAAGGGGTGTGGGTTCATCCCTGGTCAGGGAATTAAGATCCCACATGCTCCACACCCAAAACAACTAAAGTTTCCAAATAAAATTTAAAAAAATAAAAAATTGAATTAAAATATGATCAAAATAAGATAAAATAAAATAAAATTGTATTTTCACCAGGGCAGAAATTTCCACCTGCTTCATTGGTCTTGAGACTACCACTAGCAGCAAGGGATTCTGGGAAATAATTTTAACTGGGCACATTATAGCCTGCAACAGGATTGAGATTCTATAAATAAAAGAAAAGAAATGTAAAACGGTGCAGCTGCTGTGGAAAATAGCATGGAGGTTCCTCAATCAATTAAAAATAGGTATGATCCAGCAACTGACTTATAGGTATATATACACCCAAAAGAATTGAGAGTACAGACTCCAAAGAGATTTGCAAACCCATGTTCATAGTAACATGATTCACTACAGCCATAAAAGGCAACCCGAGTGTCCATCAGTGGATGAATGAAAAAATGTGGTGTATGTATCAGTTCAGTTCAGTTCAGTCGCTCAGTCGTGTCTGACTCTTTGTGACCCCATGAATCGCAGCACGCCAGGCCTCCCTGTCCATCACCAACTCCCGCAGTTCACTCACACTCACGTCCATCGAGTCAGTGATGCCATCCAGCCATCCAGCCATCTCATCCTCTGTCATCCCCTTCTCCTCCTGCCCCCAATCCCTCCAGCATCAGAGTCTTTTCCAATGAGTCAACTCTTTGCATCAGGTGGCCAAAGTACTGGAGTTTCAGCTTCAGCATCATTCCCTCCAAAGAAATCCCAGGGCTGATCTCCTTCAGAATGGACTGGCTGGATCTCCTTGCAGTCCAAGGGCCTCTCAAGAGTCTTCGCCAACACCACAGTTCAAAAGCAACAATTCTTCGGCGCTCAGCCTTCTTCACAGTCCACCTCTCACATCCATACATGACCACAGGAAAAACCATAGCCTTGACAAGATGGATTTTTGTTGGCAAAGTAATATCTGTGCTTTTGAATATGCCATCTAGGTTGGTCATAACTTTCCTTCCAAGGAGTAAGCGTCTTTTAATTTCATGGCTGCAGTCACCATCTGCAGTGATTTTGGAGCCTAGAAAAATAAAGTCTGACACTGTTTCCACTGTTTCTCCATCTATTTCCCATGAAGTGATGGGACCAGATGCCATGATCTTCGTTTTCTGAATGTTGAGCTTTAAGCCAACTTTTTCACTCTCCTCTTTCACTTTCATCAACAGGCTTTTTAGTTCCTCTTCACTTTCTGCCATAAAGGTGGTGTCATCTGCATACCTGAGGTTATTGATATTTCTCCTGGCAATCTGATTCCAGCTTGTATTTCTTCCAGTCCAGCGTTTCTCATGAGGTACTCTGCATATAAGTTAAATAAGCAGGGTGATAATATACAGCCTTGACGTACTCCTTTTCCTATTTGGAACCAGTCTGTTGTTCCATGTCCAGTTCTAACTGTTGCTTCCTGGCCTGCATACAGATTTCTCAAGAGGCAGGTCAGGTGGTCTGGTATTCCCATCTCTTTCAGAATTTTCCACAGTTTATTGTGATCCACACAGTCAAAGGCTTTGGCATAGTCAATAAAGCAGAAATAGATGTTTTTCTGGAACTCTCTTCCTTTTTCCATGATCCAGCGGATATTGGCAATTTGATCTCTGGTTCCTCTGCCTTTTCTAAAACCAGCTTGAACATATGGAAGTTCACGGTTCACGTATTGCTGAAGCCTGGCTTGGAGAATTTTGAGCATTACTTTACTAGCGTGTCAGATGAGTGCAATTGTGTGGTAGTTTGAGTATTCTTTGGCATTGCCTTTCTTTGGGATTGGAATGAAAACTGACCTTTTCCAGTCCTGTGGCCACTGCTGAGTTTTCCAAATTTGCTGGCATATTGAGTACAGCACTTTCACAGCATCATGTTTCAGGATTTGAAATAGCTCCACTGGAATTCCATCACCTCCACTAGCTTTGTTTGTAGTGATGCTCTAAGGCCCACTTGACTTCACATTCCAGGATGTCTGGCTCTAGGTCAGTGATCACATCATTGTGATTATCTGGGTCGTGAAGATCTTTTTCGTACAGTTCTTCTGTGTATTCTTGCCACCTCTTCTTAATATCTTCTGCTTCTGTTAGGTCCATACCATTTCTGTCCTTTATCGAGCCCGTCTTTGCATGAAATGTCCCCTTGGTATCTCTAATTTTCTTGAAGAGATCTCTAGTCTTTCCCATTCTGTTGTTTTCCTCTATTTCTTTGCATTGAAGGCTTTCTTATCTCTTCTTGCTATTATTTGGAACTCTGCATTCAGATGCTTATATATTTCCTTTTCTCCTTTGCTTTTCGCTTCTCTTCTTTTCACAGCTACTTGTAAGGTCTCCCCAGACAGCCATTTTTCTTTTTTGCATTTCTTTTCCATGGGGATGGTCTTGATCCCTGTCTCCTGTACAATGCCACGAACCTCCTTCCATAGTTCATCAAGCACTCTATCTATCAGATCTAGGCCCTTAAATCTATTTCTCACTTCCACTGTATAATCATAAGGGATTTGATTTAGGTTATACCTGAGTGGTCTAGTGGTTTTCCCTACTTTCTTCAATTTAAGTCTGATTTTGGTAATAAGGAGTTCATGATCTGAGCCACAGTCAGCTCCTGGTCTTGTTTTTGTTGACTGTATAGAGCTTCTCCATCTTTGGCTGCAAAGAACATAATCAGTGTGATTTTGGTGTTGACCATCTGGTGGTGTCCATGTGTAGAGTCTTCTCTTGTGTTGTTGGAAGAGGGTGTTTGCTATGACCAGTGCATTGTCTTGGCAAAACTCTATTAGTCTTTGCCCTGCTTCATTCTGTATTCCAAGGCCAAATTTGCCTGTTAACTCCAGGTGTTTCTTGACTTCCTACTTTGCATTCCAGTCCCCTATAATGAAAAGGACATCTTTTTTGGGTGTTAGTTCTAAAAGATCTTGTAGGTCTTCATAGAACCGTTCAACTTCAGCTTCTTCAGCGTTACTGGTTGGGGCATAGACTTGGATTACTGTGATATTGAATGGTTTGCTTTGGACACGAACAGAGATCATTCTGTCATTTTTGAGATTGCATCCAAGTACTGCATTTCGGACTCTTTTGTTGACCATGATGGCTACTCCATTTCTTCTGAGGGATTCCTGCCCGCAGTAGTAGATATAATGGTCATCTGAGTTAAATTCACCCATTCCAGTCCATTTGAGTTCACTGATCCCTAGAATGTCTACATTCACTCTAGCCATCTCTTGTTTGACCACTTCCAATTTGTCTTGACCTGACATTCCAGGTTCCTATGCAATATTGCTCTTTACAGCATCGGACCTTGCTTCTATCACCAGTCACATCCACAGCTGGGTATTGTTTTTGCTTTGGCTCCATCCCTTCATTCTTTCTGGAGTTATTTCTCCACTGATCTCCAGTAGCATATTGGGCACCTATTGACCTGGGGAGTTCCTCTTTCAGTATCCTATCATTTTGCCTTTTCATACTGTTCACAGGGTTCTCAAGGCAAGAATACTGAAGTGGTTTGCCATTCCCTTCTCCAGTGGACCACATTCTGTCAGATCTCTCCACCATGACCCGCCCGTGGTGTATGTATACCAAGCAATATGATTCAGCCTTAAAAGGAAGGCAATTCAGACACATGCTACAGTATGGATGAACCCTGAGGTCACCATGCTCACTGAAATAAACCAGTCACAAAAAGACAAATACTGGATGCCTCCACTTATATCAGGTCCGTGTGTGTGTGTGTGTGTGTGTGTGTGTGTGTGTGCGCGCGCGCGCGCGCGCTCAGTCACGTCCGACTCTTTGCAACCCCATGGACTGTAAAACCCGCCAGGCTCCTCTGTCCTTGGAATGTTCCAGGCAAGAATACCGGAGTGGGTGGCCATTTCCTTCTCCAGTGGACCTTCCTAATCCAAGGATCAAATCTGTGTCTCTTGCATCTCTTGCATTGGCAGTCGGATTCTTTACCACTGAGCCATCTGTAAAGTCCATATTAGGTCCCTAAAGGAGTCACTTTCACAGAGACAGAAAGCTGAATGATGGGTGCCAGGGGCTGGGGGAGGGAGGATGGGGAGTTAGTATTCAGTGGGGACAGAGTTTTACTTTTGCAAGATGAAAGGGTCTTGGAGATGGACGGTGGTAATGGTTGGACAACAATGTGAATGTACTTAATGTCACTGAAATGCAGATTTCCTTTTTTTTTTTCCCCACGTGTGGAATCTTAGTTTTCCAACCAGGGATTAAACCCACATCTCCTGCAGTGGAAGTGCAGAGTCTTAACCACTGGCTGCTGCTGCTGCTACTAAGTCGCTTCAGTCATGTCCGACTCTGCGCAACCCCATAGACGGCAGCCCACCAGGCTCCTCCGTCCCTGGGATTCTCCAGGCAAGAACACTGGAGTGGGTTGCCATTTCCTTCTCCAATGCATGAAAGTGAAAAGTGAAAGTGAAGTCGCTCAGTCGTGTCCGACTCTTTGTGACCCCATGGATTGCAGCCTACCAGGCTCCTCCATCCATGGGATTTTCCCGGCAAGAGTACTGGAGTGGGGTGCCATTGCCTTCTCCGCTTAACCACTGGAGCTTCAGGGAAACCTCTAAACTGCACATTTCAGATGGTTAAGATGGTACATTTTATATTATGTGCATTTTAGCATAAGTATTAATTAATTAAATTTTTAAGTAAAAAGGAAAGACCCAAAAGGAGAGCGCTCTATTTGCAGGCTGCTCACTGTGGCCAACGCACCTGTAGTCAGGTAACTTCTCCCCCTGACCCAAGACGAAGAGTTGCCATCTATTCAACTGAGGAGGACAGAGCCCAGATTCAGGGCAGGGCAGTAGGGTGCTGTGTGTCCTAAGATGCTGAATTGGAAGAGCAGGCATCTGTAGGGATTTGTGATGGGTTTTTCCTTCCTAAATTCTCACAGATTCCTGGCAGTGGGGAGAGAGTGGCCTGAAAGATCTGAGAGGCTGTGCTGCCCTTGACATGGACTCTGAGGCCATGGCTGACGTCAGAGGCTAAGGGAGCCAAGGTTACACGTGTCGCTTGCAGCAGCTTTTGGCAAGTTTCTTCCCTCTTTCTTTCTTTTTTCTTTCTCTTCCTTCCATCTCCCCTTTCTTTCCTTCTTTCTTTATCTCTTTTTTATTTCTCTTCTTCTTTCTTTTCTTTTTCCCCCTTCCTCCCTTTTCCCCCTCATTCCTTCCTTTCTTCCCATTTTTTTTTCTTTCTTTTAAAATATTTAAGCATGGCAAAAGACACATAACAGGGACTTCCTTGGTGGTCCAGTGGTTAACGTGGGTTCAGGGAATGTGGGTTCGATCTGTGGTTGGGGAATTAAGATTCCACATGCTCTGCAGTGCTGCCAAAAGACTAAAAAAAAAGACACATAACATAAAATTGCCATCTTCATTATTTTAAGTGCACCATTCAGGGGCATCACATGCATGCACATTTTCAACCAGCGCCACCATGCATCTCCAAAATATTTCCATCTTCCCAGACTTAAATTATCTCCCTACTGAAAAATAACTCCCCAGTCCCCCTCCTTCAGCCCCTAGAAACCATCATCTTACTTTCTCCTCTATAGAAATTTGACTCCTTCTAGAGACCTCTTGAGGGCTTCCCTGGTGGCTCAGCTGGTAAAGAATCTGCCTGCAATGTGGGAGACCTGGGTTCGATCCCTGGGTTGGGAAGATCCCCTGGAGAAGGGAAAGGCTACCCACTCCAGTATTCTGGCCTGGAGAATCCCATGGACAGTATAGTTCTTGGGGTCACAAAGAGTTAGACACAACTGAATGACTTTCACTTTCACAGAGACCTCCTGAAGGTGGAATCGTACAGCATTTGTCTTCTCGTGACTGGTTTATTTCACTTTTTTCTTAATCACACAAGTAATAAGTAATATAGGCATGCTTCATTTTATTATGCCTCACTTATTTTTTAATATTTATTTAGTTATTTGACTGCCCCAGGTCTTAGTTGCAGAACGTGGGATCTAGTTCCCTAACGGGGGATGGAACCCAGATCCCCTGCATTGGGAGCACGGAGTCTTAGCCACTGGACCACCAGGGACATCCACTATGCTTCAACTTATCGTGCTTTGCAGACACTTCAAATTTTTTACAAATTGAAGTTTTATGGCAAGTCTATAATCACTATTTTCCAACAGCCCTTCCCCATAACCGCCTGGGCTGCCAGCCTCCCCCGCTCTCCCCATCCCCACCAGAATGGTGTATCTGGCACCACTGATAAACCTGCACTGACGTATCTTCATCACCCAGAGACCATAGTTGACATTAGGGATCACTCTGTGTTTCAGATTCTATGGGTTTGGATAAGACATCCTGGAATGTGAAGTCAAGTGGGCCTTAGAAAGCATCACTACGAACAAAGCTAGTGGAGGTGATGGAATTCCAGTGGAGCTATTTCAAATCCTGAAACATGATGCTGTGAAAGTGCTGCACTCAATATGCCAGCAAATTTGGAAAACTTAGCAGTGGCCACAGGGCTGGAAAAAGTTTTCATTCCAATCCCAAAGAAAGGCAATGCCAAAGAATGCTCAAACTACCACAAAATTGCACTCGTCTCACACGCTAGTAAAGTAATGCTCAAAATTCTCCAAGCCAGGCTTCAGCAATATGTGAACCGTGAACTTCCTGATGTTCAAGCTGGTTTTAGAAAAAGCAGAGGAACCAGAGATCAAATTGCCAACATCCGCTGGATCATGGAAAAAGGAAGAGAGTTCCAGAAAAACATCTATTTCTGCTTTATTGACTATGCCAAAGCCTTTGACTGTGTGGATCACAATAAACTGTGGAAAATTCTGAAAGAGATGGGAATACCAGACCACCTGATCTGCCTCTTGAGAAATCTGTATGCAGGTCAGGAAGCAACAGTTAGAACTGGACATGGAACAACAGACTGGTTCCAAATAGGAAAAGGAGTTCGTCAAGGCTGTATATTGTCACCCTGCTTATTTAACTTATATGCAGAGTACATCATGAGAAACGCTGGGCTGGAAGAAGCACAAGCTGGAATCAAGATTGCCAGGAGAAATATCAATAACCTCAGATATGCAGATGACACCACCCTTATGGCAGAAAGTGAAGAGGAACTAAAAAGCCTGTTGATGAAAGTGAAAGAGGAGAGTGAAAAAGTTGACCTAAAGCTCAACATTCAGAAAACGAAGATCATGGCATCCGGTCCCATCACTTCATGGGAAATAGATGGAGAAACAGTGGAAACAGTGTCAGACTTTATTTTTGGGCTCTAAAATCACTGCAGGTGGTGACTGCAGCCATGAAAATTAAAAGACGCTTACTCCTTGGAAGGAAAGTTATGACCAACCTAGATAGCATATTGAAAAGCAGAGACATTACTTTGCCAACAAAGGTCCGTCTAGTCAAGGCTATGGTTTTTCCAGTGGTCATGTATGGATGTGAGAGTTGGACTGTGAAGAAAGCTGAGCACCGAAGAATTGATGCTTTTGAACTGTGGTATTGGAGAAGACTCTTGAGAGTCCCTTGGACTGCAAGGGGATACAACCAGTCCATCCTAAAGGAGATCAGTCCTGGATGTTCATTGGAAGGACTGATGCTGAAGCTGAAACTCCAGTACTTTGGCCACCTCATGCGAAGAGTTGACTCATTGGAAAAGACCCTGATGCTGGGAGGGATTGGGGGCAGAAGAAGAAGGGGACGACAGAGGATGAGATGGCTGGATGGCATCACCGACTTGATGGACATGAGTTTGAGTGAACTCCAGGAGTTGGTGATGGATAGGGAGGTCTGGCGTGCTGCGATTCATGGGGTTGCAAGGAGTTGGACATGACTGAGTGACTGAAGTGAACTGAACTGAACTGATACACACATCCTGCCCTGTTCTCTCTCCTGGAGTCCTTGACGATGAGGTAGTGTCATGGTCAATTTTGAACCTCCCCAACTACGGATCCAGGGCTTTTGCCATGTTCTCAATATGGGTTTGCTTTCAAGTCTGCGGTTCTTCTTGAAAGAAAGGAATGGCGGTCCAGGACAAATTTGAGTTATGAATTATCAAAATCCCATCAAACCAGTCAATCCTAAAGGAAATCAACCCTGAATATTCATTGGAAGGACTGATGCTGAAACTAAAGCTCCAATACTTTGGTCACCTGATTCAAAGAGCCGACTCATTGGAAAAGACCCTGATGCTGGGAAAGATTGAATGCAGGAGGAGAAGGGGACGACAGAGGATGAGATGGTTGGATGGCATCACCGACTCAATGGACGTGAGTTTGAGCAAGCTCCAGGAGATGGTGAAGGACAGGGAAGCCTGGTGTGCTGCAGTCCATGGGGTCGCAGAGAGTCAGACAATGACTGAGCAACTGAACAAGAACAATAGCGGAATTCAGAAGCAGGGCATCTATAATGCTGTTGGCAGGCACATCAAAAATAAAATCAGTTATTTTCACTTGTCTATTTAGCCCTTACTACATGTATGGATGTGAGAGTTGGACTATAAAGAAAGCTGAGTGCCAAAGAATTTATGCTTTTGAACTGTGGTGTTGGAGAAGACTCTTGAGCGTCCCTTGGACTCAAGGAGATCCAACCAGTCCATCCTAAAGGAGATCAGTCCTGGGTGTTCATTGGAAAGACTGATGTTGAAGGTGAAACTCCAATACTTTGGCCACCTGATGCAAAGAGCTGACTCATTGGAAGAGACCCTGATGCTGGGAAAGATGGAGGGCAGGAGGAGAAGGGGACGACAAAGGATAAGATGGTTGGATGGCATTACCAACTCAATGGACATGGGTTTGGATGGACTACGGGAGTTGGTGATGGACAAGGAGGCCTGGCGTGCTGCAGTTCATGGGGTTGCAAAGAGTTAGACATGACTGAGCGACTGAACTGACTGAGTGCTATGCACTAGAGATACTATACAATATTGTCTCTGCCCTCACATGGCTTATAAGCATCTGATGGCTACAGCGTCCAGTCTGGTCTCTAAATACGCCCATTGGGAGGCACCAAGGCATCTGTGGTTACTCACCCTCTCTGACTGCTGAGTTCTGTTTCAGAGGCATCTATGAAGACTCACCTTAGCCAAAGACCAGACTCTTTTGGGTGGAGACCTATTTTGGTCTGAGCCTCCTGGTGACTTAGAGAGTTGGAAACCTGGACAAAGGGCATCAGAATGAGGAAAACACGTGCCCTGGGTTTAGATAATTTTGCAAGCCTAGGAACTTTTAGATGAAGTGGATTCCATGGAAGGTTTGTTTTTAAGTGCCTGTGAGGAAGAACGTTTCCCATAAAGAGAAGAGCGAAGAAAAAAGAAGATATCATTGCAAAGACAGGCAAAACCAAAACAAGGAACCAATACCCTATGGTCATTATGTGCCAAACAAGCATGGCTCCAATATGTGTCCAACTCTGCAACCCCATGGACTGTAGCCTGCCAGGCTCCTCTGTCCACAGGGTTCTCCAGGCAAGAAAACTGGAGTGGGTTGCCATGCCCTTCTTCAAGGGATCGTCCTGATCCTGGGATTGAACCCGTGTCTCTTATGTCTCCTGCATTGGCAAGCGGGTTCATTGCCACTAATGCTACCTGGGAAGCCCCCAATTGCATATATATATATATATACACACACACACACACACACACACACACACACACATACATATATATATGAGATGGTTGGATGGCATTACCGACTCAATAGACATGAGTGTGAGGGAATCTCCGGGAGTTGCTGATGGACAGGGAGGCCTGGTGTGCTGCAGTCCATGGAGTTGCAAAGATTTGGACACGACTGAGCGACTGAACTGAACTGAACTGAAACATACATGTGACACACATATATAATCATTTATATACATAATCATTATATATATAATCCTTTAGGACTTCCCTCATGGCACAGTGGATGGGAATCTGCCTGCCAATGCTCGGACACGGGTTTGATCCCTGGTCTCAGAATATTCCACATGCCATGGAGCAACTAAGACCATGTGCCACAACTACCGAAGCCCACTCTATAGTGCCCAGGAGCTGCAGCTACTGAGCCCACATACCGCAAGTACTGAAGCTGACTTGCTTAGAGCCTGTGCACTGCAACAAGAGAAGTCACTGAATAAGAAGTCGGAGCATGTGCTCGCTTCAGCAGCACATATACTAAAATTGGAACAATACAGAAAAGGTTAGCATGACCCCTGCGCAAGGATGACATGTAAATTTGTGAAGCATTCCATATTTTTAGCAAATGAAACAATTGACAAGGGATTAATTTCCAAAATATACAAGCAGCTCATACAACTCAATACCAGAAAAACAAACAACCCAATCAAAAAGTGGGAAAAAGACCTAAACAAACATTTCTCCAAAGAAGACATACAGATGGCTAACAAACACATGAAAAAATGCTCAACATCGCTTATTATTAGAGAAATACAAATCAAAACTACAATGAGATATCACCTCACACCGGTCAGAATGGCCATCATCAAAACGTCTACGAACAATAAATGCTGGAGAGGGTGTGGAGAAAAGGGAATGCTCTTGCACTGTTGGTGGGGGTGTAAATTGATACAGCCACTATGGAAGACGGTATGGAGAGTCCTTAAAAAACTAGGAGTATTCAGGATGGGGAACACATGTATACCCGTGGCAGATTCATTTTGATATTTGGCAAAACTAATACAATTATGTAAAGTTTAAAAATAAAATAAAATTTAAAAAAAAACTAGGAATAAAACCACCATATGACCCAGCCAATCCCACTCCTAGGCATATACCCTGAGGAAACCAAAATTGAAAAAGACACGTGTATTCCACTGTTCATTGCAGCACTATTTACAATAGCTAGAACATGGAAGCAACCTGGATGTCCATCAACAGATGAATGGATAAAGAAGTTGTGGTACATACACACAATGGAATATTACTCAGCCATAAAATGGAACACATTTGAGTCCATTCTAATGAGGTGGATGAACCTAGAACCTATTATACAGAGTGAAGTAAGTCAGAAAGGCAAAGATAAATAAATATTCTAACGCATATATACAGAATCTAGAAAAATGGTACTAAAGAATTTATTTACAGGGCAGCAATGGAGAAACAGACATAAAGAATAGACTTACGGACATGGGGAGAGGGGAGGAGAGGGTGAGATGTATGGAGAGAGTAAGGTGGAAACTTACATTACCATATGTAAAATAGATAGCCAACAGGAATTTGCTGTATGGCTCAGGAAACTCAAGCAAGGGCTCTGTATCAACCTAGAGGGGTGGGATGGAGAGGGAGATGGGAGGGAGGTTCAAAAGGGAGGGGATATATGTATACCTACAGCTTTATGCTAAGGTTTGACAGAAAACAACAAAATTCTGTACAGCAATTATCCTTCAATAAAAAGATAAATTAATTTTTTTTAAAAAGTCTGAGCACTGTAACGAGGAGCAGCCCCTGTTTGCTGCAACTGGAGAAAGCCCAGATATAGCAAAAGACCCAGGACAGTCAAAAGTAAAAATAAATAAAACACACAACAGTGCTATATATAATTATTTAAGTAATAATTTTATATAATCATAATGTATTTATATATATATATATATAGAGAGAGAGAGAGAGAGAGAAAGAAGGCAATGGCAACCCACTCCAGTACTCTTGCCTGGAAAATCCCATGGACGGAGGAGCCTGGTAGACTGAAGTCCATGGGGTCGCTAAGAGTTGAACACGACTGAGTGACTTCACTTTCACTTTTCACTTTCATGCATTGGAGAAGGAAATGGCAACCCACTCCAGTGTTCTTGCCTGGAGAATCCCAGCGACAGGGGAGCCTGGTGAGCTGCCGTCTATGGGGTTGCACAGAGTCGGACACTACTGAAGCAACTTCAGTTCAGTTCAGTTCAGTTCAGTCGCTCAGTCGTGTCCGACTCTTTGTGACCCCATGAATCGCAGCACGCCAGGCCTCCCTGTCCATCACCAACTCCCGGAGTTCACCCAGACTCACGTTCATCGAATCAGTGATGCCATCCAGCCATCTCATCCTCTGTCGTCCCCTTCTCCTCCTGCCCCCAATCCCTCCCAGCATCAGGGTCTTTTCCAATGAGTCAACTCTTCGCATGAGGTGGCCAAAGTACTGGAGTTTCAGCTTTAGCATCATTCCTTCCAAAGAACAGCCAGGGCTGATCTCCTTCAGAATGGACTGGTTGGATCTCCTTGCAGTCCAAGGGACTCTCAAGAGTCTTTGCCAACACCACAGTTCAAAAGCATCAATTCTTCGGTGCTCAGCTTTCTTCACAGTCCAACTCTCACATCCATACATGACCACAGGAAAAACCATAGCCTTGACTAGACGGACCTTTGTTGGCAAAGTAATGTCTCTGCTTTTGAATATGCTATCTAGGTTGATCATAACTTTTCTTCCAAGGAGTAAGCGTCTTTTAATTTCATGGCTGCAATCACCATCTGCAGTGATTTTGGAGCCCCCCGCAAAAAATAAAGTCTGACACTGTTTCCACTGTTTCTCCATCTATTTCCCATGAAGTGATGGGACCGGATGCCATGATCTTCGTTTTCTGAATGTTAAGCTTTAAACCAACTTTTTCACTCTCCTCTTTCACTTTCATCAAGAGGCTTTTTAGTTCCTCTTCACTTTCTGCCATAAGGGTGCTGTCATCTGCATACCTGAGGTTATTGATATTTCTCCTGGCAATCTGATTCCAGCTTGTATTTCTTCCAGTCCAGCGTTTCTCATGAGGTACTCTGCATAGAAGTTAAATAAGCAGGGTGATAATATACAGCCTTGACGTACTCCTTTTCCTATTTGGAACCAGTCTGTTGTTCCATGTCCAGTTCTAACTGTTGCTTCCTGACCTGCATACAGATTTCTCAAGAGGCAGGTCAGGTGGTCTGGTATTCCCATCTCTTTCAGAATTTTCCACAGTTTATTGTGATCCACACAGTCAAAGGCTTTGGCATAGTCAATAAAGCAGAAATAGATGTTTTTCTGGAACTCTCTTGCTTTTTCCATGATCCAGCAGATGTTGGCAATTTGATCTCTGGTTCCTCTGCCTTTTCTAAAACCAGCTTGAACATCAGGAAGTTTGCGGTTCACGTATTGCTGAAGCCTGGCTTGGAGAACTTTGAGCATTGCTTTACCAGTGTGTGAGACGAGTGCAATTGTGTGGTAGTTTGAGCATTCTTTGGCATTGCCTTTCTTTGGGATTGGAATGAAAACTGACCTTTTCCAGTCCTGTGGCCACTGCTAAGTTTTCCAAATTTGCTGGCATATTGAGTACAGCACTTTCACAGGATCATCTTTCAGGATTTGAAATAGCTCAACTGGAATTCCATCACCTCCACTAGCTTTGTTCGTGTGCTGCTTTCTAAGTCCCACTTGACCTCACATTCCAGGATGTCTGGCTCTAGGTCTGTGATCACATCATCGTGATTATCTGGGTCATGAAGATCTTTTTTGTACAGTTCTTCTGTGTATTCTTGCCACCTCTTCTTAATATCTTCTGCTTCTGTTAGGTCCATACCATATCTGTCCTTTATCGAGCCCGTCTTTGCATGAAATGTTCCCTTGGTATCTCTAATTTTCTTGAAGAGATCTCTAGTCTTTCCCATTCTGTTGTTTTCCTCTATTTCTTTGCACTGATTGCTGAGGAAGGCTTTCTTATCTCTTCTTGCTATTCTTTGGAACTCTGCATTCAGATGCTTATATCTTTCCTTTTCTCTTTTGCTTTTCACTTCTCTTCTTTTCACAGCTATTTGTAAGGCCTCCCCAGACACCAGCATATATATATATATATTTACTTAATCCTCACAAGAACCCTGAGTAAGTTACAGAAGAGCATATGGAGGCTCCAAGAAGTAGAGAAATTTAAAGTGTGACTCCATCCTCAGGGGAATATATGCTTATGTGGCAGGAACAGAAAGGACCTTGAGATTTCTGCAGACAGATCAAAGGCAGACTGGGTAAAACCATCCCAGAATTCTTGCCCAGGCTTGAGACCTCCAGGAATGTTCTTTTCAGGGTTTTTGTAGCCCTTTTCCAGGCCTGTCCCTATATCTCCATACAACTAGCTCTGAACACATGTTAAGTAAGCTAAGTCCTCTCTGGGAGAGAGTCTCTTCCTGGTAACCCTTTCCAGGGCTGTTGGGCAGAATAAGTCACCTACCACCAGATGGATCAGAGGAAGCTGGGCTCGCAACAGAAACAGTCTGTGAGGTCTTGTAAATTTTCAGAAGGGAAATCAAACCTAGTGCTCCTGCCTTTGAGGGGGGAAAAAAAGGAGCATATGTTAATATGTTATAAAGAATGGAATGGAGGGTGACACATTCATAAATGTTGCAACTCCCAGAACTTGCCCATCCTTGTCAATTTCTGCAGGTAAGATTATTCATGATTTCATTTTGACCCTGACACTGAACCTGCCAAGTAAGGGAAGTAGACATTACTTTCCCCCTGGTTTTTATTTTATCTCCTTCCCCAACCCTGCCCTCTCATCCACTGCCTTGAGGCTTATGGGATCTTACTTCCCTGACCAGGTATGAAACCCACTCCCTCTGCAGTGGAAACATGGTGTCCTAACCACTTGACCACGAGGGAAGTCCCAATGTCCGATTTTTTTAATTGGCAAAGCTAAGTGACTCGCCCAAATTTTGTATGATTCAGAAGCTGGGGCTCTATACTTCCAGACACTGTCTATAAGTTTCTTCTGGATTAATCACTGTTTTTCTTTCTGAGAGTTCAATTATCTCCTCTCTGCCTCTTTTCTGCCTTCTCTCCTGGGTTTCTCCGAAAGCCTGCTGAGAGGTTAGTACGCCTGCCAAGCTCAGTTTGTAAAACCTCAGAGAACTCTGCTAATCCGGAGAGAACCCTTCCAAACTGCCAGACCCTTTGTAGGAGGGCTTTTTGGCAAGGGACCCTGGCAAGTTCATGAATCTCCACCAAAGGGACACCCTGATTCTTAAAAGCTGTTCACCATCAGCTCTTGGTGGTTTAGGCATTCAGGTTCAGCTCTGAAATCTCTAGTTTGTTTTGATTTGGCTTTGGGGAGAGGAAGTGGCTACTCTGTTTGTTCAACCCTTTCTCTGAATAAGATAAATCAATATTTATGTCCAGACCCCAGGTATGAGGTCAGTTGATTTCAGAGATGTTTTGGCCCATAATTCATGCAAGTGCTGGATCCCACAAAACAAAATCAGTCTTTGCCTGTACTTTTGTGATGATTACTGTTTTATGGGGCAATTTGGAAGAGCCCTCTAAAACTATATATGATGAAGCAGTTAAAATCTATAAACAATTCCTAGAAAGGAGAAGGCAAGTAGAGAAAAGGGGTGGGGGGTAAGTTTCCAACATCTCTAGTTTTTGGTTTTGAGTCAGAGGGGAGATGTCATTGGCCAATTAGACGATTTGGAAGGACAGATAGAATCTTCTTTGGGCACCAAAGAGAATATAACAATCAAAATTTGAGAGAAATTTAAAGGAGATGTGGGATTTCATTTTTAGGGTGGGCGTGGAGGCGGCTCAGCTCTTCCTGCCACAAACCCTGCAGCCTGTCCAGGACCAGCTTTGGAAAGAACTGGAATCTGAGTCAGGGCTTCATGGGTTAAGAAGCCCATGTCACATCGGCCGTTTGAAACTCCTCCTCTCCAAACTCCTCCTCCCACAGTGAGGTGAAGATATTTGAAAATCACCCCACTGCAAACTCCTCCCTCTCCGGGAAACCTCACATAGAAATGCTGCAAATGACTGACGCACCGCGTGCAGTCGCGTCCGGGCCGCGCGAAGCCCGGGTTTCCAGAGCGGTCACTGCGAGCGTACAGCGGCCTGCGCCGGGGCGTGACAAGCGGAGGCTGGGATCATGAGGCTCGCGGGCTGGGGGCTGCGCTGGGCCATCGCCCTGCTCATCGCTGCGGGGGAGGCTGCAGGTAAGGCTGGCTCCGGAAGCCCGCGCGGGATAGGGGTGAGCTCCTGAATTGGGGGAGCCCCTTGGTATTTTGGGGGGCCGGCGGGAGAGAAAATGAAAAATCATTCAATCCATGGAAGACGTGGGAAAATGGCACAAAGTCCTTCCCCAATGGCTGCATTGGGAAAAGGGTTCGGGGGGATAGGTGTCTGAGGGGTCTGGGAGGGAAACGCGACGCGACTTTCCCCACAAGTATCCCCCCAATGGGGGACCACTCTCCTTTTCTTAGAGCCGGGTACGCTTTAGGAGGACGTACTCCCTCCCAGAGTTATTCCAGGGGTGAGACGGACCCAAAAACGGGCTTCTCAGCCTGGAGGCTCCACGGGCGCTCCCCCACACCGTTTCACCCTCAGGGGTTACGGCGGCGGTCAAGTTGGCTTTGTGCTTCCCAAGGGCGCTGCTGCCCCTCGAAGCGGAGCGGGACTCGTCTAACCTTCACCAAGCTTCCGCCCTTAGCCACCTCCTCCAGCCCCGCCTTCAGCCCTATGGGCCCTCCTCCGAGCTCCCATTGGACGCCATTCGAACAGGCGAGCCTCGAGCCGCACCCCTTGGCCAATGGGAGGCGGTAGTTGCTGAGGCCCGGGCGGCGCGGGGCGGGGCTGGCGCACGCCTCGCGCCTCGCTAGATCTCCGGGAGGATGTCGAAGGCGATTCCTCGGGTCGTTCCGGGCTCCCGTCACAAATGATGCGCCAAGTCCCGGGCCCCTGGAGAAGCTCTGCAAGCATGCCCGCCGAGCGCTTGAGCCCCGCTCGGCCAAGGCCTGTTTCCTCCTCTATCTGCAATGATGCCTTCGTACCCACTTTGTCCTCGGGAGCTTCTCCGACCCCGCCCGACTGGGACCAGTTCGCTGACATGACCCTCAGGCCACCTTCAAGGCCTCAGTCCCTTCCCAGTCTGAAACGTTGCCTAGAAACTCCAGTCCTTCCCGGATCGGAAGTGAAGGGCGCTTAACGGAGACTTTCATCCGTGCCTGGGCAGGGACCGAGAGTTGGGACCTAATGGACCCCTTTGGGGTTGCCTTGTCTGTTCATAGGCGCTAAAATGAGTTCAGTTGAGCTGCTCTCATGACAACATGATAACCTTTCATTTTAAGGGGTTTGAATTTTAGATTTGGGCAAGAGGCTAGTTGGTGCAACATCCTGAGTTATCCAGTGGCTGAGAGAGACATTTGACCTCGCCCTGGATAATAAAGAAATGGTCCTTTTCCAGCTTAACAACCATCTGGGCCTAGAAAAGTATTGGAATTGTCCCATGAACAGGATGCAGGAATCTTTTTTTTTTTTTTAATGGGGGGAAGGGGTGGCTTTGAGCGGAGACCTTTGAACTCTTGGAATCAGTACCTGTGACACACACATCAGTTTCCTCTGGGAGGAAAGGAAGGAGAATTTCAGCCACACGGCAGAGGGTTATTGTAATAATTCGGCCATTGGGTTGTGTGAAGCAGAGGGATGGTGGCTTGGAAAAGAGACAGTTGATGAGCCTGTATTTAACACACAGATCCACTCCTTCCCTAAGAGGATATTAATGGCAGTGAAGTTTCATTGAGCAAGATATGTTGCTTCAGTTTCCTTTTTCACTAGGCAGCTTGAGGAAATGATGTATTTTGGTTCTCAAGGAGGCTCTGAGTCTGGGTGTGTTCCCCAGACTCCTGAGAGTGAGTGGGCAGCTACTAAATATCTGCCTGCAGTGTGGGAGACCTGGGTTTGATCCCTGGGTCTGGAAGATCCCTGGAGAAGGACATGGCAACCCACTCCAGTATTCTGCTGTGTATTTCACTAAGTATCTACTCTGCTGTTAACTTGATGATAGACATTTGTAGCAGCCCTGGCTACTCCAGTTTGCCCCGAGGGAGCGGGAATTTCTTGTCTGTTTACTTTGGGAATGGTAGTAATTGGAATCTTAACTGCTTGCTTTCTTTCCTTTAGCCAAATCAAAGTCAATTAATTGACAGTTGTGTGTAGGGTATCAAATATGCCAGGGACACACCCAAACCCGGAAAGTAGAGTGTTCCCACTAAGTTGTGTCTGCTGTAACAGAGGATAAGATGGTTAGATAGCATCACTGACTCAACAGACATGAATCTGAGCAAATTCCGGAAGATAGCAGAGGACAGAGGAGCCTGGCATGCTGCAGTCCGTGAGATCGGGAAGAGTCAGATACAACTTAGTGATTAAACAACAACTGCTTTAACAACAAGCCCCAGTGGGATTCACTGGTCATTGTCAGGCATATTTATCTTTCAGGGCAACACTCACTAAAGATAGAGCGAATGTTTCTGAGATATCTGCCTCATGCTGTCTTTCTAGGGCATTCCTGCTCATATCTGTAGGGTTCCTCCCCTTAATAAGACCCAATTCTAGATGCCTTTTTTGCTCAGTGCTTTGATTGCCTTTCACATTCCACATTCAGTATGTTAACATCATCCACACTGCTCCGCTGTCTAGCAAGTAACCATGTGTTGCTAAGACACCATGCAAGTAGTCAGCAGTGGACAGTGATAGAAACTGGCTACCCCTCCCTCAAAAGGAGCAGACAAAAAACTACCACGGAGATCACCTCTGGGGAAAATATCTTGGTGGTCCCTCTTGTGGAAAAGAGCACTGGCAAAAGGATTTTTCATTCATTTTCTGCTAAGTCTCTTAGCTTCAGACATTTTTTTTCTTTTTAAGATTTTTTTGGTGTGGAACATCTTATTTTGAAAGTCTTTATTGAATTGGTTATGATGTTGCTTCTGTTTTATGTTTTGGTTTTTTGGCTCTGAGGCCTGTGGTATCTTTGCACTGGAAAGTGAGGTCCCAACCACTAGACCGCCAGGGAAGACCCAGGCCATTTCTTTTTCAAGAAAATGATTCCAAGTATTTATTTTTTAATTTTTTTTTTTTGTCCATGTCTCTCGACTTGTAGGATCTTAGTACCCTGGCCAGGGGTTGAACCCAGGCCCTGGCAGTGAAAGCACGGAGTCCTAACCTCGGAACCGCCAGGGAATCCCCTCCATGTATTATTTTGGTTTTCTTGAACAACCACTATCTTCAGTATCCGCGGAAGGAAAACCTTGAAAGCATTTACCATCTCATATGTGTACTGGAGAAAAAGCAGAAATGTATATTCTCCTTTTCTGTTTCGATAACCTTGTTTCTGATTCCTCACCCGTGACAGGAGAGGTCTAAGGGCTAGAGTTTCGATTGCTTTCTTTTTTTGCGGGGGAGGGGGTGTGTTGCATATGTAATTTTAGGCATCCCCAGTATGAGGAGGAGAAGGCAATGGCAACCCACTCCAGTACTCTTGCCTGGAAAATCCCATGGACGGAGGAGCCTGGTAGACTGCAGTCCATGGGGTCGCGAAGAGTCGGACATTAACTGAGTGACTTCCCTTTCACTTTTCACTTTCATACATTGGAGAAGGAAATAGCAACCCACTCCAGTGTTCTTGCCTGGAGAATCCCAGGGACAGAGGAGCCTGGTGGGCTGCCGTCTATGGGGTTGCACAGAGTCGGACACGACTGAAGCGACTTAGCAGCAGCAGCAGCAGCATTATGAAGAGTTATGGGATGTAGTGCTCTGGTTTGCTTTTGCTGAAATTCAACTGAAACCGACATACAAAACCCAAACCTTGCTTGTGGAACTGGGAGGAAATAAGAAAGAGCTGTTTGTTTCTCTGGGCTGTGGTGTTTGAAATAGGACTAGTTCTGACTCCTTACTCAGGTGGGGGTTGCCCACTGCCGGGACACCCATCTTGAGGTGCTCTTCTGGGTGCTCACCGTCCCTTATCCTTGGCCATATAAGCAAGGCCAGGAGATATTTCCCAGCTGACTGCTGTCGGTAATGGTGAAATCCATTCACTTTTCATTCAGATGTTACAGCTGATGGTCAGCTGTTGGATGAACAGCTGTTCAGGTAGAAATATGTAGTAGTAGGGTCTTCTTGTTGGTAGGGTCTTCAGCCATCGATGATGAGAAAATATTTGATTAACTGCTGCCCAGGGAAGGGCTCATTGGTGTCCAGGGAAGGGGGTTGTTGTTCTTTCTCTCTTACTTTTGTTATTACTGTAATTTTTATTTTTGGCTATGCTGGATCTTTGTTGCGAGGTCGGGGCTCTCTAGTTTGTGACACATGGGCCTAGTTGCAGAATGTGGGATCTTAGTTTCCCAACCAGGGATCGGACCCAGTGCCCCTGCATTGGGAGTGCAGAGTGCAGAGGACCACCAGAGAAGATCCTCCCTGGGATTTCTTTGGAAGGAATGATGCTAAAGCTGAAACTCCAGTACTTTGGCCACCTCATGCGAAGAGTTGACTCATTGGAAAAGACTCTGATACTGGGAGGGATTGGGGGTAGGAGGAGAAGGGGACGACAGAGGATGAGATGGCTGGATGGCATCACTGACTCGATGGACGTGAGTCTGAGTGAACTCCGGGAGTTGGTGATGGACAGGGAGGCCTGGCGTGCTGCGATTCATGGGGTCGCAAAGAGTCAGACATGACTGAGCGACTGAACTGAACTAAATTGAAGATGGTTTAATGATTCTAGCCTTTCCAGTAGGGTTTCCCTGGTGGCTCAGATGGTAAAGAATCTGGCTGCAATGCAGGAGACCTGGGTTTGATTCCTGGGTCGGGAAGATCCCTTGGAGAAGGAAATGGCAACCCCCTCCAGTATTCTCGCCTGGAGAATCCTATGGACACAGGAGCCTGGTGGGGTAGAGTTCACGGCGTTGCAAAAGAGTTGGACACGACTGAGCGACTAACACTTTCATTTTTGCACTTTCAAGATGGTTTAATATTTTTAGCCTTTCCAGTAGCACATTCTGCGTGTGAGATGGTTCCTTGGGCAAAGTGGATTAGCAATGATTGAAACTGCCATCTCCTGGCTGGGAGAGCAGATGGCGAAGTTCCTCCTCCAGAATCCTCCTCCTCTGTAGAGAATGCCCCTTGCCTGAACTTCCTTTTTTTTTTTTTTTAACTTTTTTTTATGAGAGTCCTGGAATTCTGATTGCTTTTTACCCACCCCATGTGGGAAGCCAAAAATGAGTCATTTCCTTTTTCAGGCATAATCACGATTCAGCTGTGAGTCAGTGGGGGTGGGGTATATTGCAGAGGCACCTCAGAGGGCGATGTCCTGTCTTGGATCAGTAGCTGGGCTACATTATCAGTCTATCTTCTGATAGCGGCAGGTAGAGCTCAGCTCATTTGAATCTCCTGAGCTCTCCACTGGGGTTACCTCCAGCCTGGTCTCTTTGTAAGTTCAATTACCAAGTTCTGTTGATGCTTCTAAACACTCCTTGTATGTATTTCTCTCTTTATCACCTATAGTCTCCTCCACCCCTCCACTCATCGCTCTCTTAATCTCACCCGACTGTTCCTCTGGGCAGGAACACTGGACAATGAGCTTTGAAGACCCAGAATTTGTTTCTTTTGAATTAAAGGTGCAATTGACATACTATAAAATTGACAGATAAGAGTTCAGTGAGTTGTGATAGACATCTACTTCCGTGTAGCCACCTCTCATTAGGACCTAAAGGACTTCTCTCCCCCCAGGAAGTTCCCGGCTCTCTTCAGCTTACTCACCTGCCAGACACAGACAAGAGGCACCTCTAATCTGATTTCTGTTATTTCGAAAAGTGAAAGTGTTAGTCACTCAGTTGTGCCGACTCTTTTCAACCCCATGGACCCACCAGGCTGCTCTGTCCATGGGATTCTCCGGGCAAGAATACTGGAGTGGGTTGCCATTTCCTTCTCCAGGGTATTTTCCTGACCCAGGGATCAAACCGTGTCTCCTGCATTGCAGGCAGATTCTTTACTTCTCAGCCACCAGGAAAAGCCCAGTTTCGACCATTATCGGTTAGTTGTGCCTGAGCTAGAACGGCACATGAATAGTATGTACTCGAGCAAAAGAAACCGGACAGGGAATTCCCTGACTGTCCAGTGGTTAGGACTCCGAGCTTCCACTGTAGGGGGCAGAAGCTTGATTCCTGGTCGAGGAATTAAGATCCCACAAACCACACCGCTCAGTGGGGGAAAAAAGGCTTTGGACCTTTTTTAACTTGACATTGTTATACATCTGTGTTAATAATTCTTCTGGGTCCCGGGGACTTTGCACTTTAAAATTTGACAGATTCTGCCCTGTTGCCCTCTGAAGAGATGGAACTAGAAGAGTTCCACTTTTCCAAAATCTTTGCCCAGTAGTAATATGATGGACCTGTCTCTGATTGGGGCATAACAGCTCAACAAATCTTGTTTTGACTCAGGCCTTGGGCTCTGATGGTTTCACGCTGAAAGGAAGAAAAAGACATTCCTTACTCTCCAGGAGTTTAAATCTAGGCTGGGGGACTCGGTAAACAAACGCTTTCGATCTTGTATGTTAGGAGTGAGAAATGGGTGTTTTAAGAGCTCTTGCATGCGTGCATGCTAAATCACTTCCAGTTGTGTCCAACTCTTTGCAACCCCATGGACTGTAGCCTGCCAGGCTCCTCTGTCCATGGGATTCTCCAGGCAAGAATCCTGGAGTGGGTTGCCATGCCCTCCTCCAGGAGATCTTTCTGACCCAGGGATCGAACAGTGACTCTTACCATCTCCTGCATTGGCAGGTGGGTTCTTTACCACCAGCGCCACCTGGGAAGTCCACAGGCTGCTAAACCCAGTTTCGGGGAAGGTTAGCTTCGAAGCTGAACTGTTAGCCAAGCAAAGAGGAGGGAGTTAGGAGGGGGCATTGTACCAGAAGGGACTGCAGAGGTTTGGGATCTGAGGTTGTGAAATTTTTTTTTACCAGATCCAGCATGTTCTCCTTAATATAATTATTTGTCGTATAACTATGCTATCATCTGGTGTACATTAAAAACCATAATTATACAGAAAACCAGATATGTTAAAAAGGTGAGATAAAAATCGAACACACATTTTAAAATATCTTGTTATTTGCGATGGCTTCCTACTATAGTTAAAAATCTCAAATCATGATGTAGTGAGGGCAAGGTTTTTTTTTCCTTTATATCTCTATATATGAAGTAACATGTATATATATATAGTAAAGTATATTTGATTTACAATGTTGTGTTAGTTTCAGTGATTCAGATTCTTTTTCAGTTTCTTTTCCATTACACATTATTACAAGATAATTGAGTATATAGTTCCCTGTGCTACACAGTAGGTCTTTGTTGGTTATCTATTTAATATATAGTAGCGTGTATGTGTCCATCTCAATTTCCTAATTTATCTGTCCCTCACTTCTTTCCTCTTTGACAACCATAATCTGTTCTCTGTCTGTGGGTCTAATTTCTGTTTTAAATCAGTTCATTTGTATCCTTTTTTTTAAGATTCCACATATAAATGATATTGTATAATATTCATCTTTCTCTACCTGGCTTACTTCACTTAGTATGATAATCTCCAGGTTTATCCATGTTGCTGCAAATTGCATTATTTCGTTTTTTTTTTAATTGCCGAGCATTAAGGGCAAGGCTGATGATTAGCAATTGGATACAGGGAGCCATACTTCAAAGAGTGCCTTTGATCATTCTTATTTTTATGGCTTGACCTTCCACCATATCTAATTAGGTCCGTTTTTATCTTGTACGTTGAGATTAAGAGGGGCAAAATGCTCACTAGTAGGAATCAACTTGTCAGTGCCACTCTCTAAGGTCGTGAACTTTGCACATTTACTTTCACTCACAGCTCATTAACTTAAACTTGGTCCCATGGCCACACCTGGCTGCAAAGGAAGCTGGGAAATTATAGATCCTCCCTTGGGTAATATGCTCAGTTAAAACTTGAAGGTCTCAAACTTCCCTGGTGCTCCAGTGTTTAAGAATCCACCTTACAATGCAAGGGACATTGGTTGGAGCCCTGGTCTAGGATGATCCCACATGCCACGGAGCAACTAATCCTGTGCACCACATCTACTGAGAGTTTAAAGAGAATGTATATGCGTGCGTGCTCAGCCATGTCCAACTCTTTGCCATCCTATGGACTGTAGCCCACCCAGCTCCTCTGTCCATGGGATTCTCCAGGCAAGAATACTGGAGTCGGTTGCCATTTCCTCCTCCAGGGGATCTTCCCGACCCAGGGATCAAACCCAAGTCTCCTGTGTCTCGTACATTGCAGGCATATATTCTTTACCATCTGAGCCACCCGGAAAGTCCACTTAAAGAGAATATCAAGGAGGAAAAATCTGAATACATAAAAAGACACAAAGCATGTAAGATCTTGAATCTTCTCCCATATGCAGAATGAAGGAAGAAGAGACTTCTTGCATGAGAAGAATCATTCAAGGATCAAGGATCTTTTTGTCTGGAAGTTTCTCCCAGGAATGAACTAATTCTGGAGACATAGTTTCTGCCTTGTGCACCAAGAGTTCATTAATTGCCTTTGTGCAAAATGAGCAAATGAATACATTTTGTGCAAACTATTAAACTTTTTTTTTGTTTGTTTCGGTCAACATTCAAAATAAAGTGATAAAAGAAAAACTTTCTTCTTACGAACGTAGTGAAAAATATAATAAACGTAGCCATCAGCCCGAACTTATATTTTACATATCATTTGCCTTCAGAATATCTGCCTCATGAGGAAATTTCTGCTAGCTTCTTCTTTCTTGGTCTTATTTCCTTATCCTGAGATAAACTGGATCATAATTTTTATTAACTGTGTTACTTTAGATTATGAAGGGGATCAAAGTCTATATTTAAAGATTAAAGGAGTAATACCAATTTTATTACCAACTAATAAAAGTTTATTGGAAACCTGGTGTGCTGCAATCCATAGGGTCCCTGAGAGTCTGACACAACTGAGTGGCTGAAATGACTGACCCACTCCAATATTCTTCCTGGAGAATTCCATGGACTGTATAGTCCATGGGGTCACAAAGAGTCGGAATGAGCAACCTTCACAGTAAAAGTTTGCTTTGATCATAGCTCACACGTAACAATGCACCTGAATCAAAGCATGATACCTAAATCTAAATGCAGTCAGTATTATTTTGCTCTCTTTGTGTGCTTGGTCGCTCAGTCGTGTCTGACTCTTTGCAACCCCGTGGACTGTAGCCCTCCAACCTCCTCTGTCCATGGGGATTCTCCAGGCAAGAATACTGGAGTGGGTTGCCTTGCCCTCCTCCTGGGAATCCTCCCCACCCAGGGATCATACCCAGGTCTCTCAAATTGCAGGCAGATTCTTTACCATCTGAGCCACAAGGTGTAAAAGTCATATATTTTAGAGGGGCTTCCCTGGTGGCTCAGGAGTAAAGAATCTGCCTGCCAATGCAGGAGACACAATTTCGATTCCTGGTCAGGGAAGATCTCACATGCCTTGGAGCAACTAAGCCCGTGCACCACAACTACTGAAGCCTGTGGGCCTAGAGCCTGTGCTCCGCCACAAGAGACGCTACCACAATGAGAAGCCAGAGCACCATAGCTAGAGAGTAGCCCCCACTCTGGGAGACAGTGAAGGGCAAGGAAGCCTGGTATGCTGCTGTCCATGGGGTCGAAAAGAGTTGGACACAACTCAGCGACTGAACAGCAACAACCCGTTTCTTTAGATCTGAAGTTTAGTTATATGATTACCTTTTCTGCTGGATCTCTGCTGTCTGACCTCTACATTAATAATTTCTCATAACTTATATACCCTTTTTGTGGGGGCCGTGTTGGATCTCAGCTGCATCATGTGGGCTTCTTGGGGTGCACGAGCTTAGTTGCCCTGTGGCAGGTGGGATCTTAGTTCCCCAACTAGGGATCAAATCTGTGTCCCCTGTACTGTAAGGTAGGTTCTTAACCACAGAACCATGAGAGAAGTCCCAATTTTTATCTCTTTAGTTCCTTTCCACCTACTGGAGAAAGCTTTTCAAGTTTGCTGCTGCTGCTGCTGCTAAGTCGCTTCAGTTGTGTCCGACTCTGTGCGACCCCATAGACGGCAGCCCACCAGGCCCCGCCGTCCCTGGGATTCTCCAGGCAAGAACACTGGAGTGGGTTGCCATTTCCTCCTCCAATGCATGAAAGTGAAAAGTGAAAGTGAAGTAGCTCAGTCGTGTCCAACTCTTAGCGACCCCATGGACTGCAGCCTACCAGGCTCCTCCGTCCATGGGATTTTCCAGGCAAGAGTACTGGAGTGGGGTGCCATTGCCTTCTCCCTTTTCAAGTTTTCCTCCAGCTTAATGCTTTTGCAGTCTCAATTTTCCTTCGTACTGTCTCCAATACAGGTTTGTGACATGCTAAATCATGTCCTTTTCTTTGGTAATGTGCACCCAGGTTCTAATATTTTGTCCCCATCGCCCAATGGATCCACACTTTGGACTCACCAACCATGATGTCAGAATCTCACACGGGGGATGAATCTCTTTTTAGGAAGTGTTCTTCGCATCCTCCACTACACTTTTGGTTCACTCAGTTTAGTTGTGGTGTATGTTTGATTTCCTGGAGACCTGACTGCTGCAATAGGATTGTATTTCTGGTTCATTCTTCACTTGGCAGGAAAGAGACACAAAGAATTCGGTCATTTTGTGATCCCAGCCCTAATTCTTCCTTCTCTTTTCCTTCTCTTTAGCGGAAGACAACTGTGGGAGAAACGAGTTTCAGTGCCGAGATGGGAAATGCATCTCCTATAAGTGGGTTTGTGATGGGACTGCCGAGTGCCAAGACGGCTCTGATGAATCCCAGGAGACGTGCAGTGAGTTTCTCCTTGCCTTTGGATGTGACATGTGTCCTAACCTTTTTTTTTTTTTAATCTAAGTATAGTTGTGTTACACTTAAACATTTTCAACGTTAATTTTCAATGTGTTAATTTCTGTTGGATGGCAAAGTGATTTGATGATAGCGGGTGACAGACGTGGTAGAAATTGACAAGCATACTAATGTATTCTTCTATGAATTAGGAGATGGGCAGAGAAGATATTGGGCTTTCCAGGTGGGTCAGAGGTAAAGAATCCACTTGCAATGCAGGAGATGTAAAAGACTCGGATTTGATCCCTGGGTCGGGAAGATCCCCTGGAGGAGGGTATAGCACTCCACTCCAGTATTCTTGCCTAGTATTCTTCCATGGACAAAGGAGCTTGGCGAGCTATAGACCATGGGGTTGCAAAGAACTGGACAGGACTGAAACGCTTAGCGTGCACACAGAGACGATATTATTGGAACTTTCCTTTAAAGGCTCTTTTTTTTTTTTCATTGAGGTTCATGTTACACAGATTAGCCCTTTTTTAAGATTTTTTTTTTTGGTGGACCATTTTTAAAGTCTTGATTGAATTTGTTATAATATTGCTTCTTAATGATTTAGGTTTTTGGCTTCAAGGCATGGGGGTCTTAGCTTCCCAACCAGGATCGAACCTTCACCCCGTGTTAGAAGGCAAAGTCTTAACCATTGGACTGCCAGGGAAGTCCCACAAATTAGCCTTTTTGTGTGTTTGTTTTTTGTTTTCTTGGCCACTCCAGGTGGCTTGTGGGATCTTAGCTTCCCAACCAGGGATCAAACCTATAACAGCTGCAGTGGAAGCTTAAGAGTCCTAACCACTGAATTAGGCCACTGGGGGTAGGAATAAAATAGGAATTTGGGATTAACAGATGCATACTACTATATATAAAATAGATAATCAACAAGGACCTCCTGTATAGCCCAGGGAACTATATTCAATATCTTGTAATAACCTATAATGGAAAAGAATCTGAAAAAGAAAAAAAATATATATATATACACACACACACATGTATAACTGAGTCACTTTGCTGTACACCTGAAATTAACACAACATTGTAAATCAATTATGCTTCGATTTTCTAAAAAAGCCACCCCAAAATTTTAAGTTAAAAAAAAAGTGACCAGTTTAGTAGCATTAATATATTCCCAATGCTTTGTAACCACCACTTCTATCTCATTCCAAAACCTTTGCAACACCTAGCATCTTAAAAAAAAAAATTATTTTTCTGCACTGAGTCTTAAGCACAGCATGCAAGACCTTCAGTCTTCCTTGTGGCATGCGGGATCTTTAGCTGTGGTATGTGGTATGTACTTCCCTGACCAGGGATTGAACCCAGGCCCCCTGCATTGGGAGCATGGAGTCTTAGCCACTGGACTCCCAGGGAAGTCCTCAGCAACTAATTTTTAATAAGTTCTATTAAATTTCCTTCATTTTGGTCCAGAAAAGTGAGCCTGAATCTCCTATCAGAAAACTCTGGGTTCTTCCCTTGCAGAGCTCGGAGTGGCAAGGCGGTCTTCCCTCTGCATTAAGGTTCAGTTCTGTTTCTTCCATAGAGTCTGTCACCTGCAAGATGGGGGACTTCAGTTGTGGGGGCCGTGTCAACCGCTGCATTTCGGGGTCCTGGAGATGCGATGGCCAGGTGGACTGCGAGAATGGCTCGGACGAAGAAGGCTGTTGTAAGTGGTGTCCCTTGTCTGGTGGCCCGTGGACCCTAGCCGTGTCCAAGCGACCTGACTGGGTTCGTGGCTGAGGTCAGAGTTTGTTCCAAACCATAGAGAGTTTCAGACAGGAAGGCACTCTGCAGCAGGTTCTGTCTTGCCTCTTCGATTTTATTCATTATTTATAATTTCTTTTCTAATTGTGTAGATTTTTTAAAAACAAAGTAAGACTCTTAAAAAAAAAAAAAACCACCCTGGGGGAAATTTAAATAATTGAGATCACATCAAATCTTCAAGTTGACAAAATATGAAACCCCCAGAGAGAGTATTAAAAAAAAAAAAAAACCTAAAAAGTGAGTGAGTGCTTAGTGATGCATATCTAACCTTGGTTCTCACTGGGGAACATTTTAAAATTAAAGGGATTGGGCCTCTTTTCCAAGTGTTTTATGTTTTCTCCCGGCTTTATTGAGATATAGTTGACATGTAACATGGTGTGAGTTTAGTCTCCAGTGTGATGATTTTATATATATTGTGAAATGATTATCACAATAGGGTTATTCAACACCTTCATCAGTTTACATAATTACTGTTTCTTTTGACTCTTTAATAATACCAGCATAAACAACAAGGTCCTATTATATAGGGCTGCTGCTGCTGCTGCTAAGTCGCTTCAGTCGTGTCCGACTCCGTGCGACCCCATAGACGGCAGCCCACCAGGCTCCCCCGTCCCTGGGATTCTCCAGGCAAGAACACTGGAGTGGGGTGCCATTTCCTTCTCCAATGCATGAAAGTGAAAAGTGAAAGGGAAGTCGCTCAGTCGTGCCCAACTCTTAGCGATCCCATGGACTACAGCCTACCAGGCCCCTCCATCCATGGGATTTTCCCGGCAAGAGTACTGGAGTGGGGTGCCATTGCCTTCTCCAATTGTATAGGGCAGGGAAACTATAGTCAGTATTCTGTGATAAACTACAATGGAAAGGAATATGAAAAAGAATACATTTACGTATAACTGAGTCACTTTGCTGTAGAGCAGAAATTAACACACCATTGGAAATCAACTATACTGCAATCCAACTTTAAAAAAAAAATTATTAAACTCTGTCCACAATGGGGGAAAAAAAAAGATTGACATGTATGTACAATAAAACCGAAGAAGTTAAAAAAAGAAATAATAGTACCATCAAACCCAGGAGGTGGGAGGATGAGTAAAATAGAGGAGGGAGATTAATAGGAACCAACTTCCTCCTGTAAACTAAATAATTCACAGTGATGTGATGCACGGCGTGGTAAATGTAGTCAGTAAGATGGTGATAACCTTGTCGGGTGGCACACAGTAAGTGGACTTAGCTTGGTGATCGTTTTGTGCTGTCTAAAGTCACTAAGTCGCGTGTGGCACACCTGGAAACTGGCACAGCTTTGTAAGTCAACTATACTTCAATTTAAAAAGTCCAATATGGGCTTCCCTGATATCTCAGTTGGTAAAGAATCTGCCTGCAATGCAGGAGACCTAGGTTCAATCCCTGGATTGGGAAGATCCCCTGGAGAAGGGAAAGGCTACCCACTCCAGTATTCTGGCCTGGAGAATTCCATGGACTGCATAGTCCATGGGGTCCCAAAGAGTGGGACACGACTGAGCGACTTTCACTTTTAAAAAGTCCCATGTCATTGTAAATAAAAACAAGCAAATAATAATAATAAGGGCAACAGTTTTTATTTTTATTTTTGGCTACTCTGAGTGGCTTTCGGGATCTTAGTTCCTCCACCAGGAATGAAACCTGGGCCCTTGGCAGTGAGAGCCTGGAGCCCTAACCACTGGACCGTCATAGAAGTCCCCAGCCATTTTTTGGTTTTGTTTTGTTTTTTAAAGCTGAAATTACCTCTTTTTCATTTTATAAGTACTACAATGTGACATTTAAAGTGCCGTCTCTAAGCTTCCTCTGAACCTGAATGCATTATTTTCAGGGAGATATTTGAGCTGAAGGTCAAGGAGGATGATCACATTTACTATCTGGTATTTCAAAGTCTCCAGTCAGATCAAAATATTCTACTTTACCTTCCTTCAACACCCAATTTCCAAACGTTCAGAGCTGCTCAAGGACCACTAATAAAATGAAGGATAATAAAATTTGAATAGTAAAATGACATGACATGACTCTTTGTGACCCCATGGTCTATACAGTCCATGGAATTCTCCAGGCCAGAATACTGGAGAGGGTAGCCTTTCCCTTCTCCAGGGAATCTTCCCAACCCAGGGAACAAACGCAGGTCTCCCACATTGCAGGCAGATTCTTTACCAGCTAAGCCACAAGGGAAGCCCTTTAATAGTAAAGGGACACTTAATTATAAGTGCTCAAGTCCCTCAGTTGTGTCTGATTCTTTGCAACCCCATGGATTGTAGTCTGCCAGGCTCCTGTGTCCATGGGATTCTCCAGGCAAGAATACTGGAGTGGGTTGCCATTTCCTACTCCACTTATCCTTTTTTTTTTAAACTAAAGTATATTTAATTTACAGTGTTGGGTTAGTTTTAGGTGTAGAGCAAAGTGATTCAGTTACACACACTCACACGTATATTCTTTTTCCTCTTCTTTTCCACTATATTTATTATAAGATACTGACTATAGTTCCCTGTACAAACTCTTAAATATAGGTTCCCGTGTACCTTTACATCCCAGTCCTCACAGTAACATTTTGAGACAGGAACAGATGAGGAAACTGAGGCCCAGAGGGGGCCCAGGAACTGGGTGATTGTCGGCCAGGTCCCCTGACCACTGCCCGGAGTCCACTCACTGCGCTCTGGCCTCTCCTCAGCTCAGTGTCCCCGTCTGTGCAATGAGTTGGTGTCGGGATTGGGGAGTGGTTTCCCCGGTGACCAGGCTGTCCTCTCCTGTCTGACCCCGCAGCCCCCAAGACGTGCTCCCAGGATGAGTTCCGCTGCAATGACGGCAAGTGCATTGCCCCGAAGTTCGTCTGTGACTTGGACCTGGACTGCTTAGATGGCTCGGATGAGGCGTCCTGCCCCACGCCCACCTGCGGCCCTGCCAACTTCCAGTGCAACAGCTCCATGTGCATCCCCCAGCTCTGGGCCTGCGACGGCGACCCTGACTGCGACGATGGCTCAGACGAGTGGCCGAAGCACTGCGGGACCCCCCGCCCATCAGGCCCCCTGCAGGACAACAACCCCTGCTCGGCCCTCGAGTTCCACTGCGGCAGTGGCGAGTGCATCCACTCCAGCTGGCATTGCGACCATGACCCTGACTGCAAGGACAAGTCTGACGAGGAGAACTGCGGTAGGGGCGCCTCGGAAATCCCCTCACCCAGGATGGGGGCTCCCCCGGCAGGGGACAGGGGTGGGGCAGTGCCTTTAGGTGCTTAAATGATTCCGCATCACACAATGAGAAAGTCAGTCCTGGACTTCCTTGGTGGTCCAGTGGTGAAGACTCTGCTCTTCCAGTGCAGGGGTGAGGGTTGGATCCCTGGTCAGGGAACTAATATCCCATATACCTTAGCTCCGTCAAAAAAAGAAAAAGGAATACTGCTTCCAAAGGTCTTATCTCCAACTATAATAAATCCTTGATGGAATGATTCAGATACAAGAAAAGAAAGAGCTAATATCCTGCATAAAGAATATGATATCCAAAGATATCTTCAGATTATATTCAAGGCAACATGGTGTCAATAAAGCATTGACCTAAAAAAAAATACTAAAAGTCGGTCCCATTTCATGTTCCTTTCAGTCTTTCTGATCACATAGAGGACACTGTCTTCCAAAGGAGTTCCCTTTTGAACGCCTGTTTATTTATTTTTAAATTTTATTATTATTTTATTTTATTATTATTTTAATTCAGTTACTTACTTTTTGGTTGTGTTGGGTCTTCACCGTTGCATGAGGGCCTTCTCTAGTTGTGGTCTGTGGGCTTCTCCTGTTGCAGAGCACAGGCTCTAGGCGCACAGGTTCAGTATTTGCAGCACACCGGTTTAGTTGCTGTGTGCCGCGAAAGACCTTCTCAGACCAGGGATGGAACCCATGTCCCCTGTATTGGGTGGTGGATTCTTATCTACTATACCACCAGGGAAGCCCCTCGAACCCCTATTTAATTTATCTCTTGCCAAGAGGAGCAGACTGTAGCACGCTGTATTATTTTGGTCCAGAAAGGATCCAGGCCTGACTGGTGATGTCCAAGCTGTGTGACCCTTGGCCGGGGACGTAGCGTTACTGTGCTTTGATCTCCTCCCCTGTAGATGGAGCAACAGTATCGGCCTCGGTGGACCTGGGTTACGACATAAAAGCACACACACACACACAAACGAGTTCCAAACATTTGCATACTTATTTATCATCTTTTTTTTTTTCCCCACTGACCTCTTGAAATTGAATTTTCACATTGTCAGCATTTTTATAGTGAAATATAACCCACGGGAAAGTGGAGAAAGCATAAGCTTAGAGCTTAATGAATTAGGGTTAAGTGAAAACCTGTTTCAGGTCAAGGTCTAGTCAGAAACATTTTTCATGTTCACAGTTTGAGTCATTGAAAGGGCTGTGTGATACTCAGTAGTAATGACTTTTTTTGGAGGGGGAGGTGGGCAGTGGGCTTCACTGGTGGCTCAGTGGTAAAGAATCCACCTGCTAATGCAGGAAACTTGGGATCAATCCCTAGGTCAGGAAGATATTAATTCCCTGGAGTAGGAAATGACAACCCACTCCAGTGTTCCTGCCTGGGAAATCCCATGGACAGAGGAGCCTGGTGGGTTACAGCACATGGGGTCACAAAGAGTCAGACACAACTTAGGGACTAACCAACAACATCATAACGTACCTGGCCAGGCTTCTATCTAGACTGGGACCACATCATTGCTTTTCTGCCAAGAATGGCCTACTAGCTCTGCCAGCTTTTTTTTTTTTTTTTTTAATATTTATTTATTTACCTCTGCCAGGTCTTAGCTGTGGCATGAGGGATTTAGCTTCCTGACCGGGGATCGAACCTGGGCCCCCTGTATTGGGAGCACAGAGTCTTAGCCACCAGGGAGTTCCCCGATCTGCCAACTTTTTAATGAATTTCCTGCATGCAAGGACAGACTGGAGAGAAATCTATGAAAATGTAATGGTTGTGTTAGGGTGCCTTCCCTTTCCTAATTCTCCACACTTGGCTCTTTCTTTCCCAGCTGTGGCCACGTGCCGGCCTGATGAATTCCAGTGCTCGGATGGGACCTGCATCCATGGTAGCCGGCAGTGCAACAGGGAGCCTGACTGTAAGGATCTGAGTGACGAGCTGGGCTGCGTCAACGGTGAGCCCCACCCCTCCAGGATCCCCGGCTGTGGCGAGATGTGGGGGCAGGAGCACAGTGCCTCCCAGACAAGGGAGGAGCCTCCTGTGTGTCCTCAAGCAAGTTACTTGAGCTCTCTGAGCCTCACTTTCTCTAATCTGCAAAATGAAAACACCCACTTCAGGACTGTGAGATTTAATGAGGTTGGAGTGTACATAGCTCATGAACCTGAGCTCACAGGGTTACGTGGACAGTACAATTCCACTTTGCTGAGTTTATAGTGTAGCAGTTCCGCTCGTGGGAAACTTGTATCTGTGCACTGGGAGATAGGCTCTAGAATGAGCAGAGTAGCACTGTCCTAACAGCAAAGCAGTAGAAGCAACCTGAATGTTCATCGGCAGTAGAAGTAGTTTATATATATATATATATATATATATATATATATGCCATGTTGCACGGCATGTGGGATCTTAGTTCCCTGACCAGGGATCAAACCCACGTACCTTGCATTGGAAGCTCAGAGCCTTAACCACTGAATCACCAAGGAAGTCCCAGCAGTACAATTAATGTAAAAAAATTTTTTTTTAAATTGTGGTGAAATAGAGGCTTCCCTGGTGGCTCAGATGGTAAAGAATCTGCCTGTAGTGCAGGAGATGTGGGTTTGATCCCTGGATCGGGAGGATCCCTTGGAAAAGAGAATGGCAACCCACTCCAGTATTCTTACCTGGAGAATTTGGTGGGCTACAGTCCATGGGGTCTGGAAGAGTTGGACAGGACTGAGTGGCTAACACAACTCTGTCCCCATTATACACTCGCTATTCTCCTTCCTCGAGCCCCTGGTACCCACCATTCTACTGTCTCTACAAATTCCACTCCTCTAGTATTTGACCTTATGTAACTGGAATCACAAATTTGTGTGACGGGTTGATTTCACTAAGCATCGTTTCCTCAACGTGCATCCATGTTATAGAAAGTGTCAGAAATTCCTTCCTTTTTAAGGCAAAATAATATTCTGCTGTATGGATGGACCACATTTTGTTTATCCAGTCACCCGTGGATGAACACGTGGGTTGCTTCCACGCCTTGGTTGTTGTGAATTGCGCTGCTGTGAATAGGGCTGCCTGCAAATAATTTTAAACGGCAGTGTCATCAGAGTGGAATATCATGCAGCTGAGAAAAAAGAGGCTACAGCCCCCGTCTGCAGCCCAGGCGAACTTCATAACCTTGGGGTTGCAAGCAAGAAGGCAATTGCAGGAATTTAACTGGATACAGTTATTAAGACTCAAAAGCAAGCAAAATTCAACAGTAGATTGTTCATTCATACATGTTTGATAGAACTATTAATGAAAAAATAAAGAAGTGGTAATCAAAATTCAAGATTCTCATTACCTCTGGGGGTAGTAGAATGGGATGGCTTAGACCACTATAATAGTTTATGTCGGGGCTGGAGAGTAGGAATTTTCAGCTCTGCAGGCCATAGTCTCAATTACATCTGCTTGACTCTGCTGTTCTAGCATGAAGTCTGCCATTGACAGTATGTAAACCAATGGGCAGCGCTGGGTGCTAATAAAACTTTTATTTAAACAAACAGGCATCAGGCCAGAGTTTACCAGCCCCTGCTATTGGTGATATTCTAATTCTTAAGCTGAGTGGAGGCTTCATTATGATCAGTAACTGTTCTGTTTTACCACCAAATACATTTGTATCTATTCTTGCATAAATAATCATATTCATAAGAAGCACTAAGCCACCTCCTGTCACCTGGAAGCCCCTGACCCTCCTCTGTGGTTCTCATAGTGACTCTTTGTGAGGGGCCCAACAAGTTCAAGTGCCAAAGCGGTGAGTGCATCTCCCTGGACAAAGTGTGCAACTCCGTCAGGGACTGCCGGGACTGGTCGGACGAGCCCCTCAAGGACTGTGGTGAGCCCTGGGGTGTGGGCAGCTGGTGGTGTTGAGGGTGGGGTCCACCACATTGAGACGTGGGTGCTGTGGTGCTGTGAGGGGCCAGCCCTGCCCAAGCCCACAAGTGCTGTGACTCTGGGGCTAGACAGATGTTAGTGGGGAGCCTGGGGAAAAGTGGATTGGCTTCTAAGCCTCAGTTTTCCCATCTGTAAGATGGGGCAGTAACTTCCCAGACATCCTAGGGCCGCTGGGGATCAGGTGTTGCAAGTATTTTCAGCAGCACTTTGACCCATGATTTGGACTTTCCAGTCCGTAGGGTCTCTGTCGCAGCTCTTCTACTTGGCCTTTGTAGCAGGAGAGCACCCACCCAAGCCCATACACGTGCATTTGAATGCTTAGGGCCATGCTCCAATATTCTATTATGGATACAGACACTCAAATTTCATAGAACTTTTGAAATATTTTGCTTTTGATTCTTATTTTCTTCTCAACTATTTTAAAATGTAAAAACCATTCTTAGCTGTCAAAGAGCAGGTTGGGGGCTGGCTTTGGCCCACACTTGGTATAGAGGGTAAGAGCATGGATTATGGAGCCCAGTGCCCTAGGTTTGCGTCAAGCTGTGTGATCTTAAACAAACTGTTTAACCTGGCCATGCCTTGATTTCCCCAGCTATAAGTCTCATGCCTTTAAGGTCATAGGGAGGATTTTGTGTGTGTTAGTCACTCAGTCCTGTCCGACTCTTTGCAACCCCATGGACGAGCTCCTCTGTGCATGGGATTCTCTAGGCAAGAATACTGTAGTGGGTTGCCATTTCCTGTAGGGAGGATTAAGTGAGTTAATACATGTAACTGTAGTAAGTGGTATGTGGCTTTTTTTTTTATAATTAAAATTTTTTTAATTATGGTTAAAAAACCCCACAAGATTTATGGATTTACCGTTTTTAGGTGTTCATGTTTTAAGTACAGTCGCAGTGCGTAACCATGACCACCATCCATCTCCAGAACTATTTCATCTTGCAGAACCGAGTCTCTGTCTCCACCGAACACTAACTCCCCCTCCCCCAACCTCTGCACCCACCCTCCTACCTTCTGTCTCTATAAATATGATCCCATTAGGGGCCTCATGTGGAATAGTATTTGTCCTTCCGTACCTGGCTTATAATTCACTCACTATTACACCCTCATAGGGCTTCCCTAGTGGCTCAGCTTGCCATTGCAGGAGACTCAGGTTCCATCCCTGGGTTGGGAAGATCCCCTGGAGGAGGAAATGGCAACCTACCCCAGTATTCTTGCCTGGGAAATCCCATGGACAGAGGGGCCTGGTGGGCTACAGTCTATGGGGTTGCAAAGAGTGGGACAAGAATTAGCGACTAAACATCGACAACATCCTTGTGGTTCATTCATGGTGTCACGCATAACAGTGGCTCTAAGACCTCTTAGGAATCATGGCAACTTCACCAGCAGTCATCATGTTGGTTATGATGAGGTAGAAATTGTGCAGGATGTTGGGCGAGAGGTGGCTGGAGGCCAGAGTGTGACCGGTGCCCCTCCTGCATCTGGCACAGGAACCAACGAGTGTCTGGACAACAAGGGCGGCTGCTCTCACATCTGCAATGACCTCAAGATCGGCTACGAGTGCCTGTGTCCCGAAGGCTTCCAGCTAGTGGGCAAGCACAGATGTGAAGGTAATTCCCAAGCCCCCGGCCCTTTCCTTGGAAGAAGAGGGGATCAAAGCCTCAGCCTCAATTTTCCCATCTGTTAAGTGGGTGCAAGTACCATTTCCTCCTCACAGGGCTGGTAGGAGGCCAGGTGCTTGAACCAGCTGTTGCCAGCTTGGCCCTTGGGGAGCACTTGCTTTTGGCCTTTGGGGATTAATAATTAAGAAAGAAATCTCAGTTGATGCAACTTCGCCCAGTTGACTGTGCCCTAAAGTGAATGGTGAGGTTGGGGTTAGAGATCATGCTTGGCCATTTTCAAGATTTTGGTGATCAGGGACTTCCAGTGGCTCAGACCTCATGCTCCCAAAGCAGGGGGCCTGGGTTCGATCCCTGGTCAAGGAACTAGATCCCACATGCTGCAATTAAGAGTTTATATGCTACAGTTAAAGATTCCACGTGCTGCAACTAAGACCTGGTGCAGCCAAATCAATAAATTAAAAAAAAAAAATTGGTCAGAGCATCCTGTCCTGGAGGGTTTCCCGAGAGGGGATGGGTTGTCCGCCATTTGCCACAGGGAGGCATGGCTGTTGGTCAGAGCCCATGGTTCCATCTGCGCCCTGCTGGAAAGATGCTCCAGTTCTCTCTGTGTCCCAACTCTCAGATATCGATGAGTGTCAGAACCCTGACACCTGCAGCCAGCTCTGCGTGAACCTAGAGGGCAGCTACAAATGCGAGTGCGAAGAGGGCTTCCGGCTGGAGCCCCTCACCAAGGCCTGCAAGGCTGTGGGTAAGTGCAGGGAGGTGGCAGGAGGGGGAGGCCATATGGTGGGACTTTCATCATCCTGTGGACAGAGGAGCATGGCAGTCTACAGCCCATGGGGTCAAAAAGAGGACTAAATCAACTTAGCATGCAATGAAACAAATAGACATCACTGAGTTTCTTTTACCTGAAGTTTAGGTTAGAACTGCAGTGATTCTTAGAAGCACCTAAATCCGGGGATCCCATGTTTCTGGAGGTTGGGGTCCCTTCCACTCCGCTGAACCGCCCCCCTTCCCGGCTCCCCAGGCACCATCGCCTACCTCTTCTTCACCAACCGCCACGAAGTCAGGAAGATGACTCTGGACCGAAGCGAGTACACCAGCCTTATCCCCAACCTTAAGAACGTGGTCGCCCTGGACACAGAGGTGGCCAGTAACAGGATCTACTGGTCTGACCTGTCCCAGAGGAAGATCTACAGGTGAGCCTGCCCGCCTCCCAGCCGCACGCAGCCCCAGTCCCTGAGTGGACGGAGGGCACCCGGAGCTGACACTCTCCTCTTCCTTCTCCTCTCCCCTCAGTGCCCAGATCGACGGAGCCCCCGGCTTCTCCTCCTACGACACCGTCATTGGCGAGGATCTCCAGGCCCCCGACGGGCTGGCGGTGGATTGGATCCACAGCAACATCTACTGGACCGACTCCATCCTAGGCACCGTCTCCGTGGCTGACACCAAAGGCGTGAAGAGGAAGACGCTCTTCCAGGAGGAAGGCTCCAAGCCACGGGCCATTGTGGTGGATCCCGTCCATGGGTATGTATTCCTAGGGCTGGGGTTCACAAATGGATTAGAGCTCCAGATGGGGGGAGGTTTGGGCTTAGGTAGACCAGATGACCAGACCAGACCAGATTAGCTTTTTGTTTGTTTGTGGCTTTTTTTTGGGGGGGGGGCACAGGTTTTTCTTTATGTCTTTATTTATTTTCGGATGTCCGGCTCTTCATTGTTTTGCACAGGCTTTCTCTAGTTGTGGGGCACAGGCTTCTCACTGTGGTGGTTTCTCTTGTTTTGAAGCACAGGCCGTGTGGGCTTCAGTAGTTGAGGTTCCTGGGCTCTAGAGCTCAGGCTCAGTAGTTGTGGCACAAGGGTTTAGTTAACTCCGAAGCATGTGGGGTCTTCCCACGTCCCCTGCACTCTCAGTGGGAGGGGGGTCCGTCATGGTAGGAATTTTATCATCTGAACTTTGCACAGAATGGGGGATGTTTGCTACATCCCCAAGACCTCTCCCAAATGAACACACAGCCCAGTTAGCATGAAAACAAGAGAGACAATGTCGTTAAGAAATACTGAACACTTAAAAAAAACAAAAAAAACAAAAAAAGCCCCGTACACACTTCAGGCCAGCATTAGCCAAACAACAATTTTTGCAAACGAAGTGAAGGTCGCCACCCTGTGGCACGCCCCCTGCAGGTGGGACCAGGCTGACTCAGCAGCTCCAGTGCCCACAGGGACCCCTGTGAAAGCATGGTCTCGTCCCAAGTACCATGCCCTGCAGAGGACACCTGCTCCAGCACATGACATGTGTGTCTGGGAGGGTCTCTGGGGCTGGGAATTTCACAGCCCCAGGATGGGCAGCCTGTTCTGGCTGCAGTCATTGGTGGAGAGGGAGCAATGGGCCTCAGAGAGAAAAGGTTGGCGAAGCCACACTTGGCTGTGCTAGCACGGTGTCCACGGCTCAGATTGGAGGGACCCTAGGATGAAAGTGGGCCCAGCAGGCCTTCATCCAAGACTAATGCCCTCATTTGGTGGAGGGCCATCGGTCTATCCAGATGCCAGGAGAGAGAGACCCTCCCAGACACACACTCCACTTAGACTTGTATCACTTGCTCTGCCCTTATATTTCTCCCCCTAAACAGCAGGGACCACCACCTGACTCTTCCATTTGGTCTATGAGTTTCCTTTCCTTTGGCCTGATGGGCCGTGATTTATTTAAACTGCTCTCCAGCACATGGAAATTTAAGTTTTTCTCCCCTGCCTCATACAAAGTAGCCAGAATAGCTTTGAATGTCTTTGAACATGAGTCCTTGCAATTTATCTGCAGGATAACATACACTTAACCTGGTGGTCCAGTGTTGATACTCTGTGCTCCCAACGAAAGGGGCATGGGTTCAATCCCTAATCGGAGAACTTAGATCCCACATGCTGCACAGCCTTAAAAAAAATAATAAGAATAAATAAATAAATTTGTACTTTACCAAAACAAATTTATAAAAGCCCTCAGGCTCAGAAAGCAGTGTTCAGAGAGCGGATTCCAGTGCCCCAGTCCCAACACTGGAATGAAAACCTCCCTTTGTTCTCCAAGGTCTCTGAATCTTGCCAGGTCTCACCAGGTTGCAGGCCCTGGAACCGGCAAGGTTGGTGGGGTTTAGTCCCTAAGTCGAGTCTGACAAGCTCCTGACAGTCCATGGAATTCTCCAGGCAAGAATACTGGAGTGGGTTGCCATTTCCTTCTCCAGGGGATCTTCCCCACCCATGGATCAAACCCAGGTCTCCTGCACTGCAGGCAGATTCTTTACCAACTGAGCCACCAGGGAGCAGCAAGGTTAAGTTAGGGGACCAGAAAGAACCCATCCAGGGCCTCCCCCAGTAGGGACTGTAGGGGCGGGGCGGGGGGTTCCTGGCCTGGCTGATGCCAGGGAGAGAGCAGCTCTTCCGGTGGTCACAACTTCCCTCTCTGATGTCCCCCTGTCTGTCCTTCCCGCTGCCTCCCCAGCTTCATGTATTGGACTGACTGGGGCACCCCTGCCGAGATCAAGAAGGGGGGCCTCAACGGCGTGGACGTTTACTCGCTGGTGACCGAGGACATCCAGTGGCCCAATGGCATCACTCTAGGTACACTGGGGGGACAGTAGTCCTTGGTGTCAGGCAGGGTCTGGAGGAGAGATGACCAGGGGGCTCCGTGAGAGTGTCGAACTGGAAACTCACCTCCCCTCTCCCCACACCACACCTGCATGCGGTTCGGGTGGGAGGCGGATGTGGATCTGAATGTCTTTCCCAGGCGCTGGGTCCGGTTGGGTGGGGGGTTGGTTCCCTCCTGAGAAGAGCAGGATACCCAAGCCCCACGGCCCGGGCATTGCCTGTGACCTTTCCTTGCCCCCACTGTGGGTTCTAGATCTTTCTGGCGGCCGCCTCTACTGGGTCGACTCCAAACTGCACTCCATCTCCAGCATCGATGTCAATGGGGGGAACCGGAAGACCGTGCTGGAGGACAAGAAGAAGCTGGCACACCCCTTCTCCTTGGCCATCTTTGAGGTGGGGGCTGGGGGCACGCAATCACTCTTTTTTTTTTTTTAATTAAGACATTTTTAAAGAAAAAAGGCTCTGGGAGAGAGATGGCCAGGCGGCTCTGTGAGTTTATAACCTAAAACTCAGTTCTCTTCCCCCGACACACCTGCATGCAGTTCAGGCTTGCAAGTCAGGGCAGGAGCTGGGGGGAGCCGATGGTTTTCCCCGGTGCTGGGTCCTCGGGGTGGGGCCCTTCCTCCTTCGGGGAGCAGAATGCCCAAGTCCTAAAGCCCCCGACATCGCCTATGACCTCTCCTCGCTCCCTCACCCTGCCAGGCGCACCCCTGTGGACCCATTTGGAGGGGTGTGGAACCAGTGGTCGTGTCCCCTATGGCTGATGGGGATATGTCATATTCCTTATGCCCCTGTAGGATAAAGTATTTTGGACGGATGTTATCAACGAAGCCATTTTTAGTGCCAACCGCCTCACAGGCTCAGACATCAGTCTGATGGCAGAAAACCTGTTATCGCCGGAGGACATTGTCCTTTTCCACAACCTCACGCAGCCGAGAGGTAAAGATGGGGTGGCCTCTCCCACTACCTCCACTTCTCTGCCTGTGCTCTGGAATGTTCCAGAATTTTTCTGACCTCATTCTCATCCTGCCTCCCTGCCTTTTCCCGCCGCAGGGGTGAACTGGTGTGAGAGGACTGCCCTCCGCAATGGTGGCTGCCAGTACCTGTGTCTGCCGGCCCCACAGATCAACCCCCGCTCACCCAAGTTCACCTGTGCCTGCCCCGACGGCATGCTGCTGGCCAAGGACATGAGAAGCTGCCTCACAGGTGGGGATCGGCCTTCTGCCACCCTTGAGGGTCGGCCCTGCAGCCTTTCTTTGCTCATCTGTCAAATGGGAGAGCAAGGCCCCTGGAGGCTGTTGTTAGGCTTTTCTCAAGGCTGGGTACATCAGCACTGACTAGCAGGGAGACGGACTCAGGTCCAGTTCTCTCTTTCCCAGCCCTCTTTGGCGGGAAGGCCCTGATTTTAGCTGCAGACATTAAGGGAGAATGCAGCCCCTTTTTCGGTCTCTGCATCCTCAGAGAAAGTCCCTACTGGGGGCAGTGTGTCTGCGGCACTTACGAATCTCCCTTTTGAAAGACAACGTGTAATATAATAACATAGACACTAGTGGGTTTGTATTTTCACTGCATTTGTCTTCAGTTTTTTCTGTGGCCCATGGTACTTGCTTCCTACCTGTTTTCAGCAGCAGCACAACTCTCATTGGCTCTCAGGCCACAGGACACTCAGGAAATGTTTATTCTTTCAGAGTCTGAATCTGCAGTGACCACCCGAGGACCCTCCACGGTCAGCTCGACAGCTGTGGGGCCGAAGCACACGGCCAGCCCTGAGCTCACCACAGCCGAGTCGGTGACAATGTCCCAACAAGGTAAAGCCTGAGGCCACCTACACCCCGCTCCCTGCACCAGTTCATTGATAACCAGCATCTCTGTGAAGAGACAGAGTGGATTTAGTCTTAGTTCTTTGGCTGACTGTCTCTGGCATGGCTTGTGCCTGTCTGAAGCCTCAGTTTCCCTACCTGGAGCTAATAACAGTGCCTGCCCACCTCCCTGGAAAAGTGGGGATCACATGAGCGTGGGAAGAACCTGAAGTTTAAGGTGTCTGCCCAGCAAGGCCAGGACTAGTGTGAGGCAGGTCAGGTACTCCCTGGCGTAGCGCTTAAAGGGATCACCAGAAAATCAAGGACTCAGATAATATTTTAATGCAATTTTTTTTTCAGTTTTTAGGTTTTCTTTTACACTTTAAAAATAAATTTATTTCTAATGCATTATTATTTTTAAATCAAATAATCAAATTGTGGCCTGTGGGGACAGTCCTGATAAATAAAGTTTGCTTGGTCCCAATGAGGCAGGTTTTGCAAAGTGTATCATCAGATCCTGTTTTCCTAAAAATTTTGCTCTTTTGTTCTTCATGAGATATTGGCATTAATTTTTGTTTTCTTTTCTTTTTCTTTTTTTTCTTGGCCATGCCACGTGGCTTGTGAGATCTTGGTTCCCCAACCAAGGATTGAACCCAGACCCTCAGCAATGAGGGTGGAATCCTAACCACTGGACCATCAGCCAGGGAGTTTCCATTGGCATTAATTTTGATATTTTAAAAAATGCATTATAATGTTACTGGTTTACTGAGTTTGGGGGGGAATCCCTTTAAATTTTGTGACTGAGGCGAGTCCCCAGTTCCCTTCTTAGCCTGCCTTCAAGGTCTTACTCTACCACCTCCCCAGCTTGATTGATTGGAAACCCGCTGTTCACTGATTTGTCCAGCAGAGGGCGCCCGACCCTGTTTTTGAGCAGTCCGGAAACAGCACAGGCTTTTCTGGCCAGGAAAACCAAAAAAAAGCACAATAGCAAGTTTCAGACATTTTTTTTTTCCCTTTCAAAGTAACTGAATCCTTTGTTCCACCATAAAGGGGATACAACAGGAACTGTATAGTAGAGAGAGGCCCAGAACCGTTTTCGATTGAAGTGCCACTGCTTGAAATACCATTTCACGGATGGGCCCATCTGGGGCTTCTTGAATTTGGCAAAGGAGCTCTTTTAAAAGAAAAATTTCTCAAGGACACTGCTGCTACTGCCCTAAATTATTTTTGTGGTGAGGGTTCTTAAATAAGCGCAAATGTAAAACTGGGTACAAACTCTGTCCAAAGCATGTATGACAGCTGGTAGATACGGATTTGAATATAACTGGTGATGGTCATTACTGCTCACTGGCTTATCGTGTGGCTCGGACGTGACTTGTGTGGTCTTCGTAGTGCATTGGCCTGTTTGGAGGCCTTTATATTTTCACTCACACGGGCCCTCACGTTGTCTGGCCCAGGTGCACACATGTGATTATATAACGATGTCACCTCCAATATCTTTTTTTGTTTGTTAGTTTTTTTTTGATGTGGACCATTTTTTTTTAAGTCTTTATTGAATTTCTTACAATATTGTTTCTGTTTCATGTTTTGGTTTTTTGGTGGTGAGGCATGTGGGATCTTAGCTTCCCAACCAAGGATCAAACCCATACTCCCTGCATTGGAAGATGAAGTCCTATCCACTGGCCCACCAGGGAAGTCCCTTCCCCAAATATTTATTAGCTGGGGCCAGCTGGCACAGGACTATGGGTCTTTGGTGCGATCCAACCCAAGCACTGAAATTGCTGAGAATTATGGGGACAGAAGGTGACCCCTGCCCTCATCCACAATAGGCTCCTTGTCATCAAATGCAGGGGCTTCCCGGGTGGCTCATCTGCCGAGGCAGGAGATGTGAGTTCAATCCCTAATCAGGAAGATCTGGAGAAGGACATGGTAATCCACTCCAGTATTTTTGCCTGGGAAATCCCATGGGCAGAGGAGCCTGGGGGACACGACTTAGCAACTGGACAACAACAACAACATCAATGCAAGAAGCAGGTTGAAAAATTCCATCAGTGACCTCTCCAGCCCTGGGAATGTATCCACAAGTTTTGGTCTCAGAGGCCGGCATCCGCCTTCTCTATTGCCTCATAACACGAGCCTACAGGACCCTCTTAAATTCGGGCCATACTCCCAGTTGCCCACAAGCGAGGCCTGGACAGAAGCCAGTCTGCACTGTTCAAGCCTGGGAGATACTCCAACTTCCTTTGGACGTTTGAAGACACTGGGAAGTGTCGGGTGTTCTCTGCATGTTGACATCATATACCTGTGTTTCCCACCCTTTCGTGGTGCATCTGGGCCTCACTTTCTCCCTTGTCTCCCGCAGGCCTGGGCAACGTTGCCGGCCGAGCGGACACGGAGAGGCCCGGGAGCGTGGGTGCCCTATACATCGTCCTCCCCATCGGTAAGCCTGTGGCCGGTCCTCCCCTGGCTCCTTGCTTCCTTCAAAATGACTTCAGCTCCCAGCAAGCTGTTCTGGTCCACCTTCCCTCCAGTAATCAGCTGGCCCCATTGTGTGTCCTGTTTATCACTGAGCAACCCCCTTCCTAGCTTCATTCACTAAACAAGTATAGTTGAGCGACTACTGTATACCAAGGCCATTTCTGAGCACTGGGGACAGAGCCCAGAGAGAAACAAACATCCGCCCCCTTGGAGCTGAGAGCAGAGTGGGACATCTGAGATGTCACAGGGGAGAAAGGGGAACTGGGCCAGGGTTCCCACTGTGATTGATGGGCACTTTCATCAACACCCAAAGGATGGGAAGGCACCAGCAGGGGTACCTCCCGATGAGTTGTTCTGTTTCAGGGCGCAGTTTGGAGATTTCTACTTTCCTGTCCTCACCTGTCAATCATGACTTGGTTTGCATCATACCCACTTTCCTTTTTGAAAAAAAAAAATCCTTTCATGGTGTCCTTTCACAGAGACCAGAGATCTAAGTCCCCACCAGTTGTCCAGCTGTGGGTTGATACACTTGCCCAGGGAGGCCCTCACCTCCCTTGGGGCTGCCCCAGGGTGATGCCCACCTGGCATCTTCCCACCCTCTGGGTACCAGCCAGGATCTTTTCAGGAAACGGCACCCCAAGACCCACCATCAACGATGCAAAGAGGGATCCCACGTTATCCACATTCATGCAGAAGCAGAGTGTGCCATGGTGGCCCCGAATGTTGAGAACAATCCCATTTGTGAAACGAAGTAACCGATGTGTGACTAATACACAAGAAACATGGAAAACTGACAATAGTCTTCTTGTCATGAAATGCAGAAGCAGGTTGAAAAATTCCACCAGTGACCTCCCCGGTCACTGGGAATGTGTCCTAAATCTTTGATCTCAAGAGACGGGCAGCCTCTGACCCAGTGCCTCATAATGCAAGCCTGCTATATACCCAACAATAGGTTTGGGGGGGCGAGGCAGTCACAGTGGTCTTCAAGCTAGAGATTTCTTATACTCACTGATGGATTTTTTTTTTTAAACACTGGGCAAGTATTGTCTTTTTTTTATGTTTTGTGGGGCATTTGGGAAGATCTTAGTTCACCTACTAGGGTTGGAACCCACTTCCCCTGCAGTGGGTCTTAACTGCTGGACCACCAGAGAAGTCCCAAGTATTAGGAAGATTGGAAAAATACAAATAATAAATTGGGAACAAAAACATTTCCCCGTGAAAGGGCCTGGCGTCTGAAGGCGGCACCCCTCCCCTCTCCCCGCAGCACTGCTCATCCTCCTGGCCTTCGGAACCTTCCTCCTCTGGAAGAATTGGCGGCTGAAGAGCATCAACAGCATCAACTTCGACAACCCCGTGTACCAGAAGACCACGGAGGACGAGGTCCACATCTGCCGCAGCCAGGACGGCTACACCTACCCCTCGGTGAGCCGCCCCGCTGGGGACCTCGCCGGCACCCGGCTGTCTGTCTGAGAGTTCCTCATGCCTCCTAAAGGCCAGGCCCTCCTCGAGAGAGGACGATCTCACGGAGTGGCGGGTGGGGGGTGGGGGCGCGGCAGGGCCAGAGGATAATCCAAGGGAACATAGGTCCAAGGGTGAAAGCCGGAAGGGGGACTGAGTTTTTTTGTGGGAGGTCTGGAAAGGAGGGGAGGCGACTTCAGATAAGGTGGCCCGGAAGGCTTTCTTGAGTAGGGAGTGTACGGAGTGCATCAGGCACCACCTGTGCAAACGCCTGTGGCTGAACCCTGCCTGTGGTGCGAGGGGCGCAGAGTGGGAGGGGAAGGGGCAGATGGAGCAGGACGCTGTGGGCCTATGGGAGCACCGTTGCTGGGAGTGAGATGGGCTCCACGGAGCCACTTGATCAGACTCGGGTGCTCACGGGCGCCCCTGGTGGTTGTGTGAGGAATAGGCCTGGGCCAAGTCCCAGAGCCCCGAGACGAGGGTGGAGGCCTTTGTGCGGGTCCAGCGGTAATGAGGGGGGTGGCCTGGGGGACCAGGAGAGAGTCAGGCGTGGGTGGCCTGTGGCCATGTTTACTGCATGTTGGACTGATCGTTTCCGGCGTTTACTGCTTTGTTGACAGAGACAGATGGTCAGCTTGGAGGATGACGTGGCGTGAGCTGCTGCCTTGAGTCCTCTCCCTCCCCCGAACCTGCTGCCAGTCACTCAAAGGCAGCAAGAACACTTTCACCCCTGACCCTTGACCTGCTCCCAACCCTTCCTGAGACTTCTGCACCAAAAGCGCTGTTGGGGACTGCCGCCCAGGCACTGTCTGCCCGTCTGCCAGAGCTTTGTTTTATATATTTATTTTTCTGGGAGGCAGAACAGGCTTCAGACGGTGCCCTGGGGCGGCAGTTGGATTGCTTTTTTTTCTTCCTTTCTTTACACGTGAAGGAGAAAGCCAGAACAGCTTGGGAATCTGTCCTCTCCGGGAATCTCTGAGCTGCTCTCCTTCTAGACACACTCCTCCCCAGAGGGAATGACGGAGGGACACGGAGCCGGAAAGCTAGTGGCTTTGAATGCACGAGAGCAGGTGCTACCCACAGGGTCCCAGGTGGCTGCTGTTGCCACCCACCCTCTAGCCCAGGCCCCACACTCAGGACTGAACATGTTTACTTCTGCCAGGCAAGCCTGCGGGATGGCCAGAGTTGGTCTGCCACCCCCTGGTCAGGATCAAACTAGGGTTTTCCAAGCTGGGTTTGTCCTCCACTTAAGCCAGGAGGGGACCCTGGGTCCAACCTTCCAGGAGCGGCACCCGCTGAACCCTATTCATTCACCAAAACCCTGATTATCCCCAGAGAAAACAAATGCGAGCCACCAGTCGCCCTTAACGTACATGTATTAAGTGCCTGAGACCCCCTTACTTTGTGCGTGAAGATGAGCAGCTCCCACCTCTAACTGTATCCCTCTGTCCGGGAGTGGGTGTCTGGACCCCAGCCCCACCCCTTGCACTTTTCCAGTTCAGGGTCGTACACTGTGTAAAGTCGACATTCTATTATTATTTTGCACTACTTTCCGTTCTGGTTCCCTTCTGGCTGCAAAGAGTCCGGGTTGATGATTGGTACAGACCCGGCCCTTCTCCCAGACCCGGCCCCTCTCCCAGCACGTAGGGAGACGTGTGCGCGGTGGCTTGATCATGACTTCAAAGCCAAGATTACGACTAGACGATCTGCCTACTGTTTCCACTTCTAGGCAGAGGCCACTGAGCCATTCATATCCCCAACAAGCCCGTCATGGTTGGCTGGTGTCCATCTGAAACATGCATGGCAGGTCTGCCCTGTAAGATGTGCTCTGGGCTCGGGAATTTCATGGGATTCATTAAACAAGAATGCTTTCTGAAATTGCCACACATATCATATTTATGACCACTGGGGGCTGGGGGTTGGATGGGGAGCAGCCTCCCATGGAAACGTCTGAGTGGGTTGACTACTGTACAACCACAGAACACGGGCACCCCTGCCGCAGACTGTGAACACCTTTTCTCTTTCTGAAGCATGTAAATAACACCCCCACCACCGCCGTGCAGACAGTGGGGACTTTTTGTTATGTTTGCACTTTGTATATTTGTTGAAACATTTCTCACTTACGTGTATATATATAAAAGAAAGATCTATTTATTTTTGCAAATCCTGGTTGCTGCAAAGATGCCTCGTCTTTCTGTACAAAGCTTATTTGAGCGTGCCGTGCACAGCCCTCTTCAAGAGAATCAGGTTCTGTGTTGTATATATGGGTTGCTTTTTGAGGATGGGTGTCGCTTTTTAAACCACTGTATAGAATGTTTTTATAGCCTGAATGCCTTACTGTGATCGATTACATTTCTTAAATAAAGTATTTGACTAAACCGGAAGTGCTTTCTTCTGCCTTTCTCTGGCTCCTTCCATCTGTTGATGGACAAGACTACCCCCAGGGAGAAGGATCTGGAAAGGGAACATTTTCCTACAGCATCAACACAGGCTGCAGCCTCTAAGGGGATATTGTGCTCAGCTGGGGACCAGCTCTGCTGGGTGCTGAATTGAAGTTTTGCTAAATTTCCTGCTTATTCACTCATTCAACAAATATTGGGCACCCGTTGTGTGCCAGGTCATGTTCAAGGAGTGTGGAACACTGCCGTAAGTGTCTATGCCCTCAAGGAGATGACATTTTAGAAAAGGAAACAGATACAAAAAATTATTTTGAAAGATTATTCTAGAAGAATATTTAAAAAGATAATGAGACAGAACTGACTGGCAAGAGGCTCTTTTATATAAGGGGGTGGGGGGAGGTGTCAGGGAAGGATTCTCCTTAATTTTTTAATTTTAAGAATCTGCCTCCAATGCAGGTTCTGTCCCTGGGTTGGGAAGATCCCTTGGAGAAGGGAATGGCTACCCACTCTAGTGTGCTTGCCTGGAGAATGCTATGGACAGGAGCTTGAAGGGCTACAGTCCATGGGGTCACAAAGAGTTGGACACGACTGAGCGACTAACACTTTCACTTTTAAATTTTATACTGGAGTATAGCTGATTAACAATGTTGTGATAGTTTCAGGTGGACAGCAAAGGGGACTTAGCCACACATATATGTATCCATTCTCCCCCAAACTCCCCTCCCATCTAGGCTGTCACATAACATTGAACAGAGTTCCCTAAGCTATATGGTAGGTCCTTGTTGGTTATTCATCTTAAATATAGCAGTGTGTACATGTCCATTCCAAACTCTCTAACTATTCCTCCTCCCCATCCTTCTCCTTTAAAAAAAACCCTTTTTTCCTGAATTTAATTCTATTAAATTCATTGCTAAGATAGAAATAAATTGAGAGGTTTCACATCACAAATCTGGCTTCATCTTGATAACATTTGTCCAGAGCCATAGACATCGGAGTACGTGGACTGCACTCTCCTCAGTCCCCGGCACCCCTATTCTCTTGTGCATCCCAGCTTTACCTGAGTCTGACCTCAAGGGCATTTCAGACCCTTATCTTCGGGCGTGGCAGTCAAGCCACAGATAGTCCTGGCGTTTCAAGTGGGAAACAAGAATACGGCAGGTCATTGGATAGGAAAAAAAATACAAGGAACTAAGCATAAAAAACTAAATGGGACAAACCATAAGGAGATGCCACCTACATGCCATTTGTATGGCTGTAATTAAAAACAAAAAACAAAAGACTTCCCTGATGGTCCAGTGGTTAAGATCCTGTGGTTCCAAGGTAGGAGATGCAGTTCGATCCCTGATCAGGGAACTAAGATCCCACACACCTCGACTAAAGATCCTTCATGCCCCAACTAAGACCAGGCACAGCCAAAATTTAAAAAAATAAATAAAACTACCATGTGATCCAGCAATTGAAATCAGGGATTTTGATATTTGCACACTCGTGTTCATAGTATTATTCACAAGAGCCGAAAAGTGGAACAAACACAAGTGTCCATCTGTAGGTGAATGCATAAATAAAATGTATATATACACAGTGGAATATTATCCAGCCTGAAAAAGGAAGAAAGTTCTGAAACATGCTCTAAATGGATGAATCTCCAGGACATTGTCTAAAGGAAATCGGCCAGATCCAAAAAGATAACTACTGTATAATTCCACTTATATGAAGTCCCTTGTTCATTGCTCAGTCATGTCCAACTCTTTGCGACCCCATGGACTGCAGCACGCCAGGCTTCCTTGTCCTTCACTGTCTCCCAGAGTTTGCTCAAACCCATGTCCATTGAATCAGTGATGCCATCAAATCATCTCATCCTCTGTTGCCTGCCTCCTTCTCCTCTTGCCCTCAATCTTTCCCAGCATCAGGGTCTTTTCCAATGAGTCAGCTCTTCGCATCAAGACTGGAGCTCCAGCTTCAAGCAACAGTCCTTCCAATGAATACTCAGGGTTGATTTCATTTAGGATTGACTGGTTTGATTTTCTTGCTGTCCTTGAAGTTCCCAGTGCAGTCAAATTCCTAGAAACAGAAAGTAGGACAGAAAGTGGGTGCCTGGGGCTGGGGGAGGAGGAGGGGGAGTTTAATGGGTACAGGCTTTCAGTTTTGCAGGAGCAAAGAGCTGGATGGTGAGCAAGGTTGCACAACAAAGCGAATGTGCTGAATGCTGCTGAACTGCACACTTCAATGTGGTTAAGATGGTAAACTTCAGGGCTGCCTTGGTGGTCCAGAGGCTAAGACCCCGTGATCCCAACACAGGGAGCCTGGGTATCAGGCCTGGTCAGGGAACGAGATTCCACATGCTTCAACTAAAGATCCAGCTCAGCCAAATGGGACTTCCCTTGAGGGTCCAGTGATTAGGAACTCAGAGCTTTCACTACACCGGGCACAGGTGAATCCCTGTTCGGGGAACTAAGATCCCGCGTGCTGCACAGCACAGGCAAAAAAAAAAAAAAAAAAAGACCAAATGCGGGGACAATGAGGCATCCAGAAATAACAGCAGAAGGGGTGGCATTACTGGAGCCCAGGAATTGTGGGAGCTGGGAGGAGACCCGTCCATGGCACAGAGAGAGGAGATTCTAGCCTCTCCCCGCCTCCAGGCCCCGCCTCCCGCCAGCACCCCCCTCCAGCCAGCGCCTCTTTGTGCTGAGCCCAGTAGGACGTGGAAAACGGGGTTCCCTGCAGGACCCGGCCCAAGGGCAGAGGACCCGAAGTATGGAGGCAGTGGGTGGGAAAGGGTGCAGACTGGCTGGAGTTGGGTGACTTTGGACCCATCCGAGCCTCCGTTTCCCCACCTGCAAACGGGGCGATGCTAATCCCCGCCTCCCGGGCTCCGCGGGTGGCGGGTGTAGCGGTGGCGGAGGGAAGCGCCGGGAGCCGCCGGGACTGCGATCTTTTCTGTGTCCACAGGGTGGCACTTCCTTCCTTCCTTCCACCTTTTGTCTTGGGAAGGTTCCAAACTGCCTCTGGGGGCGAGAGCTGAGCGGACCGCACAGGAAGCGTCCGGGGCCTGCAGGCGGGCGCTCGATAATTGGTTGATTGACTGACTCCATGCTCAGCCGCGTGGCAAACCGGACAAATGAGCCTGAACAGTCCGGGCGCGCGCGGGAGGGGCCGGGCAGTGGCCGAGAGCGCTGAGAGGGGAAGGTGGGCAGGACTTGGAGAGGGGGTCTCCTGCAGCCTGGGAGAGACTGGAGGTGATGGAAGTTTCTGATCCCTGGCCTGGGCAGTTTTCTGTTAACGGAGGGAGTAGTAACCGAAATCCTTCCTCGGCGCCCCCAGCGTGCCAGTGAGTGTGACACAGACACACAGGACTAGAGTGTCAGGAAAAATAAGAGCAGACCCTTCTTGGGGATTAACTGTCTGCAGCCTCTCTGTGGCGGCCCAAGCAGGGGCCCAGAGCCCATTTGACAGATGGGAAAGGGGAGGCTGGGGTCACTGGGTTTGGGTCCCAAGCTCCTGGCGAGACCTGGATGCCCTGCCTTTTTATCCTTCAACAGCGGCAGCCTAAAGGGCGAGGCCGTGGTGGTGAACCTCTCTGGGCTCACAGGGGGTCCCCTGGGGAAAGGCGTGGTTGTCACTCAGGTAAGATGAGGGGCAGCTGGCTGGCTGCTTGGAGTTGGTCTGTGGGCTTCCCCAAAGGGGTGGGGAGCAGACTGGAGCTTGGGAGCTGCTGTCCCTGAGGACAGGGTGTGGGCAGGTGACTCGGAACTCCTGCCTCTCCAAGAGGCTCGACAGCTCCGACCAACACCAGCCGGGTAGTGGGAGGAATTTGCTCCCCAAAGCCTGACACCCCAATTGACATCCTCTGCTGCCTCCACCCCCAACCCCCAGCCCCCACAGGCATCTGAAACCACAGCTGCCTGTGGTGAGTCAGGCTGGAGCCTGCGGGGCTGAGCCCAGGTCCGTGGGAGGAAAGAGGGGAAGGCAGGGAGGGGGGAGAGCTGTCCGCATGCCGGCCCCTCCCCCATGGTGGGGGGCAGCGCCCCCCTTCCTCTAGGCAGTGAATTCCCTCAGTGATGAGGAGATGAGAGCGGCTGAGAGTTGGAATTTGAGCAAATACTGGTCATATCACCCACCCTATGGAGTGCAGTGGAATTGAGAGGCTGGGAACAGCCCCCAGGACTCCTGGGTCCTGTCCAGCCTCCCCTCCAGGCAGCTCAGGTTTCAGCTCTGACTCCTGCCCTCGGTGGAGGGGCTCCACCCTCCCCGGCACAGCTGCTCTGCTTACACCACAGCCTCCTCTCCCAAGCTGTGCCTATGATTGGGCGGAAGGCTGGGAGCTTGGGGGTTCAAAGCAAAACCACTCCCCTAGTTGGCTGGGCCTCTGCACCATGACCTGTGTCAAGAGGGCAGTGTCAGACTCTACTTTCCCAAGGCCCAACTCTGAGCTCCCCCACCCCACCCCCGGAATCTGAAAATCCTCCTCATGTCTCACTGTGGACTGCAGGCCTGGCTTGATCCAGCCCCATGGCCTCTCATTCTCTCCTTGCTGGCCTCTTTGCTGTCTCTGAACCTTTGTACTTGCTGTTCCCTCTGCCTGGGTCACTGTCTCCATACTTCTGTCCCCTGGGGGCTCAGGTCTGTCTGGGCTCAAATTACTCTTGCTCCCTGGGGCCTCCAATAGGCTCTGTCTTCATCAGCTGTGACGCTGTTCTGTCACTGAAGGGCACTGGGAACCAGCATATAGCACCTGATCATGGCCTCCACAGTAGCGTGGCTCCCTGGACTGGGGGGCCTGGCAGGTCACAGATGTCCACTGCACACTGCTGAGTCAGGTGGGGAGGCCACCAGGAGGTCCTGGGGCCTTCCTGGGGGTGGTCCAAGCACTGCTGTGTCTGTATTGATCCCCTGTGGTCAATCTTCCCAGCCTCTCCCCAGCCTCAGCCCACCAAGCTTGCCAGAGGTCCAGGTGAGAGGTTCGGCCTCTTGACTCCATATACCCTTGCCTATTTTCTCCAGAAACACCAATTAAAAGCCAGGGTGCGTAAGAGATATGGGTTCAATCCCTGGGTCAGGACAATCCCCTGGAGTAGGAAATGGCAACCCACTCTAGAATTCTTGCCTGCAGAATTCCATGGACAGAGGAGCTTAGTGGGCTACAGTCCATGGGGTCGCAAAGAGTCAGACACGACTGAAGTGACTTAGCGTTTCGCAATGTAACTTTAGTGTTTTAAAGCAGTCTTCAAACATCACTTTCTGAGATGTCAGTTATATGAAAATGTATGAAAGCATAGAAAACGGATTGAAAGACAATCATTGAAATGTTAGCTGTGTTGTCTCTAGGGAAAAAAAAAAAAAAAGCCAGGTTGGCCAGGTGTGTGGATATTGGACCAGCAACCACTGATTACTAAGAACTTCAAGTGCTCTGTTGCCTGGCAGGGCTCTACTAAGTACAGGCCTGAGTTCCAGTTCTTGGTCTCTTTCCACCTGGGTAACTTTGGATAAGAGGCAGGCACCTCAGAGTCTGTTTCTCATCTGTAGAGCCAAGAGTCTCCTCCATGGACCCTGGGGCCCCCCTGCTGGGTTCAGCCTCCTGGGGAGGGGATGTCACTGTGACTTTGGGCAACTGACTGGACCAAGCTGTGCCTCGGTTTTCCTATATGTAAAATGGATCCCCCTCACCAGCTTGGGGTGCGGCTGGCCAGAGAGGATGCCAGAAGAGGAACGGGGTGGGTGTGTGGGGTCAAGTCTCAGTTCTGGGGGCGCCAAGGTTTGGGTTCCATGCTCCCTTCCTGGTGGTAGAGGGGAAACTGATCCTGCACCCCTACCAGGGCTGGCCTAGCATTCAACATGCCCCTAGCCAGGTTCCATAATCTGGGAAAAGGCTGGTGGCTGCTGATGGGCTGGCTCTCAGGGGGAGAGCAGGCAAGGCGGGGGTTGGGGTGCAGGCTGGAGGCCGTGGGCCAAGACCATCCGGGCGTCTGGCCAGTGCTGGGCAGTGAGTCAGGGCCCAGGCATGCAGAGGGCCAGGGCCTCCCCGGCCCCTGTGAGCTCAGGCACCTCCCTGAACCCGCCCGTCGGGCCCCACTGGGCTGCATGCCTCACCCCCTTGCTCACTCCTTGGACTGGTCTCGGGGGGCTGCCTGGGGAGATTGGACATGGCCCCTCTGAATCTTGTGTCCATACAGCCTCCTTCAAATGTCAAATGTCCTTCTTCTTGGTCACTGAGCTCTGGGCAGGCAGGCAATGCCTCCTAGGCCCCTCCCCGAAAAAAGCCACTGCTTGGAGGTGGGTGTGACTATGGCAGGGGAGCAGATCCCTGGGGAAGGGGCTCAGGCCCTGAGCTGGGGCCCAGAGAAAACTTTTTCTGTAACTGTACCTGCCTCCCATCACCAGCTTTCTCTCCCAGGGACTCTGTGCCCATAAATTTGAACTAGACAGAAATACACTTCTCTGCCAGCCCTGGGACCCTCGGCTGGGCCCCAGTCCTCTCAGGGCAGGGAGCCCTCCTGGCACCTTCACTCATGCAGGGGAGCAGGTGGAGGCTGCCTGTGTCAGCAGGAACGGCCATCAGGGTGACAGCAGCTTCTCAACTGACCTTGGCAGAAGACTCATGGATTCCTGGCTCAGGCTACAAGGCGGGGCTTGGGGGGGAGGTGGGGGTGGCAGCCCTGAGTATGTCCGCCCCCCTAACCCCCAGGGTTTTCAGGACAGGGGTTTGCTTCTGGTATCTACAGGTGGAAGCCAGGGTTACTGCCAGATTATCCTGTGATGTCCCAGACAGCCCCCAGCAGAGAGGGACCTGGCCCCAGCACTGCGAAGGCTGGGGCAGGAAAACCCTGGTCTAGGTCGACTTTTGCCCTTTGGAGGCCAAAGGTACCAATGCAGGGCTCTGCTTCTTCTTCACATCATAAAACAACTCTGCCAACCTTGAAAATGAAAACAGCCCAGGAGGGCTTATGGGAACATAGCCTTGAATATGAAAAGCCAGGCCCTCGGCATAAAAGCAGGGCCTCTGAAGTTCTGGGAATCTTGTGAGCCAGATGGCCTGGGGATGCTTGCATTTCAGTAACACTAATAACCCCTTTTTGGGGTCTATCTCCTGGACCCAACAGGCAGGATTACTTGCCCTAGTATCTCCAAGGGGTACGGAAATGGACTATTTTTAGTGCCCATTTGATGTACTCAGGTGCTGCTAGAACTTAACTGTTCCTTCTGCCTAGAAATGTCCTTCTCTGATCAAGAAATACAAATTGTACTTATTGTAAGTTGTACAGAGGTGCACAAAACCAAACACCCAGAGGTTCGTGTAACTGCTGAATCTACTAGCTTCAGGCAAAGCTGTATCCAGGAGGCGCTTGATAGCAAAGGGACCCTACTTCTCACTTGCTGCCCTCAGACAGGCAGGCAGGCTGGCCATAAACTTCCTACTGGTAGTAGTACCTCAGTCACTGAGGATGGGGGTTAGGTGAATGCATTGATTGGCTGGCCCAGGCTTTGGCTGCATGCTCAATCAGTGAGGGTTTATTATGGGTGTTTGTGATAGAAAAACTAAACTAAGAAAGACACACACAGCAGGTTAGCCCTTGCACCCAAGAAGTCCAGTATTGATATCCAGCTCCACCATCATCAGAGAACCAGGCTCGTATCATCTCTAGAGAATTTCACCCCTCCTCATGTGGCAATACAGCTGCCAGGGCTCCAGCCATCACATCCAAATTCCAGAAAATAGAGGGGAAGGGGAGGGGGGTACTCCCTTGCCTTTAAAGGAGAGGTCACATATAACACTTCTTTTTACATTTCATTGTCCTGAATTTAACTGCAAAGGAGACGGGAAAGTTGTGTTTTGTTTTTAATTTTTTAATTATTATTATTTTTTTACTTTACAATATTGTATTGGTTTTGCCATACATCAACATGCATCCACCACAGGTGTACATGTGTTCCCCATCCTGAACCCCCCTCCCACCTCCCTCCCCAGAAAGTTGTGTTTTGACTTGGGCAGTTAAAAGGAGTTCCTTACCAAGTGGAAAATAAATATTAGGGAGGCAACCAGTGGTCTCCAATACACAGTCCACCCTGGAGCCAGGGATGGGTCCCTACATAACCTCTTTGTGACTGGCTCTTCCTTTCTAGTCCCAGCATGAACACCACCCCCATTCTCTAGGCACATTCCCTTCCTGGCCGAGGTCCCACAGCACTCTGGACACTCTCTAGCCTGAGGGTGGCATCTGATCACTTCTGATTCCTCTGTTGGCTGAAGAGATCCTTGTCACCTTCACCTTGGGCACACAGCAGCACTCAGAGACTGAACAGATAGAAAAGGGGCCACACTTGAATCACAGATGAAGACCTGGAATCTGTTATTGGCTACCACAGTGTCATTGGCATGCACTGTTATAGATGTGAAGTTACAGCCCTGGCAAGGTTAAGTTGGTTCTCTTTGATTACCTAGTCCAGCATCCAAGGCCAAAGTCGGGAGAGTGGAATGGGTGGCAGGGGGGCGGGGAGAAAATCAGTAAAAAACAAAAACTCATTTATGTGTCAACATTTAATTTTAAGCTCATCTCACCACCGAGGCACTGACCACCCACCACGGCTGATTCCCACTGAGTGGGGCTGTGTGACACAGTCCCAGAGGCTCCAGGCTACCACTCCGTGTCCACCAGATTCCAGAGATAGTCGCTGATGAACTTCTTAGAGAGCTGGGTGCTGTCCAGGTGGATGGGCTGGGCAACGCTGGGGCCGTGGTGGACTGAGCATGGATGTAAGGAAAGCCAGCATGCACTGCCCTCTCCCTCAACCCCACGACAAAAGGATACTGCCTTGCAATTGTTATTATTAAGATACTTAGAGGGGCTTCCCTGCTGGCTCAGTGGTAAAGAATCTGCCTGCCAATGCAGGAGATACAGGTTCAATCCCTGGTCCAGGAAGATCCCACATGCCACGGAAGAACTGAGCCTGTGCACCCTAGAGCCTGTGCTCCACAAGAGAAGGCACCACAGGGAGAAGCCCACACGCTGCAATTAGAGTAGCCCCTGCTCTCCACAACTAAAGAAAAGCCCACGTAGCAACAAAGACCCAACACAGCCAAAACAAAACAGATGAAGCTTTAAAAAAAGAGAGACTGAAACAAATTTTCATAAACAGAAAAGTAAATTCTGACAGTGTACTTTAAAAAAAATTATGGTAAAATCTATGTAATATTATACTGACCACCTTAAACATTTTCGAGTGCCCTGTTGAGTGGCATTCGGTATATTCACGATGTTGTACAACCGTCACCATTCATCCCCAGAACTCTTCATCTTGTAAAACTGAAAAGTCAAAGTGAAAGTTACTCAGTTGTGTCCGACTCTTTGCGAGCCCATGGACTGTAGCCCGCCAGGCTCCTCTGTCCATGGAGTTCTGCAGGCCAGAATATTGGAGTAGGTAGTCATTCCCTTCTCCAGGGGATCTTCCCAACCCAGGAATTGAACCAGAGTGTCCTGCATTGCAGGTGGATTCTTTACCAGTTGAGCTACCAGGGAAGGGCCCTGTAACACTGAAACTCTGTCTCCATTAAACACTGACTCCCCCTACCCCACCCTGATCATCCTCATCTTATTTTCTGTCCTCATGAAACTGACTCCTCTAGAGATCTCAGGCAGGTGGAACTATATAGTATCGACTTTTTGTGTCTGATTTATTTCACTCAGCATACTATACCCTGGGTTCATCCTCTGTGTAAACTGTGTCAGGATGTCTCCCTTTTTTCCACCATGTGGATGGACCACGTTTTGTTTATCTGCTCATCTGCTGATAGATGCTTGGGTTGCTCCCACCTTTGGGCTCTTGTGAACAGTGCTGCTGTGAACATGGATGTACAAACACCTGTTCAAGTCCCTGCTTTCATTCCTTTGTGGGTACACCCGGAGCGAAACTGGGTCATATTCCAATTCCCAAAAGTGGAATTGTGTCGTATGATCATGCTGTTCAATGTGTGGGATCTGCCACAGTGTCTGCACCGTCTAATTCTCCCCAGCAGTGCCCAGGGTTTCATGGCACAAAGGATACTGCCTTTGATCATCCCAGGCTCACACTCATAATCCCACTCGATTTTACTAATTCGGCGATAAAGTTGAGCCACGTATCTGTGTGAGAAGACAAAAAAAAATAGAGAAAAGAAGTCATTCCAGGGTTAACTCTAGCAAAGATCCATGGGCTACAGACACACACACACACACTCACAGGGATACGCACTCACGTCCCATCTATGGACCTACACAGCTGAAGGGATGGTGACTGTCGTGTCCTCGTCAACTTCCTTCTCTTGTCTTTCGAGATCTGCCTCAATCTCCTTGAGCTCCTCCAGTTCTCTTGTGAGCTGAGTAAAGCAGGTAGTTAAGGATCCCTGGTTTTGGAGGCAGGGCTGCCCACATGCTCACACCTCACACCAACCCTGTGGGCCCCGAGCCACTGGCTCTAGGTGTGTTTCCTAGCGTGAACAGGTGCCTCCCAGGTGGGGCTGGGGTCCGACCATTCGGCACACACAGGAAAGGATATAGGAGGTTGGCCTTCAGGTGGGTATCCTCCTCGCTGGCCCTCTGAAGCTCAGCTTCAAGCTGCCGCACCTCGACACCACCCTGGTGTGCCTGCTCCTTCGCATCCAGGAGGCTCTGGGCCACCTCCTTCTCTGCGGTGAGGATCTCTGCAGGGCGGGGTGAAGTCTGGGCCCCTCAACTCAGGCTCCCCAGGAGAGCCCCGGAGCAGAGGGCGGCTTCAACGCCCCCATCTACGCCCACTTCCATTTGTGGCTCCCAGACCCATCGTCCTATTTGCAAATACCCACCAGCGTCCCACCTGGAATCTGACTCAGGGTATCCATTTCACCGAGACACCTGAATCCATCAGGCGAAGAAACTCCAGTCCCTCTTTGTCCACCTAGTCTTAATGTATGACATCACTCTCCACCCCGTTGCCCAGACAACAGGCCCAGGACTCACTCTTTGGATGCAGTTGGCCATCCATCCTGGCAGGGCCCCTCCTTCCTCGTGCTGGTCCTTCATCCCTCCAGGACCACCCTGTCAGCCCCCCTGCTTTGCTTTGGTTGCTCCTGTTGCCAGTCTGTACTGCTCTCTGCCTTCAGAGTGGCTGCGTCAGAGGCCGAATGCTAAGTCACTCCTCTGCTCAAAGACCTCCCAGGGCTCCCCCAGTGTCTCCAGGATAAGGACCTTCCCCTTCCTTGCCGATGTCCTTTGTCCTTGCTTTTCTCCCGACCACATGTTTTCCCTCTGTTCGGGCTGCAAAGATGTGTCATTAATACGTGCAGACATGCCATGTTTTCTCACGTGTGTCCCTGGGCCCCTGCCTGCCTGTCCTCCAGGGATGCTGCCATCGGGCACACCCATTCCCAGCCTGAGGACCTCCTGGATAATGCCCGACTCAGGCGGAATGGACACTGTCCTCTCCCTCCTGGGGCATGACTGTGCTCTTAGCCATCATCCTGGCCTATTTACTTCTTGTCTCTCTTCTTTAAGGCACAAATTGTGTCTTACAGTCGCTAGATATCAGCCAACACCTACTCAGAATAAATGTGTTTGGAACAGAACATCTGAAAAGATCAAAAACACCCTAAGAAGGTTATTGTGTTCCTTCTCATTAAGTCAGAGAAACCGGCCAACCCAGAGAAGACACAGATGACAAGGCTTCTCAGAGGGCCAGTGTTTGTTTACAAACTTAGATCGAGTTAATTTTTAATCAAAGTGCTACATGTCTATGGTTGTGAAAATTTAAACACACACTTGCACATGTGCACACACACACACACTCCTCTCTAAGCCTCTCCACCCTCTGAAGCAGCCACTTAAACTCCTTACTGTTTTCTCTGGCATCAGCCTTCATATTTCTAAATAATTTGCTTATGCTGCTATTTCTTGACCTGTGTTAGACGGTGCCTGCTGACTTCCTGTCGGAGAGCTGGGGGTCTGGCTCTCTTACGCAGCCTTCCCGCCCCTTCTCCAGGCACCGTCCGAACCACAGCCAAGTCTCCTGGCTGTTCAGTCTAAGCCGTCACTGCCTACATGCGTGCTCTGGCCACGGGTGACCAGGGAGCCCTAACCCACTCTGTACTCTCACAACCCTCTGAGGGCGGCTTAGCCCTCCTTGAGTTTGAGAGGCTATGAACGGAAGTTCAAAGAAGTGGCTTGTCCACAAACTTAGCTCCAAAGCCGGAATCTGAACTGGATTCTTTTTCTTTTGGCCACGCTGGGCAGCATGTGGGATCTTAGTTCCTCAACCAGGAATCGAACCCGAGCCCCCTGCACTGGAAGCGTGACTGCCACCAGGGAAGTCCCTGAACTGGATTCTTTGATCAAACCCCAGCACCCTAGATTGCTGACTCTTCTCTCCTTGTCCCAAATCCATCCATTCTGCTGACCTAGGCAGGTTGGGTTATGTTGATCTTCTCCCCAACCACCCATGGAAGTACAGTTACCGGAAAGGGAGAGGAGAAAAGGAAGAAGGAGGAAAGAGCAGAGGACCCGGCCCAGGGCGTCCACCACGCTTAGTAGTTGCTGTTTTAGTTGCTAAGTCATGTCTGACTCTTATACGACCCCATGGACTGTAGCCCACTAGGCTCCTCTGTCCAAGGGATTTCCCAGGGAAGAATACTGGAGTGGTTGCCATTTCCTTCTCCAGGGGATCTTCTCGACCCAAGGATTGAACCCCAGTCTCCTGCATTGAAAGGCGGATTCCAACATGCTTAGAACCAACATCCAAACTCCTCCTGGGGGCTAGCAGGCTCTGGCTACTGCTGACCTCATCCACCTCTTTCTCCTGGGTCTCCAGGCTCATTCTCACCTCGTGACCTTGTCCCTGAGAGTCCTCTCTGCCAGGATCCCTCCTCCCCCCAGGACTCCTATGGTTAGCTCCCAGCTCATTCAAGTCTCAACCCAAACAACACCCCCTCATAAAGTGTAATTGTCAAAAGGCATTACAAATCCCTGGCACTGAAACCACAGTGGAAAACTCGATGACATTTCCTCAAAAAAAAAATTATATATCAAATTATCATCTGATCCAGCATTTCCACTTCTGGGAAAATACAAAAACAGAATTGAAAGCAAGGACTCAAAGAGATTATTTTGTACCCTCCTGTTCATAGCAGCATTATTGACAATCGCCAAGAGGTGGGAGCAACCCAAGTGTCCAGTGATAAATGGATAAACAAAATGTACTGTATCCATACAATGGCATACTGGAGATGATGGTGGTCATGGTTACACAGCAATGTGAATGTGCTTAATGCTGCTAAACCGGACACTTAAAAATAGTTAAAATGGTAAACCTCACGTTACGTCAACTTTACCACAATTAAAAAAAAGTCTGAAGCCTTTAAAAAAACCCAAAATACCCTGATGCTGAGAAAAGCTGCAACATGAGCAGCCCCCACCTCCACCCCTTTCAAGGGCACAGTGCTATGCAAGCGTCATTTCTGTGAATTTCACTTTGAGTCATCAAAGGGGTGCTTCAGCAGCCCCCGTTCACAGATGAGGAAACTGAGGCTCGACAGGGAAGCCACTGGACTGCGACCACAGAGCTCATGAGTTAAGGGCTGAAATCCTTAGCCCATCACCTCCTGACAAATTCATTTTTCTTGTTTATCCTCTCCCTCAACCCGCTGGAGTATCAGCAGCCCCCTCACCCCAGGGATTGTGTTTGCTCTATTCCCTGCTGTCACCCCAGGGCTGGCACTATGCCTGGGCACAGCAGGCGCTCAGTAAAACATCTGAACAACCTCAGCAGGAAGATGTGGATTATTTATTGTTACAACCAAGTTATAGGAAAAAGAGGCATTGTGAGGTTAAGTAAGTCACCTCAAATCTCACAGCTGGGAAGTGGGAATGCTGGGATTCAAACCCGGTGTTTTGACACTTGAGTTTCAATTCAAACCCTGAGTACCCCAGCTCCTGCTCACAAAGCGGCAGAGCCTGCAAACTCCTATCTTCACCACTAAACCCCCTGGCTGGCTCAGATGGTAAAGAATCCGCTTGCAATGCGGGAGGCCTGGGTTCGACCCCTGGATTGGGAAGATCCCTTGGAGGAAGGTACGGCAACCCACTCCAGTATTCTTGCTTGGAGAATCCCCATGGACAGAGGAGCCTGGCGAGCTACAGTCCATGGGGGTAGCAAAAAAGAGTAGGACACTACTGAGCGACTAACACACAAACCCCCGCTGCTATCCTGAAGCCCATTTCATGAAGGGGAAACAGAGGCTCAGAGGGGACAGTGCTCACCTGCACGGGGAAATAGGTTAGGGGAAGGGGCGCCCTAAGGGAGGAGGTTCGTGACTGGCTTGGCCACCGCTCCCATGACACGGACCCCGGCTGCCCCTCGCCCCGCCCGCCCAGGTCCTCACCTCGCAGCCACTTCTCGGCGCCGTCTTGCGTCTCCAGCAGCCGCTCCACCATCTGCTCGTGGCGCCCCAGCAGCCTCCGTTGCTGCGCCTCCGCCCGATTGGCGCCCAGCAGGCTCAGCAGCCCCTGGCTCACCTCCTCCATATCGCGGAAGGCCGCCATGACTACTTTAGAACAAATCCCGCGCAAATTTAACTGTCCCCTTAGCCCTGCCCCCCTCCCGGAGAGGCTCGTTTCCATTGGGTTGATCCCACGTCAGTCATCAGCGAATGAGGGCGGCTGCTTCGAGTCGGACAAGTGCGCCTGCGCCAGTTCTTCTGTCAGTCACTGGCGAAGGCCAGTCTGCGCAGGGAGGGCGTGTCTCTGCAGGCCTGCCTGATAGTCTTGCCTGATGATCCTGGGCTGGATGGAGAGCGGCTGCAAGAGGTTCAAACTTTCCTTCTTACCAAATTCAGTGCTTGCTGCTTCCAGGTTGGGGTTCTAGGGACTAAGCTGATAACTGCCTCACGTGGAACCGACGTTCTGTGGTGTGTGCATGGAATACTCACAATAATCATAAATAAATAGTCTATAAGAGGCTGCATAGCAAAATGGAGTCTGCAACCGGATTTATTGGGTTTCAACCCCAGATTTGCCACTTACTGGCTGTTTTACTGGGCTTCCGTGGTGACTCAGTGGTAAAGAATCCTCCTGCTAAGGCAGGAGACCCAGGTAACACCCCTGGGTCGGGAAGATCCTGTGGAGGAGGAAATGGCAGCCTACTCCAGTATTCTTCACTGGGAAATCCCATGGACAGAGGATCCTGAGGGGACTACAGTCCAAAGGGTGGCAAAGAGTCGGACTTATCGACTAAACAACAGCAACAAGCTGTGTTACCCCAGGCAAATTGCTTCATCCCTCTGCTCTTCATGTTCCTCTTCAGCAAAATGAGGGTCATCATAGTGTCTGCTTTAAGAGTTGGTTTGAGAATAAATGATCCTATCTACAAAACAGTATTCTTGCCTGGAGAATCCCATGGATGGAGAAGCCTGGTGGGCTACAGTCCACGGGGTCGCAAAGAGTCGGACACGACTGAACGACTTCACCTTCACCTTCACAAAACAGAAATGAACTCACAAACATAGAAAACAGACTTGTGGTTGCCAAGGGGGAGGAGGAAGGGAAAGAGATGGACTGGGAGTTTGGGGTTAGCAGGGCTTCCGTGATGGTTCAGCAGGTAAAGAATCCACCTGCAATACAGGAGACTCAGGAGTGTGGATTAGATTCTTGGGTGGGGAAGATCCCCTGGAGAAAGAAATAGCAACCCACTCCAGTATTCTTGCCTAGAAAACCCCATGGACAGAGGAGCCTCATGGCTGCAGTCTAAAGGGTGGCAAAGAATCGGACATGACTGAAAATTAAGCACTCACTGACTCAGATGCAAACTATTACATTTAGAATGGATAAACAACAAGGTCCTACTGTATAGCACAAAGAATTACACCCAATCTCATGGAATAAATCCTAATAGAAAAAAATATTTTAAAATATTATATATATGTGTGTGTAAAACTGTCGCTTTGCTGTACAGCAGTAATTAGCACAACACTGTAAATCAACTATACCTCAATAAATAAAAGAATTGGCATGAGGGTTAAATAAGGGCAGTACCTGGTATTCAGTAAGTGCTATACAGGTGTTATTGCTTCCCTGGTGGCTCAGTCGGTAACGAATTGTCTTCCTGCAATGCAGGAGATGCGCATTTGATCCCTGGGTTGGGAAGATTCCCTGGAGAATAAATGGCAACCCACTCCAGTATTCTTGCCTGGAAACCCCATGGACAGAGGAGCCTGGTAGGCTACAGTCCATGGGGTTGAAAAGAGTTGTACATGACTGAGCACCCGTCTAGTCAAGGCTATGGTTTTTCCAGTGGTCATGTATGGATGTGAGAGTTGGACTGTGAAGAAAGCTGAGCGCCGAAGAATTGATGCTTTTGAACTGTGGTGTTGGAGAAGACTCTTGAGAGTCCCTTGGACTGCAAGGAGATCCAACCAGTCCATTCTGAAGGAGATCAGCCCTGGGATTTCTTTGGAAGGAATAATGCTAAAGCTGAAACTCCAGTACTTTGGCCACCTCATGCGAAGAGTTGACTCATTGGAAAGGACTCTGATGCTGGGAGGGATTGGGGGCAGGAGGAGAAGGGGACAGACAGAGGATGGGATGGCTGGATAGCATCACTGACTCGATGGACATGAGTCTGAGTGAACTCCAGAAGTTGGTGATGGACAGGGAGGCCTGGCGTGCTGCAATTCATGGGGTCGCAAAGAGTTGGACACTACTGAGCGACTAAACTGAACTGAACTGAGCACAAAGCATTTAAGGTCCCTTATCAGTCGATTCTGAGTGAACTAAAAGGGATTACTATATAGGTGCTAAGTAAAACATATATAGAAAGCTAATAGGTGAGGTATCCAGCTTTTACTGAACACCGTGCTGTGCAGGGTTACAGTACAGGAAAGAAAAACTGTTCATTTTTGTGACGTGTCCCTCAAATGAGGTGAAGACATCAATGCAGCAGGTCATGACCAGCATTTTCTACAAAATACAATGGTGAAAAAAATCAGTGCATTGTGTACAAAAAGCTAGGTATTGTTTTGGGGGAAACTCCAAACATTTGTCTACTGGGTGTGGCAGGTAGTATTTTCCAAAAAATAGTGACAGAAATAGTTCCAGCTTTGCCACTCCCTGTCAAGAGACAGACTTCTATTCTTTTGAACTTCAGCAGGATTTTGTGCAACTTACAGAATGTGGCAGAAGGGACGCTGTGTGACTTGAAAGCCTCGGTCAGAAACTAAGATGCACCTTTTGCCTGGTGCTAGCTTTCTCCCTCTCTCAGTTCCAGGATAAGCTCTCTGAGTCCATTTGCCATGTGGTGAGGAAGCCCAAGCCACATGAACTGTCTCCCAGATAAGGGCCCAGCCAAAACCAGCATCAACCACCAGACAAGTAAGGGAGTGAGCACTGAAATGATTCCAGCCCCCAGCCTTTGAGCCTTCCCAGCTGACACCAAGAGGAGCAGAGAGAGATGTTCCCAGCAAGCCCGCTCAAACCGCAGGTTTGTGAGCAAGATCCATGTTGTTGTTTAAAGCCAGTAAATTTGGAGGTAATTCATGATGCAGTTGTAACACCTGGATCCCTGGGTCACATAGGAAATTTGTGTCTTGCTGTGGGACAAGTGAAAAATCATGAGGACCTCCCTGGTGGTCCAGTGGTTAAGAATCTGCCTTGCAGTGCTGGGGACACAGGTTCGATCCCTGGTCCGGAAAGATCCCACATGCCGCTGGGCAAGTAAGCCCATGTGCCACAACTACTGAGCCCACACTCTGCAACTAATGAAGCCCGAACACCCTAGAGCCCATGCTTTGCAACAGAGAAGCTACCACAATGAGAAGCCCGTGTACCACAACTAGAAAGCTTATCTACAGTTTTGAAGACCCAGCACAGCCAAAAGAGAATAAATAAAAAGATATAAATTCTATTTAAAAAATTTTAAGGTAAGGAAACCACTGAATTAAAAAAATTTTAAGGGAGTGCCAAAACTCTTTTTTTAAAAAATAATTGAAAGTCACTGCTCTAGTGACAAGACCTCACAATAAGCAAATAAATGAATGAGATCATTTCAGTCTGCCAGGAAGACTTGCTTTGAGAGCAATAACACAGGGTCATAGGACAAAATCACTAGAGTTGGAGCAGGGGAGGGAAATGGCTTTAGGTTGGGGGCTCAAGGATGGATTCCCTGAGAAGGGGACATATGAATAGGAACCTGAGTGATGAAAAGGAAGCAAGACACAAGGCAAAGGAAAGAACAAGTTCAAAGGCTTCAGAGGTGTGGAAGTTTAATTTCTTTCTTTCTCTCTTAATATTTATTTATTTGGCTGCACCAGGTCTTCGTTGCGGCAGTTAGGATCTTTAGTTGCAGCATGCAAACTCTTAGATGTGGCATATGGAATCTAGTTCCCTGACCAGCGATGGAACTCAGGCCCCCTGCCTTGGAAGCTCAGAGTCTTAACCTCAGGACCACCAGGGAAGTCCCAGCCGTTTAATTTCTTTAAGGAATGGTGAGGAGGTTGTCATGGCCAGAGAGGAGTGAGCAAGAGATTTTGCGAGTCTTTATTCTGATGCACCAGGAAGCACTGGAAGGTGTTACGTAGGGGAGAGCTAGGCAGGGGATTGGCTCTAGATCTTCTGGAATTGAGAGGACTTGCCAGCAAGCCTGGATGTGCAGAATGAAGAGAAAGAAAGCTCCTGGGTGTTTGGCCCAAATACCTATTAGGTGGTGGCCCAAATACCTATTAGGTACTTGTGACCAATATGGAGAGGAACAGACTTGGAGGTGAGAGAGTGCGTGAAAGGAAAGGTTTGGGGAAGGTCCCAGAGCCTGGAGGATGACTGTGTGGAGCTATCAAGAAAGCAGTTGCTTGGCTGTATGAGTCTGCAAAGACATTTGAGCTGTGGATAGAAATTCAGGCTGTCAGGATGCAGCCAGTATCAGATGACAGCTCTCCTGGGGGAAGAATATGGAGAAGAGGAAGTTCAAGAACAAAAGCTCTGGGATTTCCCTGGTGGTCCAGTGGTTAAGACTCTGAGCTCCCAATGCAGGGGGCCCCGGGTTCAATCCCTGGTTAGGGATACTGGATCCCACATGCCACAGCTGGGACCCAGGGCAGTCAAATGAATTGATTAAAAAAAAAAAAAAGAAGTTCCCCATCCCTTGTCTCATAAAGTGGCTTGCATACAAGTGATGTCACCTTTGTAGTTTCCTGCAGAAATGTCGGTTTCTGGGCACAGAGCTGGGAGCCCAGAGTCAATGCTTATGGCATTGCTCACCATCCTGATGGCGGAGCATTTGATGCTGAGTTTGCTTCGTTACCATCAGCTATGAGACCTTTGTTTGGTGTTAGGGGCTGACCTTCTCTGCGTTGAAAGGCAGGCACAATGCTGAGTGGAATAAAAAAGCGATAAGACCATGGATTCAGTTTCTGGCTGTGCAGATCACCTGTGACCTTGGCAAGTTCTTAACCTTTCTAAGCCATGAGCTAATGATAGCTCTCTTATCAGCTGGGAAAGGCTGTTCAAGAGATAAGCCATTCCAGGTTGCACCAGCAGAGCCTGAAAGATATAAATGCTTCTGTCAGAAAGGCCACTCACTTCATTGCCAAAAAATAAAGCAAGAACTACTCACAGCCATTATGATGGCTCCTATGAAAAATAAATCATAAAGCAGAAGCTAAAGCTTTACAACAGTGTAAAGCAATTATTATATGTGCTTGCATGCTCAGTCAGTAAGTTATGTCTGACTCTGCGACCTCATGGACTGTAGCCCGCCAGACTCCTCTGTGCATTGAATTTTCCAGGCAAGTATACTGGAGTGGCTTGCCATTTCCTTCTCCAGGGGATCTTCCCGACCCAGGGATCAAACCTGCATCTCCTGCATTAGCAGGCAGATTCTTTACCACCACCTGGAAGCAACTATACTTCAATAAAAATTAATTAAAATAAAACAATTAAAAAAATCAGAAAATAACAATTGTTGGTGAAGAAATGGAGCAACTGGTTGGTGGGAATGTAAACTGGGCCAACCGCTCTGGAATAAATTATAGCTATTCCTCAAAATACTAAAAATAGAACTACCACATGATCTAGAAATTGTATTCTCAGGTATATACCCCCCGTGTTGAAAGCTGGGACTTTGTTTGTACACCCAGCACGATTTACAATAGCTAAAATGTGAAAGCAACCAAGTGTCCCTCAATGGATAAATGGATAAATAAAATGTGGTGTATGCAAACAATGGAATTTTATTCAGTCTTTAAGTACGAACATTCTGCCACGTGCTACAGCATGGATGAATGTTGAGTATATTATGCTAGGTTGGATAAGCCAGTCATAAAAAGACAAAAACTCCCCACTTCCACTTACACGAGGTCCTTAGAGTACTTGAATTCATGGAGACAGGAGAATGGGAGTTGCTAACAGCTGGGGGTGGGGGTGATGAAGTTAATGTTTAAAGGGGACAGAGTTTCACTTTGGGAAGATGAAAAGAGTTCTGGAGATGGATGGTGGGGAGGGTTGCACAACAAAGTGAATGTACTTAATGCCATTGAACTTCACAGTTAGAAATAGTTTAGACGGTAAATGTTTTGTTATGTATATTTTGCCGCAAAAATAAACAGACTTGTATTTTTTAAAAAGCCAAACAAGACACCGGGTTTGGGGAGTAGGGAATGAAGTCTTCAGCATGAGCTGGACAAGGTAGCAAAGATGATGAAATGATCCTGGGTGACTGCTTACGAGAAAGAATTTTTATTTTATTTGTTTTTTGGCCATGTCATGCAGCTCGTGAGATCTTAGTTCGCCAAGCAGGGATCGAACCTGAACCACAGCAGTGAAAGCACCAAATAGCAACCTCTGGACTGCCAGGAAGTTTCTGAAGAATATTTTTTTTCTTAGCAATTATCTTTTTTTTTAATTGGAGTATAATCACTTTCCAATGTTGTGCTGGTTTCTGCTATACAACAACGTGAGCCAGCTATGTGTATACATACATCCCCTCCCTCATCCCCACTCCTTGGGGTCATCACACTGAAGTGAGCTCCCTGTGCTGTACAGCAGCCTCCCACTATCTATCTTTTTTTTTTTTTTTTTTTAATATCCAAAAGGTCTCTTCTTGGCTCACAAACCACAGACCCTTCCGAAAACTGACAAGATCAGTGAACCCTTCCACTTAGGAATATACAACATTGCATAAAATTTCTAGGACTTCCTATAACCTCTGAAAACCACCCATTATCTCCCAGTCCAGAGGGAAAACAGAGGAAGTGAGAATCAGGAGACCAATCATCCGTTATAAGCTATCCTTGGGGAAGAGGGAGAGAGAGGTCCCAGGACTGGAGAGGGGAGGGGCTGAGGAGACTGCTCTTCCTGTCCTGGTAACCCAAGGATGTTCACTTTGTTCACTTATCAAACCGCCATGGAGCTGTACACTTTTTTTTTTTTTTGCTGCATGGAGGGTCTTAGTTCCCTAACCACGGATCAAACCCATGTCCCCTGCATTGGGAGCACGAAGTCTTAACCACTGGACTGCCAGGGAAGCCCCCAGCTTTTGTACACGACTCATACACAAAAGGTATAATGCTGCCTCAATAAAAAAATAAAACAGGAAAACAAAGTATTTTAATACTCAGCCTGTTAAGAAAATGTTTGGCAGGAGATGCTCCAAGAGTTGACAATGGTACACATTTCTACCAAATGGGACCATGGCACCCTCCCCTAGGCCAGATGTTCTCATTATTGTTTAAAGTTTGCCTTTTACAATCACTGTAAATTATTTTGTCATGAAGAAAAAAAAAATCAGGAAAATTTTTTTTCTGAGGTGCCCACAGTTGGTTTGTTTAGAACTTTCTAAACAAACTATGACTGTGTTCTGTATCTCTGCAGCCCAGTCTGGTAGCCACCAGCTCTGTGCAGCTACTGACTATGAATGCATTACAACTGATTTGCATTTAAATGGAAATTGCCACCACTGGCTACTGACTTCATTATTGGATAGTGTCGGTGTAGGGCGGAGCATAAGGGCGTTTATTTTAATAGTCTCGCCACTTTTCTGTAGTGTTGAACATTGTTCAAATAAGTCCATGTTTAAAAAGAGATCTATTTTAAAGCTTCACGAGAAATACAAGGACTTCCCTGGTGGTCCAGTGGTTAAGAATCCCCCTTCCAATGCAAGGGACATGGGTTTGATCCCTGGTTGGGGAACTAAGATCCCACAGGCAACTAAGCCTGTGTGCTTCATCGAAGACCTAGCTCAGCCAAAATTTTAAAGATTAATTGATTTAAAAATAAAAAGAGGAGTACAGTAAGACAAACACCAGACACATACACTTTGGCCTTCTCATAAGGTAGCTTTATTAAATTCCTTTACCGTCTAAAAAATGATTACAAAAAGGAATACTTCATTTAAGTGTAATACTGTCTTTATGGACGTACCATGGTCGGAAAGTGAAGTTCAAGGTCTTGAATACATGTGAGAAGAGAGCAGGGTCAGACACAGAACCCCCTGTAACCTACCACGCCAAGCCCAAGGGGTAAGGGCAGGGAGAAGGGAACACACAGGGATAAATATGGACTCACAGTGCGAAGCAGGGGGGCACGGTGGTCAATGAGCTGCTTCTAGAAGCTTAAAATAAACACAGCCACAGCTCCAGGGCCGGACACACAGACACACAACTCTCGTACCGCTTCTCAAAGCTGCCCAAAGCTGTGGCCTCCTGTCAGTGGTCATCCCCAGTCAGCTTGGGTTTCCTTTCCTTTTCCTTTACACACACACACACACACACACAAACGGGGGTGTCTCTCTCCTTTGACCATCCAAGCTCTCTTGTCTTAGGTACTATCCCTTCCATCATAATCAAAGTGAGCAGACTCCATCAGGCCAGGAAACCTACTTTTCTAGGAGAGAAGCCAGCACTTGGCTTCGGTGAATGAACGCGTGTAGTGCCGAGGGCTTGACCCGTCTTGCTGGGGTTTTAGCGCCCACCCTGGTGGCTACGCTGAGAACTGGACAAGAGAGGGCAGGAAGTCTAAAGACTAAGGGATCTTACTCCCCGGTCACAAGGCACTTTTCGAGGCTTAGAACCTGTCCCCCTCCTCCCCTCCCTGTTTCCTTTTCTCTTTCTTTTTTGGTCACAAAAGGAAGGAATGGGAAAGAAAACTATGTTGAGATTCTGAGACAAAATAGACCATGCAGGAAACTGCGTGTGTTGGGAGAGCCCCGTTTCCAGCAGGCTGTGTTCCAGGCGGCTCCGGAAAGCCTGTAGGTTGTTTAAAGAAAAAAAAAAAAGACAACCAGCTGGCCCTTGTTTGGTTTTCGGCAAAGCTCTGTCTCTTTAAGTTTGTACTGGGAGCCCTCGGGGGCAGCCAACTTTGAATCGAGCACACATGGGAATTTTGGAACGGGGCCTGTGCTTGCCAGCAGTCTCATGCCCTGTTTTCCTTCCTTAGAGGAGAGACATTCTGGAGTCTGCAGAGAAGGATGGTCTTGTCACTGGGGTTCTAAGCCTAGGGATGTAGGCACCCCTCTGGGGACCGGATTCATTTCCTACATGTCCAGGTCTAAAGGATTTTCTAGGAAAATGAATATTTGCCAGGGCCCCCCTGTGTGGAGGAGATTCTGGGGAATCGCAAGAAAGGCACAACTCGCACCCCTCGCTGCTGGCTCCCGAGCCCCACACCTGAATGGGGCAGGCGGGTGGGCCGCTCGCAGTGGGAAGAAACAGAAGGCAGAAGAACTGACTAAACCTCCCACCCCGGGTGACAAAGACAGAATCTGCTTTGTGAAGAGACCACAAGAGAATGCCACCAGGAAAGTCGTCTGGGCAGGGGGCAGTGGACAAAACTTGATTATATACCAGACAATTAAATGTAGGGGGGCTGGGTGTCAGGCCACTCTAGACAGTGCGATCCGTGCGTAACAACATTTAGGCTTAAAGTGAAAATATACGATTCCAGTGACTTTCAAATTTGGCAACAAGTAAGTAAGTGATTTTTTCCCCCTCCAACTGTGATTCAGAAATACAATATTTTTCCCTCTTACCCTCCTCCAACTGTAATTGCCAGTTGATTGTTCTCAGCGTTCCTCACAAACCCACGCCTCAGAGCCAGCCACTGGCGCCGATTTACATATGAGTTTAGCTCCAGTCTGTGCTGCGGCTGCTTTGAACCGGGGTACTGGGAAAAAACCCGCTTTCAGCTGAAGTCTCCATGCTGTTGGGGTCTCCCCCTGGGAAGCAGAGGAAAACCCCGATTGCCTTTGATACTGGGACCTTGGTGAATCGAGTAGAGGCTGGCCAGGGGGACAGTTCTTTCCGGGCTGCCTGCCTGGTCCCCAGGAGTGGCACCTTGGGCTCTTCTCACGGCTATTCCTCTGCAGAGGATGACGCAGGACTCTCATCATCTGACATCGGGGCAAACTGAAATGAGAGGCAGGATTCTTTTAGTTTGGCCTCCCCTTGGGGGTCTGAGGTGGTGACTTTGCTGGCTGGCCCTGCGCCTGTGGAGAGTGAACAACAGGCTGTGGTCCCTTGGCCTCAAGGAGGTGACATTGCTGGGGAGATAGCTTCACAGAAGCTCACAGATGAATGCAGTGGAGGGTTCTTCCTGAGTGACAAGGTGGCAGGGACAGTGGCGAGCAGGTGGTCTGGCAGGGTGACGTCTGAAGGATGTTGGGGGGGCACCCAAGGGGCAGGGTGTTCCGGGCAGGGGAAACCGCAAATGCAAAGGCCCTGAGGCAGGAGCGGCAATCAGGCCAGTGTGGCTGGAGCAGAGTGAGCAAGGAAGGGGGAGGTAAGAGTTGGGGGAGGTGGGCTTTGAGGATGACCCCACTCCAAGCGGGGTGGGAGTCACAGAGTGCTGTGAGCAGAGGAGGGCTGTACCCCAACTCAGGTGCTCACAGTGACCTCTGGCCACTTTGGGGAGGACAGTGGAGGGGGCAGTGGGGGTGCGAGCCAGAGAAGCAGTGCGGAGGTAGCTGCAGTGGTCCCAGAGGCCAGTGATGGAGCCCCTGGGAGCAGGACCACATGTCAGACAGCAGGACACCACCCAGCCTCATCACCCCCATCTCCCAGTGTGGACATGGAGGCCCAGAGCTGATCCCAAGGGGATCCCCGAGCACCTAAGACCTGAAGCAGTGATGCTGGGAAGACTTGGAGCCTCAGAAAGAACCTGTAAGCCTAGCAGGAGCCAGATGGCTTATGTCTCAGCAACCTTCTCTCTCCTGGACTACTTGGGGAAATTGCTGTGGTAAACACCTACCTCGCCACCCCGGAACCTGGCCCCAGACATGCCTCAGGGAGGCCAGGGCAAGTGGGAGATGGGGGTGAGGAGGAGCGGGCAGACAGGTTCCAGTCCGAAGTCTGGATTCACACCCTAAGGTCTCTGCCCTTTCCTGTCTGTGAGGCTTTGGACCAAGAATGGAACCTTCTAAGTCTCAGCTTCCCCACCTGAAAAATGGTCACAGTAACAGTACATTATGCAACTGAAATAGGGTTCATGTGGACGGTTCTGGAAATCCCGCTCGGGAGGCATTTGGTATACAGTCCGTTAGACTAGCAGGCACTTCCCAGGTGGCTCAGTGGTAAAGAATCCGCCTGCCAATGAAGGAGACGTGGGTTTGATCCCTGGGTTGGGAAGATGCCCTGGAGGAGGAAATGGTAACCCACTCTGGTATTCTTGCCTGGGAAATCCCACGGACAGAGGAGCCTGGTGGGCTACAGTCCATGGAGTCGCGAAGAGTCGGACACAACTGAGTGCACACACATGCCATCAGACTAGAAGGGCTTGTCTCCTCCATCAGACAGGGCACTGCTTTGGAGACCTATGAGGACTGCCCCTGCCTCCCCCATCAGACTGGCAGGGCTTTCTCCTCCTTCAAGCACTCAGGACACAGCGAACATCAATCTTATCCTCCTGTTAGGCTTCCAGAAGAGCATTTTGCTAATGGGCATGATTAAAAAAAAAAAAACAAACCCAGATTTCTAGGGTCAAATCAGAGAAATTCCCCATTAAGACACAGTTAGGCTTCTTTACAGTGAAACTTCTCAAGGCCTTGACTATAATGACACACTTTGAGTAAATGCCCCAGTCCTCCACATGGTCATGAAGAACACGATTTGGAACCAGACAGATCTGGTTTGAATCCTGTGATCACCAACCATAGCTGCACAGTCTTAGTTCTTGTATCTTGTTTCCTCACGGGGCCACCATGAGGGTTCAACAAACAGCTGCCTCTGCAGCCCTTGGCGTGGTCCCTGTTTGCCATCCCCCCTCAGAGCCCCCACCCCCTTCCCAGCTAGGGCTGAGACTCACCGAGCACTTGATGTTCATGCGGGAATACAGCATGGACGCAATTTCACTGTGTCCCGCGTCCAAGGCCACCATCAGAGCCGTGCTCCCGTCCTGCAAAGCATCGGTTGCTATGCTGATGCCCTCTGCACTGTGCTCCCACCCTCCCCGCTGGGCGCACCGGGGTGGGGACTCACACGGTCAGTGATGGAAATGTCGCAGCTGGGCACGGCCAGCAGCAGCGCAGTGATCTCCTTGTGGCCGTGCTCGCAGGCACACATGAGGGCCGTGGAGCCGTCATCATCTTGGACGTTGACGTCCGCCTCACAGGCGAGCAGGGCTTTGACCACATCCACCCGCCCGTGGCTGACCGCCAGCATCAGGGCTGTCTGCCCCGCCTGGATAGGGCAAAGGAACAGGCTTATGGATCATGCAGGCCCCAGAGGATGACACCCCTGCTCTAGAACCTTCCATGGTTCCTGAGTACTCTGATGCTAACTGCACCTCCACTCATGGGCCTCCTTCTGTATTTCGAATAATCCTACCTACCACTGGGCTTTTGTACTTGCTGATCCCTTTTCTTCCCGCTGGTTCCTTCTCATCCCTCAGGTCTCAGCTTAAATGTCTCCTCCTCGGGCACATGCTCTGTGTCTCCCCATCCCTTGTTGTTGCTGGAGTTTAGTTGCTAAGTCATATCTGACTCTTTGCAACCCCATGGACTGCAGCACGCCAGGTCTCCCTGTCCTTTACTATCTCCCAGAGTTTGCCCAAGTTCATGTCCACCATATGATGCTATCCATCCATATGCCCACTTAAATCAGATTCCTAAGTCACAGGTGCAAACATAAGTAAAATGTGTTCAGCTAAGAGTTGTACGCTTTTCTGTCTACCAGTTGGTGGTAGTTTAGTGGCTAGGTCATTTCTGACTCTTGCAACCCCATGGACTGTAGTCCGCCAGGCTTCTCTGTCCATGGGATTTCCCAGGCAAGAATACTGGAGTGGGTTGCCATTTCCTTCTCCAGGGGATCCCTCCCTCAATCCCTGACCCAGGGATTGAACCCAGGTCTTCTGCATCACAGGCAGATTCTTTACCGACTGAGCTACGAGGTTAAATCTCAATAAAAACCAACGTCCAGGGACTTCCTTGGTGGGCTGGTGCCTAAGACTCCCAGCTCCCAATGCAGGGAACTGGATCCCACATGCCACAACTAAAACCAGGCAAAGCCAAAAAAAGAAAGAAATTATGCTCTGTGACAAGAGCTAGACACAAAAGGACACAATACTACATGATTCCATTTATATTGTATCCCTAACAGGCAAATCCACAGAGACAGAAAGCAGACTTGGGGGGCTAGGGGCTGGGGGAGGGAAGATGGGAGTGAAGTGACAGCTGCGGGTGCCGGGTCTCCTATTAGGGTGTAAAGGTGTTCTGGAGGCAGAGAGAGGCAGAGGTAGCACGGTACTGCAGCTATGCTAAATGCTACCGGTCACGCGAAGAGCTGACTCACTGGAAAAGACCCTGATGCTGGGAGGGACTGGGGGCAGGAGAAGGCGACGACAGAGGATGAGATGGCTGGATGCCATCACCGACTCGATGGATGTGAGTCTGAGTGAACTCCAGGAGATGGTGATGGACAGGGAGGCCTGGCGTGCTGCGATTCATGGGGTCGCAAAGAGTCGGACACGACTAAGCGACTGAACTGAACTGGTCATCTTAAAAGGGTTCATCGTATGTGCTGCTGCTGCTGCTAAGTGCATTTCACCTCAATTTTTTAAAAAGTAAACCACCTGGATATATACCCAGAAAAGATGAAAACCCTAATTCAGAAAGATACTTGTACCCCAGGGCTCATTGCAGCACTTTTACAACAGGCAAGACGTGAAAGCATCGATGGATGAAGAGACCAAGAAGATGTGGTACAATGTGGTATGATGGAATACTACTCAGCCATAAAAAACAATGAAATAATGCCATTTGCCGCAGCATGGATAGACCTAGAGATGATCACACTAAGCAAAGTAAATCAGACAAAGCCAGATATCATATGATACCATGTATGTGTGGAATCTAAAAAAATGATACAAATAAACTTATTTACAAAACAACAACAAACTCACAGACATAGTAAAAAAAAAACTTATGGTTACCAAAGGGGAAAATGTGGGGAAGGAGAGATAAATTAGAGGCTTGAGATTAACAGATACACACTGCTGTATATAAAATAAACAACATGGTCCTACTGCATAGCACAGGGAACTATATTCAACACCTTGTAATAACTTATAATGAAAAATAATCTACATATATACAACTGAATCACTTTGCTGTACACCAGAAATAACACATTATAAATCAATTATACTCCATTAAAAAAAAAAACAAAAACCTAAACCACTAATACAATTCTTTTAATTAAAAATAAATCAGTAAAAAAGCAAGCAGGGTCTGGGACTTCCTGGTCATCCAGTAGTTAAGACTCCAAGCTCCCAAAGTAGGGTGGCCCAGGTTTGATTCCTGGTCAGGGAACTAGATCCCATATGTGGCAACTAAGATCTGGCACAGCCAAATAAATAATTTTTTTTTAAAAAAGAATGGGGCTCTGGAGCTAGACCCCCAGGTTCAAGTCCCCCTCCTCTAGCTGAACCTCGAGGAAATGAATACTTCTCTCCGCCTCAGTTTCTCTGCCTGTGGAATGGGGGTTCTCGCCTTTTGGGCTCGGGGCAGGGCTAGGACGTCATAAGTGGGAAGGGCTGTCCAGGTCGCCAACGCCAAGGGCCTATACCTGGCTGGCTTTGGCATTGACGTCTCCAAGCCGGAAGAGCTGTAGGATGGTCTGGATATCATCTTGGGTCTTCAGGGTGGCCAGGGCGGTGAGCATGATGGGGCTGTAGCCGGCGCGGTTCTGCTTGTCCACCTGGCAGACACCTGCCGGCCGGGGGCCAGGAAGAGATCGGGTCTCAGACCCCCACGATGCTGGCTGGGTCTGCCTCAAGGCTGGGAGAGGGGCCCTGAGGACCAGGCCTTGTCTCTGCCATCAGACTGGAAGCCCTTTTCACTACCATAGTGAGCACTGGGCATCATGTCTCCTCCATTAGTCTAGGTGTGGATTCAGTCCTTCTTTTTCTTAGACTGACAACCCCATTCTGCCCCTGGGTCCCCATCTCTACTACAGGAGGGGCTCCTAACAGTGAAGTCTGTGACTCCTCCATCAGACTGGGCTCCCACATTTAGGGCTGAAAGCAGGATTTGTGTCTCCCTCATTAATCTGAAAGGCACCCTGGTCATCTTTCGGTCTGGCGTATGTCTCCTCCATTAGACTGTGGGCTCTGCCTCCTTCATCAGATTGACTAGTGGAGAGTTGCATCTAATTTCTTCACGTCTAATTGCAGACCACGACTTGTCTCTGAGCCCCAGATGGGAAGCCACATCCTTTCCTCAGATTAGGGTTCCAGGGGTGTCACCTTTGTCATACAGGGGTCACTGGGGTGGTGGAAGGGCCACGTGTTTTCCATAAGACCATGGCTGCCTTTTCCAGTACCCTGGGGCCACAGGTAGGGCCTCTATCCCCTCACCAGCGTGGGAGGGCAGCGTGTCCCCCGTCAGACTGGGAGGGCGGCGCCTCCCTGATCAGACTGGGAGGGCGGCGCCTCCCTGATCAGACTGGGAGGGCAGTATCTCCCTCACCAGACTGGGAGGGTGAGATCTCCCCCAGCAGACTGGGAAGGCAGTGTCTTTTCCATTAGACTATGTGGGTGGCATCTCCTCCAGCAGACTGGGAAGCAATGTCTCCTCCATCAGACTGGGAGGGTGATAGCTCTCCCATCACATCAGGAGGGTGGCATTTCCTCCATCAGGCTGTGAGGGCACCCTCCCCCATCAGACCAGGAGGGTAGCATCTCCCCCATCAGAACATCAGACCCGGGTGGCAGCCCACCTGCTCCCCCCGGGGCCCCCTGCCCCGATCCCCAGGCTCACCACTGTCCAGCAGCTGCTGCACCACAGGGAAGTTGGCGTGGGACACGGAGTAGTGCAGCGCTGTGTTGCCATTGCTGTCAGCGATGTTGACCACGTAGTCCAGCAACCGCGCCGACATGGCCCGGAAGGTGACCAGGTGGCGCCGCACGAGCTCTGGGTGGGCGTCACTGCGGCAGGCCAGGCGCAGCCACTCCTGCAGCACCGTGGTGTAGGCCACTTTCTGGACGTGGGCAGGAGAGAAGAGGGGAGTGAGGGCCACGGCAGCCCACCCTGGCCCAGATGAAGCCCACCCTGAACAAGAGGGGACATGTGGGTGCCCCACCCTAGGTGAGCTCCCCCTGGAGAAAAGTGTAGTGTCCCCTGCTCTAAAGTGAAGTGTAGACTCCATGGTCCTAGGTATGTCCCCAGAGGAAGGTGTGAGCGTCTCCACCCTGGATGGGATCTTCAAGGTCAAGTGTACACACCCATCAGAAGAAATACAGCAGCAGGAAATACTCCCCTTCCTCAAGCCCAGGAAGGAAAAGGAACCAAGGCTAGCTTTGCTGGCAGGTGACCATCCTTGGCCCTCCCTCCTCCCTGGCGCCTCTCCAAAGACCACGACTCAAGTCTTGGAGCCCCTCGCCCACCAGCTCCCAGCTAGGATCCTGGGGTACCCATGATCCAAAGCACAGAGAGACACTGTGGTCGAGGAGAAGCCAGGATGGGGGTGGAGGGGAAGGAGGCCCCCGCTTTAGGCCCAGGGCCCCACCGTACCAGCTCCCGCTCAGTGAGGGCTTTGGGGTTCTCCAGGTACTTCTCCAGGGCCAGGCAGGCTGAGATGAGGTCAGGACTCAGCTCCATCCTGCCAAGGGCAGACGAAGGGGAGTTTATCTTAGGAGCACTCGCCTTAGCTTCCTGGGTGTCCTCCACCCACCATGTCCAACTGGGGTGCTCACAGAGGGTCTCAACACTCTGCCCCGTGGCCCTCACCCAGTCCTGCCAGGGCTCCCCTGAGTGGTGGAATCTCAGACCCCCATCCTTCTCAGACACTTTTACATGGCACCCCAAGGGGCAGACATGGGGAACACAGACCCCAAGAGAAAATGGACACAGGGGTCAAACTTTATTCCAAATGGCCAGAGGCGGATGGAAATCTTTTTCTGAGGATGTATTTTTCATCAAGGGGAGAAATAGGAGACATACACAGGATGGACATGTGGGGCAAAATGTCCCAAAGAAGGTGGGTGACTTAAGAACAGACTTGGCCTGCCCCTTAAACCCTAACCCCAACAGCCCAAATTGCCCCCCTCAGGCCCTTTATCAAAGCCACCAGATCTTCAGATGCCCAGAAAGAGAAAGCGTGCGTTCATTAATTCAGACTAAGGTGTATATGACTGATGGGAGTTTCCTCTCAGAGGGCTTGAATGGTGGGATCTGAAGCAGGGGTCACCCTCTCTGCCCCCCCAGGCCCTGCCTGAAGCCCTCCCACCCAGAAAACTGACCGAATCTCATCTTTTGCACTTGATCCTGATGCCCCCTCAGCCGTGGGCGTGTGCAGAGACTCCTGGGGCAGTTGAGACTCCTCCCGGCTCATCTTGGCCTTCACCGTCTCCTTGGGCCTGAGCTGGGGGGCTTCGGCCACACTTGGAACCCTCTCCTCTGGCTCTGGGGCCTCGTTCTCTGTGCTCTCGTTGTCCGAGAAGTTCTCTGCGGTACTGGAGTCCTCCGAGGAGGACTCATACCTGGGGGAGACGCTGTAGGTGGTAGAGAGGGCACTTGACCTCTTGGGGCCTCAGTTTCCCCATCCATTAAATGGGGATGGTGGCACTATGAAGTTGACAGGGCTCCAGAGATGCAATAAGTTCTCAATAAACACTGCCTGTGATGGGGATCATGTCTGGGGGGTCTGGGAGGGGCACTGCTTTTCCCTTCTACCCTTCGGTACCTCTTACACTTTGCTCCTTATGCTAGAAAGTGTGTTAGTCACTCAGTTGTGTCTGACTCTTGCGACTCCATGGGCTGTAGCCCACCAGGCTCCTTTGTCCATGGAATTCTCCAGGCAAGAATGCTGAAGTGGGTTGCCATTCCTTTCTCCAGCAGATCCTCCTGATCCACTGATCGAACCCAGGTCTCTCACATTGCAGACAGATTCTTAACCATCTGAGCCACCAGGGAAACCCACTTTGCTCCTTACACAGGTGTTATACTGATTCAGACCCTCACCCTACTGCAAATAGGACCCTCATGCTTTTTGCTAACTCTTGACAGAGTCTAAGCTTCTGTGCCTGGCAGTCAAGGCCCCCAACTCTTTCTGCTCCCCAGGCCTCCCACTTTTTTTTCTTCTTTTTTAAGATTTTTTTTTTTTTTGGATGCAGACCATTTTTAAAGTCTTGATTGAATTTGTTACAATATTGTTTGTTTTATGTTTTGGTTTTTTGGCTGTGAGGCAAGAGGGATTTTAGATCCCCAACTGGGGTTCAAACCTGCATCCCCTGTACAGGAAGGTGAAATCTTAACCATTGGACCGCCCAGGAAGTCCTCTCCTACTTTTCATGTCATGGCTTCCTCTTGCCTCGGAGCGTTTTTCCAGGATGTGTCCTCCCCAGGAGACCTCCCACCCCCCTTGTGCCTTGCAAGGGTCTGCCTGTCCTGCAGCACACATGTTCCCCTCTGTCGGTGACTCTCCCCAGGGCCATCTCTGCCTCCGCCAGGCCCCCCTCACTGCCTGAGCATCCTCACCATTGCTCCAACCATGCTGGGTTGGGACCGCCCATCAGTGCCCCAGGTCACAGTGGACCAGGAGCTCCATGGGGCACACAGCGGAGTCCAGCGCCTCCCATGGGGCAGTGAGATGTAGTGGTTACAGCATCAGCTCAGCACTGGACTGACTGGAGTCAGCCCACCAGGCCTCCCTGTGCCTCAGTTTCCTCATCTGTCTCCTGTGCTTTGGTTGAATGAATGAATCAAAGTGAGGGGCTCAGCCCAGGATCTCTTACCTGCCGTTGACCCCCACGAACTGGAGGCTCCTCCGGTGGGCCTCTGGGTCTGTGGGCTCCTCTTTCTGCTTCATGATTGACTGCACGCCTGCCTGGGCCCCTCCTGGAGGGGCAGGGCTGGTGTCATGAGAGTGTCCCAAAGCCAGACCCCATGCCTGGGCTTCTGGCGCCTGGTCCTCCGTGCAGCCACTCCCACTTACCTGCACCCCCAGCCTCCTCAAACTCCGATTCCTGACAGGCTGCTTGCCTGATGGGCTCCTTGATGGTGGTGTCGTCATGGGCAGGCACCTGGCCTGTGTTCTTCTCTGGCTGCGCCTGGGTGGCCCCCTCAGACTCCGGGGGTGATAAGGACGATTCTGCAGGAGCCTGTGGGTGACCTGAAGAGGCAGGAGAAGAGGCGTTTACTGCCGGTAACAACAGCAAAGCAAGAACAGTAATAACAGCTGCCTCTTGTCACTTACGCTGGGCCAGGTGCTCCGAGGGCTAATTCTTGCATTACTTCATCAAAACTTCCCATGTGGAAGCTGGACTGTTACAGATGAGGAAACTGAGACCCTGAGGGTGGCCTAAGGTCACCCTGCAAAGAAGAGGCAGGATCCATTCCAGTTCTGGTTTGCCGCCTGCCTTATAGCCGGTCAGGGTCAGGGAGGATCACACGACCCCTATAATCCTGGCTTGTGACCTCTCCTCTGACATCATACTGAGTGTTGTCTGGAAACTACAGCCAAAAATAGCGGTCATGGTCAGGACTCAAATCTCCCACAAAAGAGCTGTGTGACCTCAGGCAGGTCACTAACCTCTCTGTGTCTCAGACACGACATGTCCTACATCATGATGCCATACACACTAAAGACAGTAGAGTGAGAGAGAGGGCTTAAAACAATATGCACAAGGAGAGCATGAAGAACATTTGTTAAGTCAAGAGAGCTGTCAGCTACATTTTGATAAGACTTACTATTATCACTTTATAATATTATTTCACTATTATAAATTATTTTATAATATAATATCATTTCAATATTATAAATATCTATAGCATTGTGCTTAGACAACATTTTGTATCTGGCTTTCTGCTTCTTTACTTTAAACATTAAGCAGGTTTTCCTTTTAATAATCAGTAAAAAGAAGCAATAAGGGTAGCCACAGGGGGTGGCCAGAAAAAGAAAAAAATAAGGGCTATTAGAAAGTTAAAACCCCACCCAGGCGGGTTTCACACTGGGTCAATGAAAATGTTCTCGGGGTGGATGGTGGGGACAGTTGCATAACAATGTGAAATGGACACTCAAACATGGTTAAAATGAAACCTTTTATGTTATGTGTGTGTGTGTGTTAGTGCTCAGCCGTGTCTGACTCTTTGCGACCCCGTGGATTGTAGTCCTCCAGGCAAGAATACTGGAGTGGGTAGCTATTCCCTTCTGCAGAGGATCTTCCCAACCCAGGAATCAAACTTGGGTCTCCCACATCGCAGGCAAATTATTTACTGTTGGAGCCCCCAGGGAAACCCTATATTATATCCTAATAGTTCCTAATTTTATCTTAATTAGGAAAAAAAAACGCCCAAGTTGGTCTGAGAACAAAGGTGACATTGTAGGACTCAGGATCCCGAGGGTGCCCACTGCAAAAACAGGAGTGAAGTTGGCAGAGAGTTCTAGCCCCGGATCACCAGCCTGGAGCCAGGAACAAAAGTCCTGAGACCCTGAGTGGCTGCCCGGGTCTCAGAACCCACTGAGGTGCCCCCCCATCCCAGGCCACGTGTGGCTTCCATGTCCCCTTCCTGCCACTGACCATGGGGTCTGCAGTCCAATTCATTTTAATTCCCTTAAACTTTTTTTGACAAGCACAGCAACTACTCTCTCAAGTCCATGAGCAACACTCAACTTGAGCTAGGAACAGGGAGTAAACACTCGACACAAGCAGAGCACATCGAACGGATGAGACACTGGCCATAAAAGCTTCCGACAGCGCCCCAGCCCAGGGCGGGGTCAGGCCAGGCGGATTCCAGAGTCGGGAGCTCCAACTCCCGTGGGGAACAGAGAGCAAACGGCAGGTTTTTACGGGAATCTGATTTTTTTTTAATCTTATCAATAAATTCACATCTGACAAACAAAAGCACTATGTGGTCAAGTGGAAAGTAACAAGAAACAGTGGAAAGTATCACTGTCACCCAAAGCCAGGCTTCCTGATGGAAAACACCTGGGAGGTCTGCTGTTACTTAAATTCAGGTAAAGTAACATTATGCTCCGGGCTTCCCTGGTGGCTCAGACCGTAATGGTAAAGAATCCGCTTGCAATGCAGGAGACCTGGGTTTGATCCCTGGGTTGGGAAGATCTCCTGGAGAAGGAAATGGCAACTCATTCCAGTATTCTTGCCTAGAGAATTCCATGGACAAGAGGAGCCTGGAGGGCTACAGTCCATGAAGTTGCAAAGAGCCAGACACGACTGAGAGACTAACACTAACAACATTATGCTCAGGGAAAGAAGCCAGTCACAGAACAAATGTTGCCTGATTTACATGATCCCACTTACACGAGGTCCGTAGAAGAGTTAAATCCAGAGATAGAAAGTGGGATGGCAGGTGCCAGGGGCTGGGGGAGAAGGATGGGGAGTAAGGGTTTAAAGGGGACAGAGATTCAATTTGGGAAGATGGAAAAGTTCTGGGAGGCTTCCCTGGTGGCTCAGTGGTAAAGAATCTGCCTGTCAATGCAGGAGACGGGGGTTAGATCCCTGGTCCGGGAAGATCTCATGTGCCTCAGGGCAACTAAGCCCACGTGCTTTTGCTACTAACTACTGAGCCTTTGCTCTAGAGCCCACAGGCTGTAACTACGGAGCCCTCGTGCCACAATTACTGAAGCCCGCTCACCCCACAGCCTGTGCTCCACAAGAGAAGCCACCGCGGTGAGAAGCCCATGCGTCGCAACTAGAGAGAACCCTCGCAGCAACGAAGACTCAGAGCAGGCAAATAAATCCATAAAATAAAATAAAATAAGTTCTGGACATGGAGGGTAAGGTTGGTTGCACAGCAATGTGCTTATTGCCACTGAGAAATGGTTAAGAGAGTAAGTTTTATGTTATATGTTGTTTACCCCAAATTTTTCAAAAGTGGAAAAAAAAAAAAAGAGTGAATCAGAGCAATGCTATGGCCCCTTTAGCCCCACGGAAGAGCAGGCTCTGCCCCTCAAAAGCTGGGATGGCTCCTTCCAGTCGTGAGAAGTTCAAGGTCAGACACTGCAATACTAAAATAACAATAACAGAACTGATAATAGTTATTATTGTTATTCTACTGGGAGATGGAGCGAACTGTTACCAAAATTTATATGGAAATTTATATGGAAGAACAAAGGTCCATGGCCAGCTGGCCCCTCCCTGGCCAGCTAAAAGCGGGCAGGGATGGGGAAGTCGGCTTAGGAGAGAGTAACACGTGTTCCCAAAGCCACAATAATGAAATCAGCAGGGCAGGGTTGCAGGAAGAAATAGGCCAAAGGAGGTGAGGAAAGAGGGCTCGGCACAGACCCCAGGTGAGATAACTGGGGGTAAAACAGAAGTGCTTATGCTCAGTCACTCAGTCGTGTCCGCCTCTTGGCAACCCCATGGACTACAGCCCACCAGGCTCCTCTGTCCAGGGATTTCCTAGGCAAGAATACTTAAGTAGGTGGTCATTTCCTTCTCCAGGGGGTCTTCCCAGATCAGAGATTGAACCTGAGCCTCCTGCACTGGCTGGGGGATTCTTTTCCCACTGAGCCACCTGGGAAGCCCAATAGCAACCCTGCATGGAGCAAGCCTACGGGTACCAGTTTTCCAACAGCATTTTGTCCCTTTGTGTCTCTGTGTCACATTTTGGTAATTCTCAGAATATTCCAAGCTTTTTCATCATTATTATATTTTTTATGGTGACCTGTGATCAGTGATCTTTGATGTTACCATTGCAAAAAGATTATGACCTGCTGGAGGCTCAGCGATGGTTACCACTTTTTAGCAATAAAGTGTTTTAAAAATTAAGGTATGTACATTGTCTTTTTAGACATAATTCTATTGCACACTTAATAGGCTACACTACTGTGTAGACATAACTTTCATATGCCCTTGGAAACCAAAAAATGTGTGACTCGCTTTATTGTGGCGGTCTGGAACTGAACCCACAAATCTCTGGCATAAATTTGAAAATTGCTAAGAGATCAGGTCTTAAAAGTTCTCATCACAGAAAAAAAATTATAACTGTGATGTGATGGATGTTAAACCTACTGTGGTAATCATTTTTGCAATATATACATACATATATACATGTATATATTGTCACACACACACATATATATAGTAATCATCAATGTGTACACCCTCAACTAATATGAATAGTATTACTTATAATAATATATAATAAGTAGGAAATGGCAACCCGCTCCAGTATTCTTGCCTTGGGAGTCCCATGAACATAGGAGCCTGGTAGGCTACAGTCCATGGGATTACAGAGTCGGGCATGACTGACTGAGCGACTGAGCACAGCACAGTCAACTAATATAATTTATATGTCAATCATACCTAGATAAAGTGGAAAGAATTAAAAATCAAAAAAATAAATCTGCGATGAGTTTAACGACATCAACATTAAGAGTTAAAAAACTCTTGGTTAAAACTATTTTGTTAAAAAAAAAACACCTCTTAAATTTAATTGACAGAAGAATAAAGGCTGTGGAAAGATAGTCATAATGCCAAAAACAGGCAAAGAATTATCTTTTAGAATAGGCGTTAACACAATTTTTCTGTCCTGGGCCAGATAATAAATATTGTGGGTCATAAGGTGTGTTGCAAACAATACAAAAGCAACCCTAGACGGTACCTAAATGAACGGGCCTGGCTGTGTTCTAATAAATTTGAATTTCATATAATTGTGCTCATATCACACAATGTTACTCTTTTCACATTGTTCAACCATTCAAAAACACAGGAACCACTCTGAGCCCATGGGCTGTATGAAAACAGGCACCAGGCTTCATGTGGCCCTGCAGGCTACAGTTCACCAACCCCTATTCTGGAAAACGCCAGAAACATCTCAAAATTGCCCCAGAGGAAAAAAATAGAGGCTTGTGAAACATATATGGTGATGCTCAACCTCACCAGCAATCAAAGGAATGCTATTTAAAACAAGGAGATACCACCTTGGACAACTGCATCAAATGAGCAAAAAATTAGAAAGATAAATAAACTACGTTACTGCGGATGTAGAGAAATGGACACTTCAGACCCAGCCATGGTTGGTGGGAGTGTGGCCAGAGAGAACTTTCCGGAGAGAATCAGACAAAATCTGGAGTGAAGTTGTGCCTTTCCTGTAACCCAGCAACCCCACAGGACAGGACATGTAAGGACGAAGCCAGTACTATTCAAAGCAGCCAGGACTTGGAAGTAACCCAGGTGTCCACAAAGAGGGGGTCATATAAGAAAGTGTAGCACATCCCTACAGCAGAAATCTATGCAGTCATTAAAAGTGACAAACCACCAGATCAGGGTGGAGAGTTCCAAAATAGAGTGTAGAGAGGAAAAAATATGAAACAGAAAGAGATATTTTTTTTTCCTAAAGCACAATACCATTTTAGGAAATTAAACATGCCTAGGGCATATTTTTCAAGAACACTCAAATATCTAAATAAGCTTCTGGAAGGTGGGTTGCAAGGAATGATATTACAATGGCGTGGGGGTGAGTGACAGCAGGGGGTGCTGAATCACGGCCTGTGGGCACGGTTTTTACATTTTTAAATGGTTGGGAAAAAACTGAAAGGAGGAGTCTCTTTGAGACACGTGAAAATTACAGGAAATTGAAATTTCAGTGTCCACCCATTAGGTTTTATTGGTATATAGCCACATTAGTTCATTGATGTATTGGCTACCCTGCTTACATGCTACAAAGGTAGAGCTAAGACATTAAACTCATCAAAATGTATACATTAAAAATGTGCAGATTATGAAAGAGACTCACAGACTTAGAGAATGAACTTACGGTTGCCAGGGAGGCAGGGGCAAGGATGAGGGAAGGGATAGTTAGGGAGTTGGTGATGGACATGTACATACTATATTTAAAATGGATAACCAACAAGGATCTTCTGTATGGCACATGGAACTCAGTGTTGCTTGGCAGCCTGCCTGGGAAGGGAGTTTGGGGGAGAATGGATACATGCATATGTATGGCTGAGTCCCTTTGCTGTCCACATGAAACTATCACAAAATTGTTAATCAGCAATATGCCAATACAAAATAAATTTTTTTTAATGTGCAGATTTTTGTGTATTAAATATACCTCAGTAAAGCTGGGGGAAAAAAGAACTGAGCAGAACTGAGTCAAGTCATTGCAACAGAGACCAGATACCCCACAAAGCTGAAAATATTTATCAATCCTCAACATTGAGGGTGGAAGACAAAGGTGAAAAAAGAATTAAAGTCAAACATGAGAGGTGCCATCCCTAGCTCAATGGGGCTGGTGAAATTCTTGGGCCATGGGCCCAAGAATTAGATTAACTCCTTAAGTCCAAAAGAAATTTTTAAAAAATTTAAATCACTTGGCCAACTAGTGCAGGAAGGGAGAGTCCACAGCATGGGGTTAGCAGGGTCGGGATGAATAAAGCAATTTGGTAACAGATATCATGGTCCTTAAAAATGCTCTTCCAGGAACTTCCCTGGAGGCCCAGTGGTTAGGACTTAGTGTTTTCACTGAAAGGGCCCAAATTCAATCTCTTGTCCAGGAATTAAGATCCTGGGAAGCCGCATGAGGCAGCCAAAAAGAAAAAAAGCAGGAGATGAAAGGTTCCCACAGAAGGAAATTTGCATGGCACCTTTGGTGGCTCAGACAGTAAAGAATCTGCCTGCAATGCTGGAGACCTGCAATCGATCCCTGGGTTGGGAAGATCCCCTGGAGAAGGGAATGGCAACCCACTCCAGTATTCTTGCCTAGATAATTCCATGGATAGAGGAGCCTGGTGGGCTATAGTCCATGGGGTTGCAAAGAGTCGGACGAAGCTAACACTTTCTTCTTTCTTTTTGACAGTAAACAGTCACCCAGCTGTTAAAAGATAAATAGCATGTTCCAATAGTTTTTTTATTTTTTGGCCACACCTTGCAGCTTACAGGATCTTAGTTTTCTGACCAGGGATTGAACCCCACACCCTCGACAGTGAAAGCTTGGAGTCCTAACCACTGGACTGCCAAGGAAGTCCCCTAAATTTTTTTAATAACATGATGAAATGTCCCTGGGATAATGTTAAATCAAAGAAATCAGAGGATTTAAATCCTGGCTTTGAAAACTATGGACAAATTCCTTTACCACTCAGTGCCTCAGTTTCCACATCTGTAAAACAGATAGAAACACCACCTGCTTCCAAGCGGTACTGGGGATGTCAATGAATTAAGATACAAAAAGGACATCACATAATGCCCTGGCCCACTGTAAGGGCTGCCTAAATGCTTTCACATAGAAAATAAGGCAACACAACAAATTCCATCAGTACATGTTGCCAGACTCCAAAAATACATATTATTTTCTTCATGAGAAAAAAAAAATCGGAAGGAAATAAGTGTCCATAGCAGCTGTGTCTAGGCAGTAGTGGGTATATGGAGCTCTTATTTAGTGTTCTAGAGTCTTCTGTCTCAGTTGGTAAAGAATCCGCCTGCAATGCAGGAGACCCTGGCTCAATTCCTGGGTCGGGAAGATCCACTGGAGAAGGGATAGGCTACCCACTCCAGTATTATTGGGCTTCCGTTGTGGCTCAGCTGATAAAGAATCTGCCTGCAATGTGAGAGACCTGGGTTTGATCCCTGGTTGGGAAGATTCCCTGGAGAAGGGAAAAGCTATCCACTCCAGTATTCTGGCCTGGACAATTCCATGGACTATATAGTTCATGGGGTCGCAAAGAGTCCAACACGACCGAGCGACTTTCACTTTACAGAGTCTTCTGTACTTTCCAAACCTTCCACAAAGAATATGAATTGCATTCATAGGACTGTGTTTCAAACAATAACAGGAAATTTCAGAGCCTTGGAGAGACCCCACGGATGCACGTGCCTGACTGCCCCTTCTCCCAGGAATCTCTCTGTGGTGCCTTTGAAAGGTGAGGGGTGAATGAGAGTTTACAGTGGTCTCTGGGCCTCTGCCTGTCTCATCCACGTTTGCCAGCCTGAGGCGATGGCTGTCTCTCACCCTTCCTGCCCTTCACTGCAGCAAGCAAATTCTAGGTGGCAGAAAGGCTGGACTCCTCCCAGCCTCCTTATTGACCTATGCATGACCGACCTAAGTGGTCTAAACATTTGTCAAGGATTTCCCTGGCAGTCTAGTGGTTAAGACCCTGTGCTTCTGCTGCAGGGGGCATGAGTTCAATCCCCAGGTGGGGAACTAAGATCCTACATGCCATGCAGTGCAGCCAAAAAACAGAAAAACAAAACATTTGTCAAGAAACCACCCAGGTGCTTCTTTTCTCTCACATCTTGGCTCAAAGAGCCAACAGTTAACCCCTGAGCACCCACCAGTGCCTGATACCATCTTGAACACTCAGCACCAACTGATGTATTTCAGCTCACACTGATCTGGTGCCATTGGGCGGTCAGTACCATCGCCCTACCCCACCCCCACCCCACAAATGTGGCACAGAGAGGTTAAACAGGTTTAACAGAGGTTAAAGAGCACGGAGCTAGGGAGCAGGGAAACCAGAATTTGAACACGGGCCTCCATGCCATCCAACCACCACCCATCCCACATCCCTGTTTTATTTGCTTCAAACATGCGTTCTCTGAAGTGATTTTTCTTCACTTGTTTCTGGTGGGCTATTTGTTTATTGCAGGGGCTTTTCCATCTGTCTTGTTCACTGCTGTGTCCCCAGTGCCTATAAAAATCTAGCACATGGCAGGCACTCAGTAAATATTCCCTGGATGAGAAGGCAATGACATGAATTAGCACATGCCAGTTCCGCCTAAGTGAGGCAGAGACTGGGGCTGGCTGCAGCAAGAGGGAGTTAAGTGAGACACAAGGAAGAACTTCTGGGGGGTGACCGCTTGCCCAAGTGGGGACATGGCTAGGTCTGTGTGTCCTGCAGGCAGGAGGCCCCGTGGCTGTGCTGGGAGGCACGTCTGGAATGGAGGTTGCCTCTTAAGAGATCCGGAGGCTGGGCTGGGTGGGGCCTCTGGCTGGGGGCCAGGGTCGCAGGGCTGGGTGTTTGGGATAGACACAGAAACAGGGGTGGAGTCCAGAGCTGGCCAGGAAGAACATGGGGAGGCAAGAAAACACAGCTGGGACACCGCCCTCCAGCTCATACCCTCTGGTGCCTCTACAGGGCTCTGGCCACCTGATATTATTTGAGACTTAGACGAGGAAATGGGCTGAATCTTTGAGGCATGCTATAGCTTCACAACAGCCTAGTCTCAGATCCTGGATGTTTGACAAAGGATATGTGAAGCTTCTCCGCAAACCCCAGTTTCCCCAGTTATGACAAGAATTGACCTGAAAATCATTAGTAGGGGGGCTCCCACATGGCACAGTGGTAAAGAATCCGCCTGCCCATGCAGGAGACACAAAAAAACATGGGTTCAATCTCTGGATCAGGAAGATACCCTGGAGTAGGAAACAGCAACCTGCTCCAGTATTCTGGGCTTCCTTGGTGTCTCAGATGGTAAAGAATCTGCCTGCCATGCAGGAGACCCAGGTTGGATCCCTGGGTCAGGGAGATCCCCTGAGAAGGGAATGGCACCCCACTCCAGTACTCTTGCCTGGACAATCCCATGGACAGAGGAGCCTGGCGGGCTACAGTTCGTGGGCTGCAAAGAATTGGACACGACTTAGTGACACGACAACTAATAGTAGAAGTAGCAACACACGATGGTTAAGTGCGTGCTGTATGTGTGCACTAATCCAGAAGGATCCTAGAGGTGTGGACCGCTACAAGGCCACTTCACAGACAGGGAAGCTGAGGCCCAGAGAAGTGAAGCTGATCATTCAGGTCACACAGTAAGGAGTGGAACTTAAACCCAGTTGACCTTGCTACACAGCCCACTGTCTTAACCTCCTCGGTGGGCAAAACACTTAACAGAGCCGTCAGCACCAGACTGGTATTAGATAAAGAACAGCTGTCTGGATTATGAGTCATTCTGGCAGCGTCTCCCAGGGGCCTCAGGACGGCAGTGGTGGGGCAGCTGCTATCCTGAACATCCCACATCCCCTTTCCGAGCATGAGGACTCAGCAGTTCCTCCAGGGAGCATCCCCTTCCTCCCTCTGGACTTGGGTGGGGCTCCTCCAACCCCAGGATCTGCGCCTGGGCAGTGAGAGACTCAGTGATTAGCTCAGTGAGGAGCAAATGACCCAAGCCAACCAAGAAGGGTCACCCCTGGGATTTTTACTGGTGCTATCTGGATTGAGGGGCTCCCTTTCCCTTTATGAGCTGCCTCAACAGATGCCAGGAGTGGTATGATCACCTTTGCCTGCCTGAGAGAGCTTCCAGGATGCACAGAGGAAGAGAAAGAGAGAGGTAGAGATTCCTGAGGCTATTTGAGCACCTGGATCCAGCTATGCCTGAAGCTGTCACTAAGTTACATGAACAACACATTTCCTTTTTCATGGCCTGAGACTGGTTTTTGCCAATCAGGGAAGAATTTTTTTTGCCCAGCAACTGACAGCCTTGGGGACCTTCACCCAAATACCTCTTATTTTCTACATATTTATAACGTTCTAGACATGAGCACACACCTAATTCTTCAGACACCTAATTTCTTCACACTGTCCCTAGAGGGACTGGGTCAGCAGCACAAGTGTCCCGTTTGCACAGATGAAGAAACTGAAGTTCTGAGTGCTGGTGGAACGACAGGGCTGGGGCTGGGGCTGGAGCCCAGCATTCAGAGGAAAAGGAGGGACCCTCCACCGTCTGCCCCCACCTACTATGGCTCACCTGCTGCCCCATCACAGCTTCGCTCTGTAATACTGATCTTCTTCACCTGGTGGACGTTGCTGGTGGATGCGGTGGGCGCTGGGAACACTGTCTCCATCACCTCATGGCTGCGGAACACAGTGGGGCTCTCAGCCCCGTTGGACGTCGCCAGGGCCCGCAGCCCTGCCCCGTAGGGCTCTAGACTCTGGGCCCGCTGAGCAGGGGCCCCAGCCGCTGTGCTGGCTGCCACCTCCACCTCCCTCGGCCCCTGCACCACCCGGACGGTGTCCACACGGACTGGGCTGTCTGGCGGCGGCCAGGCCTGGGGCGGGAGGTCGGCCTGCCGGGCTTGAGCTGCCTGTAGCTCCTGGAGTGCTTTCTTGAGTTGGGTCTCCAGCACGGCCACCTTAGCGGCCAGGGCTGCCTCCCCATCGGGCACGCCCAAGTCCCGCTCCCGGACCCAGGTGCCCACGCTCCGGGTCTCGAGCGTCACTGGGTCCTCGGGGGCCTCAGGGAGGTCCAGGCAGAGCTCGCCACGGCCCCGTGCTCCTGCAGGGTGGCCCAAGAACTTTTGGCTCTTGAGCTGCACTGTGAGTTGTCGCTTCTCCTCCTGCAGCACCGACAGCTTCACCTGGAGCACGGGGATCAGTTTCACCTGCTCTTCCAGCTGCCGCAGCTTCCGCAAGGCCCCCGCCATCTGCTCCCGCACATGGGCCAGGTGCCCAGCGCTGGGCGGCACCGGCGTGGACAGTCCCGATCCCCGCGGTGTCGGGGGTGGCAGCCCCACGCCCACCAGTGAGCTCGTCGAGCCGGCCGCGCTGGGGGTCAGGGAGCCCAGACCGGCAGGGGCGGCTGCCTGGTCCTCCAGGCGGCGACGGGCGTCCAGCAGCGTGCGCTCCACCCGCGGGTTGAAGCCACCGCGTGTCTCCAGGGCTCCGTACTGCGGGTAGAAGCCACGGCCGCAGTAGGAGTAGGCCGAGTGGCGGCTGTCCCCGCTGGCATTGGAGCACAGAGACTCGGTGGATGTCCACCAGGAGCCGGGCCCGCGGGGCAGGGAGCCCAGGCGGGGCCGGCGCTGCACGGCCACCCGCCGCAGCGTGTGGCCCTTTTCGATGTCGTCCACGTACTTGAGAAAGTCCAGGTCTAGGCGGTAGCCGTAGGGCGTCTCCACCGAGTAGGGGACCTCAGGCTGTTTAGAGGGGAAGGCAGGCGGGGAGACTGGGCCGGGGGTCCCTGAGGTAGAGAGAAAAGCCAGCGCGTCTGAACACTGTGGTCCCCTCCTGGGGGCAAACTGATGCCCCTGGGTGAGTCATGGCTTATTGGCCCAAAGGATGGGACACCACTGGCTGCTCAATGCTCAGCTGTAAGTCTCAGGCCCCTCCCCACCTCCCCAGCCTAAGGCAAGGCCCTGTGTCCCCCTTGAACCCTCCCAGGGCAGGGCTGTGCTTCCAACCTCCCAAATGAGTCAGGACCCTGTCTCTCAACTCAGACCAACCTCCTTTCCTGAAAAACCCTGTCTCTTCCATTAGCCTGTCGAGGGCAGAACCGAGTTGTCCCCATTCAGGCCCTCAGGATAGAGCTGTGTCCTACCCTCAGCCCCACTCAGGTCAGGCCCCCTTCTCTCCTCCAGGCCACAAAGGACCTGGCCTGTGTCCCTCACACCCCACCTCCAACCTCAAGGCTGGGCCCTCTTCCCCACGAGACCCCTGACCTGGGAAGGGGGCTGACACGTGCAGGACCTGGGCCATCCTCTTGCCTGCAGAGCTCCTCAGGTGTCTCTGGGGGGGGCTGTGAGTCAGACCACCTGCAGCACCCGCTGAGGTTTATCTGGGAAGAGGGTGAAGAGGGTGTGATGACACCCAGAGTCAGGAGTCTGCAGGAGGAGGGGAGGTGGCCACCCCTCCCCACTGTCCCCTCCCCACCAACTTCCCTCTTTCCCTGGGTGTGGGACCCTCTCACAGGCACACACCCGTCCCGATTGTGGAAAGGGTTGGGGGGGGGCCCCCACAGCCTGGAACAAAGAAACCAAACCTCACGGTCCGCCTGCACATCTGTCTAGCCCCTGGACAGGCTCCAGCTGTTCCCACAGCCCCGCCTCCACAAGGCCCCCCACCAGGGGTGGGGGGGGGACGGGGTGCTGAAGTCCGACAGCCGCCACCCTTCCTGTGCCCCCTCCCCTCCGCCCAGGCAAGAACTGGTTACCAGGACAGATCGGGGCTTAGGTGGGCAGAGGGAGGCACTAATGGGGAGACAGCCAGCCTTCCTGCAAGGATCTGGGGAGACAGAGACACAGGGGCACAAAGAGAAACAGAGCCCAGGGTAGGAGACCCACAAACAGAGCTGGGTCAGCCTGGCAGTGGCGGGGGGCTGGTAGGGAAAGTTGGGGGGAGGCAGCAAGGAGCAAAGCCTTTCCCCTTTATGGAAACAATTTTCTCTAAAAATAAACAGTTTCGCTGCCGGGCTACACGAGAACTTCCTGCTCCCCCCCCCACCCCCCCAGGATGTGTCCGGCTCAGGGGCTCGGGGGCGCAGCAAGGATAGAAGGCGGGTGGAGGCCCCGGAAGTCATGGGGGTGGGGGGAGGAAATGAGAGGGGGTGCTGGAGGCTGGAAAGGGGAAAGACAATCAGGGCCTCTCACTAACCTGCACCCCTAGACCTGGAGGATGGCCAGGGTACTTCTGTCCCCAACTCTGACCGAGTTTGGCCAGTCCTTTCTGCTGTCTGACCTCTAACCACCCTGCTGCAGAAGTTCAGGCCCATCCCACCCTTTTCAGGCTGAGGTGCCAGGGCAGTGGGTACCTGGGAGGATGGGCCAGGTGGAGCACCTGCTGGGCATGAAGGCGGGGCCGGAGCTCCAGGGGCAGCCGAGCTTGTCTTGTCTTATGTCCTCCTTGCTTAGCCTCTTGCTTGTCTCTCTCCACGTCTCTCTCTGTCTCTCCACGTCTCTGTCTCTCTGCACTTCTCCCGCCCTGTCTCTCTACGTCTCTGTCCTCACTTCTCCTTCTTTCAGTGCCTGGAACACACAGTCATCCAATTGTAGGAAACCTGGCTTTCCACCTGCCTGAAGGGTCACCCCCTGCACAACAGGGAAGTGATGGAAAATATTTTCTGGGAACCTGAGAGAGACTAGAGGCAGGAAGCAGAAACGGTACCCCTGTGGAGACCCCTGGAGGTGAAGGGGGTGGGGTGAATAATGGTATAACTATAATTATCATCCAGGCAACTCCTTTGATCATCACAACAACCCCCAGGGGGGTAGTTATCACCGTGTATTACGGTGTCTTGGGTAAGATGAAGTGTTTTGGGACACAGAAACACAGAATGGGGACTTCCCTGGCGATCCAGTGGTTACAACTCCATGCTTCCGTGCACAGGTTCAATCCCTGGTGGGGGAACTAAGATACCACATACCATGTGGGGCGGCCAAAATAAAAAGAAAGAAATACACAGTGACTTGCCCAGGGTCACTTAGCCCGAGGAAGTAGCTGGGTCTGGATTTGAATCCTTAGCTTGGTAGATTCCCCTCGCTGCCAGCCAAGCCACCCGCACCCCCATTTTCCAGGCTGAGACTGAGGTCTAAAGCCATGTGACCATGCTCCATGTGGGTCAGTGACTGGCTAAAGGTGGAGAAAGCAGATGGTGGGGGAAAGGGTAGTGGTGGTGGGTGTCTGTGGCTCACCTTCCCTGGAGCATGGCGAGTACATGAGACAGAACAGAGAGATATGGAAAGGGAGACAGGCCAGTCCCCGAGGGGACAGGTAGGTGGCTCAGGGAAGTAACGCGGGGTCCCTGGGAGGCGACCCGAATGTCCAACGGGGTCTCCCTAAAGCATCCGTCCCAGGCCAGCCTGGACGTCTCTGGGGTCTTCTCGCTCCTCTCCCCGTCCCAAAGACGAGGGGCGAGGAGGACCCCGCCCCGTGCAGGGAGGGGGCGGGGCCTGCGGGGTCCCCAGCTAATGGCAAACAGCTGCAGCTCCCCACGCCGGCCCAGCCGCTAGGCCGAGGCCCAGCCCGGCCGGACGCCCGGCCGCCTTCCCGCCGCCTGGGGGCCTGGCTCCTGCCCGGCCACGGAGGAGGGCGCGGGAGGACAAGGGAGGGAGGAGGGGGACGAGGCAGAGGCAGAAAGGAGGATGGAGACACGGGAGAGGGGCAGCGGGGAGGCAGTGATGGGGCGAAGGGATAGGGAGGTACGGATGGAGGATGGGGTTGGGAGAGACCAGCAGGGACAGGAGCAAAGATAAGGACCGAGCAGAGGCGCGGGGACCGCGACACTCTCAAGACCGGAAAGTTTGCGCATAGATGATGGAGTTGGAGGCAGCGGCTAGTAGAGACCGGCGAGATCGCGCCCCGGGCTTGAGAGTGGGGTGATGTGGAGTGGGGTGGGGACCACGCTCGAACCCAGAACCGGGCTCGAACCCCGACCCAACCCGGGTCCTACTCGCCTCTCGCGCTCCGGCCGCCGCTGTCCCAGCGTCCGCCGCCCGTGCGCCCTCCGCGCGCCGCCGCCGCCGCCCGACCAGCCCTCGGCGGTAGCTCCGCCCCGCCCCGCCCCGCCCCCTCGGGGCCGGCCCCGCCCCCTGTCGCCTGAGGCCGGGCCAACGTGGAGGGGGATGGTAAGGGACACGATCGCACCTGGACGGCAGGTGTGTGTGCGGGCGTGGGGGTGTCCGGCCTCGTCCCCTCCTCCAGTCCCTGGGACAGTGCTCCCCTACTGCTGTCTTCCGCGGCCCGCTGCAGCTGGGCGGCTGCGGGGGGCGGGAGGGGGCGGGGCTGGCCGGAGTCCAGCTCCTGGAGGGCGGGCGGCGGTAGTGGTGGTGACTGCGGGAGGTCACCCCTCCCCCAGCCGCCTAGCGCAGGCCTGGTACAGTGACTTGACCACCGCGGGGCGGGAAGGGAGGGGTGGGTCAGCGCGAGGCCGCAGACCTCGGCCAAGGCCTGGGCTCCGTGGCCAGCCAGACTTGGTTTCCAATTTCACCATCACCAAGCCTCCAACTACTGGCTGCCTCAGTTTCCCCATCTGTAAACCGGGATAAGAATGCTGCCTGCCTGACAGTGGTGTTGAGATGATTCTGTAACCATGAAGCAGGCTGTCCCTCGTGCAGCCAGGCCCATAGATGGGACAGGGTCTTTCTGGGTGGCAATTGTACAGATCTGGGCTCTGGGCAAGGGCTTAACAAATGTCACTATTATTCCCCATGAACACACATGACATTGTCATTTGTGTGTTGCCTTCCCCACTAGAATGTCAGCTCCACAAGGGCAGGACTTTGCATGGGTCGTCACTGCTGTCTGTTGCACCCAACTAGTTCTCAGTGTCGTCATCAACAATTAGGTCGAGTATGCACCTGGGACCCAGCCCCCAGGGACCACACCACACAGGCTGTTTACAAAAATCATTTTAAATTAGAAAAGACAAGAAGCATCAGTGCACACAGACGAGAACAGAGGAACAGAGGGCCCAGCCCCGTGCACAATGTGGTCGCCTCACAGCCAAGTGGGCAGTGGGAGAGACTGTCAGGAAGGCACAGGTAGCTGAGGCCAGGGTCCTGGTTCCTCTGGGAGTGGCTCCAGGCCCTGTGAGCTCAGAGGTCAGTCTTCCGGAAACTTGCCCTGTTCAAGGAGTTCCTGGGGGAGGGAGGAATGAAGTAGATCAACACGGCCACATGGTTCCCAACTCCATAATGCTCTCCAGCCATCACCTCCTCCTCTTACTCCCACTCCTTTCCTGCCCCTCCTCCTCCTCCCCCTAAGATCCTTCTATGGTCATCCTGGCTCCTTTAACATTGGTTCTGATCCAGCCGTGGAACTGGAGATTCCTTCATAGAATCCACCACTGGAGATATGAATCATACCCATTTGACAGATGTGGAAACGGAGGCTCAGAAAAATGAAGTCACATGCCTGAGAAATAACCTAGCCAGGATCAGAAATGGTGGCTCAGAGCTTGAATATTATGTACATGTGCAAGTGTTCACATGCATGTGCAAAGCCCCGAGCACCCGTGTTGATGGGCACACGTATGGTAGCCCCCACACTCTGCTGGGCTTTGCCTGCCCCATCTCACCCTCTCTGGGGTGGCGGGGGACTTGGGTTAGGCACCTGAGGCCGGCTGTGTTTGGTGCCAGCAGCTGGGGCAGGCGCTGGGTGAGCAAAGGCTGCAGAGCCTCCCGCAGGCGGGAATAGTTGCGCTCCAATTCCCGATGGTACTCCTTCTGGTCCGGCCCAATCAGGGCTTTGTTCTTCCGCAGCGCATCCTCACACCTGAGGATCAGATGGCTCAGTGGTAAAGAATCTGCCTGCCAATGCAGGGGACCTGGGTTCGATCCCTGGTCTGGGAAGATTCCACGTGCTGTGGAGCAACTAAGCCCAGGTGCCACAGCTACTGAAGTCCACGCACTGTAGAGCGGCACACCGCGATGACCGAGTCCACGTGCTGCTACTAATGAAGCCAGTGGGCCCTGAAGCCTATGCTCCACAACGAGAAGCCCACACACCACAAGAGCAAACCCCACTTGCCACAACTAGAGAAAGCCTGTGTGCAGCAATGAAGACCGAGTGCAACCAAAAGAAAAAAAGATAAAAAAATGAGAGGTGAGGAGGCCATGAACTGGGGTCAAGCATGCACAGTAATAATGGGGGTCTGATAGGTGGATATATTGCTGTTCAGTCACTCAGTCGTGTCTGACTCTCTGCAACCCCATGGATTGCAGCATGCCAAGCTCCCCTATCCTTCACTATCTCCTGGAGCTTGCTCAAACTCATGTCCACTGAGTCACTGATGGTGGACATGACTTAATGGAAATCAGAGAGGCCATAAAGGGGGGCCAGGTTGATAGACTGGCTGTACTGGGGAGTCAGGTAGGCAAAGTCATAATGGGGGGTGGTTAGAGGGGCCCTGTCTGGGGATGGGGTCAGGCCTACTTTTTGCAGAAGTCTTTGAAACAGAGCCGCAGCTTGTTGTGATGCCTAAAGAGCTTGGGGTCTTCTGGGATCTCAGCCAGAAACACCTGGGCTACCTCCAGAGGTCCCTGTGGGGTGACAGGGGCTCATGAGGCCATTTGCACACCACCACCCCCTGCCCCCGCTGGGGCTTTGGGCAGCCTGCTTCCCCCGCCAGCCGTGCCTGGTTCACAGTGGGCCCCACAGAGCCCTGCAGCACCATCTGCAGCATCTTGGCATCAGGAGGGTCCTGCTCAGTGGCGAAGGCCAGCTCCCGAGTCTTCTTTTGCATGTCCTCGATGGCCACCTCCACCGGCGTCAGCACCGTCTGTGGGGTAAGGATGGGCATGTGCCGCTGGCTGGGGCCTGGAGATGCCTTGACCCAAACCAGCCCGCGGCAGCTTGGATCTTGGCTGGGGGTTCATAGGGATCCAAGAAGCTGTGTAAGGAACTGGGTCTGGGGGCTCCTGCCTGCCTGGGTCTGGCAGGGTGAGGGTCAAGGTTCAGTTGCTTTTGGTGTGCTGCTGCTAACTCTGGCCTGGTTCTAGTCCAGACTTGGGTCAGCGAGGTCTGAAGGGAGAGGTTTAAGTCTGCCGACTAGGGCCTGGAGGTTGGAATTTGGGGGTTCCCCGCCTCCCTTGGTCTGGGCTCTCTTCACCTCCCCACTCCCTGGGCCGCCCCTGACCACCCACCTCCTCCCGGTGGCAAACACGGATTCGGGTCTTGATGTAGGGGAAGGCGTGGGCCGTGCTCAGCAGTGTCTTGCGCTTATGCTGCTCCGGCAGTTCGCCGTGAGCACGCCCGTCCGGCGTGAAGGGTGTGCAAAACAGGAAGGTTCGCAGCCCATAGTTGCGGTCGAAGTAGGTCACCCGGTCCTTGAGCTCATAGGTGTCAAAGTGTGGCTCCACGTATGTGATCTGGATGTAGGCCTGGGGCGTGGGGCCCAGGGGTAAAGGTTTCAGCCCCATTACACACAGTTGGGGCTTGCCAGCCTCCTGCAGGGGCCCCATCCCTCCAGAACGGGGGTTGAGCCTCCCTGGGTCTGTGGGCTTTGGGTTTCAGGGATTTGGGTTCTCAGGTCTCCCTATGTCTCATCTGGGGCTTTTCTGGTGGCTCAGACAGTAAAGAATCTGCCTGCAATGCAGGAGACCAGGGCTCAATCCCTGGGTTGGGAAGATCCCCTGGAGAAGGAAATGGCTACCCACTCCAGTATTCTTGCCTGGAGAATCCCATGGACAGAGGAGCTTGGTGGGCTATAGTCCATGGAGTTGCAAAGAGTCAGACATGACTGGGCGACTAACACTTTCACATCTCATCCGGATGTATGGGAATCCCTGAGGAATAGGATTTTGGGGTTCCTGAGAGAGACAAGCTTTGGAGTTTTCCTAGAGAAACAGGATTTGAGGGGCCACAGGATGTGGTACATGGAGTCTCTGAATATAGGATTTGGAAGACCCTGGGGGGATGGTTGGAAGCCCTCACCTTCTGCGGGTCCAGCTTGGTCTTGTCCACAGGGTTAGAATCTTTGATGATCTCGACTACATCCTCCCCGAACCTCTCCGTGTAGAACTCCTGGGGACACGGGGCTGATTCAGGGCCACACGGCTGCAGCCCCCACCCAGCCCCAGGGAGGCCCAGTGCCCTGCCCACCCCCCACCACCAGGACGTGCCTCCAGCCGGTGTGAGATCTCAGCCAGCTTCGTGATGGATGGCTCCTTGTATACGAACTCCTGTTCATCCAGGTCACCAAAGCGGGCGCCGTAGAAGCCCACACGGAAATATGTTCCAAACACGCGCTGGGGCTGTGGGAGAGCTGCTATTGACCGGGAGGCCCCTACCCTAGAGATACGTGTCCTCCAGCCCCATGTGCAGAAGACGGGGGGATGGATGGAGGACTGGGAGAACCCCAAGAACATCACATCACAGGCAGAGATGTGGACCTGGCCGACTGTCCACTGCCCACACCCTCACTCTTTCTCCCCAGCTTATCTGCTGCCCCCTCAATCTTTATTCTCATTGAACATAAACCCTGAGTTTCTGATTCTCCCTCTCGCCCCATGCACTTCTTCAGAGTATGGATCTCAATACGCAATGAGGAACAGGGCTCTATTGCTCACAACTCGCTTCTCAATGTCTGTGGGGCTGGGTATATAGTTGTTGTTTAGTTGCTAAGTCATGTCCGACTCCCTGCAACCCCATAGACTGCAGCCTGCCAGGCTCTCTGTCCATGAGATTTCCCAAGCAAGAATACTGGAGTGGGTAGCCTTTTCCTTCTCCAGGGGATCTTCCCAACCAAGAGATTGAACTCCTGTCTCCTGCCTTGGCAGGCAGATTCTTTACCACTGTGCCACCTGGGAGCCCCGGGTATACAGTAGGTGCTCAATAAATGCACACGTGGCTGAAGGAAGTCATGGCTGTCTCTTGCTCTGGGACAGAGGCTCTGGTTCCCTTGTTCCAGGGCATCCCCTCCCCTCCCTGATCTAAGTTTGGAAAGAGGGACTCCCCCTCCTCCCACCCTAGGTAGATGACCCACCACCAGGAAGGACAGGGGTGGCTCATGTTCACTCACCAAAGCGGATCCAGGTAGGGTAGGGTGGGCACCAGGAGAGGGAGGTGGGAGCCAGGGGCAGAGAGACAAAGTCATTGCAGAGGTCAGAGGACAGAACCCCCAACCTCCAGGGTCCTAGTTATGCAGCCTGATGACAATCATTCTGTGGCTAGGGAGATCCGGGGAGGGAGGAGACCCGCCTGCCCTGCCCGGCCCCCACCCAGCCCTCCCGCCTTGGCTCTGGGTTCCTGCCATCTTTGGCCAGAAAATTCTCCCCAAACTAGGAGATGCCTAAAAATAGACCCAAGTAGGGGAGAGGCAGAGAGGGGGAACATGAAATGGCAAATGAGCAGAGATCCTGGGGGAAGTTGAGGAGACAGGGAGACATAAGAGACCCAGAGACACACACAGAGTGAGCTAGCAAGGAGACAGACAGGGAGAGATGGATGGGAAGAGACCAAGAGATAGAGACAAAAAGAAACAGAGACAGAGGGCGGGAGCGGGAGGCCCCCCTTTCAGGCAGTGACCAAGCTGGCCCTGCCCAAGGGAGGGGTGTCACTGGAGAGCTCCCAGCTGGGTGAGTCACAAACTGCCCTGGAGATCTGGGGCAGGGAGGGGGACCTGGGGGGAAGTAGTGGGGGTGCGTCATTGGTCATCGCCCACTGAGCCCCTGTGGCCAGGCAGCCGTGCTCCGCCAGCGCCCCCTGGTGGTCCCCGACCACTGCTGACCAGTTGTCATGGGGGTCCCAGAGACAGGTAGGTGGCCACTCACCTCCCAGCCGGAACTCTGTGGTGGGAGAGAGAAGGGGCAAAGTCAGCTGGGGATGGCAGGGGTCGACAGGGGCTGGGGCTGGGGCTGGGAGGGCTTCCTGGGCACACCTGGTGCATGATCTTGGTGAAGGCCTCCTGCAGTTTGCCGTGCACAGCAGCTAGCTTCTTGTAGTCGCGGTGGGCTTCCAGGATGGGAATGAGGGTTTTGTAGACCTCGTTCACAGCCTCGTAGAGCCCGCCCTGGGGATGGGGGTGTGGGGATATGTCAGGGTTTCCAGCACCTACCCTGGTCTTCTCTCCTGCTTGTACCAACCAGGCTCCTACCCACTCCCCCAGGGTGCCATCTTCTATCACCTTCCAGGAAGCCCACCCTGACTGCATCTGCCCCAGATCGGGTACCAGCCTTTCCACTCAGCCCTTACAGACATCCTCTGTGGTCTCCACCATCCTACTGCGGACCAGGTGCTGTGTACATCTATGCTTTATCCATGTTCCTTCATTGGTAGGAGGAGTCATTTTCTTTTTCCCCATCCCTCAGACAGGAAACTGAACCTGAGACAGGAGGGGCTCCCCAGGACCAGTACCTGGATGTAAGCCCTTCTGGCATGATGCCTAAGGCCTCCACACACGCCTGCTGGCGCATGGTAATAGGCACTCCTGAGTGCCAGCCAGGGCCAACATCAAGCTTGGCACACAACAGGTGTCCCGAGCTATTTGCTGACTGTCTGAGGTCTGTGTCCACCATCGGGCTTATTCCCAAGGCCTTTGTCTCTGAGACTCCAGCAAAGTAATAATAAGAAACACAACATCAAAAAAACCTCGAGGGGCTTCCTTGGTGGCTCAGTAGTAAAGAATCCACCTGCCAATGCAGGAGACATGGGTTTGATTCCTGATCCAGAAAGATCTCACATGATGCAGAGTAACTAAGCCCGTGCACCACAACCATTGAGCCGGTGCTTGGGAAGCCCGCGCACTACAACTAGAGAAGCCGTCACAATAAGCCAGTGTATCACAACTACAGAATAACCCGTGCAGCAGTGAAGACCCAGAACAACCAAAAAATAAATACAAACAAATAATTTAAAAAAAAAAAAAAAAAGGAAAAAAGAAGGTTCAATGCAAAGAACTGAAACAGGATGGTAAACATAGGTGGTCACTGATTTTGGGTGCTGCGTATGAGGGGTGGTGGGGACACAACTTTCTTTTATGTGTTCTTGAAATTTTTCATAACAGAAAAGAATTTTAGGGACTTTCCCAGTGGTCCAGTGGTTATGACTCCACGCTCTCACTGCAGAGGACCAGGGTTCAATCCCTGGTCAGGGAATTAAGATCCCCAAAGCCTCCAGGTGTGGCCAAAATAAATTTTTTTTAAATGGTCACTGAACATACTCAAGCCTTACTCATATACCAAGAGTTTTAAGGGGAGAAAGGCAGGAAAGTGGCTTCAGAGGGACCCAAATCCTTCTCCCCCACAAGTCTCCCACCCAGAAAGTGTCCTCGCAGCAGCTCCATCTGGAATCTTCGGGGGCGGGTACGGGGCCCAAGAGCGGAAGTCGCCGCGGGCCCCGGCCCTGGGCCTCACCATGGTGAAGTAGACGGCCGCCTGCTCCAGCAGCCCCACCAGCCCCATCTCCGTGAAGTGCTTCCCGGAACAGAAGCCCTCCTCGTCGGGTGAGAGGATGTCGTCGGAGATGGCGGACTCCTCCAGCACGTTGGACGAGATATTCTGGGGTGGGAGGTGGGCTCAGAGCCTGGTCTTTTCCCCACACGGGCCACACCCCAGCCCGCCACGACCCCCAGCCCCGCCACTCACCTGGAAGGAAACGCAGCCCACAGGCAGGTGGCGGCTGTCCTCCAACAGCGCGAGGTACTCGGCCACCAGGGCGGCCGCGTGCACCATGCACTGCGCGGCCTCCGCGTGGTTGCCCAGCTCCGCATGCTTCCCCGCCATGTTCTGCAGCCACGTCAGCCGCAGGTCTGGGGAGCCCTGGTAGCCCCGGGCAATCCTAGAGCCCAGGTGAGGGCGATGGGAGGTGGGAGGAGAGTGGAGACTCACCTCGCCCCTCACTGCTCGCCCCTCCCTTGTCCATCCCCTTCTTCTGTTACCCCAGCCATCTGCCCCAGACAACCTCCCCACCTGAACCTTCATTCACCTCTCCCTCCCCGCACCTGTCTCACCTGTCTCCCCATTCCCCTGCCCATCACTGCCTCCCTTCCTCTATTCACCTGTCTCCTAACTTGTTCCACTCCACACCTGTCCATCCCTGCACAAGTGTCGCTCCCTCACTTGTCCTGCTCGTCACTTTACTCCACCTGGACCCTGAACCATGCCACCTGTCTGCCTGGGGCCCTCCCTTCTGTATGCCCCCTCCCTTCCCTGTCTGCATTACCTGGGCCCCCATCTCCCACTCCCCAGGTTCTTACTAAGTACTCCTCCAAAGCACTTTGCTCTCTTGATCTGTCAGCCCTTCATGGGTTGGCGCCTCACCTGCCTCTCCCACCTGTCTACCTCACCTGTCCTGGCTCTGCTTTGTCACCCTGATCTGTATGTTCCTCTGGTGCCCTTTTCTTTTGCTCATTTACCTGCCCGTACCTTACTTGTGCCCTCACCTGTCGTCTTCCCTCTCCCTTGGTCCTCATCTGTCTGCTCTCCTGGTCCCTCATCACTTGTCCATCCTTACTTGTCTCTCTTATTACCTGTACGCTCACCTGCTCCCTCCCACCGTCTCCTCGCCCCTCGCCTGTCTGTGAATGGCTGACGGTCCCAACCGGCCCTCCTCACCTGTACATGAGGTCAATAAGCATCTCCGGGTCTTCCTGATGCTCCTTCATCTTCACTGTGTCAGTCAGGATCATGTGCAGGTTGAACATCAGGTCCTGGACCTGGAGTGGGGGAAGGGCCGGGAGTGATGTGGCCAAAGTGACGGGGTCGGGGGTCAAGCAGGGTGGGGCAAAGACTCTGGTTGTGGAAGGTGGGGCCGGGCCCCGGGGATCACCTGCTCAGCAAAGGTGCTATCCCGCAGCCCCACGTCCTCCTCGGCATAGGTGAGGATGGTCTTGAGTGAACGGCGCAGGTGCTCTTCACTGAAGTTCTGTGTTGTTCCCACCAGGGACGACAGCGACATCGTCACTTGCATCTTCACGCGGGCGAAATTCTGGGTGGGCCAGGAGGAAGAGCACGCCTGCCTGTGGGCCTTCTCAGCCTGCTGACCTCACCCGTCTCCCCTTCTGCCTCGCGTCTGTTTGATCCAGACCCCTGCTCAGGACTGCCCTGGTAGTCTAGTGGTTAAGAATCTGCCTGCCCTGCAGGGGACATGGGTTCGATCCCAGTCTGGGAAGACTCCACATGCCACGGGGAAACTAAGCCTGTGCACCACAACTACAGAACCCACGTGCTGCAACCACTAAAGCCCACAGGCCTAGAGCCTGCACACTGCAGTAAGAGAAGCCACCACAATGAGAAGCCTGCACACCACAACTAGAGAGAGTCCGCGGGCAGGAATATAGCCCAACCTGGCAAAAATGAACAAATACAACTTATTAAAAACATGAGTAAAGAACCCTAATCAATGGCCCTCCCTGGAGCCCTGTGTAGGCCACGCCCCCCGGTCCCCACTTACGTTGCCAATCTCGAAGTTCTGGCGCATGAGGAGGTAGAGGGAAGCGCTGGCATGGGTGCGGATGGTGCTGATGCGGCTGCCGCAGTGGCGCAGGAGCCTCAAGCAGAGGTCGGCACACAGCTCCGTGTCCTCCTCAAATAGCAGCTCTGGGAACTGGCCCCCGCCCCCAAGGTGAAAGAGATACCAGTGAGCCTCTCCCTGTTCTGACTCAAGGTTCCCCATGAGGACTTGGGCAGAAGCACAGGGCTCTTCTGCCTTCTCTGGCCAAACCAGCAGGCTTTGGCGTCTGAGCCAGTTTAAGCCCTTGCTGTGTGGCTCCAGGTAACCAACTGCCACTCTGATCCTCAATTCCTCTGCAAACTGTGGCTAAGGGGTGTGTCTGGGCACTCAGCAGGCATGGCTGTCAGAGATACTCACCTTGGATACTAAAGCCCGCTGTGTGGCCAGGCCATGCTGCAGGAAGAGGGCACTCTGGGCGCTGCCCAGGCTGTATAACACGACCTTCAGTACTGCGCCTAGGATGCTCTCCCGGGCCTCTGACAGCATCACCGTCTGGCAGGCCAGAAATCCAGCTCTTAGAGACTGGGGTGGTTATGGAGTCAGGGAGGGAGAGGGATTCTGAAGTCAAAGATCACAAGGCCCGTTGGTGGGGTCTGAGGTCATGGAGATGCTGGATCAAGCCATACCTGCACGATGATCTCCAGTGTATCCAGGACCACCAGGCTTGCCTCGGTTGCCAGGTTCCCGTCTACCAAGGCCTCATGTTCCATTTCATCCTTGGTCCTAGAGGGGAGGGGAGGGGCTGGGGAGGGCCTCTCCTGGCCAGACTCCTCCCCCGACAGCTGGGCGCTTTCCCTTTATCTTCCCTGGGGGCGCAGTTCTCTGGAAATTGATCTAACCCCGGTGAACTATGTCCCGCCTACACCCACTTGTCCACACGGTCCGAGGTTTGTCTCCAGTGTGTGACGCTCTTCCGCCAGCGTACGTTCTCCTGGTTCCCAAATGGGCTCCTCTCTGAGACACACAGGTGGGTGTTCACACATGTGCAAAAACATAAGGACACATGTGACCATGAAAAGATACATACATGGGATCCCTGTGAGGTCAATGGATGATGTGGACGCCTCGGAGTGGACGCAGTTAGACATGAACAGGGAACACAGAAACCCATGTGCCACGTGTACAGAGATAATGTGTGGACTTCTGGGAAAAGTGAGCCAGATAGGCGGGAACGGCTCCCGTCTCGGGGACCCTTGTACAAAGTGTGGGAGGTGTTGAGTGGAGACATGTGTGGGGGTACACCTTCCTCTCACCACGGCTCCGTCGCACCATCTCCTGTCGGGCTCCGATGGTGCCCAAAATAGCTTCCTCCAGTCGGGCCTTCATGTCCAGCGATTTCTTGAATGTGAGGCTGTTGATGCGTTCAAAGGCCTTCTTCCCCTGAGATGGCAGAGAACAGGTTCAAGGTTGACTCTGTCCTTTTCTGTGCGCTAACCTTGTCTGCTTTTTCTGGCCCTATCCCACCAGGAACCTGTGCTCGCAAACACAGTCCTCCCCTTTACAGCAAGCTCTCGGCACCTCCCGGATTCTGTTCATGAAGGAAATTTCCCCCTTTTGCTTTGGTTCAGCACGTGCTCATGTGCTCAGTTGCTAAGTCATGTCTGACTCTTTGCAACCCTTTGGACTGTAGCCCACCAGGCTCCTCTGTCCATGGGATTCTCCAGGCAAGAATACTGGAGTGGATTGCCATTTACTGGAGTGGATTGCCATTTCCTCTTCTAGGGGATCCTCCCAACCCAGGGATCGAACCCACATCTCCTGCATGTCCTGCATTGGTAGGTAGGTTCTTTACCACTGAGCCACCAGGGGAACTGAGAAAGGTACATGGACTCTTATTATTCCTTGATTTCTATCAGGAACTTCTCTCGGAGGCAAAACTGTAGGAGCAGCTGGCTGGTAACTTACAGCACTGAAACAGTCTATCCCTTCCCCCCAGCAACTGGTGCAGTCCACCCCTGCACACCCAGCCCACGTCACTCCAGGCCCCGCCGTGTGTCCTCAACCTGCCCCCTATGCCCCAGTCCCCTGCCCGACCTTCGAACCTTGTACTCGAAGGCAGCCAGGCAGAGGTACAGCAAGTCCAAGACACGACCCAGCTGAGGGAGCGTCAGGTCCGCAGCCCAGCGCTGCAGCAGGGCCGGCTCAGCGTTCTTCAGGACCCATAGCACACACACCAGCAAGGTCCGACTGGACTCAGCAGAGAGGGCATAGCCTGAGCGAGCAGCCTGGGGCCGGAGAGCGGACAGGGGGATCAGAAGGAAGAGAGCTGACCTTCGTTTTCTCCACAGTAAAATGAGAACTGGCCGACTGGTACTTTATTACGTAACTTCTATTACTGGGTTATCGGGCACATGATGTCCAAAATGTCCAAAAAATCATAAGACATATGAAGAGGTAGGGAGATGTGATTGATAAGGGAGAAAAGACATTAGACACAGGCACAAAGATGATCAGATGTTAGCTGGTGTCTCTGGGGACAAGGCCAGTACTCACCGCCACTGGGCCCTGGGAGATACTGGCCCGGGAGCCAGGGGCCAGGGGGCCACCTGCAATGGCCATGGCCACTGAGGGGTTGATGGTGCCTCCCACGTCCCCTTCACCTTCTGTGTCTGAGTCGAGCATAGAGGCCAGTCTTGAGCGTTGACCTGGGCCCTCTGGGACAAGAGAACCAAGAGCACTCGGTTAGTTCTCTTTCTCAAATTTCAGCTCAGAGGTCACCTCCTCAAGGAAGCCTTCCCTGATACCACCCTCCCAGACCAGGGTGTGGTCTCTAGTTACTGACTCCCAGAGCTCACTTATTGTATTTGCGATTAGATACAGTCATCGTACAACTAAGATCCACAAAAGCCTGGACTATAGTCTGCTCTGGCCACGCCATGCTCAACGCTTAGAGCGTGGCCTGGTGCACGGGAGCAGTCACGGTAAAGATGACGACCACGACGGTGGCGACCGTGATAGTAACCGCTGCTGCCATCGCTGCAGCATCAGCCGACGCAGACTTGGCACTTCTTGCGTATCAGGTGGTGTGCCAAGCACTCTAAAAATATTAACTATGATTCTTCAACACGACCCTATGAGATAAGTTCTTTCATCATCCTTGCTTTATGGAAGAAGGGACTGAGGTAAAGACAGGGTAAATTACCTGCTTGGGATCACACAGTAGGTAAATGGTAAAGCTAGAATTTTAACCTAAACAGTCTGGTTCCAAAATCTATGATCTTAAAAGATGATCCTCTCCACTCGCCCCAAAAACAGTATCATCAGAGAGAGCTGCTACCAACAAATACAGACTAGGTCTCAGCCTAGAGATTCTTGAGATACAAGGTCAACTGAATTTTATTCAAGCTCCAGCCCAGTTTAACATGGATTTCTGACTGGATTGAGGTGATCAGCCCCTTTTCCTATCTGCCTAAGAGAAGGAAAGATGAACCCTCACTGGGAAAAGAGGACAATGCCTCAGTCCTGATGGCCCTTTTACACACAATGTCCAAAATACAAGAAAAAAATCAGAAGACGTGAAGAGGCAGGAAAATGTGATTGACAGGGGAGAAAAAACAACAGGAGCAGGCACGGCACAGAGATGATCATATACTGAAGTGAGCAAACAAGGACACTGAAATAAAAAGTAGAGGATTTTCCTGGTGGTTCAGTGGCTAAGACTTTGCACTCCCAATGCAGGGGGTCTGGGTTCAATCCCTGGTCAAGGAACTACATCCCACATGCAGCAACTAAGAGTTCACGTGCTTCAACTAAAGACCTCAAATGCTCTAACTAAGACCTGGTGCAACCAAGTAAATAAATATATTTTCAAAGATAAAATGTAGAAGAGATGCACAAACAAGGGTAAAAAGATGGAGAATATCAACAGAGAGCCGAAATCTACAACAAAAAACATCAAATATTACAAGTGAAAAATAAAACATCTGGAATTCAGAACTCAACAGAGGGCATTAACAGAAGACCAGCCATAGCAGAAGACAGAGGTCGTGAGCTCAAACACAGGGGAAAAGTTTCCCAACTCATGCACAAGAGAGCAAACAGATTGAAAAGCAGAACAGAGCACAGCAGACACGTGTAACAGGATCATAAAGGTCTAACATACGTGTCATTGGAGTCCCAGGAGGAGAGAAGAGAGAAAACGAGGCAGAAAAAAAAAATCAAAAGATAACAACTGAGAGTTTCCCCGAAATGACAAAGGGCATCAACCCACCAATTCCAAGTCTGTGTGTTTCAACCACAGTGCACACTTGTTCATCGATGGTGCTGGTCAGTGTGCAAATTAATGAACACAAGGCTCCAACTGCCCTCTCACCCTGATGGTCCCCACCTCTCCCTGCTCCCACCTCTTTCTAACAGATAATTCATCTCCCGTTGATCGTGCACTGACAGTATTCCAGTCCTACACCTTCTCAGATTTTCACAAAATCCTAAGAGTAGTTGGTACTACCAGTGTCCCCATTTTAGAGGTGAGAAACTTGAGGCTCAGCAAGGTTAATGGCTTTCTTGAGGCTCTATGGCAGGACTTAAAGCCACTTCTCTGATGCTAACACTCAGGTTTTTTGCTCCTTGCCCACGTTTTCTGACTTGAGCCTTTTCTGACCTTGAGGCTTTCCTGGGGCCTTGTGGCAGAACTTAAACCTGCTCCTCTGACCTTCACACCCATGTTTTAACTCCTTGCCCACATTTCCTGATCTGAGCCTTGTGGGATCAATCAGGCCCCCAGATGGTGGAACCCACCCCGTCCCACCCTGCCCTGCTGACCGGCAAAGTCATGCAGCCGCGGCAGCGTGTCCCGGGCGAGTGACAGCAGTGGCAGGTATAGCTCGGCCACCCGGGCCTTCACGGCGGCCTCAGCATAGCGGGGGTCGGCGTCATGGCCGCAGAGCAGGCTGTGGACAGCACAGATGGCCTTCTTGTGCAGCAGGGACGCCCTGTAAAGTAGTGAGGTGCTCAGGATGGAGTGTGCGTGGATCCTGCACCCTACCCCCCACCCCGAGGGACCACACAGGGCCTGCACTCACCCCTCGGCCTCAGGTTCCATGGCTAAGGCCAGTTCCGTCAGCAGGAGCCCGGCTAGGAAATGCTGCTGCCGGAAAGGCCCGCTCAGCTCGAACATGCTGATCACCTTGGGGTCTGGGGCCTGGCTGGAGAAGGTGGAGCTCTGGAGAGGTTGGGGGACAGAACGGGATGAGGGAGTCAAGGGTCAGAGGGGAGAGGTCGGGGTTAACTCATCTGTGAGATGACAGGGGGTTGAGTCCAAAATCAGAGATCTTAGAAATGGCAGATGGAATGCCAGTCTGGGAGTTAGAAGTAAGAAATCAGAAGCTGGTCCTCCCAGGAAGTTGCTGAGAATGCAGGGTCAGAGGTGAAGGGTCAGCGAGAAGGGGTCAATCCCTTGAGCACTGGCCTATGTGTGAGATGGACAGAGATGAGGGCTGGAAGGCAAGAGGTCGATAGGTCAAGAAGAGGTGGCAGAAGTGAGGCCAGCCCACCTGGGAGGCGGTGGAGGACACAGAGGGCGAGGGCGAGGCTGGGGGCGACAGAGGGCAGCAGGGGAGGTTGAGGGTCACGTAGTGCTCATGGCTGCACAGGATGCGCGTGAAGTCCATGCGCAGCGTCAGCAGCACTGCTGGGTTGGGGGCCGACTGCAGCCGTGTGGCCACCTGCAGGGGAGGGGTTGGCAGGAGACATTACATGGTTCTGCCCACCCTCCACCCATGTCCCCTGGAGGACTGCCAGCCCCCCACGTTCCTGCAGGTGCGCCATGCCCGCCACGCCCACTCCTACCTGCTTGTAGTGAGCCCGGACCAGGCTGAAGACAAAGCCGCGGTCCACCAGGGACAGCAGGTCGCTGAGGAAGAAGGCCAGGCTGGCGTTGAGGCGCTCGGCCAGCTCCATGTCCTGGGGGCACAGGGCCTGTCAACCTACGCCCACTCGCCCCATGGAGCCTCAGTCCCTGCCCTGGGCCTGGCTCTCGCCAAGGCCACCAATGACCTCCAGGAGCCGGGTCACTGCCACAGAGCCTTGGGCCTCCTTGACACGCCCTTGTCTCAGCTCCAGACTCCTGGCCTGCCTGGTTGTCCTCCTCTCTCTGACTAGCTCTTCCCTTCCCCCTCAGGTAGGTGTCTACTCTCCATCCAGCTCTGTTGAGGGCACTCTTTTTTCTTCTCTCACCAGATTTTATTTATTTATTTTTATAAGTATTTATTTATTTGGCTGTGCTAGGTCTTCATTGCAGCATGTGAGATCTAGTTCCCTGGCCAGGGATCAAACCCTGGGCTCCCTGCATGGGGAGCACCGAGTCCTAGCCACTGGACCACCAGGGAAGTCCCTTCTCTCACCAGATTTCAGTAAGACAAAGCAGATGGCAGAGACTGGCTGCTAACCTCCTCTGCTCCCATATCCTCTCTTAGGTACTGGGACCCTTTCTCGGAGTTCAGAGCTGGGTAGGGACTACATTTCCCAGCCTTCCTTGCAGCTGAGAAAAATCACGTGACCATATTCTGGCCAATGGAATTTGAGAAAAGTGATGTGGCTGGTCCTCCTGTTCCCACCACCTGATGTGTTGGGTACTATGATGAACTGAGATGGCCAGGCCCACACTGTGGAGCTCCCTGCAACCCACTTACGCTCAGGAATAAACTCTGGTCACATTTAAACCGCTTGTGATGATATTCAGGCAAATTAACTTTTGCCCTAACTGATAAAAGTATTCCAGATAGTTCTACATGTTTCAAAGACACCTAACAAGATGCTATTTCAAAAGAAGCCTGGGGACTTCCTTGGTGGTCCAGTGGTTAAGCATCTGCCTATCAATGCAGAGGACACAAATTCAATCCCTGAAGCGGGAAGATCCCATGCACTTTGGAGCAACTAAGCCTATATTCTACCAACTATTGAGCCTGTGCTTACAACAAGAGTTGTTCATTCGCTAAGTCGTATCTGACTCTGTGATCTGATGGATTGCAGCATGTCAGGCTCCCGTCCTTCACTATCTCCGGGAGTTTGCTCAAATTCATGTCCACTGAGTCAATGATGCTATCTAACCATCTCATCCTCTGCTGCCCTCTTCTCCTTTTGCCTTCAATTTTTCCCAGCATCAGATTCTTTTCCAATGAGTTGGCTCTTAGCATCAGGTGGCCAAGACAAGAGAAGCCACCACCACGAGAAGCCTGAGCACTGCAAACTGGAGCGTAGCCCCCTGCTTGCTGCAACTAGAGAAAACTCGTTTACAGCAATGAAGACCCATCACAGCCAAAAACAAATTAATTAAGTTAAAAAAAAAAAAAGGGGGGGGGGGGAGCCTGAAGGATGAGAAAAAAGGAACAGTAAGTGCAAAGGCCCTGGAGCAGGAAGTGCCCAGCAAGTGGAGGAACAGCAAGGAGGCTGATATGGCCTCAAGGCCCAGCTGCCCTCCTGTTCTCGTGAGTTACCCTATGGCCTCAGAAGTTAGCCTCAGGGGTTCTCAGGTCCTGTGACCCAGAGACAAAATACAAAACCCGCCTGAGCTCCAAGTCCACAGGAGGGCAGAGACAGGGTCTGCCTGGTGCACTGAGCCTGATATAGTTGGATGCTCCATAAATGTCCAGTGAAGGAATGACCACTGGGACCCGTCACCAATGCCCCCCCAGTGGCTGTGACGAAGCTGCTCCTCAAGGGTGCTGTTCTTCCCCGTAGCCTTCTTGAAGGGGGGTTTCCTCGTAATCTGGAGCTTAGCTCTTAGGGAGACTTTGGTGCAACCAGGTCAAGGCCTTTGAGATCAGCCCAAAGGTCAAGCGGAATTGCACAAGAGCCAGCTTGGGCTGGACTGGCATTTCAAACATCTGGAAAATTCCCATCAAATACAGAAGTCCCCTTTCTCTTTGGAAATCAGACATTCTAGACTTCCCTGGTGGCTGAGTGGTTATGAATTCACCTGCCAATGCAGGAGACACAGGTTCGATCCTTGACCCGGGAGGATTCCCACATGCTTCGGAGCAACTAAGCCCATGTGCCACAACTACTGAACCTGTGCTCTAGAGCCCGGGAGCCACGACTACGGAGCCCACGTGCTACAACCACTGAAGCCTGCGTGCCCTAGAGCCCGTGCTCCACAACAACCAGAAGCCTGCACAGCGCAACTAGAGGGCAGACCCCACTCTCCGGAACTAAAGCAAGGTGCGAGCCTTTCTTTACCAGCACTCCCCAAAATAAATACATTAATTAAATAAAGCTATACAAAAAGCCAAAATAAATAAACAAACTTATTAAAAAAATCAAACATTCTGGCCACAGCCAGTGGGCACATGCCCTCTGGTCCACCAGAAGCCCTACTCTCCCAACTGAAGCTGATGGTGAGGGTTCAAATCTCCATTCTGCCCCTTCCCAGTCATGTGATATCAGGTTATTAGTCATTCTCTGCCTGAGTTTCTCCATTGGTAAAATGGAGAAAACAATAACACTAAGTTCATGAAGCTGTTGGGAGAGTTTAATGATGGGATCCATCTAAAGTATTTAGGTACACAGCAAGTGCTCAACAAACGCACAATTATTATCATTATTGTCTGCACAGCTCCTGTGAGCACTAGAATCAGTGGTTCAGCATCTGGATAATTGTCAAGGTTTCAAATATCAATGTCCATTTATTGAGTACTTACTGTATACTGGCACTGTGCAAGGGCTAATGGATCTGCCCTGCCAGCTCCCTGCCCTCCCCAACTCTTATTCCCGTCTTTGGTTAACTCCACTGCAGCCTGAAGCATAGGCTCAGGCTCACTGCTTTCTAACAGAGGCAGGTCCTGCCCCAGGGCCTTTGCAACTGCTGTTCCCACTGCCTAGAACATTCTTTCCTTGGATATCACATAGACTGCTTCTTTACCTCCTTCAAATCTCTCCCTAACAGCTCCATGAAGGCAAGGAACTGGGTCTGCTTTGGTCACCACTGTCTGTCTCTAGTTTCCAGCCTAGGGCTGTAAAGCACACAGTAGGTGCTTTAAGAAACAGATGTTGAGTGAACAGACCCATCCAGTGAATGGGATTTGTGGTCTTGCAGCCAGGAAGCACCAGGCAGATTGGCACCCCACCTGGCTGGCTCCATGTCTTCCCTCAGCACCCCCGCCCCCCCCACACACCATGGAGGCCCCACACCCCTCACCTTGTGGACACGGGTGATAACCTCCAGGCCTACAGAGCCCACTAGGGCTGTGATGTCGTCCAGGAAGCGTCCAGGGAAGCGAAGTTTGCGGGGCGTGTCCAGCTTCTGACCCAGGAGCAGGTGCAGCGTCATGCTTTTCACCTGGGGGCCGAACGAGAGGACAGGGGGTGGAGGTGGAGGTGGCTCGCCAGAAGGGGGTGGAACTTGGGGGACTGTGAGTGATGGCTTGAGGTGGGTTAAAGGTGGGCATAAGGGATCCTGGGACCTGACTGTGTGGGTGGGGCCCGAGAATGGTGGGCGGGGCCTGAGAAGGCCATGGGTGGGGCCTAAGTGAGGGCTAGCTAGAGGGGTAGGAGGCTCAGAGAGAGCATGTGTGGGGCTAGAACTGGTCTCCAGTGGTCAAAGTTGGGTGGTAGGAATGAGGGTGGGGCTTCAAGGCCCACCAGATTGAGGTGGGGGCAGTTACTGTCAGCAGGAATAGTTCAAGGCACCTCTTGAGGAGTCTGGGGGCATGTTCAAGTCTGATCTCAATAGTTTCCTTCTGTCTCTTAGGGATGAGGTGGGTCTCCTTGCTAGGTAATTTCTCAATGCTGTCACAGGAAAAATGGGGGGAGAATCCTTCACACAGGGGAGGGGGTTTCAAGTAAGTTTCAGGAGCTCTTCAGGGAGAGATTCCCTTAGGCATCTCTTATCTCCATGTGGGGGGTCTCTTGGGGCCATTTCTCAGGGGGCTTAGATGAAATCTCAGGGGGTTTCTCTCCCTTAAGAGAGTCTCTCCAGGGGCCCTTGCTCTAGGGCAGGGAACAGGGAGTCTCACCATGAGCTGGAAGAAGAACCAGGCGTGCTGCAGGACGGCTTCACGCACAGCACTGCCGCTGACCACCCACTGCAGGGCCAGCTCCTCATGCAGCAGCTGGGGGCAGGGGCAGGGGTCACGGAGTGCAGAGGCACCCACGCTGTACCCCCAGCGTGACGGGAGGATGCAGCTGGATGGCTCGGGGTTAGCGCAATGGGAGGCCATGCAGGAGGAGAGGGGCCAGAAGGAGTCAGTGTGCCCTCTCCCTGGCTCTCCAGACCCCACTGGGCTTGGGGGGTCAAGGGAGCTCTGGACCCCAAAGTGGAGTCACCCACCCCGTCTCCGACTACCTTCTGCATAGTGGGTCTCGGCTGGGTGGTGGGCGGGGACGAGGAGGAGCTCTCGAGGCAGGAAGAGGTTCGGCTAGAGCTGCGGTCGATGGCCTATGATGGAATGGCGAGGGGATGGGATGGTGGGGGGTGGGGGGCGGTTAGTGTGGGTACAGACGGTACGGATGGAGAAGAGAGACGGTCGGTGGCATGGATGGAGGGGAGGTGTGCCCATGTGGACGGACAGTGGGGGCGTGGATGGAACGAGCAGTGTTAATAAATAAAGACAGCAGTGTGTGGATTCAGACGGAGAAGGCATGAAAGTGATGGAAGAGATGAGAATAAGCAAGACACGGTAAGGAGGCGACAAGCAGAGTGAAGGGGACAGGTGAGCATGTGGACGGGAGCCCATCAGAGGTGAGCACGGATGGAGCAGGACCAGGCAGACAAAAGTAAGAGAAAAGTGGTGGGGGGTGGGGCATGTGGATGGAGAGAATGAAATCAACATAGGTGGAGACGATAACGTGGTCAGAGCAGGGAGCGCGAGTGGGGTTGAGGGTGGAGGGTGAGTCCATGAGTTCACCGATGGACAGGGCAACAAGGAGAAGTGAGAGCGTAGACAGGGGCGCAGAGTACAGACAAAGGAGATTAAAGGGGAGAATGGAGGAGGAGAAAGAAGAAAAAGAAAGATAAGGACAGAGGAGGTGAAATGGTGAGAGGCAGCAGGAGCAGCCGAGAGCTCCAGGTTCCAGGCCTGGCCCCACTCCAGCCTTACTTGGGGCCTCGCCAGGCCTCAGCATCCCCATCTGTGAAATGGGCATGGAGTGCTCAAACTCCACTCTCCCCACCTCCTTGGCTGGTCAGAAGGTGAGGCCACTGACAGGGAGAGGAGATGACCCAATGATGGAGCTGGCCCAGCCCTGGGAACTGCCTCGAGCATGAGGGGGCCCCCACAGCTCCCAGTCCCAGCCACACACCCTGGGCTCCCTGGCCTGTATCAGATGGGCCACCCACTGCCAAGGCCTGCCAAGGCCAGCCTCACTGCCGCCTCCCCCCTCCTCCTCCTGAGGTCCGGAATGCCTGCCCTCTTGACACCTTGTCACCTGCAGTGTGCCCTTCCAAGCCCAGCTGACACCCCAGAGAACTGAGGGCACTGTGGGGAGGCCTGTTAAAAATGTCAGGGGGGTATGGAAAGGCCCATGAAGCCAGACTCTCAGAAATCTTAGAAGCCTGCCCAGAAGTTCCCCTGCTCAAGCTGTGAACAGTCCCCTGGTTGCCATGCTGTGCAGGTTGCCTAGGTGACAGGTACAAAGCTGGAACACGTGGCCTGGGGCCAAGCGTGCAGGGAATCTAGCCTTGGGTGCCCAGGGGCCTCTGAGCTTGCTCCCAACCTCTGCAGAGCCTTTCCCTCCACCTGGAACACCCACTCGTCCCTGGCTGGCACTATCTCACTCTTTAGGTCACCTTCTAGGAGAGAGACTCTTCAGACCACCCTGTCTCGGTTCACTTCCTTGCAGGCGTTTTCACCTCCTACACTTACATAGTCATGCGTTTGTTTGATGGGCATCAATCTCCCCAACTAGCCAGCAACTCAAGGATGAGGCTGGCCCGAGGATCTGTCTCCCCAACAAAGTCCTACCTGCGATGCCCTAACTCCTTCCCAGGCTTGGGGTCGCTGCACTGAACAGCGAGTCTTCACTACTTCTGAAAATTCAAAGCCTGGAGCGCAGAGCGAGCCCCTAACAGAACCAGGACTCATCCTAGGACTATCTGATGGCAAAGCCCCTCCCCACACCCAGGGTCCTGGGAAGGGGTCCCTCTGCCTGAAATGGGGTGAGGGAGCCAAGGATCAGTTCTGCCCTCTGGGCATCATTCAGGTTGCTGTGTCAAGGGGACAGCTGAATCTCCTGAACAGAGTGGATTAAGGAGAGAGAGAGGCCATGCAGGAAGTGAGGTTAGAGTGGCTGGGTCATTTGCATGCTGTTGCATACTGCCCCTCCCTTTCTGTCACTGCACATCAATTGCATGCTATTTGGATACTACTCTGTCCCTTCTGTCTCTGCCTGAGGCTGTGGTCTGTGTGGCAGCAAAAGGCTGGTGAAGATGCCCGTGTTGCCTACAACATCCATGCCACAGCCCCAAACGAAGGCAGGAGGTGGGGGGGGGGGTCTGCTGCCTCCTCCAGGCAGCCCCCCTAGGTTAGTTGGCAGCAGCCAGGAAGGTGGGAGGAGCCCATGCTGAGGTGGGGTGATGCACGTGCAGGGGCACGTCAGGTAGGGAGGGCACCTGTCTGGGGTCGGCCCCACAATAAGGGGGGGCCCGTCGCAGCACAGCCTTGCTGCCTCCCGGAGCATAAGCAGCATTCACCCAGGAGTGTGAGCGGTCGATACCCTGGAGATACATGGGTAAATGGGAGTGTCTATGGGCAGAGGGCAGGGAAACCAGCAACAAACACAGACCATGCTCACTGCCCTGGGCCACACATGTGCCCACGTGGACACCCACATGTGACCCTGCAATACACGTGTGCAAAACACGCACAAGGTATGTGTGTCTATGCCTCCCACATATGTCTGTGCATGGAATACACGAGTACACGCAACCGTGCTCCAATGTGTGTGGGCAATGTGCACAAGGATGCCCCCTGTGGATACATGCGTGTGGCACATGTGGAAACACCCTGCTGCGCTACGTACACGCTGCTCTTCTTTCAAGCTCCAGTCACCCCTCCTTGGGTCAGCCTCAGAATCCAAGTCACAGCTCCCAAACTGACAGCCAGATCCCAGCCTTGCTGTCCGGGGTCAAGTTTGTTTTTTTTTTTTTTTTTTTTGCCATTCTGTGTGGCTTGTGTGAAGGAAATAGCAACCCACTCCAATATTCTTGCCTGGAGAATCCCATGGACAGAGGAGCCTGCCAGGCTAAGGTCCACTGGGTCACAAAGAGTCGGACACAACTGAAGTGACTTAGCACACACACACGCACACACACACACACACACGTGCGTGGCTTGTGGGATCTTAGTTCCCCAACCAGGGATTGAACCCGCACCCCTGGCAGTGAAAGTGCGGAGTCCTACCCACTGGACCGCCAGGGGATCCCCCAGGGTCAAGTCTTCATCTGTGCTGCTGTCTGTCGTTCCATTTTCCTTCAACACTGAGATCTTTCACCCACCCACACAGCAGCCATGACCCCTGAGGCTGGCGCCAGCAGGGGCCGCTAGCCTACCTTGCTGGCCAAGATGCGGGAAACCTCGTCATCCACAGAGCCAGGGGCCACGGCCAGGTCGGGGTTGCTGCTGCTGATACTCTTAGAACGTGCCAGGTAGAGGCTGGCGGGGCGGCCAGGGCCACGGGCCAGCGTGGCAGGCTGCACCGTCACTGGAAGGGCCCCTGAGGATGGAAGGAATATGCTCAGCCCCCTGCCCACCTGCCCTGATGACCTCCTGTCCCTTCCCAGTTGGATGCCCTTGGTGAAGACACTTTCTTTGTGTTTTTGTTGTTATGGGTTGTTCTTTTGGCTGCATCATGCAGCATGAAGGATCTTAGTTCCCCGACCAGGGATTGAACCCACGTCCCCTGCAGTGGAAGCACAGAGTCTTAACCACTGGACCTCCAGGGAAGTCCCCAAAGTCAACTTCTGTCTCTAAACCTCTAGGTTCCTCACCCATAAAATGGGTGTCACAGTGGCTCTGCCTCATAGCAATTTTGAAAAGGATGAAAAACACGGAGTGCCCGGCATATTGTATGTGTCCAGAGGGATTACTGGCTATTATTAATCATTTAGCAAATGAAAATAATCCAACTTTACTGAGTGTTCACTGTGCCAAGTATTTCACCATGCCGTTTGGACTTCCCTAGGGGCTCAGACGGTAAAGAATCTGCCTGCAATGCAGGAGACTTGGGCTCAGTCCCTGGGTCAGGAAGATCCCCTGGAGAAGGAAATGGCAACCCACTCCAGTATTCTTGCCTGGAGAATCCCATGGACGGAGGAGCCTGGGGGGCTACAGTCCCTGGGGTCGCTGAGTGACTAACACTTTCACTTGCCATTTATTATTACTAACACCCCCACGGGAGGGGCACTAGTATTATCAATGGTTAAAAGATAGGAAAACAGGCCAAGAGAGGTAAAGGCATTGCCTGAGGTCACAGAGCTTACAGGCAGAACTGAGAGTCAAACCCAGGCTGCTCTGCTCCAGTCCCTGCTTGCTAACTGGCTGAATCGCTTGTCAATAAAATTTATAGAGACCACAGTCCTGGGGCTGGGATACAAAGCTCTCTCTCTCTCTCTCTCTCTCTCTCTCTCTCTCGCTCTCCTATAAATTGTGTAAACCAACCAAGGCCTGTACAGCCTCAGGACCTGTGCACATGCCTTCCCCTTGCTTAGGATGCTTCCCTCTCAGGTATTTCCTGTGCCCCCGAGTCTCCCACCAACACTCACCACCCGGGAGGCTGGGCTCTGTGCCAGGCAGTCGAAAGGCGTAGTAGACATATGCAGCCAGCACCGGGCAGTGACCACGGGTGTCCTGGGCACCCTCTAGGCTCCGGTGGACGAGGCTAACCACATGGGCCATTGCTTCAAAGGCGCCACGACCCAGGTTCACTGCCAGGCAGAGCAGAGGTTAAGTTCCAAGCTCCTGCTTCAGGATCCAAGGGGGGTCATGTGGTCTTCAAAAGGTCAGGGGACTAGGGGACTGAGGGGCCATTTTTCAGATTGGAAAGTTGAGCCCAGAGAGATAAAAGGGCTATGGGAGGTCACCGCTAGACCCCGGGCCCACTCTCTAGATGGGGGAGCTCAAGTCTGAGTCTGTGACAGCTCACCAATCTGGCCACCAATGACTGGGGGCCGCACAACCAGACGAACGAGCTTGTCCAGCACATGGTGGGAGAAGGCGACGAGGGGCTCGGGGCTGGCGAGGCGCAGGGCCGCCAGGCTGGCCCGCAGCTCCTGCTCCACGGTGCCCTCACTCAGCACCGCGTCCTTCAGCCGGAAGGGAAAGGCCCCCTCCTCCAGGACGTGCACCAGGGTGAAGAACTTGTCCAGGTGGGGGTCCTGGTGGGGGACCAGGGGTGAGCGGGGTAGGAACAGGGAAGGACCAGGGGTGAGTGGGGTAGGACTGGGATTTGAGCGGGAGACTGAGTGGGTCAAGACACCGAGGCTGGAAGCCAGTGAATGGAAAAGAAATGAGGAGGGAACTTCCCTGGTGGTCCAATAGTTAATAATCCACTTGCCAATGCAGGGGATGTGGATTCAAACCCTGGCCTGAGAAGATCCCACATGCCCACGGAGCAACTAAGCCTGTGCACCACAATTACTGAGCCCAGGCTCTAGAGCCCACATGCCCCAACTACTGAAGCCCGCACACTGCAACTTCTAAAACCCGTGTGCCCGAGAGCCTGCACTCCACAACAAGAGAAGCCACCATAACTAGGGAGGAGCCCCAACTCACTGCAACTAGAGAAAGTGTGTGCAGCAACGAAGACCTAGCACAGCCAAAAATAAATAGATAAAAAAAAAAAGACAGGAGAGATCGCAGACATAGCAAGGGACAAATTGGGGCCGGGGGAAGAGGAGAGACCATGCAAAAAAGGCCAAAGCTCCAGCTGCGATGGCCATTGGCATGGCTACCCCGCCTGAGTCAGCAGCTTCCCTGGGAGCCAGCCTTGCTGACCAAAGTCACGTCCATGGCCCAAGGCCAGGCCTCCCAGGACAGAGGAAACTGTTGCCCAACCCCAGGGCCAGACTCCCGGGTTGCGGCCCCGCCCCCTACCTGGGGATGCACAGAGGACACAGCTGTGAGCTCCACGCTGAACACGCCCTTGTGACCATCCACCCAGCGCATGCCCGGCAGCGCCACCTGCGGGAGGAACACGCCAGGTGGGCACGGGCCCGCCCTCCCCCGCCACCGCTCAGGCCACCAGCTCAGCCATTGCGACACTGTGGCCTGACTGTGGCCCTGCCTGGGGGAACTGCTGGGCACCTTGCCCCCTGGCCCCGCAGCCCAGCCCAGAGATGGGGGTGGATTGTGGGCAGCACTGACGGGGGTCCACAGGGCAAGCTCAGGGATGCCCAGGACGCTCACAGGAGAAGGGAGACTGAGGATGAATGTTATTGGAGGGAATGAACAGGAGACAGCATAATGAGAGGACCCGGGCGCAAATGAAAGGGTTTGTGGGAGGTTGACACAGCATTCCCATGGGGAGGAAGTGCTCTGGGGAGACTGTCAGGCAGGCAGGGCTGCAAACGGGGGCCTGAAGCGGCGAGGCAGTGGGGTCTTGGTGGGGAACAGTGAGTGCGGGGGCGGGGGGGCATTAACAAGCGAGGGACACCCCACAGCAGGGAGGGATACAGATGGGGCAGGAAGACACACAGGATTAATAACAGGGGTGGGTGTGATGAGGCCTCAGCAGAGGACAAGGCGCCCAGGGGTGCTGCGGGAAGGAAAGCAGGGCATGACTGGGGTTCTTGGGACCCGGTGCTGGTTGGCAGGGGGTCCAGGGCACGTACATCCGGTGTGAGTACTGAGTAGCTGGGCGGGGGCTGGTCTACCGACACGGGGAGGCAGAAGGGGCCTGTCCTCAGCCGGCCGTGCTGCAGCAGTGGGATCCACTGGGGAGAGACGGGGGGTCAGGTGTGGGGCCGGACAAGGGCCGGGAGGGCGGGGCATGGATGGGGAGAGGCGGTGGGGGGCTCACAGTAAAGCCCACAGGAGTCTCCAGGGCCGTGCCAGGCCGGGGCTGGCAGCTGACGTGGTAGAAGGTGAAGAGCAGATGGTGGTTCTCAGTCACGCAGGCGGGAAGACGCAGCTTGAACTCCTCGTAGAACTCGGGAGACCTGGCGGGGCCAGGCTGGGGGGTTCTGCTGGAGGCTAGGCTCCCCCTTGCCTGTCCCACCCCCTCTGCTGGGCCCCACTGTCCCTGCTGTCTGCCTCAGGTGCCCCCATTTGCACTCCAGGAGCCTGCCCATCCCCCCACCCCCTTCCTGCCCATCTGTATCCCCACCAGTCCCCCACCCCAGCCCACATACTTGTTATGGTAGACCACCGGTGTGAAGGCTTCACGGGTAAATTCACTGCAGCTGGACTTGCCAAAGATGACCTGGGGGGAGCAAAGGCATGAGGGACTGGCTGGGGACCAACCCCCAGCCCCCCACCTCCGTCCACCTCCCCTGGGTCCAGCCACTGACCGGCAGGGCCTGGCTGGGGTCCTCGCCTGCCATATACTGCACTCGCACGGTGAGGTTGCGCACGGAGCCCTGGCGGCTGCTGAAGTTGAGGCTGTGTGGGTACACGTACAGCAGGCTCCTGCGGGGGCAGGGGCATGGCCACGTCAGAGGGACAGAGAGCCTGGGGGACACTGGCCACCCCACCGGGACACGGAGGGCTGGGTCAGGGACAGTGATGGGCAGCAGGCGGGAGACGTGAGTCCAGAGTGGGGAATAGATGGGTACCATTCAGAGCACAGATGGGGGAACAGAGTGACAGAGGGTGGGAATACACAGGGACTTCAGGGCCACTGAGGGTGCATGGTGAGGCAGAGGAGACACATGGGTGCTCAGGGCCAGGCTGACCTGCCCCTCATCCAGCTCCGGAGCCCGACTGCCCCTTCCCCCAGAAGAGGCCACTAGGGTTACATGGCCTGTCTCTCAGCTGGGGAAATGGAGGCGAGAGCTGGAGACAAGAGCTGGGCTGAGGTCAGGGCTCTGCCTCCCTCCTCCACAGTAAGCTTGTACAAGCCCCAGCAGGCCCCTGGGTCTCCGCTTCCCTAACTATATAATGGGGGCATCAAGCCTCCCAGCTGAGCCTTTGTCATATCAATGATACTAAGCAACAATAACATCAATAATTGCACCAAACACTTATGTGGGGCCAACCCTGTGCTGGGTTCTGTTCTAAGCACCTGACGTGAAGCGACTCATTTATTTCTTACCAGCAGCCTGTTGGGGTAATGCTCACATCATCCCCCATTTCACAGTCACAGGCAGGGAAACAGAAGCACTTGCCCACAGTCATCCAGGGAGAAAAACAGCAGTGAGCATTGATCCAGGGCACGTGGAGGTCCTGGAGTCAGGCTGTGTGGCCTTGAAAGGATCGCCATCACCTGCTCCCCTAGCTTTTAACCAGGTCAACAAAGACTGGGCATTGCAGGCTTGTGAGAAGGTTACGAGACCAGCTACTGTGTGATAGCAGTGAGGCAGCTGCGGGTGAGCCACCGGCGACCATAAACGCCTCGCTGTTATTGTCGTTACTGTCGTCGTGCCCATCCACAAATGGGAAACGGAGGCTAGGAGCCGTAGGGCTCTCCAGCCAGGCCTGGGCCTATCCTCTCACCAGGGCCCCAGCCCGCACCTGGCCCCGAGCCCTGGCCAGCGTGATTCCAGCGTGGCTGGCTGGACATCCGCCTGACGCAACTGTGGTGCCACCTCCAGGCCCTTGCACAACACGGGGCGCCCAGCTGGCTGGCTAACGATTGACCTGAAGTCGGGGGGGGGTTAAGGCATAAAAGGCAGCCCCAACGGGGCTGGGGCCACACCCTCCCCAGCCTTCCAGCCATGCCCGCGCTCGTGCTGTGCCTGCTGTGTGCCCTGGCAACGGCGGCCCAGCCGGCCCTGCTGGGTTCCAGGAGTGGCTCAGAGCCAGCACAGCAGGAGGAGCTGACCCTGCTCTTCCACGGGGCCCTGCAGCTGAGCCAGGCTCTCAACGGCATGTACAAGGCCACAGAGGCACAGCTGACAAAGGCCAGGAACAGCCTGAGCCTCTATGGCCAGGTGCTGGGGCTCCTGGGGAAGGAGGTCAGCCAGGGCCAGGATGCAGCCCAAGAGCTACGTGCGAGTCTATTGGAGATGCAGGTGGGCACTGCAGTTGGGGTGTTGTGGGGTGGGTAGGAGTCTATGGTGGAGTTATGCCTGGGCTGACCTTTGGGGTTTTCCCAGGAGTGAGGGGGTTCCTGGAATACAGGATTTCCAATGTTAAAATCAGGCTGATCTCAGTAGGTCATCCTACTAACATCCACGGTCTATTGGTAGATAGAAGAGGATGGTCTCAAGCTGCAGGCAGAGGCCACAGCCCAGGCGCTGGGGAAGGTGGCCCGGGGACAGCAGGTGCTGCGGGAGAAAATGAAGCGGCTAGAAGTTCAACTGAAGGGCATGTGGCTGGGCCATGTCCGCCAAGAATTTGAGGCCTTAAAGGTAAGGGGTTCCTGGCCCTGGGGGAATCAAGACCTTGATTCACAATCAGACCTCATTTCTGAACCTTCTGTCCCAGAGACCCCCAGACCCAGTTAAGGCTTCTGGTACCCTGGGCTCTATGCTATGTGACCCTGGGCAAAAGCCATGTGCCTTCCCATGCCTCAGTTGCCTTATTTGTAAATAAGAACAATAACTGATGTCTCAAAATAGAGCCAGGGACTCAGCGCAGATAAAATCCTCAACCTGGGATGGGGCACGTAATAGTTATTCAACAAATGCTAGAAGAGTGTTTCTGGAGCACCCATGATGTACCCAGCACTGTTTTATACCCTCTAATAATCTCTATCATGGGCTTCCTTGGTGGCTCAGAGGTAAAGAATCCACTCGTGATGCAGGAGACACAGGTTCAATCCCTGGGTCAGGAAGATCCCCTGGAGAAGGAAATGGCAACCCACTCTAGTATTCTTGCCTGAAAATCCCATGGACAGAGGAGCCTGGTGGACTACGGTCCATGGGGTTGCAAGAGTCGAACACAACTTAGCGATTAAATCATCACAATCTCTATCATGCTCAGAACAATCCCATAGAGGGACTCCTATTTCATCCCCATTTTACAGCTGGGAAAGTTGAGGCCAAGGAGTGGCAGTGGCTTGCAGATCACACAGATACAGTGGGAAGCGGGGGCAGTCTGGGCAGAATACAGGGATAGGAGGTGAGGGGGCCCCCAGCTGAGGGTTCTGTCCTGACCCACAGGCCCATGCCGATGAGCAGAGCCACATCATGTGGGTCCTCACGGGTCATGTGCAGCGACAGAAGCAGGAGATGATGGCACAGCAGCAGCGGCTGAGACAGATTCAGGAGAGGTGAGCTGGAGGGGGTCTAGGTGTGTAAGGGCAGCGGAATGGGGGTATCCCTGTGCCTTGGCTAAGCCTCACCTCCTTCCCAGACTCCACATGGCTGCACTCCCAGCCTGAGCCTGAGCCTGGGCAGAACTGAGGACCAGTCATGCATCGAGGGACACAGCCCTGCCCCATGCGGCCCCTGCACAGGGAGGAGCTGCCCATCCGCTGAGGTCAGCCAGGGCGCTGGGCCCGGCTTCCAGTCATGGAGCAAAGAAGGAAGCAGGTGGGGACGCAGGCAGAGAACATGGATGGTCAAGGAGGGGTGGAGGAAGGATATGCCCCTTCATACCTATACATTCCCTATTAAAGCAGAGCAGTGGCATCTCAGGCCAGCGTCTGTGTGTGCTGGAAGGGAAGCAGACCTCACTCTGCATGATGACCCCCATATTCAAGTGCCCAGCTGCCCCAGAGGTTGTACCTGTAGCTGGTGTGAGGGGCATAGACCTCACGGGCGGGGAACTCCAGGATCTCCTTGGTGGGCCGGCCTCTGGGGTCTGGGTAGGGCTTGACATGAAGCAGCTCCGGGGAGAGGCAGAAGTGGGGGTTCTCGGGGGCTGGGGAAATGTCGATCTTGAGCTGGGCTAGGGAGGGAGAGCCAGTTTGCACCTTCCTTGGAGTCTCCAGCTGGGGTCCCCTGCCCCCCCCACACACTCCAAGCTCAGGTCAGGGCTCTGACTCTCCAACAATGCCCTCTGGTGGCTCCATCTTTCAGGTGCTATGGCGGGAAGTCACCCTCAACTCCCGTTGCTGCCTCCCATCTTTGATCAGCTCTGCCCACATTCCCGGTTTGACCCACTACCTGTCTTATTTATTCTGTTTCTCATCTCTGGCCCCCACTGGAAGGTCCACCCCTGAAGTCAGGGCTTTGTCTATCATGGTCACCAAGATCCGGCACAGCAGATGCGGGTTTGAGTGACTACATGAGTGACACGTCTCATGTACGGGGCACACCACGCACCGGTTACGGGACGCAGGCGTCGCAACAGGGATGTCGGGCGCCGCATGTCAGCCAGGAACTTAAAGAGGTCCTCGTCACTGAGCCGCTCAGCCTCCTGCACGAACCCGCCCCAGTGAACCAGGGCTGAGGGGTTTGGGGATCCCCAGCGATCGTGCGGCCGCAAGAGGGAAATGGGGATGTGCGTGGGGTCCCCGTCTCTCAGCCCCCTGCCCCCGCCCCCAGCCATGACACCTGCTTAAAGAAGTTGGTGACGGTTAGTGTGGCTGGGCGGAAGCCAGAGAAGCTGCAAGCGTCGTCCCCACTACTCATCCGGTCCTGGGGTCCCCGACGGCGGCGGTCAGTCCAGGTGGGTCGGCGTTCTAGTGGAGACAGTGATGGAGAGGGACAGAAATGAAGGGTGCGGGGAGCCAAGACACTGCAGACTCAGGCCTGGTTAGACCTAGTCCGGCCAGCAGAGGGCGCCCCTTCATCACCCTAGTAGCTCCGCCCTTGGCCCGTCGGCCCCGCCTCCTCACCGCCCTCTGAGTCTGAGTCTCGGTCTGGCTGGCCGGCGCTGCTCACGATGTTGGCCAGGTGCACGGCCGTCCAGGCGAAGGGCATGCGATAGCGGCCCAGACGGGTGCAGAACTGCTCAGCTGCCAGGCGTAGCTTCTCCAGCTTCTCTTTGTTCTGGGAGGAGACCCCCGACACACACACCCCCCCACATGCTCAGTGTCCCAGGCCTGCTGAATCCAGGATCTGCTATGCGGGGGTACCCCTTCAACATTCGGCCCAGCCTCCCACGCTCACCTTGGCTGTGTCCACCTCCTTCATCACCATGTAGGGCTCGCAGCACTCGCTAATGTCTCCTTGCTGCAGCACCTTCTCCAGCTGAGGGGCGGGCAAGCCCAGTAAGGTGCTGCCAGGACCCCAACCTCCCCACCTCACTCCCAACCTCTCTGACCTTCACCGTCTCCCAAACATTCCACCCAGCTAGGGCTCTCGCTCCAACACCTCCCGTGGCTCCCATATCCCTTGGACTGAGTGTTAGCTGTCAGCCTGTGTAACTAGCTGCCCCCGCCCCACCATTTAAGCCCCGCCCCCAAAGCCAAGACTCCATTTTTCCTCCCATATTTACATATTTATTTCTTAGAATAAGCAAAGTCCACTCCAAGCGCGGCTCTGGGCCTGGACTCCAATCCTGACCCCTCGGGGGCTGTGGGACCTTGAGCACATTTCTTCTGGGTTTTGTGCCTCAGCTTCCCCATCTGTAAAATGGGCCCCATGGCAACCCCCACCTCCCTGGGCTGTGAGGAGCAAAGGCCAGAATCCTTGTGAAGCCTGACTGACTGGAAGCAGTGCCTGCCTTAAGGTGTCCAATTAATGTCATTAATTAATTGATCAAAAACTAATTGAACATTCTGGGAAAGGAAATTTGAGCTCACTCCCGGAAACAAAATCCCAAACCATGTGCCAATTAAGTTTTCCCACCCCTAATAAACTGAAAAACTCAACAACAAAAAAAAAACAAAAAACCCATTTTAAATGTCTACCCACATGTGCCAGGATGCCGTTTCTCCCCAGGCTGCCTACTCATGGGTGTCAGCTCAGCTGTCACCTCTCCAAGAAGCCCTTGGTGATTTCTCCCCACCTGGGTTCACTCAGAAGCTCCCTGGGGGCTCAGGCTTCCTCTTGGGCTTCCCGCATGACAGCCCTGATCACCATTCTTGGAGACATGTCTTCTTCTATGAGAGCAGGGATCTCACCTGTGGCCTTCACCATGATCACCCCCTTGCCAGCCCCAGTGGGTATACCTTGATGACCAAGAAGATGTCAGGCGAGGGGTAGGTCACAGAGAAGATGGCAGAGCGGGCCAGGGTCGAGATGGCAGGATGGGTGACGTGGGCCCGCAGTAGCCCCTTCATGGAGTCCGAGTTCAGGTCAAAGTAGAAGTTCTCTGAGATCTAGGGGCACAAGAAACAGCTGAGCCACCACCCCCAGGAAGACCATCACCCTGCAGCAAGGAAGAGGAGCGGGTGGGAGGAAGGGGAAGAAAGGGGCTCCTACCTTCTTTTTCTCTCGCACATCGTACAGGGCCAAGATGCCAAAGATGGGCTCGATTTCAATCTCGAACCTGCAATGAGTGGGGGCTCTCTGGCAGCGGCTGACCTTGACCCTCTCATCTCCATATGCCCTCTCCCTCTGGAGGTCCAGCCCAGCCTCGGCACACTGGGAGGGGAGGGCATCTGATTCCCAATGGGTCACAAAGAAGCACCATCTAAGGACTTGTAGGAAAGGCCTGTCCCATTTTGCAAAAGGGGAAACTGAGGTCTGTCCTCAGTTGGTGGTCCAGTGGATAAGAATCCACCTGCCAATGCAGGGAACATGGGTTCAATCCCTGGTCCAGGAAGATTCCACATGCCACGGGGCAACGAAGCCCGTGCACTACGACTACTGAGCCCACGTTCTAGAGTCCATGCTCCACAACGAGAGAAGCCACCGAAATGAGAAGCCTGAGCACCACGACTGGAGAGTAGCCCCAACTCGATGCTACTAGAAAAAGCCAGGGCACAGCAACAAAGCCCAGCACAGCCAAAAAGAAAAAGAAAAAAAACTTAAAATTTGAGGCTCACCACTGCCCTGCGTGGAGCAAACCCACCCACCTCTTGGCCTCATTTTTTCTTTCTCCAGACCTTTGTGTGTGTTGTGTTCCCCACCTAGGGAGCCCCATGTGGTCATCCCAGTGATACAACTTGCATACAGCAGGCGCTCACTGTTGGTTGAATGACTGAATGAGCCTACAGAGCTGGTTCTCAGTCTGTGTATTGGAGGCAGGCGGCCCACCAAGGCCTCAGGCCAGATGGGGCCTCCCTTTCCTGCGCCCATCCAGGCAGGAACTCAGGGTAGGGAGGGGCAGGGCCGGGCTTGGGTCCAAGGCCACATCCTGTTCCGCTCCATTCCCACGCACTCTGGCTGCTCCCCAGGGCCGATGTGGAGGGGGCTGTGGCGGCAAGAAGCCAGGCCCAGGGTCACCAGCGCCCCCTCTAGCCTGGGTGCAAGCTGCAGACTGGGCGAGGGCCAGATTCTGGCCTCACAAGTCACTGTGATCTTGGGCACAATGACTTCACCTCCCTAGCCTCCGTTTCCCACCCGAACCCACAACGTGATATTGCGGTGAAGGTCAGAGGCAATACACGTGGAGGGCTTCCCTGGTGGCTCAGTGGTAAGGAATCCGCTTGCCAGTGCAGGAGACGCAGGTTTGATCTCTAGGCTGGTGAGATCCCACATGCCCCGGAGCAACTAAGCCTGTGCACCACAACTACCGAGCCCAAGTGCTGCAACTACAGAAGCCTGTGTACCTAGAGCTCATGCTCCACAAGGTGAGAAGCCACCACAAGGAGAAGCCCACGCACCGGAACTAGAGAGCAACCCTGCCCACCATAAGCAGAGAAAAGCCAGTGCAGCAACGAAGACCCAGCACAGCAAAAGTTTTTTAAAAATTAAAATAAATTTAAAAAATTTAAATAAAAAATACACACACACACACACACACACACATAAATATAGAAAGAAAAAATAAACATGGAAGGCTGAGAGCTGAGGCTGGCACTCAACTGGAACTTAGGGTTAGTGGCTTTGAATAATGAAAGAAGTCTTATTTCCCAGCCCAAAAGTCTATGGTCTCAGGGATGCACACAGTAATGGCCTGGCTCGCATAATGAGCGCCGACTGTGTGCCTCACCGTAATCCCCCATGGTCCCCGCCTTGCCGTGCCTGAAGGGAGGGATGGATCAGCACACTCACTTAAGCGACAGACACTTGACCAGGATCCTCTGTCCGAAGTGCTCTCGCGGTGGCTCTGGGCGGCTGCAGCGTTCCACGGCCTCATCCTGCCAAGAGCCGAAGGGGCAGCTGGGACCCATCCTCCAGGGAGCAGTTGGAACGTGTGGGCTGAGACCAGCTCTACCCTCAGCCTGATTAAGCTTTCAGTCCCTGGCCTCTGAGCCTTTGCACATGCTGTTCCCCCAGCCTGGAATGCCCTCCTTCTCCCTTCCTCCTGGCCTGGTCAATACCTGCTCATCAGCAGGTCACAGTTTAGCTGGCACTTCCTCCAGGAAGCCTTCCTTCACCCAGAGGTATCTGACACTCCAGGTCCTCACCAGGCCCTGATGCAGTGGGCCCCATGGCTGGGACACGGAGGGCTGTGAGAGGGACAATGTGCGTGCGTGTGTGCTAAGTCGCTTCACTCGTGTCCGACTCATTGCAACACTACGGACCATAGCCTTCCAGGCTCCTCTGTCCCTAGGATTCTCCAGGCAAGAATACTGGAGTGGGCTGCCATGCCCTCCTCCGGTGGCGGGGGGTGGTCTTCTTGACCCAGAAATCGAACCAGCATCTCTTAATATCTCCTGCACTGGCAGGTAGGTTCTATATCACTAATGTCACCTGGGAAACCCTGAGGGACAATGACACATGGCTCATCATGGCACTACTCTGGGTTGTCATTTCCTGTAGGGAGGTCTCTTCTCCACTAGACTGAACTCAGAGGGCAGGGACTGGGTCTATCTTGTTCATGGCTGTATCCTCAGTGGCTGCTATATAACAGGCACTCACACATCCTGGTTGGATAAATACAGAGGTATGTAGTAGGTACCTATTATAATGTGGTTGAACAAACACAGATGTATACAGAAAATATCTAATTAATGCTGACTAGACATACATAGTGATACATATTAGACACCCCGTAAGAACTGGTTGAATAAATATAGGGCTATACAGCAAGCACTCAATGAATCGCTGAATTAAAACACAGATGTATATACTAGGTGCTTAATAAAAGTTAGTTGGATATATACAGATGCTCAATAAATATTAGTTGCTCAAATGCTGTTTGATTAAATAGAAAACTATACAGTAGATATACAGTGAATATTGACAGAATAAATATGAGTATACAGTAAAAGCCCAATAAATGCTGGGTAGATAAAAATAAAGGGATATGTAATAAATAATAGTCATTAAATAGAGCTGACTCATTGGAAAAGACACTGATGCTGGGGAAGATTGAGGGCAGGAGGAGAGGGGGGCTACAGAGGATGGGGTGGTTGGATCACTAACTCAATAGACGTGAGTTTGAGCAAATTCCAAAAGATAGTGAAGGACAGGGAAGCCTGGTGAGCTATAGTTCATGGGGTCGTAAAGAGCTGGACATGACTTAGAGACTGAACAACACAGTGAGTGCCCAATAAACACCAGGGGGATAAATACAGGCATATATAATAGGTGCTTAATGAATGCTGGTTGATTAAATGCCGTTTGTTTAAAGACTATACAGTAGGCATACAATAAATATTGGTTGAGTAAATACAGCAGCATATAGTAAGTTCCCAATAAATGCTGCCTGGATAAATACAGGGGTATACAATATAGGAGAATCCAGTAAGAGCTACTGAATTAAAAGGCAGGGTATACATTAGGCACCCAGAAATCTCACTGGGATCATACATAGGGATACACGTCAATTGGCTGTGTACTGATCCCGGGGCTGTGCAGTTGAGCGGGGCACCCACCTCGTCGGGGGCGGGGTAGAGCGCGAGCAGGGCGCGGGGCCGGTGCTGCCGCCGCAACGCCTCATTACGCCGGTCCACGTCCTCTGGGGCCACGCGCTCCAGGAGTGAGGGTAGCAAAGAATCTGCCGCCAAGTTCCTCAGGTCGAAGATGCCAGAGGCACCACTGCTTCGTGGGGTGTCGTCCAGGGAGCCTGAGGAGTGTCGGGGGTCATCCTGCCAGTAGAGAATGGGCACGCTCAGGATCAGGGGCTAAGGTCGCCATGACAAGGGTCACCTGAGGGCTTTGCTGACCTTCTTTCTAGAAACTTCTGTCTGGAGATATGATTATTATTGGTAAAAGTAGACACTCAATAAATATCAGTTGAAAAAATAAAGGCTCAAGACTCAGCTGGCCAGTGAAGGACCTCTACTAAGCTTGCCATGCCTCAGTTTCTTCATCTGCGAAATGGGTGTCACCTTTTACTATGGTTGGGAAGGCTACTTCCCAGTCTGGGCATCACATGACCCTTGCCTGGTCAATCAGAACACAGCAAAGTCAGGATATGTCTGGGCTGGGCCAATGAGAGCCTTTGAGGACTTTGCTCACTGTTGCCAGGGGAGGGAGAGTTCTTCTCACCGGGGGTGTTACCAGCCCAGGATCTGCCAGACCTTCTAGACACAGCTCTGGTCAGAAGCAGATTTGTTGGTGTTGAGTTGCTCAGCTGTGTCCGACTCTTTTGTGACCCCATGGACTAGAGTCTGCCAGGCTCCTCTGTCTATGGAATATCCCAGGCAAGAACACTGGAGTGGGTTGCCATTTCCTCCTCTAGGACATCTTCGAGACCCAGGGATTGAACCCACACTCCTGAATTGGCAAGCAGGTTATTTACTGCTGAGCCACCGGGGAAGCCCCCAGAAGCAGATTACCCTAGTTTAAATCCCAGCTCAGCTCTGTGACCCTGGGTCTCTAACCCCAACAGCTAAGGGCATCAGTTTCCCCAACTACATTCATAAACAGCTAACAATGGAAACAATAACAGTAATTCTTTATATGATTCTTGGTAAAAGTAGGAACTCAATAAAATATTGGTTGACAAAATACAGGTTCAAACCTCAGCAGGCCAATGAAAGCCCTCTACTAAGCCAGGCATGCCTTGGTTTCTTTTTTTTTTTTTCTTTAAATTTTGGCTGCATTGGGCAGCCTGCGGGATCTCAGTTCCTTGCAACCAGGTTCTAAACCCGGGCCACAGCAGTGATAGCGTCGCATCCTAACCACTAGACCGCCAAGGAACAGCCCCCTCAATTTCTCTATCTGAAAAATGGGTGTTGCCCTGCTTCACAGGATGAAAGAGGACAAGTATAAAACATTTAGTATTCACCAAGCACTTAATAGGGGTCCCTGGTGGCTCAGATGGGTAAGAATCTGCCTGCAATGCGGGAGACCTGGGTTCAATCCCTGGGTTGGGAAGATCCCCTGGAGAAGGGAATGGCTACCCACTCCAGTATCTTGGCCTGAAGAATGCCATGGACAGAGGAGCCTGGCAGGCTATAGTCCATGGGGTCGCAAAGAGCTGGACATGACTGGGTAACTTAAAAAAAAAAAAAAAAAAAGCACTTCATAAATGCTGATAATTATGATTCTTAACTTTTCAGTTACAGGGCTGATACATTTCCTGTGGGGCTGGAGGCTGTTCAGGTCATTGCTCATCACAGAAGATTGAGAGTTGAAGCCTCAGGCAGGCCGTGCACACACCACACCCCCGCCTGCGATAGTGACCCCTGCCAGGGCTCCCTCACCGAGTCCTCGGGGCCGGACCTCTCATCCCCAGAAGTGTCCTGCTCGAAGACCTGGCGGGTGAGCCCCTTCTGCCTCTCTCGTTGAGTCTCCGTGGTGATGGGGTTGTACGCCACACTCAGGTGCTGGTATCTAGGAGGATGGGAGGGTAGCAGAGATGGGGGCTCCCCAGGGCTCCCCAAGGTGCTGACTGACATGCCTGCAAGGCCCCCGTGATGCCTGCAGGGCCATCCATCCACCGGACGCACCGCCGCGGAAGTCCAGCTACCCTTGCAGGGACAGTGGGCTGATAACCAGGAGGAGCGGCGACAGCGGCAGACAACGGGCTCCTCTGGGCTCAGACCTGGCCTCTCTACCCTGAGCTGCCCCTGAGTCAGACCCACCTCCTATGGGCAATGATCCAGTCCTCAGTGTACATTTCCACCGCAGCTCTCACCTGGGCATCCATCTTTCTGCACAAAATATAATCAGGGTAAACAAAAGCAGAGAAGTGAAGGTGTCCGTCACTTCAGTCATGTCCGACTTTGCAAACCCCATGGACTGCAGCCCAACAGGCTCCTCTGTCCATAGGCTTCTCCAGGCAAGAATATTGGAGTGGGTTGCCATGCGCTCTTCCAGGGGATCTTCCCAACCCAGGGATCGAACCCAGGTCTGTCACACTGCAGGCAGTTTCTTTACTGTCTGAGCCATCAAGGAGCCCCACACAGAAGCAGGACCCAGTGTTAAATCTTTCCAGCGGCCTGTCCTTCTGTCTTTTTCAGGGATATAGAGGTAAAGGCTCAGAGAGAGAAGGGGACTTGTCCAAGGTCACACAGCCAAGCCAGAAGCTGAACCCAGGGCTCTTGGGAGCTTGGTGGGAGAGGGGCTGTTGATGTGGGGTACAGAGGCAGCGTGGGGATACAGACAGGGAGGGTGCGGGGCTCGACGCACCCGTCCTCGGGGATACCGGGCTCCGTGGTGCGGCATTCCCGGGGCTGCAGCAGTAGCTCTAGGTCATCAGCTGGAAACTCGACCAGATCCCGGAGAGGCCCAGGCTCTACATCCGGCGGCCGGCTCAGAAGCACATCCTCAAAATCCAGGGGCTCAACGACTTCAGTCAGTGGGACCTGAGGTGGAGCAAAGTGGCTGTGACCCGGGCCTCGGGGTTGGGGGCTGGAGGCTGAGTGTGGGCTTGGGCTGGCCTCGGACAACCAAGGGGGCGGTAGGAGCCATGGAGGGTGTTGGAGTGGTAGGAGGGGCCCTGGAGGAGCCGCAGGGGACAGTGAGTGACCTCAGCCACTCCACCCCCACCCCAGCTGGGCCGGGTCCCTCTTTCCAGGCAGGAAATCACACCCTGTGCCTGGAAGGGCAGGAAACTCCTGGTGGAAGGAAAGGCCTGTGGACTGCAGCAAAGAAAGAGACAATTCCTAAGGCCCTGGGGGCGAGAGAGCCCCACCCCCTCCCTTGCTGCAGCGGCCCATTCCCCAGACCTCCCTCCCCAGCATCCCCAGCTGGGTGGTCCAGTCTAGACAGCAGGAGGTGTGGGCATGGGGAGGGGCGGGGGTGGGGGCTGAACCTCTCCCACCTTGACCACCCACGGGGCTGCTCCCTGCAGAGGGGGACCAGCCAGCCTCCCCATCACCCTCACTGGGAACGGGAATGCGACAGTGCTGGGCCAGGACTGGGATCCCCCCTCCCCTGCCACAGCTGGGCCCCTCCCAGCCTCAGCTCCCCCACAGCAGGGGGGGTGGGGGAGCGCCTCCCAAACACTCACCCCCAGGGAGCTGCTGCAGCGCCGGCTGGAATGGGGAGAGCCGCTGCGTTCCCGGGACACCTGCTTCCGCACTTCGGCAGCCACCGTCCTGTGGGGACAGGAAGGGGACCATAGGGGGGCACGAAAACTTGGGCAGCGGGGCCCTGGGAACTGGGGCTTTGGGGCCCACAGATTCATGCTAGGAGAGGAAAATCCAGGCTGTGGAAAGAAAAAAATCCGGCCACGGGCCAAGAGAACCCAGGATCCAGGATGCATAGATCTCAGCATAGGTGCCCCCAAGGCTGTGGCAGACACATCACCCCCTTTCCTCTTCCAAGTACAGATAAGGGGGGCAGGGGGCTGCGGTTGGGCAGCGCCTGGGGGTCACTGATCCCCGCTCTTTCTTCTTCCCGTTTTCTTCTTCCGACTTTCTTCTTCCCACCAGGACAGGCTCCTAGATCTGCAGAAAGGTCTCCACGTCCTCATCTAGAGGATCTCTGCCCACCCCAACCCCTTATCAGGAAGGTGAGCCCCGTTCCACCCTTGCTAGACGAGTCACTCCTGCCCCTGAGCCTCAGTTTACCCATCTGGAGCTGCCCTGCCCTCACAGAGCAGTGGAGCTGAGCAGGGGTCCTGGTGTTCATACACACACCCTATCAGGGGTCTAAGACTGAGGCTGACGGTGTGTAAGAGGCCAGCACGACTCCTGGAGCACAGCCCAGCCACCAAGGTCAGTGCAGTGACCTTCCTGGGCCGTCTGCGTCTGCGCTGGCCTTCAGAGTCACAGCAGAGACTGAGGGGCAAGGGGCGAGACCCACAGGGGAGAGAGAGCCAGCATGGGAGAAGGAGGAGGGGAAGGAGGAGAAGGAATTGGGAACAGACCCAGTAGGGGCAGGGGTTCCCCAAACTCTCAATTCCTTCAGCTGAGCTTGTAGGAAGGGACAGCCATGCAGTTATCTGGGGGAAAGTGTGCCAGGCAGAGGGAACAGTTGAGTGCCAAGGCTCTGAGGCTGGACTCTGTGCCTGGAGACCCTTGCTCCCCGAGGGCTTTGTACAAACAAGACTAGGACTGTGCTGTCCCCATGAATGCCCCGGCACTGGACCCCACACACAGTAGATGCTCAATAAATTATTTTCTTTGGCCATGCCACACTGCTTACAGGGTCTTAATTCCTCCACCAAACCCAAGCTCTTGATAGTGAAAGTGCCAACTCTTAACCACTGGAACGCCAGGGAATTCCCATTAATGTTTTTTTTTTTTTGATGGAACGAGCGAATCTTTTCTGATCTCCCTCTTAGTCCACCTTGCCTAAATCTACCGTAAGTTGAAGAAAGCCCCTTATCTTTTAGCTGTGTGGCTTTGGGCAGGTGGGACAATCTTTCTGGGCTTCAGTGTCTCTTAAAATCAAGAAAGCAACTGTGGGAGATTCAGGCCTCAATCACTCTTTTCTCATTGTTTGGAAATCTGCTTAATAGAAAGTTATGCCCAACCCTGTATACGAGACAGCAAAAGAGACACTGATGTATAGAACAGTCTTTTGGACTCTGTGGGAGAGGGAGAGGGTGGGATGATTTGGGAGAATGCATTAAAACATATATAATATCATATATGAAACAAGTTGCCAGTACAGGTTCGATGCACGATACTGGATGCTTGGGGCTGGTGCACTGAGACGACCCAGAGGGATGGTATGGGGAGGGAGGAGGGAGGAGGGTTCAGGATGGGGAACACATGTACACCTGTGGCGGATTCATTTTGATATATGGCAAAACCAATACAATATTGTAAAGTTAAAAAATAAAATAAAATAAGTTATGCCTGGAACTGCCTGGGGGTCCAGTGGTTAAGACTCCACATTCCCAATCCAGGTTCAATCCCTGGTTGGGGAACTAAGATCCCACATGCCGCAACTAAAGATCCTGAGTGCCACAAGTAAGACCCGGTGCAGCCAAAGAAATAAATAATAAATATTTTTTTAAACTATTGAAACAAAAAGAAATTAAAAGTGCTAAGGATTGCAAATGTGGCCCATGCATCACCAGTGAGATAGATGTGCGGGGTGGGCCCAGGTAAGACAGGTGTGGGGTGGGGGTGGGGTCAGTTGGGAGCTTCAGCGGAGTCTGGAGGCCTCTGAATTCAAATGTGTGTGGGTCAAACAGAACTCAACCATGACCCTGATTCAACGTGGGGTCTCTGATGTGAGACTGCAGCCTCCTTCTTTCTCTGACCCTGGATTCTATTTATTTTCTGTGTCAACTATTTCTATTGGATGGGGGGTGGGAGGCGAAGAGGGAAGACTAGCTTGCAGGAATTTCAAAGGATATTAAAAATCAGGGGAAGTGAAAGTGTTAGTTGCTCAGTCATGTCCAACTCTTTGTGACCCCATGGACTGTAGCCTGTCAGGCTGCTCTGTCCATGGAATTCTCCAGGAAAGAATTCTGGAGTGGGTTGCCATTTCCTTCTCCAGGGGATCTTCCCGACCCAGGGATGGAACTCAGGTCTCCTGCATTGCAGGCAGGTTCTTTACCCTCGGAGCCACCAGAGACTTGTCCTCAAATTCCCCAAGTCCCGGCCGCTTCCTCGGGAAGCCTGGGCACAGAGGGTTGGGGATGATTTACAAAAGATGCTGGAACAGGGAACCTGTCTGTGCCCTGGGCCCAGCTGTTCTGCAGCTGCTGCTGCAAAGCAGGGAGGGGAGCGGGGGCCGAACGTCCAGCTTCATTTGGTCACTGGCCTTGGAGTGAGTGCCCCAGGGTGGGAACCCACTGAGTCCACAATGGCATGGCCATGGGAACTAGTTTACCGAGTCACAGAGCTCTGCACTTGGAGCTGGGCGAGCATGGGTGAACGACACCTCTTCTCCAGGCCTCTGGGCTTAGTGGTATCTGTTGTTGTTTGGTCGCTAAGTCGTGTCCAACTCTTTTTCCACCCCATGGACTGTAGCCCACCAGGCTCCTCTAATCCGTGGGATTTCCCAGGCAAGAATACTGGAGTGGTTTGCCATTTCCTTCTCCAGGGGATCTTCCCGACCCAGGGATGGAACCCATGTGTCTCGCATCTCCTGTGCTGGCAGGTGGGTTCTTTACCACTGTGCACCCTGGCACCCACCTCTTAGGAGCTGTTCTGAGTATGGGCCTGGCACACAGTAAGTGCTTAATTAAGACTTGCTGTCACCACACTGCCTCAAAGAGCATCCTGGGAAACTGGAATTTCTGACCCTGCTTTTGTAAACCAAAGGCAAGTGGGGCTCAGAGAGGGGTCATGAGGCACCAGGGTCACACAGCAGTGCCCAGAATGGAACCCTGGTCAGCTGGGGGTCAAAGTCCTTCAGCGTTAGGCATGCCACGACGCCCGTGACAGGGAGCAGAGCCAAGGACAGAGACTGCGGAACACCTGCCCTTTACCTGCCCCCAGAGCAGTCCCATCCGGTCTCGGCCTTCAGCACCATCTGAACCCTGACAAATCTTCAAATCTATGCTATATAGATTAACCAGGTCCATACAGAGAATCTGGAGAAGGGAATGGCAACCCACTCCAATACTCTTGACTGCAGAATTCCATGGACAGAGGCACCTGGTGGGCTACAGTTCATGGAGTTGCAAAGAGTCAGACACAACTTAGCCACTTACACACACACAGATACCCTGCCCTCCCACCATCCTGTGTCTCACCAAGCACAGCCCACCCTTGTGGATGCTCAGGACCCTCACCTGGAGTCATTACCCACTCCTCTGTCTCACTCCCACATCAGATGTGCTTCGGATGTCCCCGTGGACCACATTACAAAAAGCAGGCAAAATGCTGAGCTGAACTTAGTGGGTTTTCTCAGGAACAGGTCTCAGAATTTGATTGATGAGATCAATCTTTCTAAGGTGAAAACTTGACAACCTGATGTGATTCTAAGAGGTGCTCAGAGGGGAAAGAGGAAGCAGTGGCATCTCTAGGAATTCATGTGAGACTGTGGACCTCCCCCTGCTGCTGCTGCTGCTAAGTCGCTTCAGTCGTGTCCGACTCTGTGCGACCCCATAGACGGCAGCCCACCAGGCTCCCCCGTCCCTGGGATTCTCCAGGCAAGAACACTGGAGTGGGGTGCCATTGCCTTCTCCGGGACCTCCCCCTAGGGCTGGTCAGATTAACAGAGATCTACTCTTACAGGGAAGGAGGATGATAAAACCAGAAATAAGAATGACATAAGCCTTGGAATTTGACTTAAGTCTGCAAAAAGTGAGGGAAGAAAATGAATAAACACAAAACTATAGGGCTCTCTTGGTGGCTCAGTGGTAAAAAAAAAAAAAAAATCCTCCTGCCAGTGCAGGGGATACAGGTTTAATCCCTGATCTGGGAAGATCCTACAGGCAGCGGAGCAACTAAGCCTGTGTGCCACAACTTCTGAGCCTGTGCTCTGCAACAAGAGAAGCCACTGCGATGAGAAGCCAGAGCACCGCAACTAGAGAGCGGCCCCTGCTCGCCACCACTAAAGTCCTCAAGCAGCAACAAAGATCCCAGCGCAGCCAAAAATAAATATAAGTAAATAAATTTTTAAAATCTTTAAAAAAACACACACACACACACATAAATGGGAACTCCCTGGTGGTTCAGTGGTTAGGACTCTGCGCTTACACTGCAGGAGGCATGAGTTCAAGCCTTGGTCAGGGAACTAAGATCCCACAAGCCACGTGGTGCAGCCAAAAATAAAATTCGAAAAATAAAACCATGAAGAGATTCCTCTTCATATCCCACCCTATACACACACCTCCTGGACTGGCAGAAAAATTGAAAGGCGAACAGTGAGTGCTGGCAAGGCAAATAATATGAGTGCTGGCAAAATTTAAGGGCAAATAATATGAATGCCACCAAGGATTAGGAATTCTTATCTGCTACTAGGGGAATCGCTTCGGAAAACCATCTGTAAATGAACAAGCAAAGTTGAAAACATGCCAACCCAGCAATTCCACTTTGAGGTGTAGATACTCAGGAGGAAATACATGGCTAAGAATGTTCACGGTAGCTCTGATCATGACAACCTCAAAGGGAAACAACTCACAAGTTCCTTGACTGAAGATGGAGAATACACAAGCAGAGGGAATAGTATGCGACGATGAAAAGGGATGCGTCTGACTTAAGCAGCAACACAGATGAGCCCTTCTCCTGACATCTCGCTGCCATAGAGGACTCGAAATTCCATGCGGTTCCATTTATGGGATGTTCTAAACAGGCAAAACCAACTCAGAGCAGACAGGGAGCCGAATTAAATGAAGAAATTATAATGCAAGTGGGGAAATGAGAGTAGCAGCCACCAGCCTGGTAGTTCCCTGAGGAGCAGAACCAGGTGCAGATCACCTGGAAAGGCGGCTAGAGTGGGAAGGCTCAGGAAGGTAGAGACAGCCACTGGTTTGATCCAAGTGACTTCTTCCATGGCATTTGTTTCTTTCTTTTTTTTTTTTTTCAAATTTTTGGCCGCACTGCAAGGCATGTGGGATCTTAGTTCCCTGACCAGGGATGGAACCCGTACCTCCTGCATTAGAAGCATAGAGTTTTAACCAGTAGGCCAGCAGGGAAATCCTGGAATTTGTTTCATAATTACTCTTTTAAACTTGGCATTTTTCTGAATGCGTATCATCCATCATGGTGGCTCAAATGGTAAATCCTTCTCCAATGCAGGAGACAATTCGATGCAGGAGATGCAAGAGATGTGGATTCGATCCCTGGATCGGGAAGAACCCCTGTAGAAGAAAATGGCAAGCCATTCCAGTATTCTTGCCTGAAGAATCCCACAGACAAAGGAGCCTGGTGGGCTGAAGTCCATAGGGTTGCAAAGAGTCAGACACAACTGAGCACAAACAATACAGACAAATGTTACTGTATGGAACACAATGTTCATTTTTTTTCTTTTTTTTCACTTGTATTCTTTAAAATAAAATCCAACTTGGAACGGTGACAATGACCATCACTTTTTTTTATCTGGATACATGGCTTGCAGGATCTTAGTTCCAGACCAGGGATTGAACCCATGCCCCTGCAGTGGAAGCCTGGAGTCCTAACCATTGGCTCTATGAGTTTGTATTTTTAAGTCATCCCTCCAAATCTTTGTTTTAAATGAGCCTGTTCATTAGGAACCTGGGGGACAGTCTAACATGCAGGTTACTGTGGCATTTGTGGAATGAATGATTTCAGCGAACAAGGAGATGAATACAGGCCTAGGTCTCAGTATGTAGAACCTGGGTGTCTGCTCTGCAGACCCTGTCAGAGGACGGCCGGAAGACTTGAGCCATTTGTTTGTGGTTCACTAGGGCCCCAGGGCTTCCCTGGTGGGGTAGACTCTGACTCATCAGTAAAGAATCCACCTGCCCTCTAGGAGACACAGGTTTGATCCCTGGGTTGGGAAGATCCCCCAGAGAAGGAAATGGCAAAACCCACCCCAGTATTCTTGCCTGGGAAATCCCATAGACAGAGAAGCCTGGTGGGCTACAGTCCATGGGGTGGCAAAAGAGTTAGACACGACTTAACAGCTAACGACAACAACACGGCAGCCCCAAGATCTTTTTCTGCTTTTCTTACCCTGAGCTCTATAGTATCCATCTCCCAGGGCAAAACCCAGGGCCTCTGCTTCTCACTTGAGTGGAAGCCAGGACCCAAGGACACAGGGACTTGAGTGGTGAAGAAACAGTAATAACCTCCCCAAGCTCAGAAACACCAAAGGTCCAAGACAGAGGGACAATTCAGACACAGAGATAGCAGAACGTAAAAACTGCCCAACTGATATGCGTCCAGACACCAGGTCACAGCATCCTTCCCCTGTTCTGAACTCTCCATGGTTCCCACCTCACCCAGGGTAAAAGTTGAACTCCTCCCCATAACCCACAAGCCCTGTACAACCTGTTCCCACAGCCCCTTTCTCACTCTGCTCCAGCCTGCTATGTGTTTAGTTGCTCAGTTGTGTCTGACTCTTTGCGACCCTATAGACTGTAGCCCACCAGGGTCCTCTGTCCATGGAGATTCTCCAGGCAAGAAGACTGGAGTGGGTTACCATGCCCTCCTCCAGAGAATCTTCCCAACCCAGGGATCAAACCCAGGTCTCCCACATTGCATGTGGATTCTTTACCATCTGAGCCACCAAGGAAGCCCGACTGGCCACAGATATCTATAAACACACTCCACCGGCTCCTGCCCCTGGGCCTTTGCACATGCCCTTCCCCCCACATCCGGGCATGGATCCCTCCCTCATCTCCTTCAGCTCTTTGTTTACTTGTCATCTTCTTCTCCAGACCTTCCTGATCCTGATTCCTAGGTCTAAAGTAGTCCTCACACTCATCACCTCTCATTTCTGCCTGGTATGTCCTCATACTGCTTACCACTAACATGTAATCTACTTTATCCGGCTTCTCCTCTGTCTGCCCCATTGTATCTGCCCCCAAGGGTGGGTTCTTTTCCGGGGTGTCTCCATCAGGGCAGTGCTGGACACACAGGGTGTCCCGGCCCACGCACTAATACAAGAGAACCGCTTCCCTGCCCCCAGCAGATTCTGAATGCACTGCTGGAGGTACAGACCAGAGTGGTGGGGGGAGGCGCTTCAGCCCCAGAGAGTCCGACATCCCCCTCCCCGGGCCGAGTCTCTTACAGTCTCCAGTGGCCACGGAAACGGATTCCCCAGCGCCTGGCGCCCGTCCCCTCCCCCGTCTGCCCACCAGCTGGTTCTGTCCCCAGCCCCCACTCCTTCCATTCAATCACCCATCCATCTCCAGCGCGTCCAGGCGGTGCTAGGAGAGCCTGAAGCAGGGCTGGGGGCGGGGGGACATCCACAGCTGTCCCCTTCCCCACCCCCCACCCGCCCCAGACAACTGGGCACGGGACCCTGGCGGGGAGGAGAGCACGGGAAACTTCCCGAGGGGGTTCAAGAGCTGCCAGGAACGCTATCCCCGGCCCCAAATTCCGGTGCCTGATACATTCCCGCCCCACACCCGGCACAGATGGGACGGAAAGAGCCCCCCAACTCCCACGCCCCGGGGTTCGAGGGCCGGGAATCGGCCAGGAGCTGGTGAGGAAGCGCGGGAGCCACCTCCTCCAGGAAGGCCCCCGGACACACCCCCACGCGTCCCACCGGTTCCGAGGGCGGACCTCCGCCACCATCACGCCAGCAGCCCCGACACGACCCCCAGTCCCGACCCGCGCCGCCCTCCCTACCTCCCCACGCCTGCGCCCCCCGGGCCGGAGGAAGCGGGCGGACCCGGCGAAGACCCAAGGGGCTTGAATGTGGGACGCCCAGGAGGGGGAGGGCTGGGCCGCCCCGGGGCGGGGCTCGGACACGTGGGGGCGGCCCGGGAGGGGGCCCGACGGCCGCTCTACCTGTTGATCTTGTGCGCGAAGGCGCGGCGCTCGGCGGCCGCCATGGCGCCCCGCGCGTCCGGCCGCCGGCCTCGCCGCTGCCGCTGCCGCTGCCGCCGCCGCCGCGCGCACCGTCCCCGCCGTGACCGCCGCCGCCGCAGCGCCTCCCGGTTCTGGGCAGCCCGGGCTAGGCGGGGCCGGGCCGTGGGCGGGGCCCTTCCGGGTGTCCCGGGCCGCTCTGTGCTGCCCCTGCCGGCCGGAGGGGCGCGGGTCCCCCGGGCCGCCCTCGTGCCCTCGGGGCTGAGCTGGGGAAACTGAGGCTCTGAGGTGGGCAGGGGAGGAGAAGACAAGGGACTGGGGCGGGGGGTCTCTGACTCCCTCCCCTGGGGATGCTCTTTCTGCCCTCTGGCTAAAATCACTATAAGCACCATAAGTATCATCTCCAGCGTTTATTAAGCAAAGCCCTGTAGTTCTCATGTGTGGGGCAGGGGGTGAACTGGGGTGGAGTCTGGGGAGACCTATCGTTTCTTCCATTTTACAGATGAGTAAGCTGAGGCACCGAAAAGAAGGCAGAAGGCCAAAGAATTGATGCCTTCGACCTATGGTGCTGGACAAGACTCCTGAAAGCCCCTTGGACAGCAAGGAGATCAAACCAGTCAACCTTAAGAGATCAACCCTAAATATTCACTGGAAGGACTAATGCTGAAGCTGAAGCTCCAGTATTTTGGTCATCTGATGCGAACAGAGGACTCATTGGAAAAGTCCCTGATGCTGGGAAAAATCGAGGACAGAAGAAGAGGGCATCAGAGGATGACATGGTTGGACAGCATAAACGATGCAATGAACATGAACTTGGGCAAACTCTGGGCGATGGTAAGGGGCGGGGAGGTGGGGTGTGTGTGTCCATGGGGTCGCAAAGAGTTGGACACGATTGAGTGACTGAACAAAACTGAGGCACGGGCTTCCTAGGTGGTGAAGTGGTAAAGAATCCACCTGCCAGTGCAGGAGAGGCAAGAGACTGCGGGTGGGATCCCTGGGTGGGGGAAGAGCCCCTGGAGTAGAAAATGGAATGCACTCCAGTATTCTTGCCTGGGAGAGTCCATGGACAGAGGAGCCTGGCTGGCTACAGTCTATAGCATCGCAAAGAGTTGGACATGACTGAAGTGACTTAGCACAGCACAGTCTGTGGTGAGAGAGGCAGAGGGGTCCAGTCAGGTTCCGAGGCGCCTGCTAAGGGATGTGACACAGGACCTGGTGGTGGGATCTGCGAGAGCCAGCCGGGGAGGCTGCGCCATGGGGCTGCCTCCAGTGGAAGGAGGATGTGGGGACGTCTTGGCCAATATGTGGTCTCAGATCTCTCCCCAATGGTTCCTGTCTCTGTCCCACTGCAGCAGTCTTAGAGGAATTCTCCAGCCCTATTTACCATCTGCATATCCAGCTTCTTGCTCACCTCTCTGCCTTTGCATGCACAGGGGCCTCCTTCTGAAGGCCCTTCTAGCCCTGGTCAGAAAATGTCCTAGGTAGAACTGGGGACTGAATCATACTAGGGATGAGCTGTACCTTGGGGGCCTTTGCACGTACTGTTTCCAGTCCTGTGTGTGAAACTGAAAGTCACTCAGTCCGACTCTTTGCGACCCCATGGACTATACAGTCCATGGAATTCTTCAGGCCAGAGTACTGGAGTGGGTAGCCTTTTCCTTTTCCAGGGGATCTTCCCAACCCAGGGATTGTACCAGGGTCTCCTGCCTTGCAGGTGAATTCTTTACCAACTGAGCTACCAGGGAAGCCCATTCCTGCGAATGGGTGCTGGCAATACCCCTTCCCTTTTACAGATGAGGCCCAAAGAAACAGGCAGAGGATGAAATGGTTACATAGCATCACCTATTCAATGGACATGAATTTGAGCCAACTACAGGAGATAGTGGAGGAAAGAGGAGCCTCTCGTGGTGTAGTCCATGGGGTCACAAAGAGTTGGACACAACTTAGTGATTGAACAACAAGAGAAACAGTGATTTTCCCCAGTTGCCCAGTGGATCAGTGTCAGATCCTGAGCCCACAGGAGGGGGGCCTGGATGGTGGGGGAACACTGTAGCCCTGCCATGTAGCCCCAGGCTCCTGAGGGCACAGCCTGGCTTGTGGTATGTGCACAAGTGTGTCAGCAGCCCACACACCTGCCCCAGTTGTCCAGCCACTGTGGCTTGGGAGGCGCCCGGTGTAACCCCACCCATCACTCCCTGCCTCACCGCACCCTCAACGCAACCTGCAGTCTGGCAGGCTAAAGTCCCCGCCTTGCCTTCAGGCTGCTGGGAGCTGCTGGGCTGGAAGCAGGAAGGTGAGCAAAGACTGGCAGGTTTCTCCACTCCTCTCTGCCTCTTCCCAGCCCAGGCCTCATCCTACCTGGTCCCCCGCTCCTGCCCTCACGCCTCCATGGTCAGAAGGAGCCAGCGAACCCTGGAATCAGGTCCCTCCTCTGCTTAGAATCTCCTTCATGGCTCCCACTTCATTCAGAGTAAAAACCAAAGTCCTCGCTGTGGCCCACAAAGGCTCTGGCTCTGATCACGACATCAGCCTGCCCTTCCCTCCTCCCACTGTCTCCCATAATCACGCCACCCTGGCTGCCTACCTTCTCCACCTGGCTCTAAGCTTTAGGCGCAGCTCTCTTTCAGGGCTTTTGTATGTGCTGTTTTCCTCCGCACAAGTGGGTGCTGTCACATACCCCTTGTACAGATGAGGAGACTGAGACCCAGAGGGGCAGAATGACTTGTCCTATTTCACCGAGTGAATCAGTTTCAGATCTGTCCTTCCAGATCTGTGGCCCAGGGAGCCTGACTCCTAAGTGCTTTTCTCTAAATACCAGTTGGGGGACTTCCCCGGCGGTCCAGTGGCTAAGACTCCACATTCCCAATGCAGGGGGTCTGGATTCAATCTCTGGTCAGGGAACTGGTCCCACATGCCGCAACTGAGAGTTCACATGAGGCAACTAAAGATCCTGCATTCTACGACTACCCACTCCAGTATTCTTGAGTTTCCCTTGTGGCTCAGCGGGTAAAGAATATGCCTGCAATGCGGGAGACCTGGCTTCGATTCCTGGGTTGGGAAGATCCCCTGGAGAAGGGAAAGGCTCCCCACTCCAGTATTCTGGCCTGAAGAACTCCATAAACTGTATATAGTCCATGGGGTCGCAAAGAGTCAGACACAACTGAGCAATTTTCATTTTCACCTTTCTACGACTAAAGAGCCTGCAACAAAGACTGAAGATCCAGTGTGCTGCAGCTGAGACCCAGTGCAGCCAAATAAATAAATAAATATTTTTTTTAAAAGATAAATACCAGTCAGGTTCTAATCCAGGTCGCACTGTGTGACCCACGATAAATCTCTCAACCACTCAGCCTCTGTTTCCTTGTCTGCTCTGTGAGGGTTGTGGTCAGTACTAAGCTCCAGGCCCTTGTAGGAGTTGATTCCACGCAGGGGCCAGGTGGGACTATGAATTCTACCTTAGCAAAACCAGATAACAGATTGGGACTGAAAGCCACGATCTTTTAACTGAGATCACACACCTGGTCCCAGGACTTAATGAACTTCAGGTTCTCACTGCCTCCTCGCAGAAAGAATTCAGTGAGAGACAAAGTGATAGGTAAGAAGTGGGTTTATTTAGAGAGAAATACACTCCACAGAGTAGGAGCCATCTCAGAATGCAAGACTGGGACCAGGGGATGGGGTTTTCAGTTTTTAGAGGGGTGGATAATTTCATAGGCTAATAAGCAGGAGGAGCATTCTAGCTACTTGGGGGAAGGAGGTGGGAATTTCCAGGAAGCAGGCCACCACCCACTTTTTGACCCTGATGGTCGGTCTTGGAACTGTCATGGCACCTGGGGTGTGTCATTTAGCTTACTGTTGTGTTACAGTGAGCATATACTGAGGCTCAGTGTCTAGTGGAAGTTGACTCGTGCACCATCTTGGACTTTTGAGTTTAGTTGCTCAGGCATGTCCAACTCTTTGCAACCTTTTCAACTGTAGCCCACCAGGCTCCTCTGTCCATGGGATTTTTGAGGCAAGAATAATAGAATGGGTTGCCATTACCTTGTCCAGGGGATCTTCCTAACCCAGGGATTGAACCTGAATCTCCTGCGTCTCTTCTTACATCACAAGTGGATTCTTGACCCACTGAATCATCAGGGAAGCCCCAGATCCCTCCAATAAAGGCCTTGCCCCAGCAACCTGCCCACCCCCATGCCAACCAGATCTGATTGGCAAGGCGGGTCCTCTTCAAGGTACCACCAGGCTGGACTGGACCCTGGCAGCTGCTCAAACAGGGGCCAGGCTTCACTGGTACTCCAGTGGTTAAGAATCCTCTTTGCAATGCAACTGACACAGGTTTGATCCCTGATTTGGGAAGATCTCACATGCCGTGAAGAAACCAAACCCATGTGCCACAACTAATGAGCCCATGCTCCAGAGCCCATGTACCATGACTACTGAAGCCTGCGTGCCCTAGAGCCTGTGTTCCGCAACAAGTGAAGCCACCACAGCTGGGGAGTAGCCCCCGCTCACCACCACCAGAGAAAGCCCACATGCAGCAGCAGAGACTTAGCACAGCCAAAACTAAAATAAATATTAAAAAAAAAAATACTGAGGCCAAGTTTGGTGGGGACTTCAGCCTCCTCTGGCTGATGCTGGGGAACAGATGGTGGGATCTGATGGTGCCAGCCTGCAGACCTGGGAGGAGGGACGGCACTGGCCCAGGTGGGAGACGCCTGGGCTGAGTTGGGGAGGGGCTGTGGAGATGGCCCAGAAGTGGGTGGGCTCTGGGCAGACTGACTTGTAGGCAAGTTGAATGTTTATGTGAGAGATGGAGTGAAACTGAAGACAGCTGTCTTCATGCTGCTTCCCAATGCTATTCCCTCCACCTGGGATGCTGTTCCACCCACACCTTGTCTGTTTGATCCCTTCTTCATCCCTTGAGTCTCAGTGAGGACATCCCTGCCCTCATGGTTGCCTATGCCTCCCCCGTGATGGCCCTGATCACAGTGTGTTTCACTGTCTTGTGTTGAGGTGAAGTGAAGTGAAAGTCGCTCAGTCGTGTCCGACTCTTTGTGACCCCACGAACTGTACAGTCCATGGAATTCTCCAGGCCAGAATACTGGAGTGGGTAGCCTATCCCTTCTCCAGTGAATCTTCCTGACCCAGGAATCGAACCAGGGTCTCCTGCAGTACAGGCAGATTCTTTACCAACTGAGCTATCAGGGAAGCCCTGTCCTGCGTTATCCATGCCTAAAGCAGAGACATCACTTTTCCAACAAAGGTCTGTAGAGTCAAAACTGTGGTTTTCTCAGTAGCCATGTACAGATGTGAGAGTTGAGCCAAAAAGAATGTTGAGCACCAAAGAACTGATGTTTTTGAATTGTGGTGCTGGAGAAGATTTGAGAATCGCTTGGACAGCAGGGAGATCAAAACAGTCGATCCTAAAGGAAATCAACCTTAAATATTCATTGGAAGGACTGATGCTTAAGTTGAAGCTCCAATACTTTGGCCACCTGTTGCGAAGAGCCGACTCATTGGAAAAGACCCTGATGCTGGGAAGGATTGGGGACAGGAGGAGAAGGGGATGACAGAGGACGAGATGGTTGGATGGCATCACCGACTCAATGGACGTGAGTTTGAGCAAGCTCTGGGAATAGTGAGGAGCCTGGTGTGCCGCAGTCCATGGGGTTGCAAAGAGTCAAACACCACTTAGCGACCGAACAACAACAAAATTCCTGTCTGAGTTCCCCACCACCTGGTACACAGTCAGCGCGCCATAAATATTTGTCTCTCTTTCTTCTGTTCTCTTGATCTGCTGCTCAGTGCCTGTTCCAGGACCTCGCTATTTGAATCATTGTAGCGTTGTTTTGTAATATGTTTGCTTCTATCTTTGTCAGGGTCAAAACCAGCTGCCTCCAGACCATTGCACACGCTGTACCCTCTGCCTGGAACACTATTTCCCCTAATCTTTACCTGAAAGAACTTCAAACCATTCTTTAGGTCTCCTTGATCACCTCCCTCCCCTGCCCAAGTTGGGTCAGGGCCTCCTCGCCCCCTCGCTTCTAGCCCCTTGCTTTCCCCCTCACAGCCCTGATCACTCTTGGTTGTAACTGCCTGATTCCACGGTATCTGTTTCTCCTACCCAAGTGTCAGTTTTGTAAAAGCAAGGACTTTTCTCTACCTTATTCGCTGCTGTGTCCTGAGTGCTTAGCTCGTGGCTGGACATACCGTAGGTGCTGTATAAGAGAATGAATGAGACAGAGTGGTACAGGATCCAGTGGCCAGAGGACTTTGATGCCTCCTTGCCACCTGGTGCCTACTCTTTCAGTGTGGTGGGAGAAAGCAGCCTGATGGCAGGGGGTTCAATTCCTTTTTTCATCTTAAATTTTTACTTAGTTATTTATTCTTGGCTGCGCTGGGTGCTCGTTGCTACGCACGTGCTTTCTCTAGTTGTGGTCTGCTGCCTTCCTGTTGCGGAGGCTTCTCTTGTTGCAGTTCCCGGGCTCTAGAGCACAGGCTCAGTAGTTGTGTTACTGGGGCTTAGCTGCCTTGTGGCATGAGGAATCTTCCTGGACCAGGGATTGAACCCACACCCTCTGCATTGGCAGGCAGATTCTTAACCACTGGACCACCAGGGAAGCTGAGATCAATTTGGTCAATTCCTCAACTTTCCAAACTGAGGGGTGTTGGGGGCATATAGGGGGAGGTTGAATGTGGGTGCCCACTGCCCTCTGGTGCCCACAGCAGGAATGGTGCAACCAGGACACTTGTTCCTGCCCCCAGCTCTTCTGCCCACAGGCAGAGAACCTTTTTGCCACAAGGGGAGGGGTGTAGGGGGATAAGTTGATAAGGGCAGGTTGGGAAAGAGGGGTACAGGGAACTTCCATTCAGCAAGCATCTCCTGACCACCTGCAGTGTGTAGGCCCTGGAGTCATCCCAGGAGGTGGTGTCATCACCCCAGGTCACCAGCCACAGGGGCGGGAAACCAAGGTGCAAAGAGAAACAGCCACCAGCCTCAAATCACATACTTTTGGGCGGGTCTGTCGTATTCGGGAAACTGCTCCAGGGGTTCTTCAAATGTATGTGCTCAGTTGCTCGGTTGTGTCCGAGTCTTTTCTACCTGGTGGACTGTAGCCCTCCAGGCTTCTCTGCCCATGGGAGGTTTTCAGGCAAGAATACTGGAATGGGTTGCCTTTTATTCCTCCAGGGGATCTTCCCAACCCAGGAATTGGACCCATATCTCCTGCTTTCTCCCACATTGGCATGCAGATTCTTTACCACTGAGCCACCTGGGAAGCGCGATTCTTCAGATGCATTTTGGCAATTTGGTGAATCACTTGATGAATGAATGAATGAAAAGGTGTCTCACAGTCAATGGTGAACTTATTTTTTAAAAAAACTTTTAATTTTGTATTGGGGTATAGCCGATTAACAATGTGGTGATAGTTTCAGGTGGACAGCGAAGAGACTCAGCCATTCATGTACATATACCCATTCTTCCCCAAACCCCTGTCCCATCCAGGCTGCCACATAACATTGAGCAGTGTTCCTGGACTATACAGTGCGCAGTGGTGAGTTTAAAGTAGGAATGGTCACAGGCAGTACATGGAGTCCGAAGAGACCTGGATTCCAGCCCCGGCTTGGCCATATGGATTGGCAGAGGTCGGGGATGAGGGGCTGTCGGGCCCTCAGCCTCCTTACCTGTGCAACGGGGATGTTACTCTCAGAGCTGATCCTGGGGGCCCATGTTCGGAGCCCAGGAGATGGTGTCAGGAGAGCACAGAACCTGGGAGATGCTGCCTCAGTGGGTTGTTTTTCCTGCCACTTCCGGAGTACGGGAAGGAAGCAGGGAGCTGGCTCGGGGTGTCCAGGACTGCCTTGGGAGTGTAAGTCACAAAGACAAAGGCTGGGCCCAGGGAGGCCAGAGGGGCAGGCCACAGGCTTCCTGTTTTTCTTTGAACAGATGGTCAAGCCGCTGGACGCTTGTCTGTCTGGACATGTATCCACTGTCCGTGGTAACCCCTTCTTATCCCTCGCAGTGACACTTCTGTCCAGTTTGCTCATTTCTGGTGCTCTTGTCACATTCCAATGTCTGGGAATTTTCCTCCAGGGCTCCCAGACATCCAAGAGGTCTGCAAATAGAATTCAGGGAGATCCATGAATTTGGAGGGGAAAAATGCATCACTCAGGCCTGCCCCTGCTTCCAACGATAGCAGTCATTAGAGCTGCCACTGGATCTCTCTTGCTATTTAATGCGTAAGCAAAGATGCCCAAATTCTGTCACAATTCAACAAATTTTAAGGGACTTCCCTGGCGGTCCAGTGGCTAAGACTCCATGGTCCCAGTGCAGGCGACCCCAGTTTGATCTCTGGTCAGGGAACTAGATCCCACATGCTGCAAATAAGGGTTTACATTGCCACAACTAGTGATCTTGGGTGCTGCTGCAAAGATCAAAGATCTCATATGCCACCAATCAGACCTGGTGCAGCCAAATAAATAGACAAATATTTTTAAAATATTTTGATAACTGTATCCTATGTAATGGATTTGTAATGGGTTTCCTTTATCTTCTGAGGGGACTTCTGCTTTGTTTTTTAATATTTATTTATTTGTCTGCACTGGGTCTTAGTTGGAACATGATCCTGTGCCCCCTGGATTAAGAGTGCAGAGTCTAAAAAAAAAAAAAAAAAAAAGAGTGCAGAGTCTTAGCTACTGAGCCACCAGGGAAGTTCCCTGAGGGTTTCTCTCTCTCTGTCTCTCTTTTTTTAAAATAATTTTCTAATTTTTTGTGTTTGTTTTTGCTTTGTTCTGTTTTTCGGCTGCTGTGGGGTCTTAGGTGCGGCATGCGGGATATTCGTTGTTCTGGCTTCTCTCTAGCTGTGGCACTTGGCTCAGCAGTTGCAGTGGAGGGACTTAGTTACTCTGTGGCATGTTGGATCTTAGTTCCCCGACCAGGGATCAAACCCACGTCCTCTGGAATCCTCCGAATCCTCGGAAAGTGGATTCTTAACCACTTGACCACCAGGGAAATCCTATGAGGGGTTCTCTTTTAGGCACGTACATACTTTCACTAAGTATGTCACTAAGTGTTATCACTAAGATAAGGTCCCAAGGCACAAAAAGATGGCCCCTACAAATAAGAGAAATTTTTCAAATTGCCTATCCCAGCCTAAAGCCTGCTGTGGCTCCCCATCGCCCTGAGAAGGAGCCATGCTTCTCCTTGTGGCCTACAGACTCTCTTATGTGCCCCATAAGCTTGCCCCCGCTTCCCTTTCCACCTCATTTATTTATTCATTCACTCATTCACTCCAGCAGCATTTATTGAGCACCTGCTGTATGCCAGGCATGGGAAGCCATAATGTCAGTGCTGAGACCTGAAGTTCAGGCTGAATCAGGGAGGGAGTTCTAGGCAGAGGGACGAGCAATGAAAAGATGGAGAGAAGTAATAAATTAAATAAAAAAGAGAGAGAGAGGTAAAATATAAATAAATAAATGAAATTAAAAAAAAAAAATTCTATTACCACACTGCGTGACTTGTGGCATCTTAGTTCCCTGACCAGGGACCTAACCTGGGCCCATGGCAGTGAGAGCACAGAGTCCTAACCACTGGGTCCTCCACCAGGGAACTCCTTAGAATTAAAAAAAAAAAAAAGTAGAATGACAACAACAAAGCAAAGATGGAGAGAAATGGAAGTCTCCCAAGTGGAGGTCAGGGAGGGAAAGATGAGACTCAAAGCTGATGGGTTTGTGGCAGCAGGTTCTGCAGGACCTCCCAGTGGGGGCCTGGGCGTAGCCCTGCAGGCCGTGGGGAGCCCTGGAGCGGTGCAGAGCAGGTCAGATACACCTTCTGGTTTGTTTCAGGAACATCTGACTCTCCTGTCCCTCATGGGCAGAGGTGTCATTAGGTAAATGCCAAGTGGAGGACAAATCAGCTGGAGGTTTCCAAATTACAAACCCCTGAACCCTTGGACTCAGAAGGCCTGTTTCTAGAAATCTAGTCTTTCCATGGAAAACGATGAGGATATTCATAGCAGTGTCAACTAAACAGCCAAGATTGGACATGACTCTTTCTGTGGGGCTGGCTTCACTGTTTCTGTGCAGTGGAATACTATGCAGCTGCAAAAAAGAACGAGCCGTGAATTTCAACCAAAGAAACAATGAAAGCAACATCCCTGAAGCATATGGAATGGATTGGTATGAGAAAATCAATGCATGCCAGGGTGTACAGGAAGTCATCCTTTGAGTGAAATATTGTGCTTTGTGCTCAGCCCTTTCAATCATGTCCCACTCTGTTACTGTATGGACTATAGCCTGCCAAACTCCTCTGTTCATGGGATTTCCCAGACAAGAATACTGGAGTGGGCTGACATTTCCTTCTCCAGGGGATCTTCCCCACCCAGAGATTGAATCTGCATCTCCTGCATCTCCTGCATTGCAGGTGTATTCTTTACCCACTGAGCCACCTGGGAAGCCCACTTTGAATAAAATATTAGAGAAAAAAATATATATATACCCATATTTACTTGATTTTCTAGATAGCCCCTTCAAAGAATTAAAAAAAAAAAAACTGGTGGGGCTTGGATACAAGTTAGGAAAGACAGTTTTTAACAATTAATTTTTGGGGCAGTTGGCAATGACTTCAACAAAACTTCAGCTTCTAGGTAGACCAAGTTTTCTCAGGCCAGCAACTTCCTTTCTCTTTAAAACAGTTTTGCCAAGAAAAGTAGGCTACACCTTGCACCGAGTATATGCTCAGATGTTCAGGTTCAAATTCTTCACCTTGGCTCATGATGGCAGCCGTAAAAGACTTGTTTCATGTTTATTAGGATGGTGGCTCAGATGGTAAAGAATCTGCCCACAATGCAGGAGACCCGGGTTCAATCCTTGGGTCAGGAAGATCCCCTGGAGAAGGGAAGGGGCACCCACTCCAGTATTCTTGCCTGGAGGATCCCATGGACAGAGGAGCCTGGCGGGCTACAGTCTGTGGGGTCGCAGAGAGTTGGACACGACTGAGTGATTAACATTCAAACTAAAAATACCAACAACACCAGGTGCAGGCGAGGATGCAGAAAAACTGGGCTTCTCAGATGCTGCTGGTGGTGAGACAGGCTGGGATCCAGACCCTTTGCCACAGGGCTTGCAACTGGACAAATGTCTCCTCCAGCACCAAAACACAAAGAAACTATATGGGACTAAAAATAACTGCGTGCATGCACAGTTGGAACAAATTATGAACAAAATACAAAAAGACCAAAACCCCACACAGGAGGTGGGTGATCACTTAAGCCACGCTTCGGTCTTGAACCCTGGACCCACTCCCACCCTCACCCGATGTAGGAACCAGCTCCCCCCGCACTCCAGGCGCGAGCAAGAGAACCTGTTTTTTATACTCCCCCTACTCCTGCTGCAGCAGGGACCCCAGGAAAGCCTTGCCTGAATTTCTTGTCTGGCCTCTGGTCAATTTCTATTGACGAAGGAAGCCAGGAACTCTGGTTGGGAACAGTGGGAATGCAAAATGGTACAGCCACTCTGGAAAACAGTTTGGTGGTTCTTAAAACACTAAACACACAGCCATCATACAACCTGGCAATCCCACTGCTGAGTATTTAGAAATGAAATTTTATGTTCATGTTAAAAAAAAAAAACCCTGTATGTGATTATTTACAGCAGCTTTATTCATCATCACCAATTGCTGGAAACACGCAATTGTCCTTCAATGGGTGAATATAAAATAAACTCAGGTCTATTCATACAATGGAACATTCCTCAGCAACAGAAAGGAACAAACTATTGATACAGGCGACAAAGCTTTAGGCCCCAAAACGTTTTATGTTGCAGCGAAAGAGGCCAGACTCAAAAGGCTACATATCGTATGATTTCAATTATATAACTTTCTCAGAAAACAGATCTCTAGTGTGGGAGAGCAGATCCGTATTTGCCTGGGGCTGGGGGATGGGGCTGGCAATGAAAGACCAGCAAGGGGGAATTTGGGGCGTTGTTTTATTGTCTGGATAATAAATTTATTATTTATTTATTTATTCAGCTCATTGTCTGGATAACAGATGATGCTCCAGTAATCAGAGCAGTCGTGGGGGATCCTAGGCACTGAGGGGGACCCGGAGGCAACGTCTGATCCAGCTGGAGGGCTTCTCAAAGGAAGGGGCATCTAAGCTGAGACTTACAGGCTGGGCTGGAATCAGGCAGGTGAAGGGCCTTCCAGGCAGTGGGAACTGTGTGAACAGAACCCAGAGGAGAGATATTCAGGAAACCGGGTGGCATTAATTTGACTGGAGTATAGAGATTTTTTTCTTTGAGATTCATCCTTTTTTCTGGGGGTTGGAGGAGGCTATGCTGCTCACCTTGTGAGATTTTAGTTTCCCAACCAGCAACTGAACCTGCGCCCTTGGTCGTGGAAGCAGGACATCCTAACCACTGGACCATCAGGGAATACCCAGAGATTCATCCATTTGTAATTTGAAAACTGGAGAGAAAGGAGACTGGAGAAGTTGGTGGGATCTAACCAGACTTTGTGTCTCAGATGGTGAAGAATCTGCCTGCAAGGCAGGAGACCGAGTTTCGATCCCTGGGTTGGGAAAGTCTCCTGGGAAAGGTAATGGCTACCCACTCCAGTATTCTTTGCCTGGAGAATCCCATGGACAGAGGAACCTGGCAGACTACAATGGGTTTGCAGAGTCAGACTAACACTCACTTTTTTCTTCCACCAGACTTTATTGCAAGGGCACTAGGGAGCCATGGGGAAGATTTAGAGCAGGAGAGGGAGGTAGTCAGACTTTCTAAACTTTGTTTTAGAAAGATTGCCAGGGTACAAGAGTGGAGAGTGACTTGGGATGGGGTAGCAAGGAGGAGATGGTGATGGCCTGAAGGAACAAAGCCAGGGGCCAGAGTGGAGAGAAATGGGCAGACTTAAGAGAGACTCAAATGCAGAAAGAACAGAGGCTGCGTTTAATCAAAAGCGTCTTTCTACTTGGTGCTATGACCTATATGGACTTCCCTGGTGGCTTGGTGGTGAAGAATCCACCTGCAATATGGGAAATGTGGGTTCGATCCCTGGGTCAGGAAGATCCCCTGGAGAAGGAAATGGCAACCAGTATTCTTGCCTGGGAAACCCCATGGACAGAGGAACCATGGGGTCTCAAAGAGTCAGACAGGACTTAATGACTAAACAACAATGACTTATACGGGGGACAAATCTAAAAAAAGGGTGGATATATGTTTATGTATAACTAATGCATTTTACTGCACTGAAGAAACTAACAAAACATTGTAAATCAACTACACTCCAATAGAAATTTTCAAAAGTTAAATACATTCACTAAAAAAGTTATCTTCCAGGGACTTCCCTGGTGGTCCAGTGCTTACAACTTTGTACTCTCAATGCAAGGGGCCTGGGTTCAACCCCTGGTCAGGGAACTAGATCCCACATGCCACAACAAAGGATCCCAAGTACTGCAGCTAAGACTAGACACAGCCAAATAAATAAATATATATATATATATTTTTAAAAGGTGTCTTCCAGTTGCCTATTTAACGAGAGATAACATCTGTGAGGTCTGAAACCAAAGAAGGTTTGAGGAACTTCTACAGATCAACCGGAACAGGACACTAACCTGAAACACAGAATATGGGTCAAGAGCAGAAACAGGTAAAGTCACAAAAGAAGAGCCCACTCAAACCCACCAGGCCGTATCCATTAGACAGACACTGCTTTTTGTATGTTAGTCACACCTCAGTAAAGTTTTTGTTTTAAAGGAAGCCCAGGGAATTCCTTGGTGACCTAGTGGTTAGGATTCTGGGCTTTCACTGCTGTGGCCAGGGTTCAATCCCCGGTTGGGGAACTGAGACCCTGCAAGTTGAGCAGCATGGCCAATTAATTAAAAAAAATTATAAAAAGGAAGCCCAGAAGATGCATGAGCTTGTAAAGAGATGCTCACACTTATCAATGCTCAGAAACACACAGGTCTGGGGGCTACCTTGGTGGCTCAGTGGTTAAGAATGGTGGTCAGTGGTTAAGAATCTGCCAGCCAATGTAAGGAACATAGGTTCGATCCCTGGTTTGGGAAGATACATGCTGGGCAGCAACTAAGTCCCATGCACTGCAGCTACTGAGCCCATGCGCCAACAGCTACAGAAGTCTGTGCTCTGCAGCAAGAAAAGCTACTGCAACAACAAGACCTCACACAAAAAGCAATAGAGAGTAGCCCCCACTCCCCACAACTAGAGAAAACCCGCAAACAGCATCGAAAACCTGCACGCTACAAGAAAAACCCAGCTCAGCCAAAAAAAAAAAAAAAAAAAAAGAAACATGCAGGTTGGAACAAGATGTCACTTTATCGTTCCCAGGTTCACCAAAATTAAACAGTACGATAATGCTCTGGCCTGCCTTGCTCCTGTTCAAGTGGGAAGGAAACCAGTTTGTGATGATGTCATTGAATGCTTTTGTTAGCCAGGAGGGCTGGCTGGGGGTGGGGGGCAAGGGCGATAGCATCTGTAATGATCATGCATCGGATACAGGGGGTACATCTACCCCCAACAGACAGCGCAGTGCAGAGCTCCCCTCGGCTCTGCCCTCAGGATCTGACCAAAATCTGAACACTTCTCTCCTTTTCTTCGGCTCCCATTCTCCAACAGCCTCCTTCAGGGCTCACTTGGACCAGTGCGGTCACCTTAGCAACCGTACCTTAAGCCCCCACGTTCGGTCCCTCCTGTAGCAGCCAGAGGGTGCCTGAGCAACTGAGTCAGATCCCAGCCGTCTTCTGCTCAGAATCTTCCATGGCTCCCATCTCCCTGTGGGTTAAAGGCCAAGTCCTCCCATGTTCCCAAAGGCCCTACACAGCCTGCTTTTCCACCACCCTACCCTCATCGCCTCCTAATCCCCCACACTCGCTCACTCAGCTCTGACCATGCCTCCCTGCTCCACACATGGTTCTGCCCCAGGACCTTTGGACCTGCTGTCTCCTCTGCTTGGAATGCTCTTCCCCCAGGTAACCACAGGGATCCTTCCCTTCCTTCCTCTTTCAGCTCTCTAATTAAAGACCCCAGAGAGACTTCCCTGGTGACCCAGTGGTTAAGAATCCACCTTACAATGCAGAGATTGTGGGTTCAATCCCTGGTCAGGGAACTAAGATCCCACATGCCACAGGGCAACTAAGCCCACAAGCTACTAGAGTCAGCTCCGCTATGAAAAATCCTACATGACATAATGAAGATCTTGTGTGCCAAAACTAAGACCTGATGCTGCCAAATAAAAATAAATATTTTTAGAAAATATGGTGGGTGGTGGTTTAGTTGCTAAGTCGTGTCTAATTCTTGAGACCCCATAGACTGTGTTGCCCACCAGTCTCCTCTGTCCATGGGATTTCCCAGACAGGAATACTGGAGTGGGTAGCCATTTCCTTTTCCAGGGGATCTTCCTGACCCAAGGATAGAATCCAGGGCTCCTGCATTGCAGGTGGATTCTTTACCTACTGAGCCACCAGGGAAGCTCAATGTAAACTACATTGAAAATAAAGACCCCAGAGACATGTTTCCTGACCACCCAGGAGAAGACAGTTCTTCTCTGACCCCACTTTCTTTTTCTTCTCGGTACATCTCTCCACTCGACATGTTATATTATATCACACATCTGTCTGTCTTCTCCCAGCTCCATCTCACAAAGATGTCAGCTCCAGGCAGGCAGGGATGCTTGTCTGCCTTGCCAACCTCTGTGTCCTCAGTCCTAGAACAGAGCCAGTGTCCAATGAACCAAACTCAGGCTCAGAGAGGTGAAGTCCTCTTTTCAAGATCACACAGCAGGTAAGTGGTAAAGCTGGGAGTCATGGGAAGATTTATTTAAAAAAAAAAAACTTAAAAAAATTTATTTATGGGGGGAAGGAAGGAGATAGTGGGATGTATGGAGAAAGTAACATGGAAACATACATTACCATATGTAAAATAGATAGCCATTGGGAATTTGCTGTATGACTCAGGGAACTCACACCAGGGCTCTGTAACAACCTAGAGAAGTGTGATGGGGAGGGAGGTTCAAGAGGGAGGGGACATAGGTATACCTATGGCTGATTCATGTTGATGTTTGGCAGAAACCAACATAATACTATAAAGCAATTATTCTTCAATTAAAAATAAATAAATTTAAAATATATTTACTTATTTATTTGGCTGTGCCCGGTCTTTGCGACATGCAGGATCTTTGATCTTCCTTGCAGCGTGAGTTCTTTAGTTGCGGCAAGCAAATTCTTAGTTGCAGTACGTGAACTTTTGGCTGTGGCATGTGGGATTTAGTTCCCTGACCAGGAATTGAACCCTGGCCCCTTGTATTGGGAGCACAGAGTCTTAACCACTGGACCACCAGGGAATTCCCCCACGGGAAGATTTAGAGCAGTCCTGTGTGAGTCCAGCTCTGTGCTCATAACCATCTGGAGGCAGAGGAGAGACCCTGCAGTGGGTGCCAGGTTCTCACTCCAGCAGCTCCGGGCCAGGGGCAGTCCTGTGCTATGAACCTCACCTGGCTTCATTCTCTCACTAGTACACCCTTCCCATTTTACAGTCAAGGAAACCAAGACACCGAGAAGGGTTGTTTGTTTTTTGTTTTTTTTTTATCCCCTGATGTAACAATTTTGGCACAAGATTAAGACCTCCAATTCTGGTGTTCAACTGACCTTGATGTGACGAACACATGTAAATAGGATGGAGAAATCACAGAAGGCCTCCTGTGGAGGTGACACTGAAAGCTGAGGATGAATAGGGCTATGGCAGACTTGCCATTGAGATCCTGTTGGAGAAGACTCTTGAGAGTCCCTTGGACTGCAAGGAGATCCAACCAGTCCATCCTAAAGGAGATCAGTCCTGGGTGTTCATTGGAAGGACTGATGTTGAAGCTGAAACTCCAATACTTTGGCCACCTGATGCAAAGAACTGACTCATTTGAAAAGACCCTGATGCTGGGAAAGATTGAGGGCAGGAGAAGTGGATGACAGAGAAAGAGATGGTTGGATGGCATCACCGACTCAATGGACATGAGTTTGGATAAACTCCGGGAGTTGGTGATGGACAGGGAAGCCTGGTGTGCTGCGGTCCAGGGGGTCGCAAAGAGTCGGACACGACTGAGCGATTGACCTGAACTGAACTGAACTGAACACACAGATGGCTGTATCAGATGGTTTTCTCTGGGGAAGGGGAGAAGTATCTGAGAATTAATGGGCTCTGGGAGCAGCCTTTGGCCGACGGCTGATGGGGGTGGTGGGGCTGGATGAACACCCCGGCTCCCTCTCCGGCAGGTGGTTTCACTGAGGTGTGTGTCCTGCACTAGCTCCCAGAGGTCCTGAATGCTGAAACTGCACCTCCAGCAGTGAAAGCACTAACCACTGGGAAGCCAGGGAATTCCCACCAAAATTCACAGGCTGGAACTTCCCTGGCCGTTCAGTGGTTAAGACTCCAAGCTTCCAATGCCGGGGATGTGGGTTCAATTACTGGTCAGGGATTAAGATCCCACATACTGTGCTGCTGCTAAGTCGCTTCAGTCGTGTCCAACTCTGTGCGACCCCATAGACGGCAGCCCACCAGGCTCCCCCATCCCTGGGATTCTCCAGGCAAGAACACTGGAGTGGGTTGCCATTTCCTTCTCCAATGCATGAAAGTGAAAAGTGAAAGTGAAGTCGCTCAGTCGTGTCCGACTCTTAGCGACCCCATGGACTACAGCCTACCAGGCTCCTCCATCCATGGGATTTTCCAGGCAAGAGTACTGGAGTGGGGTGCCATTGCCTTCTCCACCACATGCTATGAGGCAGGGTCAAAAATAAATAGGTAAACAAGTATTTTAAAAAGCAAACAAAAAATATGTGTTTAAGCCCTATTTCCTAGGACCTCAGAATGGAACTGTATTTGGAGAATGGGGTTTTTTTTTTATTGGAGTATAATTGATTTACAATGTTGTATTAGTTCTTGCTGCTGCTGCTGCTAAGTCGCTTCAGTCGTTTCCGACTCTGTGTGACCCCATAGATGGAAGCCCACCAGGCTCCCCCGTCCCTGGGATTCTCCAGGCAAGAACACTGGACTGGGTTGCCATTTCCTTCTCCAATGCATGAAAGTGAAAAGTGAAAGGGAAGTCGCTCAGTCGTGTCCGACTCTTAGCGACCCCATGGACTACAGCCTACCAGGCTCCTCCATCCATGGGATTTTCCAGGCAAGAGTACTGGAGTGGGATGCCATTTCCTTCTCCGGTATTAGTTCTTACTGTACAGCAAAACGAATAAGTTACACATACACATATATCCACTCTTTTTTAGATTCTGGTCTCGTATAGGTGATTACAGATACTGAGTAAAGTTCCCTGTGCTAAGCTGTGTAGCTCCTTGTTAGTTATCTGTTTTGTACATGTATTTGTGTGTGCGCTCAATCATGCCCGACTCTTTTGTGACCCCATGAACAGTAGCCCACCAAGTTGCTCTGTTCGTGGGATTTTTCAGGCAAGAATACTGGAGTGGGTTGCCATCCCCTTCTCCAGGGGATTTTCCCAACCGAGGGAATGAACCCAGGTCTCTTGAGTCTCCTGCATTGGCAGATGGATTCTTTACCACTAGTGCCACCTGAGAAGCCCCATTATATATATGCTGCTGCTGCTAAGTCGCTTCAGCTGTGTCCAACTCTGTGCGACCCCATAGACGGCAGCCCACCAGGCTCCCCCGTCCCTGGGATTCTCCAGGCAAGAACACTGGAGTGGGTTGCCATTTCCTTCTCCAAAGCATGAAAGTGAAAAGTGAAAGTGAAGTCGCTCAGTCGTGTCCGACCCTCAGCGACCCCATGGACTGCAGCCTACCAGGCTCCTCCGTCCATGGGATTTTCCAGGCAAGAGTACTGGAGTGGGGTGCCAGTGCCTTCTCCGCATTATATATATATAGTAATGTGTATTTGTTTATCGAGATAAGATCTTTAAAGAGGTCGTTGAGTTAATATGAGGTCCAGTTAAGACAAAGCCACCCCAGGGCTCAGAGGTGCCAGTGGGTAAAGATGAGAATCTCGGGCACTGGGATCACCAATGCCACCTTGCGCGATGCAGACGGGAGGGCAGGGCCAGACATCAACGGAAGCCACTGCGCTTGCGCTAAAAACCCATTAGGAAAAGCTTCCCAAAGTGGGAGGGGAGAACCCACGGCAGGAACCTGCTCTGAGGATTCAAGCCACAGAGTAAGGTCTCAAGGTCATGGAGGAAATGGTTACTAGTTGAGGGCTGGACTGCCCTGACCTCAGCCTTCTGAGCTGAGCTTCAGGCAGCTCCTCCCTCCTGCGTCTTTCAGATTTACATACGTAGAGGGACAGCTGACCTTGGGCTGCCCTTCTGGAGCAGCGTGGCAGAAAAAAAAAAAAAAAAGGAAGAAAAAAAGAATCCAGGTCCAACATTCCCAACGTTGTATTTGTCTGTTTACATATCTGGGTCCCCAAAATATTTGAGTTTGTGATGACAGGGACTTCGTCTGTCTTGTTTGGCACAACGGTGGGCATACAAGTGGCGCTCAATGGATGCTCTTTGAATAAAAAATTGAATGAATTAGTGAGTGAACAGATGCCACCCATCCGTAAGAAGCCTTGACTTTGGGCTCAAGAGACAGACCTTCACATCTCATCTGCGGGGGCTGAGACACGGGGCTTACCCCACTGTGCCTCTTGTTTCCTCTCTGTGAAATGAGTGTCCTAACAGCACCCACCTCCAGGGATGGGAGGAAAGCATCCAGACCATTTGCCAAGCACCTGGCATGGAATAAGATCTCCAAGAAGTGTCTACACCAACTCGCTCAAATCTTTTAAGAGAGAACCACAGAAAAAAGGTCCGAATGCAGCCAACAAAGGAAATTCCTGTGCTGGGCGGGACTGTTTTCCATGACCCCTGAAGTCCTAGCTCAGTTTCGGGTCAGAGCTGTTTTTTGTTTCCACAGATCAGCTCTCACTCGCATGGTCCAAGATGAGGTCGTGGTTTCCAACATCCCTGCCAGGCTCAGCAAGGAGCATCCGCTGAGATGGTGAGAAAACCCTCCCGGGAATGCAGAAGCCTATTCTCCAGTCCCCTCCCCCACCACCCCGTCACCTTTGAGAGTCATAACATCCCTCCATTTTCTTCACAATTTCTTCTGCGTGCCAAAGGAATCCATGCTCATTCTAGACAATTTGTGAACATTTTTTCAGAGAAAAACTACGTAAGAAAAGAAAAAAAAAAAAGTTGCCCCAAAGTCCAACAAGGCTGACATTTTTGTGAATTTCCTTCTGGTCATTTTTCCATACAGAACAGGTAACTGTGCTAATTTTTCAAAAGATGAGATTATTCTGAACGCACAGCTTTGGAACCTGCTGTGAAACCTGCAGAAAGAGAAAGGGGGACAGAGGATGAGATGGTTAGAGAACATCACCCAGTCAATGGACATGAATTTGAGCAAACTCTGGGAGAGGAACCTGGCATGCTACAGTCCTTGGTGCCGCAAAGAGTCAGACACAACTTAGCAACTGAACAACGTGTCCTCTGGCAATACGTAGGGATTTTTCTACTTGGGTTTTCTCCATCACTGAGCCTCCAAGGCCATGGTGGATTTCATACTTTATGATAAGAAAGACTGGGACTTCCCTGGTGGTTCACTCACCAAGATTCCAGGCTCCTACTGCAGGGGACGTGGGTTTGATCCCTGGTCTGTGAACTAAGATCCCACATACCTTCTGAGCACAGCCAAAAACAAAACAAAAGCTAAGAAACACTATACTCGTGAGGGAAAGGGCAGATGTTGTTCAGCCGTTAAGTCGTGTCCGACTCTTTGTGACCCCAGGGACTGCAGCACACCAGGCTTCCCTGTCCTTCACTATCTCCCAGAGTTTGCTCAGACTCATGTCCATTGAGTCGGTGATGCCATCCAGCCATCTCATCCTCTGTTGTCCCCTTCTCCTCCTGCCCCCAATCCCTTCCAGTATCAGAGTCTTTTCTAATGAATCAGATCTTCACATCAGGTGGCCAAAGTATTGGAGCTTCAGCTTTAGCATCAGATCTTCCAATGAATATTCAGGGTTGATTTCTTTTTAGGATTGACTGGTTTGATCTCCTGCTGTCCAGGGAACTGTCAAGAGTCTTCTCCAGCACCACAATTCGAAAGCATCAATTCTTTGATGTTCAGTCTTCTTTATGGTCCAATACTCACATTGGTACATGACTACTGAAAAAACCATAGCTGTGACTATGTGGACATTTGTCAGCAAAGTGATGTCACAGGTGGTCAACAAGGCATCTATGTGGTGGTTAAGAGTGAGGCCCTGGAGTCAGATTCTGGCCCCTACCACTTTCTGACTCAGTGGGAGTGTTTTAATCTTTGGGCCTCATTTTTCCCATCTGTAAAATGGGGATATATTAATCCACTTTTTAAAAATATTTATTTTTATTTTACTTATTTGGCTGTTCTGGGCCTTAGTTGTGGCATGTGAGATCTTTAGTTGCAGCATATGGGATCTAGTTCCCTGACCAAGGATGGAACCTGGGTTCCCTGCACTGGGAGCATGCAGTCCTAACCACTGGATCACCAAGAAGATCCCTATATTAGTCCACTTAATCTCACAACAAGTCTGGATCCCACAAGAGTCAACAGCAGAGAAAGGTTTCATGTCTTAAAAACATAAACTTAGCATTCACAGTGCACCAGGCTCTGTGCTAAGCTCTTTTCTTAAAATTTTTAATTTTATTTATTTATTTATGTTTGGCTGTGCTGGGTCTTCTTAAGCTTTACATGGACTTTCTCTAGGTGCAGCGAGCAGGGGCTACTCTTCTTTGTGGCTCGAGGGTTTCTTATCGAGACGGTTTCTCTTGTTGTGGAGCACAGGCTCTAGGGGTACAGGCGTCAGCAGTTGCGGTACACAGGCTTAGTCGCTCTGCAGCGTGTGCGATCTTCCTGGACTGCGGATCGAACCACTGTCCCCTGCGTTGTCAGACAAATTCTTGTCCAGTGTTCCACCAGGGAATTCCTCCATGTTCTTAAGGACCACACCACACTGCCTTCCTAGCAAGTTCTGTAAATCACACCTTCAATACTGTATTACTTATATAAACCCACAAAACATGCATCCAGCATTGTCTGCTTTGCCATTATTCATGGTATCCAGCCTACGTGCTTTATGGAGTTTTCTGTATTTGTGTTTTAGATCCTCATTTTAAAAAGATTTTTTAAATAAGTTTAATTTATTTTACAAAGTACAAAGCATCTGTTTTTTTGCTCCAAAAACAGATGCCATTATCAGATTTTTTTTTTTAAAAGTTTCTCAATGATTTTATTTTATTTTGGGAGAGCTCAGTTGGTAAAGAATCCTCCTGCAATGCAGGAGACCCTGGCTTGACTCCTGGGTGGGGAAGATCCGCTGGAGAAGGGATAGGCTAGTCACTCCAGTTTTCTTGGGCTTCCCTTGTGGCTCAGCTGGTAGAGAATCTACCTGCAATGTGGGAGACCTGGGTTTGATCCCTGGGTTGGAAAGATCTCCTGGAGAAGGGAAAGGCTACCCACTCCAGTATTCTGGCCTGGAGAATTCTTGGGTTGCAAAGAGCCAGACACAACTGAGTGAGTTTCACTTTCATTTCTTTCTCTGTTGAAGTATAGCTGACTTACAGTATTATATTAGTTTCAGGTGTACTATATAGTGATTCAATATTTTTACGGGTTATACTCCATTTAAAGTGATTACCAAATACTGGACATTTTTACTTAATTAATTTTAAATTTTCAAAGTTTTAGGCTTGCAGAAAAGTTAAATGGAAAGTACAGTTCTCATATGTCTCCTCTCTCCCTGCTCCATTGGCTTTATTATTAACATCTTGCTTTAGTGTGGTAACTTTATTGCAACTGATGAACCAATACTGATAACACTATTATCAACTGAAGTCCACAGTTCACATTCAGGTTCACTCTTGGTGTTGGACATTCCGTGGTTTTGACAAATCCACAGTGTCCTGCATCTGCCAGTACAGCACCATAAAGAACAATTTCATTACCCTAAAACCCTCACTTGTTTCTCCCTCTGCCTCCCACTCCCCCCTCTCCCTGAATCCCTGGTACCCAATGACTTTTTTTTTTTTTTTTTTGGGTCATGCCTTGCAGGATCTTAATTTTTTGATCAGGAATCGAACTCATGTGCCCTGTATTGGAAGCGTCCACCACTGGACAGCCAGGGACTTACTGTGAATTGTGTTCTCCTGGGGATTCTTTTGATGCCTCTAGTTGGGCTGGTCTCCGGGGGGCCTTCTTGGTGGCTCAGATGGTAAAGAATTTGCCTGCAGTGTAAGAGACTTGGGTTCGATGCCTGGGTAGGGAAGATCCCCTGGAGAAGGGAATGGGAACCCACTCCAGTATTCTTGCCTGGGAAATCCTATGGACAAAGGAGCCTGGAGGGCTACAGTCCATGGGGTCAAGAAGAGTTGGGGGATTCTTTAAGCTTTGTGGCTCATTTTTTCTGCCATGAGAAAAAAGAGTAGCCCCACCCACCACTGAGAGGAGTGTCTGGGGGAAGGCCTGATACAGACAAGGAAGTCCGATGGACAATAATTTATTTATTTATTTTTGGCTGGACTGGATCTTCTCTGCTGGGCCTGGGGTTTCTCTAGTTGCAGTGCTCAGACTTCCCATTGTGGTGGCTTCTCTTATTTTTGGAGCACTGGCTCTAGGCATGCCAGCTTCAGTAGTCGTGGGATGTGAGTTGTGGCGCACGGACTTAGCTGCCCCATGGCATGTGGAATCTTCCCAGACTGGGGATCAAACTGGTGTCCCCTGCATTGGCAAGTGGATTCTTAACTACTGGACCACCAGAGAAGTCCTCTGAGCAATGATTTCTTATCGTGAGATGGAAGGTTTGCAATAATTGGAAGATGTGGAAGGCTGGCCATTGCATTAATTTGCTCATTCAATAAGCATTTATTGAATACCTACTGTGTGCTAGGCACTTTTCTGGTCCCTGAGGACACAGCAGGGCCTTGTAAGGCATGAGGAAGACTTTGGCTTTGTTGACTTAAAAAATTTCACATTAGAGTTATGAGTTAACTTTTATTTGGGCAAAATGAGAACTGCAGCCCGTGAGATACCTCTGAGATACCTGCTCCAAAGAGGTTATGGGGGAAAGTGAAAGTGAAAGTTGCTCAATCATGTCCGACTCTTTGTGACCCCATGGACTATACAGTCCATGGAATTCTCCAGGACAGAATACTGGAGAGGGTAGCCTTTTCCTTCTCCAGGGGATCTTCCCAACCCAGGGATCAAACCCAAGTCTCCCACATTGCAGGTGGATTCTCTACCAGCTGAGCCACAAGGGAAGCCCTAGAATACTGGAGTGGGTAGCTTATCCCTTCTCCAGCGGATCTTCCCAACCCAGGAATCGAACCAGGGTCTCCTGCATTGCAGGCGAGGTCTCCTACATCTCCTGCATTGGCAGGTGGGTTCTTTACTACTAGCACTGCTTAGGCTTCTCCTAAGTGTCTTGAATTGCCCTTCCTTGAGAAGTGATGGAGGCAGGCACCCACCATTAAGATCATTCAAAACTCAATCACTTCCCCCTACTTTGCAGGTCCATCCCCTGTTATCTCGCACCTGGGCCAGTGCCATCCTCAGAAGGTCAGTATATATGTGATTTTGGTGAAGGGGGACTACATGCAATCAGGCACATATTTTTTCCAGAAGTTTCTGCTGGTCTCATGAAGCTTTCTTCACGAGAAAAGGGAAGTCAAGAAACAGTCGTCCCCATGAAGCATTTTAGTGCTTTTTCTAAATATGAGGAAATACAAGAATTGGACTCACAAAATCAGCTCCTAAAAAATATCGGACTATCTGAACTATCTCTCGCCAGTTTTTCCCCCGAGCACACAGTGCCTCATTTCTGCTCTCCACCCTAAACTCCTTTCAGGAGGTGTTAAAAGGAGCTGGTGCAGCAGCTGCAGCAGCTCATGACTTAGTCCTTGTAGAGGTAGATGGCAAGTGCCAATCTGTAGCTGACAGCTTTGCTCTTAGTAAGGTGGGAGCCACTGGGTGTTCAGAACAGGATGGACCTAAATGACTCAGTTGCTCACAGGCGCCCTCTGGTGGCGGGAACTCACTGCGGCATGAGGAGCGGAGCCAAGAGTCCAGGGAGGAGGTGACAGTACTGGCCCAGGTGCGAGATGACGGGATGGACCTGGAGTGAAGGGAAAATGGTCAAGTTCTGAATGATCTTATTGGTGGGTGGATCCTGCCTCCATCACCTCTCAAGGAAGGGCAATTCAAGACACTTGCTGCTGCTGCTAAGTCACTTCAGTCGTGTCCGACTCTGTGTGACCCCGTGGACGGCAGCCCACCAGGCTCCCTCGTCCCTGGGATTCTCCAGGCAAGAACACTGGAGTGGGTTGCCATTTCCTTCTCCAATGCATGAAAGTGGAAAGTGAAAGTGAAGTCGCTCAGTCATGTCTGACTCTTAGCGACCCCATGGACTGCAGCCTTCCAGGCTCCTCCGTCCATGGGATTTTCCAGGCAAGAGTACTGGAGTGGGATGCCATCAAGACACTTAGGGTACGTCATTCATAGTCCAGTGCCTGTGTGCATACCCGCAGCCCCGTGGTCTCACCTCCTATCTCACTTAGGAGAAGCCTAAGGGACCCTAAAGAACCTCCCTGCCAAAGCAAGAGATGTAAGAGGGACGGGTTCATCCTTAGGTTGGGAAGATCCCCTGGAGGAGGAAACACCCACTCGCTCCAGTATTCTTGCCTGGAGAATTCCATGGACAGAGGAGCCTGGCAGGCTACAGTCCATGATGTCGCAAAGAGTTGGACACTACTGAGCGAATGAGCGTACTAAGGACAGACTGTAACATTTCTGACCCTCCCTTTCTACCAGCGGCTGCAGTTGGGTCCTTCCTGCAGGGACCCCCTCTGAATATCAGTCAGTTGGCTGTCTTGGCTGTGGGGCCTCAACTCAGGTGCCTACCTGGCCTGCCTAGCTGGAGGGAGGTGGGGGCACGCCGGCGAACTAGAAGTTGACCCCGCACCCAACTCATTAAGGAGACCACAGACATTCATTTCAGCCATGTGTGTCTGTGTATAGCGGCGAGTGCAGTTCCAGCATAGTCGCATCTCTGGATTTCCCAAGAGAAACCCCAAATCCAGATGTTCAATTGAAAAAAGTTTCCATTTTTTTTCTTTTATTTTTAGAGCTGAGGCCACCAGCAAGATCTGTTCCGAGAAAGAAGAGGACCCCTCCCTGGACCTGGACTCTTTTCCCAAACCTTGTGTTTCTCATTCCCATCGGCAGCTGAAATATCTGCCGCTGGCCACACACTGTTTCCAGCCTGTGTTAGTTTCCTACGGCTGCCATAAATTACCGTAAGCCAGGTGGTTTGAAGCAATAGAAAGGTATTCTCACCCTACTCTGGAGGCCAGACGTCTGAAAACAAGGTGCTTCCAGGGCAACGTGTGCACATGCACGCTCAATCGTGTCCGGCTCTTTGCAACCCCATGGACTATATAGCCCGCCAGGCTCCTCCATCCATGGGACTCTCCAGCCAAGAATACTGGAGTGGCTGCCATTTCCTCCTCCAGGGGATCTTCCCAACCCAGGGATCGAACTTGTGTCTCCCTTGTCTCCTGCACTGCAGGTGGATCCTTTACCTGCTGAGCCACTGGGGATGCCCCCACACTGCTTCCCAGAACTCTGAGGAAGAGTCCTTTCTTCCTTCAGCATTTGTTGGCTCCCGGCAGGCCTTGGCTTGTGGCCAATCTCTGCCTCCATCTTCACATGGCCTTCTCCTTTCTCTGTGTCCAGATCTCCCCTCACCCCAACTCTTTTTTAATAAGGACACTAGTCATTGATTTTTTAAATATTATTTTAAAATATTTATTTATTTTTGGCTGCAGTGGGTCTTCGTTGCTGCGTGAGGGTTTTCTTCTAGTTGCCATGAGAGGGGCCTTCTCTCTAGTTGTGGTGTGTGGGCTTCTCATTGCAGTGACTTCTCTTGTTGCAGATCACGGGCTCCAGAGTGCTTGGGCTTCAGTGGTCGTGGCTTCAGTAGATGCCCCAGGGCAGGTGGAATCCTCCCAGGCCAGGGATCGAACCCACGTCCCCTGCATCGGCAGGCAGATTCCCAACCACTGGACTACCAGGACAGTCCTATTTCTGTTTTGAAATAAGTTCCTTTGTATCATTTTTTTAGATTCCAGGTATAAGTGACATCATGTGATATTTGTCTTTCTACGTCTGACTTACTCCACTTAGTATGATAATCTCAGGTTGCATCCATGTTGCTGCAAATGGCATAATTTCGTTCTCTTTGATGGCTGAGTGGTATTCCAATGAATGTATGTACCACATCTACTTTATCCATTCATGTCTTGCCCATTGTATGAGTTTGACTTTTTTGAAGATCTATAACTGTCTAAGACCAGAGTTAAATTGATGATTAGAATGGGCCTTGAAAGGATATTCACAATTTTTAAAAAAGATGACAGTTCTGGGTAGTAGTGCCTGAGGGCTTGCCCATTGCATGGAAAGCTTTACAACGACCCTGGGAAGCAGATGTTGTCCTTATCAGCATGTGGCAGGTAAGGAAACTGAGGCCAAGGCTTAAGTCATTTGGCTAGTGAGCGGGGACACTATGATCTGAACAAACAAGTGTTAGGGCCCAAACCTCTGACCATATGGCCTTGCTCGAGGATTCCCAGTAAATTCCATCTGACTACTGAAGTTTGGGGGCTTCTCGGGTAGTGCAGTGATAAAGAATCTGCTTGCTAATGCAGACCAAGGAAACACGGGTTCGATCCCTGGGTCGGGAAAACCCCCTGGAGGAAGAAATGGCAACCTGCTCCAGTACTCTTGGCTGGGAATTCCCATGGACAGAGAAGCCTGGGGGGCTACAGTCCAGGGGGTCACAAAGAGTCAGACATGACTGAACACAACAGACACATACCATCTGGGGAAAACCCAAATGTTTCTTCGTTAATCCTACTCCTAGGCATGTATTCAGAAGTACCCATAATTTGAAAAGATACATGCATCCCAGTGTTCATGGCAGCACTATTCACAGTAACCAAGACATGGAAACAACCTGTGTCCATCGATAGATGAATGCAGAAAGAAACTGTGGTGTGTATATACAATGGAATACTGCTCCGCCATAAAAAAGAATGAAATGGAAAAAAAAAAAAGGAAAAAAGAATGAAATGATGCCATTTGCAGCAACACGGATGGACCTAGAGAGCACCCTAATGAATGAAATAAGTCAGACAGAGAAAGACAAATATCATATGATATCATTTACATGTGGAATCTAAAAAAAAAAAAACAGTACAAATGAACTTATTAACAAAACAGAAATAGAGTCACAGATGTAGAAAGCAAATTTTGGTTACAGGGGTGGAAGAGGGGGAGGGATAAACTGGGAGATTTGGATTGATATACACACACTGCTATATATAAAATAGACGGGCTTCCATGGTGGCTCAGAAGGTAAAGAATCTGCCTGCAAATCAGGAGACACAGGTTCGATCCCTGGGTTGGGAAGACCCCCTGGAGAATGGGATGGCTACCCACCCCAGGATTCTTGTCTGGGAAATCCCATGGACAGAGGAGCCTGGTGGCTACTGTCCATGGGTTGTAGAGTCAGATGTGACTTACTTAGCGACTGAGCACATATGCATATATAAAATAGATAACTAACGGACTTCCGTGGTGGCCCAGTGGCAAAGAGTCCGCCTTCCAGTGCAGAGGACCTGGGTTCAATCTCTGATTGGGGAACTAAGATCCCACATGCCAAGGGTCAGCTAAGCCCATGGGCATCACAATTACTGATACTGTGTGCTGCAACGAAGATGCTGCAGCTAAGGCCTGACGCAGCCAAATAAATAAATAAAAATAAATACTAAAAAATAGAAAGCTAATAAAGACCTACTGTATAACACAGGGAATGCTACTCTATACAGTGTAATGACCTACATGGGAGAAGAATCTAAAAAAAGAGTGGTATATGTGTAACTGATTCACTTTGTTGTATAGCAGAAAAATTAAAAATATCTTTTTAAAATACAATTTTTTTGGCATATAGTGGATTTACAGTGTTGTGTTAGTTTCTGCTGTGCTAAGTCACATCCGACTCTTTGCAATCCACGGACTCCAATACTTTGGCCAACTGATGTGAAGAGCTGAGTCATTGGAAAAGACCCTGATGGTGAGAAAGATTGAAGACAGGAGGAGAAGGGGACCACGAGGTTGAGATGGTTGGATGGCATCACCGACACGATGGACATAAGTTTGAGTAAGCTCCGGGAATTGGTGATGGACAGGGAGGCCTGGTGTGCGGCAGTCCATGGGGTTGCAGTTGGATACGACTGAGCAACTGAACTGAACTAAAGGTGGAATTCACATAACATCCAATTAACCACTCTAAAGTGTACAATTCTGTGGCATTCAGTACATTCATAATGTTGGGCCACCCCACCCCTATCTAGTTCCAAAACATTTTTACCACCCAAAAGGAATCATGCCCCCAGAAAGCAGTCAATCCCATTTCCTGCCTCCCATGAGCCCTTGGCAATGACAAATATGCTTTGTCTCTATGGATTTGCCTATTCTGGACATTTTCTATAAATAGAATCAGACAATACGTGGCATTCTGGGTCTGGCTTCTTTCATTCGGCATGCTATTTTGGAGGGTTTATCCCCATCGTAGCATGTATCAGAGCCTCATATACCTTTTTAAGACTGAATAATATTACACAGTATGGATGGATCACTATTTGTTTAAATATGTATTCCATACATACACGTGGCTCTGTACTTTATTTCTTCACTTAAGAGACCATGGTATGTCCCTGGTTATCCAGTGATTAAGAACCCGCCTGCCAACGCAAGGGACACGGGTTAGATCCCTGGTCCGGGAAGATCCCCCATGCTGTGGAGCAGCAACTAAGCCTGTTCAATACAGCTGCTGAAGCCCAAGAGCCCTAAAGCCCATGCTCCACAACGAGAGAAGCCACCGCAAAGAGAAGCCTGCACACCCTGCTGGAGAACAGTCCCCAATTGCCACAACTGGAGAAAGCCTACACGAAGCAATGAAGACACAGAGCAGCCAAAAATAAACTAAAAGGAAAAGAAATAAAAAGCGAGAGAGACTATGATTTGAAGATCTCATTTCAAAACCAAATTACCTTTGTTACTTCTTCATTTCCTCAGCTGCAGAATATAACTTCTGTCTTATCTCAGGCTGTCATAGCAAACTAGCATAGTCTGGGTGGCTTAAACAATAGACATTTATTTTCTCACAGTTCTAGAGGCTGGAATCCAAGATCGACGTGCCAGAGTTGGTTTCTAGTGAGGTCTCTCTCCCTGGATTGTGAATCAGTATGAATTTTGGTGGGGGAGGGGACACAAATCAGTCCCTAACACATCCCTATCGTTGGACCATGCCATACTTAAGCAGCCCCCTTGTGAAGGCATTTAGGTTATTTCTAATCATTCACTAACTCAAACTAGGCTTTAGAGCAAGTGTTGGCAAAACTACAGCCTACCACCTGTTTTTGTAAATAGCATTTTGGCATGTGGTCACACCCATTCATTTACATGTATTTACATATTGCTCATTTATATACTGTGTAGGCTTCAACAGCGGAGTGACAAGTGAGAAACATTTATTTTCTGGCCCTTTCCAGAAAAGATTTGATCACTCGCATAGAAAACAAACGTGTGGATGCCAAGGGGGAAAAGGGAATAGGATGAATTGGGAGATTGGGATGGACAGACGTTCACTATTGATACTGTATATAAAATAACTAAGGAGAATCTACTGTGCAGCACAGGGAATTCTACCCAGTGCCCTATAATGACCTAAATGGGAAGGAAGTCCAAAACAGAGGGGGTATATATATTGCTGTTGTTCTTTAGTCACTAAGTCATGTCCGACTCTTTGCAACCCCATGGACTGTGGCCTGCTAGGTTCCTCTGTCCAGGGGATTTTTCCAGGCAAGAATACTGGAGTGGGTTGCCATTTCCTCCTCCAAGGAATCTTCCCGAACCAGGTACTGAACCCACGTCTCCTACATTAACAGGTGGATTCTTGACCCCTGAGCCAAATATGTATATGTTTATGTATGGCTGGTTTGCTTTGCTGTACAGTGGAAAGACAACATTGCAAAGCAACTATACTCCAATAAAAACGAAAAGAAAAGAAAAATTTAAAAAGCAAGCTTTTGTTAACTACCGGTCTATGTGCGTCTGAATAAATCTGTTGTAGAAATTCCTATGGGGGATATCCGCTCCCCACAATCCATATGCTTTAAAAAGTCCTGAGAATTCTGTTATTGCTATTGATGACAAATACATCAATTTAAGGACAGTTCATAGACCAACATGGACTACTGATATAAATGCTGTGTGTGTAAGACATTGTCTCCTTTTTTATAAACATTTTAAAATTTTATTTTTAATCTGACACTGTTTTCTTGAAAATCGTGCTTTTCCAAAACTTCTAAAATATAAGGAAGGAGACCAAGCATGTGGAGAAATACATTAGGATTCTCAGCACACCCTGTGTATGTGTGTGTGTTAGTTGATCAGTCGTGTCCAACTCTTTGGGTTCCCATGGACTGTGGCCCTCCATGCTCCTCTCTCCATGGAATTCTCCAGGCAAGAATACTGGAGTGGGTAGCCATTCCCTTCTCTGGGGAATCTTCTCCACTCAGGGATCGAACCCAGGTCTCCTGTGTTGCATGCGAATTGTTTACTGTCTGAGCCACCAGGGAAGCCCCTCAACACACCCTAAGCCCTGTAGTTAAGGAAATACTAGAGTGACTCTTGTTATTCTACCATGGTATTTCAGTGTCCTCCTAATCGCTGTGTTCTATCCCTGGGATCTATCCTTCAAGGGGAATTTTTCACTGTTTTCTAGAACCTTTGAACTGTGCCTGATAAATTGCACTAGTTTTCTGCATGCTTTTTTTTTGGGGGGGGTCCGTGTCTTGAATTTGCAATTCGCCGGATGCCTGCACTATTCTGTCTCTCCGCATTAATTCAATGGGTGTGTGTTGGAGGGACTTGGGAATGGTTCTTGTCCCTCCATTCCCTCACACTTGAGGGCTGAGCGGAGGCTCGGGGGTTGGGACGGGTGGTGTAGATGGAGACGCGTTGGGAGGCGCCAGGGCCGGGACACAGGTGCTTCCGATGATGGCCACCAGGGGGTGCGAGAGGCCGGGATCTGGGCCTCTGCCTGGTAGGGAAGCCGGGGGCGGGGCTGCCGCGGGGGCGAGGTGCCTCGGAGAGTTTCCTGCAGCCTTCTGCATCTGATCTAGCTTCCCAATTCTAGCGGTCCATTGATGGCAGGCGCTCCACCGCGCCCCTGAGGCCACACCACTCTGCCTGCCACCCTCCCCGTCCTTATCCACCCTTCATTTCCCCGCCCTCATTAACTCCACCCCTCTCCTGTCCTGCTTTGCTCTGGTGTTCTTCAAACATTTGCGCCCCCCGTTTTCGGGACCTCAGCATCTAGCTCCGGGGCTTTTTTTTCCAAAATGACCTTTTAGAGAAAGATATGGAAGGACACACTCCTAGTTGTGAACGTGACCCGTGGTCCGGAGAGGAGACAGCCACGCATCTACGAACATCTGGCTTAGTTCTACATGTTTCTAGAATCAGGCAGTTTGACAAACAACATTCATTAAATGAATTCAAATGGAAAGTTTTTTTTTTTTTTTCCCTTCTTTGAGTTGTGCCCTGGGGATCACAGAAGATCGTGAAACCCCTGAGCCCTCCAGGACCTGGTCACAGACACACTCCAGCCCAGGGGCTGGACAGAGGAGCCTCCAGGATTGGACCCAAACGGACTTCGGTCCAGAAGACCGTGAGGGCTAGTGGCTGCAGGAGTTGGGCCTGGGGGCTTTCAGTGCCTGCATGCACAGTTTTCGCCCTGAAATGCCCTCTCTGCTTCTTTCATCATAGACCCACTGATCAATGACTATTGGCTTAAGGATGATATCTTCATCAGCTCTGGCCAAGGATGCCTCAGATGCAGAAAGTACAGGCTCTCAGGTGGGAAGGGGACCGAGGTTCCTACCTCTGTGTCACTCTTGGAGCTTCAAAGCCCAGCCTCGGCCCTGCTTCCTGTGTGGTCTTGGGCAGTTACCTTGGCCTCTCTGAGCCATGTAAGAAGTCTGAGCCCAGTGAGCTAATGTGTAAGCCAGGGGCTGAGGAACCCGATGGCTTGTAGCTAGATTCCTGCTTCATGGAACCTCTTCATTCATTCATTCCACAATGGTTTCTTGAGCACCACTGTGTATCAGGCTGTGGGAGCACAGCCATGAGTTGGATAGCCCACACACATTTCCACTTGGAGCCCCCAGTCAGCAGGGGCATCAACCACATGAGTGGTCAATAATGTTGACCACTATAATGTTGAGCATTATCCCTGTAGGTCCTGGGTAGCATCTGGGGGCGGGCCGTAACAGAGTGACTTCTTCTCCATTCCTGATGAAGAACCAGCAGGGCACAGTTTGGGGCACTCGTTTCCCTGGCGCTGGGAGCCTCGCTCCAGCATCTGATTGTGATGTGATAAAGGCTGTGACTGAAGAGGGGCAGCCATTGGGGCCCCTCCCCAGCTGAGGATCAAACAGCCAGGAGAGAGAGGGGCAGAGCAAGTCAGCTTTGGTAACCCCACCCAACTCCCCAGACCTCTACCATCTTGGGAAACAGGAGCCCAGAGGTTTAGGAAGATGCTGACTTAACTGGTCAGGGCACCCCAGTTTGGCTGACATGGCTGAAACGCACATTCCATATTATTCCTTGAAGAAACTGTTTTCTTTCTTCAATGGTGTTACTGTTGTAAGTATGTCACAACCCGGACCCTGGGGCTTTGCAGCCCTTCCTCCATGGCTGGCTCCTTCAAAGACAGAAATAAGTTGATCCAAATTCGCTGGCATCCGGATCTGTGGTCCCCAGGGACCCCGGAGGGATGTAGGGCAGACGGACGAGGAGCAGGATGCACTGGGAACAGGCATTGCTTCCACCAACCCAGAGCTGCTAAATCAAGCAGAATTGTGTACTCTGGGGGACCTGGGGGTCAATGGTGGAAGAACTCAGCTCTTAGGCAAACCCTGCAGAAAATGAAAGTTGTTTGGAAAGGCAGGAGAGAATGGTTCTGCTCTTGGTCCTTTACATTTTTCAAACCATTTTTTTTTTCTTCCTACAAAGTAACCCACGGGACTTCCCTGATGGTCCAGTGGTTAAGATTCTGTGCTCCCAAAACAGGGGGCACGGGTTTGATCCCTGGTCCGGGAACTAGATCTCACATGCCACAACTAAGACCCAGGGCAAACAAATTAAAAAAAAAAAATAGTAACCTGAAATGTGCACCGCTGAAGCAGTCACTGTTTTCAGTAGTAAGACTGTATGAGGAAAGGTTGCCAGAAAAGAGAAGGAAATTAAATATTACTCCTACTCTCTTCACCTGTGTGGCATCATCTTGATGGGAATTAAACAAGATAATGCATTTAAAAGGCTGATGCCTGTCATGGGAACATGGCTCAATAAATATCATTATTAAATCCTTCCAGACCTTTCTATGTACCTTTAAAAACAGCAACACAAACGTGGTATGTGACTGCTTTAGCATCTTCATTTTTTTTTTCCTCTTTTGAAAAATTGTAAGTTTTTCCTCCTTTTAAATAGACTTCTTTTTAGAGAACTTTTAGGTTCACAGCAAAATCGAACAGAAGGTACCAAGACTTCCCACGTAAGCCCTGCCCCACACACACGCACAGCCTCCTTTCCTGTCAACATTCCAAATCAGAGTGGTCCATTTGTTATAATGAACCTACACTGATATCAGGGGCTTCCCAGGTGGCACAGTGGTAAAGAATCTGCCTACCAATTCAGGAGATGCAAGAGTTCTATCCCTGGGTCGGGATCGCCTGGAGGAGGAAATGGCAACCCACTCCAGTATTCTTGTCTGAAAATTTCCATGGACAGAGGAGCCTGGCACGTTACAGTCTACCAGGTTGCAAAGAGTCGGACACGACTGAGCACACAGGCAAGGCATTGATATCATTATAACCTTGTACATTGTACATTGTTTTCTCTTTTGGCCATGCCTTCCGGCTTGCAGGATCTTAGGTCCCCAACCAGGGATCAAACCCGTGCCTCCTGCAGTGCGAGCATGGAGTCCTAACCACTGAACTGCCAGGGACTTCCTGGTGTACATTCTATGGCTTTTCACAAGTGTATCTACCATGTCAGCATCGTATGAATAGTCTCATTGCCCTAAAAATCCTCTATGCTTCACCTGTCACCCCGCATCCCCCCAGCCCCTGGCAACTACTGATCTTTCTTCTGTCTACATAGTTTTGCCTTTTCCAGAATGTCATATACTTGGAATCATAAACCATGTAGCCTTTTCAGATTCGCTTCTTCCATTCAGCAATATGCCTGTAAGTTTCCTCTATGTCTTTTCCTGGCTTGACAGCTCATGCTTTTTTTAGTGCCAATAGTCCATTGTCTGGATGTACCATAGTTTGTTTATCCATTCATATGCTGAAGGCCATCTTGGTGGCTTCCAAGTTTTGGCAGCTATGGATAAAGCTGCTAGAAACATCCATGTGCAGGTTTTTATGTGAACATAAGTTTTCAACTCTGTTAGATAAATACCAAGGACTATGACTGCTGACAATCTTTTTTTTTTTAAACATAGGCCTTAAAAACATCTTTGTGTATCAATAAACATTCTCCTACAACAGAAGTTGGTGAAGTACAATGTTGTAAATAGATAAAATTTATTTGTAAATAAAATAAATTTGTTTATGAATTGTGTATGGCTGGGCTTCCCAGGTGGCTCAGCAGTAAAGAATCTGCCTGCAACGCAGGAGCCGCAGGAAACGTGGGTTCGATCCCTGGGTTGGGAAGATCCCCTGGAGGTGGGCATGGCAACCCAGTTCAGTATTCTTGCCTGGAGAATCCCACAGACAGAGGAGCCTGGCAGCTATAGTCCATGGGGTCGCAAAAAGTCAGACACAATTGAAGTGACTGAGCACACACGCACGCACGCACGCACATGTATGGCTGCAATCCGATACACTGGCTGAGTCAGAATGTATGGCCTGCAAAGCTCACAATATTGGGGACTTTTCAAAAAAAAAAACGTGCCACCCTCTGTCTTACAGGCATCATTTAAAATAACTGTCTAGGATCCCATTGCAAGGCGGTACCATGATTTACCTACCCAATCTGTATTATTGGTTGCTTCAATTATTTCCAACATTTTTCCCTGGTTCTGAGGCTCATCATGTGTAACTATTTTTCCTAGGTTGAATGTCTAGAAATGGAATTTCTGGGTAAAAAGTTTTACCGCAAAACCTTGAACGTTTTAAATACCAATTACAAAATATCCTCCTGCCGCTTCCCTCAAAAAAGGCTGTTGCCTGGCAGCAGAGTATGGAAAGTTTCTCTACATCCTCACCAACTCTGGGCATTATGAGTTTTGAAATGTTTCTGCTGATTTTATTGGCCTTTGTTGCCTCCTCCAGGAGTTTGATTTGTATACAACTAACAGATTGCTTTCCCATGTTTTCTATCCTAAAGCTCTCTGGCATGATCCTCATTGGTCTGAGCATCTATGTGAATTTCAGAGGGGCTGTCCTGACCAAGGTCCTTGGTCTGTCCTCTGAGTACCTGTTTCATGTTGGCTACCTGTGCCTGGTGATGGGCAGCGTCACGGTGCTGCTTGGCTTCGCCAGGCAGCATGGAGCAGCCAAGGAAAGCAGAGGCACCCTCTTGATTGTAAGTTGCATCTGCACACAGACCCCACAACTCTTCCGTCGTGTCTGAATCCTTCCTTGCAGGTGTTCTAAACTCCTTTGATGTTTCCTATTTTATAGTGTGTATGGTGTCTTTTAAAGAACACCAGATGCAAACATCTTTTTCTTTTTTTAATAACTTTAAAAAGTTATTTATTTATGGCTGTGTTCGGTCTTCATTGCTGCGTGCAGTCTCTCTAGTGGCAAGCAGGGGGCTACTCCTTGTTGCAGGGTTCAGGCTTGTCTTGTGGGTGGAGGACAGGCTCTAGGACTAGAGGACAGGCTCTAGTCTTCAGAAGTTGCAGCATGTGGGCTCAGTAGTTGTGGTGCAGGGCTTAGTTGCTCTGAGGCATGTGGAATCTTCCCGGACCAGGGATTGAACCTGTGTCCCATGCACTGGCAAGCAGGTTCCTATCCACTGCACCACCAGGGGAGTCCCATCTTTTTCTTTGTGATGGGTCTCATTTAGAACCCCTCCCCTACCCAAGTGCATAAATTATACCCTCCTAGGTTTTCTTCCCGTGATTTTAAGGCTTACTTTCTCACTCTTAGCTCTTTAGTCTTTGGGAGTTTGATTGTGTGTGTGTGGTGTGAGGTAGGGATCTGATTTCTTTTTTTTTTTTCCTAGTTGTGTGAAATACTATTGCACTTACCGCCTGGCCCATCCAGTCCTCCTCCGTCTTTGCTAGTTTCCATTATGCTCAGGTCTGTTCTGTGCACACTGCTCTGTTCTGTTGGCCCATGTATATGTCCCCCATGAATACAACACTATAGTAATTGCCATGCAGCACAAGTACATGGTCAGATGCATGGAGTATGAATATTTTGAGCATGATCAGCAGATCACGTCACAGATTTTACATGTCTTGCTCGTTCTCACATGTAGCCTCGGCCAAATGTCTCCCCAGCATCCAGCTCCCAGAGTCCCCATTCCCGCTTCTCTTACAATCTTGTCTGAACTGATCATCCCATTTTAAGTTGAATCTGTCTCCACATCTTTTTTGTTTTGTTTTTAAACAAGCACTCTCTCTCTCTCTCTCTCTCTTTTTTTTTTTTTTTTTTGCTCTGTCTGGTCTTGGTTGGGGTAGGTAGGATCTTTCCTTGTGGCCCAAGGGCTTTTCTAGTTGGAGCACAGCATCTTAGCTGCTCTGCAGTGTGTAGGATCTTAGTGCCCAGACAAGGGATCAAACTGGCATCCCTTGCATCGAAGGCAGATTCTTCACCACTGGACCACCAGGAAAGTCCCTGCCTCGGGCATCTTCCCCGACTGTGTTGCTGCAAAATTCCAGTGGTTTTGATTTAGAGGTTTCAAGGCAATCCTTGCTCTAGCAATCTCCCAGAGAGTCAACATCCCCTACTCTTAAAGAATCCATCCTCACTCTCCACCTCCCTGAATATCTATCATCTCTAGTTTTCTTGATTACTTCATTCAACAAGTATTTATTGAACCAGTCCTGTGCCTGCAATATTTCATTTTCTCTTCTATAGGATGTTGTTGTTGCTCAGTCGCTCAGTCATGTTCGTGTCCGACCTTTGGCAATCCTGTGGACTGCGGCACCCCAGACTTCCCTGTCCTTCACTATCTCCCGGAGTTTGCTCAAACTCATGTCCATCGAGTTGGTAGTGCTATCCAACCATTTAATCCTCTTCACCCCCTTCTCTTCCTGCCCTCAATCTTTCCAAGCATCAGGGTCTTTTCCAATGAGTTGGTTCTTCACATCAGGTGGCTAAAGTATTGGAGTTTCAGCTTTAGCATCAGTCTTACTGATGAATATCCAGGGTTGATTTCCTTCAGGATTGACTGGTTTGATCTTGCAGTCCAAAGGACTCTTAAGAGTCATCTCCAGCATCACAGTTCAAAAGCATAAATTCTTCAGGGCTCAGCTTTCTTTATGGTCCAACTCTCACATCCATACATGACTACTGGAAAAACCATAGCTTTGACTATAACAGACCTTTGTCTGCAAAGTGATGTCTCTGCTTTTTAATATGCTGTCTAGGATGCATACAGGATCAATAGCATGGGGCACTTTTTGCTTTTTTAGCCTTAAAGCCCAGCATATGGTGATGGAACTTGCTCCCCCTGCAGTGGAATCAGGGAGTTTTAATCACTGGATCTCCAGGGACATCCCTGTGGGCACTATTTTATCCATAGTTTAACTTGGAGGGATCAAAGAGCCTTCTCTCTCACACCACAGTCCAACTCACTGGCAAGTTCAGTAGACTTTACCCTCAGCCTCCGGTCCATCCAAATCCTCTTGAGACCTCATCCACAAAAGTAAAGTCCTTTTGATGGCATTGGGAGCCACGGAGGAATCTGAGCAGAGTTGTGCTCTGACAGATGCGCCCTCTGGTGGCTGTGGAGGGAACACCGTGAGGGGAGGACCAGAGTGGAAGGACTGTGTTTGTCCTGATGGGGGATAGTCAGGTTAGACCCAGTGGGGCCCTGGTGGACATTAGAAGTAGGTAGATTCAGGACAGATTCTGAAGAAGTCACCAAGAGGACTTTTCGATGCCTGGCTATCTGTCTTCTGGATGCCTCACCCAGAGGTTGGGAAATACTATTGCTGTTTTTCAGTTGTATCTGACTCTATGACCCCATGGACTACAGCACACCAGGCTTCCCTGTCCTTCACCATCTCCCGGAGTTTGCTCAAACTCATGTCCATTGAGTCGGTGATGCCATCCAACCATCTCATCCTCTCTCGCTCCCTTCTCCTCTTGCCCTCAATCTTTCCCAGCATCAGAATCTTTTCCAATGAGTCAGCTCTTCGAAATCAGGTGGCCAAAGTGCTGGAGCTTCAGCTTCAGCATCAGTCCTTCCAATGAATATTCAGGGTTGATTTCCTTTAGGATTGACTGGTTTGATCTCCTGCTGTCCAAAGGACTGATAATAATAATAGGCATAGGTAGAAATAGATGAAGGGAGACCAGGAGCTGACCTTTCTTGGACACCCCTTCCCCTCACAGTATTTTCCACTGTTTCCCACCAGGCATGGGAATTTCACTGGAAACATGAGGCAGCATATGTTGATATTTTCTCCCTGGCACTCATCCACCCGTCATCTGGCACCTCCCCTTCAGTCTTATCACCCCTCCCCCCAATTTACATATCAGATTTATTGGCCCTGCTTCTTCTCCCGGCAACTTTTCCTTTTTTGGCCACAAAGCATAGGTTGTGGGATTTTAGTGCCCTGACCAGGGATTGAACCTGGGCCCTCGGCAGTGAAAGCATGGAGTTCTAACCACTGGACCGCTGGGGAATGCCCTCCTGCCTCTGTTCTCTGTCCCCACTGTCCCTCCTGCTTTTCTATCCCTCCTTGCTCTCTGGACTTTCTAGATGGGTGCTAGTGCTAAGGAACACACTGCCAATGCAGGAAATGCAGGAGACTCAGGTTCGATTCCCTGGAGGAAGGCATGGCAACCCACTGCAGTATTCTTGCCTAGAGAATCCCATGCACAGAGGAGCCTGGCGGGGTATAGTCCATGGGGTTGCAAAGAGTCGGACACAACTGAAGTGACTTAGCACGTACTCAGGACCTGCTGTCTGCACACACAGTCAGAAGTCCCCTCTTAGGGCTCTGGGACTCCCAGAAAGTGCTGGGCATGAAATGGGGTTCTAGCTATTAGCTCTTAAGAATACCCCACTGCCAGCATCCTGGACAACATCCAGGAAAATGACACAAGGAAGAAATAAAATCCCCCTCTAAACCCTCCCACCCTGCTACCCCCACCACCCACCCCACCTCCCACCCTACCACCACCCAACCCCAGTTTTTCAAACTGAAGAGGCTACAGGGAGGCCTCGGGGTGGGGGTGTAAGGACTTCCAGCAGGCTCCCAGCCTCCACCCCGCGCCCCGCTCTGTGTCTTCCAGTGTTTCTTGGTCATGGTCATCATTCTCATTGTGCAAATCACGGCTGCCACGGTGGTCCTTGCCTTCTTCCCGGTTGTAAGTACAGGACGGCTTCTCCCACTCCACATTAAAAATAGATGGAATCAATAGAGCCCCGCCCCCTCCCCTCTGCGGGCCCCACCCCCACCCCGTCCCCTCCAGGCACCCACGCCCTCCAAGATCTCGTGACGGTGGGAGACTGAGTTTCTAGAGATGGGGTGAAAAAGCCAAAAACCTCAGCCCTCTCCGCCAAGGCTGTCCTCAAAAAATCTGCTGGGTTAATCTGACCTCTCTGCTGCATTTGCGGTGAGGCTTGCGGGGGATGGTAATGGGAAACGCTGTGAAAATTGTTGAGGTTTTGAAATGAATTCAAAATAGAGGGCTGTTTAGCAATATCCATCAAAATGGCAAAGCACGGATTTGACCCAACCATCTGGTCTCTGGGAATTATCCAAGGATATGCTTGTTTGTAGGCAGCATGACATACATATACCAGGATGTGCAAAAGGTTGCTTCTGTCCTACTGGAGCATCAGTTTGGGGGGAGGGGGATTATAATTTATAATAATCCAGACAAGGGAGCCTGATGCAGCTGGAAAGAAGGAAGGAGTAGGCTCTATGTTAGGAGACGGTACATTCTCCAGAACGTAGTCTTGTTTACCTCCGGCGAGGCCCACCCTGAGACAAGGATTTGAAGGCTCCTGGTTTGAGTGATGATCCCAAGAAGCACCAGTAGGGGGCATGAGCAGTGAGGCAGGGAAGGGAATGTAGCCCCTAAAAGCTTACACGGTACAACTGGGATCAATCCTGGCTGGGACGCAAAGAGAATGCAACTATTTTCCCCACCCAAGGGGCGAGGGAGCTGCAGTATTGATCCACCACCTCTCATCAGTCATTGTTTAAGGGCTGCTCCCAGGGCGCATGCGTACTGAGGCCACGTAGAGAACCTCAGTCGTTAGCCCGGGATGTCAGGCTCCCGGACACAGAAATAAGCGAAGCCCCCGGGATTTGAGCAGGCTACCAAGAGCCGCTAATGCTCTTGTGAAAAACAGCCGGACGCCGAATAATGAGAGTAGCCGGGTGCCGAACAGTGAGAGAGAGTAGTACGAAGCAAGGAGAACAATAAGGAGAATATTCTTTGCTTTGACACGCATAGTATATCTCTTTGGGGACACAGGAAACTGTAACCCTGGATGGAGTGGGAGAAACTTGTCGGCTGGAAGAAAAAAGTGGGAGGGAGACTTTTCATGATTTACCGTCTGTGCTTTGTGAATTTTGAACCATGCGATTATTTTTACCTCTTTAGGGGGAAGAAAAAGGTTTTGAATTTAAACCTCTATTCAAACACACACACGCACACACACACACACACACGCACACAGAAAATTAAAGTCGCGCCTTTTGTGCCGAGAGAGATTCAGTTGCTAAAGATGATTTTCAAGTCCCTAATCGAATTGCAACCCAGTCGGGGGCTTAGCGGGCGAGTGGGCGATTCAAAAGAGCAGATGATTCAAAACGGTTTGCGAGGATGAACGCAGCCAGATGAGCTGGGCTCCACACCCACGCTCTTGCTTATGTCCCTCTGGGGGGTGGGGGGCAGGCCCGACGTAGCCCGAGTTCTTCCTCCCCCAGCGCAGACCCTTGGCTGGTGGAGGGGCCAGGAAGGAAGCAGACGGGAAGTCCCCTTCCCCGCCCCCACCCAGAGTCCCCAAGAAACCTCACCAAATGGGCACCTTGCTGTTTTCTGTGCTCACCGCTCCCCGTTTCATCGCTGAGGTTCGAGAAGTGGCCTTGGAGCACAACTTCGTGACCCTGAGGAAGAATTACAGAGGTTACAAGGAGCCAGATGACTATTCCATGCGATGGAATTTGGTCATGGAGAAGGTGAGATTCACATTTTTTAAAAGAATTTTTGTAATAAAAGACACATAACATAAATTTACTGTCTTAACCATTTTTAAGTGCTCAGTTTGGTGGCATTAAGCACATTCACATGGTTGTGCAACCATCGCCAGCCTGCCTCTCCACAACTGAAACTGTCCCCTTTAACCACAAAGACTCCTTCTCCCTCCCTCAGCTCCGGGCAGCCACCACCCTCCATTCTACAATGCTCTAGGAATATGACTCCTTTCAGTTCAGTTGCTCAGTCGTGTCCGACTCTTTGCGACCCCATGAATTGCAGCACGCCAGGCCTCCCTGGCCATCACCAACTCCTGGAGTTCACTCAAACTCATGTCCATTGAGTCGGTGATACCATCCAACCATCTCTTCCTCTGTCGTCCACTTCTCCTGCCTTCAATCTTTTCCAGCATCAGGTTCTTTTCAAATGAGTCAGTTGTTCGCATCAAGTGGCCAAAGTACTGGAGTTTCAGCTTTAGCATCATTCCTTCCAAAGAACACCCAGGACTGATTTCCTTTAGGATGGACTGGTTGGATCTCCTTGCAGTCCAAGTGACTCTCAAGAGTCTAGGGACCTCATATGGGCTTGGTAAAGAATCTGCCTGCAATGCAGGAGATGCATGTTCTATCTCTGGGTCAGGAAGATCCCCTGGAGGAGGAAATGGCCACCCACTCCAGTATTCTTGCCTGGAGAATTCCATGGAGAGAGGAGCTTGGCGGGCTACAGTCCATAGTGTTGCAAAGAGTCGGACATGACTGAGCAACTGAGGACGCTCAGACACAGGGAGGTTGTCTAAGTGGAATCATGCAGTACTTGTCTTTTTGTGTCTGGCTTATTTCACTAAGCATTCTCCAGGTTCATCCATGGTATAGCAGGTGTCAGAATTTCCTTCCTTTTTAAGTCTGAATAATATTCCTTTGTATGGGTGGGCTGTATTTTATTTATCCATTTCTCTGTCCATGGACAGGGGCTTCCCAGGTGGCACTAGTGGTCAAGAACCCACCTGCCAATGCAGGAGACATAAGAGACGAGAGTTCGATCCCCAGGTCAAGAAGATCCTCTGGAGGGGGGCACAGCAACCCACTCAAGTGTTCTTGCCTGGAGAATCCTATGGACAGAGAAGCCTGGTGGGCTACAGTCCATGAGGTTGCAAAGAGTTGGACACGACTGAAGCAACTTAGCAGTACACACATACTGTCAATGGACACTGGGTTTACAGGTGTACAAATATCTCTCCGAGTCTCTGTTTTCCATTCTTTTAGGTGTATGTCCAGAAATGGAATTGCTGGATCATCTGATAATTCTACATTTAATTTTTTTGAGGAACTTTCATACTGATTTCCACAGCAACTGTCCATTTTATATTCCCGTCAGCAGGGTTTGAGGTGTTAGGATTTATTTCCTTTTTTTAATATATATTTATTTATTTGGCCACATTGGGTCTTCGTTGCGGTATTTGGGATCTTTCATTGTGATGAGCAAACTTCTCTCCAGTTGTGGTTACAGGATCAATAGTTGAGGCGCTGCAGCTTAGTTGCCCCATGGCATGTGGGATCAGAGTTCCCCAGCCAGGGATCGAACCTGCGTCCCCTGCCTTGGAAGGCAGATTCTTAATCACTGGACCACCGGGGAAGTCCCCAGGATTTATTTCTTTAGTCTTGGTGTTTAAAGAGCAGGACCGGCCTCCATGTGTCATCTAAGTTTTTGAGGCAGATAGTTGAGAAGGGTCTGTGAGGCCAGGAAGCATGTGAAAGGGAAAAGCCATTGCCTGTATGTAGGAATGTTTTCTGTCTGAGTTTGGGGCCCAGGAACTGGTATGGGGTCAAATTCAGGCTCTGGAGGCATCACATGATGGGTAGGGGACTTGCGTGCATCCCTGTTTTGGCTTCTGAAGTTTGAGATGGTGGAAAGTACCTCTCATTCATTCATACAGTCCTTCCACTAATCTTTTTAAATTTAAGTATAGTTAATTCACAATTTTGTGTTTGCTTCTGATATATAGCAAAGTGGTTTTTTCATATTCTCTTCCATTATAGTTTATTACAAAATATTGAATACAGTTCTCTGTGCTATACAGTAGGTCCTTGTGTTTGTCTATTTTATATATAACTGTGTGTATCTGCTAATCCCCAAACTCCTAATTTATCCCTCCTCTGATAACCATAAGTTTGTTTTCTTTATCTATATTTATCTGTTTTGTAAGTTCATTTGTATTATTTTTTCTTTAGATTCCACATATAAGCAATGTCATATAATACTTGCCTTTCTCTGACTTGCTTTGCTCTAGGTCCATCCATATTTCTGCAAATGGCATTATTTCATTCTTTTTATGGCTAAGTAGTATTCCATCGGGATATATGTAGCACATCTTCTTTATCCATTCCTCTGTCTATGAACATTTAGGTGGCTGTCCTTCCATGAATCTTTGTTGAACACTTGCTGTGTACTGGGCAGTGTTCAGGAGTCTAGGGACAAAGCAGGGTGCAAAACAAAAATCCTTTGCTCTGTGTTACTGACACTTGGGTAGGGAGACAGACAAGAAACCACTAAGTCAAGACTGGTGGCAGGAGTGCTGAGTGTTATGAAGAAACCCAGGCAGGGAAAGAGAGAGGATTTTGTTTCCTCTTGTATACTAGTTGTCATCTATTTTTAACACACAGTGGATGGCCTGTCCTAGTCCTTTATAGTCAGTTGGGGATCGTTGATGAGTTCTGGCCAATGAGAAGTAATATGAGTCACTTCCTGGCCAAATTATGTAATTGTCAGTGCAGGGCTCTCTAGACCTTTCTTTTCCTTCTGCCCAGTAGTGGAACCATCTGGATGGTGACTGCTTCACCAGCCTGAGTCCCTGAGAGACCTTGATAAGTGGAGTTCTCCTGCCAGGTTAGGATGAGCAGGTCATGTGAGTGAGAGAGGAACTGCTAAGATTGAAGACCTGTCTGTTATGCAGCATCACGTAGCCTGGCCTGACTGATACTGGAGACCTGAATGAAGTGAGGGAGTAGGTCATGCAGGTAGTTGAGGGAACAGCACTCCACAAGTAGCCATCTAAAGACTCTGAGGCTGACGCTTACTAAGTGTGCTTAAGAAACAGAGAGAAATGGAAAAGGAAATACCAACCCCCTCCAGTAGTCTTGCCTGGGAAATCCCATGGAGGCTGGTGGGTGGCAGTTGATGGGGTCACAAGAGTCAGACACAACTGAAGCAGATAAACCACCACCACCCTCATCTTGTCTCATCCCTTTTGCTTAGCAAAAACCAAACAATAAAAAGAAACAGTCAATATTAAAAAATGAAAAAGACAGAAAGGAGGGACTTCCCTGGTGGCACAGTGGATAGGAATTTGCCTGCCAGTGCAGGGGACACGGGTACGATCCCTGATTTGGGAAGATTCCACATGCCAAGGGGCAACCAAGCCCGTGCACCACAACTGCTGAGACCTCGCTCTAGAGCCTGTGAGCTGCAACTACTGAAGCCTTCGAGCCGAGAGCTTTGCTCTGCAACAGAAGAAACCACTGTGATGAGAAGCCCATGCACCGCAACGAAGAGTAACCCCCACTCGTCGCAACTAGAGAAAAGCCCACGTGCAGCAACGAAGACCCAACACAGCTGTAAATAAATAAATAATTTTTAAAAAAAGAAACAGAGAGAAGACCAATATGCAGCTGGGTGAGTTCAAGGGACCTAGCAGGGAGATGAGAAGGTGATGGGGAGGATCATGAAGGGCCCCATGGGCCATGGTGAAGAGTTCAGCTTCTACCTCAAGTAAGGTGACAGTTGTGGAGGGTTCTGAGCCATGATGGAGTGAGAAAGGGCGGTGTTTAACACAGGCCCTGGAATAATGCAACTGCCTGCTCTAAACAGTAGCCATGGTGACTGTGATTTCTATTGTTTGGATTATTTCGATATTTGAAAGGGAGTCTTCAAGTGTTTATTCTCCTCTCTGCAGCTCAAGTGCTGTGGAGTGAAGAACTACACAGATTTTTCTGGCTCCTCCTTTGAAAGGGTGACAGGTCACACCTACCCCCGGTGCTGCTGTAAATCCCCAGGGACCGTGGACTGTGATGGACACAACGTGTCTGCAGACGTCATCCACCAGGAGGTAACTGGAGATTTTGAAGAGTCTGCCTGCAATGCAGGAGACCTGGGTTCAATCCCTGAGTCAGGAAGATCCCCTGGAGGAGGACATGGCAACCCACTCCAGTATTCTCGCCTGGAAAATCCCATGGATAGAGGAGCCTGATGGGCTGCGTTCCATGGGATTGCAAGTCGGACACCACTGATCAACTGAGCACCCACGCAACACAGGCATCACCTAGGTAGACCCTGAGGGCCAGAGACTTTTTTTTTGGCTACACCGAGGGGCTAGCTGGATCTTACTTCCCTGACCAGGGATTGAATCCTCAGCAGTGAAAGCAGAGTCCTAACTATCTGACCTGACCACCAGGGAATTCCTCCTACTGACTTCTATAAAAATCGTGTTGGGTGAACTTTCCTGGCAGTATAGTGGTCAAGAGTCTCCACTTCCACTGCAGGGGGCAAGGGTTCCCTCCTTGGGCAAGGGTTCCCTCCTTGGTCAAGGGACTGAGATCCCACATGCAGTGGGTGAGGCAAAAAAAAAGAAAAGTAAAAAATATAAATAAATTACTTTGTGAAAAAAATCTGACCTGTAGGGGTTGATGGGGCCTTGGAATCCACCAGGGCTTCCCTGGTAGCTCAGCTGGTAAAGAATCCGCCTGCAATGCAGGAGACCTGGGTTCTATCCCTGGGTTGGGAAGATCCCCTGGAGAAGGGAAAGGCTACCCACTCCAGTATTCTGGCCTGGAGAATTCCAGGGACTGTACAGTCCATGAGGTTGCAAAGAGTCAGATGCGACCCAGTGACTTTCACTTCACTTTGGAATCCACTAGTCTCTAACCAGGTCCCTCCTACTTTGATGCTTGTTTCCCCAGGGCTGTTTCCCTAAGCTCCTGAAAATAACCAAGACTCAGAGCGCCAACCTGAGTGGGGGCTGTCTGGGGACAGCAGTGATGCAGGTAAGTTCCAGCTCCTCTGGGACACACCGAGGTCTTTTAATTTACTGTGTGCCAAGCACTGTTTGGGACACTGAGACACAGCAGTGACAAAAGACAGAAATGGTTGTTAAACCTAGTCTCCTACCTCATTTATAAGACAGCTGCATAAAGCAAGTCATAAAACTGTACTTATATGAAGATTTAATTTACATGTAATTTACATGACAAGAGTAACACAAAGCATGTTGGAGAAAACACAACTATATAGGAGTTTTTGTATGGTACTGATTAATTTAGTATTAATCCAAACTAGATTATGAATAGTTAAGATGTCCATCGTACTCCCCAGGGCAACAACTAAGAAAATAATTTTAAAATATAATAAAAACAAGAAGGGAATTAAAATGGTGCACTAGAAAATATCCAGCAGACGGGGACTTCTCTGGTAGTCCAGTGGTTAAGAATCTGCCTTCCATTGCAGGGGAGGTGAGTTTGATTCCTGGTTGGGGAACTAGGATCTCACATACCTTGGGGCAGCTAAGCCCAGTCCCCACAATTACAGAAGCCTGAATGTTGCAGTGAAGAGCCTGCATTCTGCAACTAAGACCCGACACAGCTAAACAAATAAATATTTAAAAAAGAAAACATCCAACAGAACAGAAGGCTGTGATGAATGAATAAAAGAAGAGCAACAAAAAAGGCAAATAGAAAACATAGCAAAGTGGCTGACATAAATCCTACTTTCTTGGCGATTACGTTAAATGTAAAGGAATCAAACCACTTAACTATACACTTTAGAAAGGTGAATTGTATGATAAATGAATTACATCTCAATAAAGCTGTTCATTAGAAAAAATGTCCATCCCCTTGAGCCCTGGAAGTTTTTCTCACATTTTCCCCATGTTGATTTTTCATGCCTCTGCTCAGTCCCTTCAGTCATGTCTGACTCTTTGCAACTCAATGGACTGTAGCCCACCAGGCTCCTCTGTCCATGGGATTCTCCCAGCAACAATACTGAAGTGGGTTGCCATTTCCTTCTCCAGGAGATCTTCCTGACCCAGAGACTGAACCTGTATCTCTTGCATCTCCTGTATTGGCAGGCAGATTCTTTACCCACTGAGCCACTGGGAAGCTTCACATGAAACTGTTTTTCTGCAGATTACCACCAGCCAAGATATTGATTATATTCTTTGCAGCCAAAGATGGAGAAGCTCTATAAAGTCAGCAAAAACAAGACCAGGAGCTGACTGTGGCTCAGACCATGAACTCCTTATTGCCAAATTCAGACTTAAATTGAAGAAAGTAGGGAAAACCACTAGACCATTCAGGTATGACCTAAATCAAATCCCTTATGATTATACAGTGGAAGTGAGAAATAGATTTAGGAGACTAGATCTGATAGAGTGCCTGATGAACTATGGAATGAGGTTCGTGACATTGTACAGGAGACAGGGATCAAGACCATCCCCATGGAAAAGAAATGCAAAAAAGCAAAATGGCTGTCTGGGGAGGCCTTTCAAATAGCTGTGAAAAGAAGAGAAGCGAAAAGCAAAGGAGAAAAGGAAAGATATAAACATCTGAATGCAGAGTTCCAAAGAATAGCAAGAAGAGATAAGAAAGCCTTCTTCAGCGATCATTGCAAAGAAATAGAGGAAAACAACAGAATGGGAAAGACTAGGGATCTCTTCAAGAAAATCAGAGATACCAAAGGAACATTTCATGCAAAGATGGGCTCGATAAAGGGCAGAAATGGTATGGACCTAACAGAAGCAGAAGATATTAAGAAGAGATGACAAGAATACACAGAAGAACTGTACAAAAAAAGATCTTCACGACCCAGATAATCACGATGGTGTGATCACTGACCTAGAGCCAGACATCCTGGAATGTGAAGTCAAGTGGGCCTTAGAAAGCATCACTACGAACAAAGCTAGTGGAGGTGATGGAATTCCAGTTGAGCTATTCCAAATCCTGAAAGATGATGCTGTGAAAGTGCTGCACTCAATATGTCAGCACATTTGGAAAACTCAGCAGTGGCCACAGGACTGGAAAAGGTCAGTTTTCATTCCAATCCCAAAGAAAGGCAATGCCAAAGAATGCTCAAACTACCGCACAATTGCACTCATCTCACACGCTAGTAAAGTAATGCTCAAAATTCTCCAAGCCAGGCTTCAGCAATATGTGAACTGTGAACTTCCTGATGTTCAAGCTGGTTTTAGAAAAGGCAGAGGAACCAGAGATCAAATTGCCAACATCCGCTGGATCATGGAAAAAGCAAGAGAGTTCCAGAAAATCATCTATTTCTGCTTTATTGACTATGCCAAAGCCTTTGACTGTGTGGATCACAATAAACTGTGGAAAATTCTGAAAGAGATGGGAATACCAGACCACCTGATCTGCCTCTTGAGAAATCTATATGCAGGTCAGGAAGCAACAGTTAGAACTGGACATGGAACAACAGACCGGTTCCAAATAGGAAAAGGAGTACATCAAGGCTGCATATTGTTACCCTGCTTATTTAACTTATATGCAGAGTACATCATGAGAAACGCTGGACTGGAAGAAACACAAGCTGGAATCAAGATTGCCAGGAGAAATATCAATAACCTCAGATATGCAGATGACACCACCCTTATGGCAGAAAGTGAAGAGGAACTAAAAAGCCTCTTGATGAAAGTGAAAGTGGAGAGTGAAAAAGTTGGCTTAAAGCTCAACATTCAGAAAACGAAGATTATGGCATTCGGTCCCATCACTTCATGGGAAATAGATGGGGAAACAGTGGAAACAGTGTGAAACTTTATTTTTCTGGGCTCCAAAATCACTGCAGATAGTGACTGCAGCCATGAAATTAAAAGACGCTTACTCCTTGGAAGGAAAGTTATGACCAACCTAGATAGCATATTCAAAAGCAGAGACATTACTTTGCCAACAAAGGTTCGTCTAGTCAAGGCTATGGTTTTTCCTGTGGTCATGTATGGATGTGAGAGTTGGACTGTGAAGAAGGCTGAGCACCGAAGAATTGATGCTTTTGAACCGTGGTGTTGGAGAAGACTCTTGAGAGTCCCTTGGACTGCAAGGAGATCCAACCAGTCCATTCTGAAGATCAGCCCTGGGTGTTCTTTGGAAGGAATGATGCTAAAGCTGAAACTCCAGTACTTTGGCCACCTCATGCGAAGAGTTGACTCATTGGAAAAGACTCTGATGCTGGGAGGGATTGGGGGCAGGAGGAGAAGGGGACGACAGAGGATGAGATGGCTGGATGGCATCACCAACTCGATGGACGTGAGTCTCAGTGAACTCCGTGAGTTGGTGATGGACAGGGGGGCCTGGCGTGCTGCGATTCATGGGGTTGCAAAGAGTCGGACACAACTGAGCGACTGATCTGATCTGATCTGAAGATATGGATGAGTCTCATCAGTCTGATTCGTATTTTTAAATGGATTTTTTTCATTGTACACATTTATATTGAATATTTGTTTGCACACTATATCACACTATCCTCCCCAGGGAAGTCAAAACAGTCAAGATCCTAGCAAGAAACAGAATTCAGCCCCCACAGTCATTTAAAATATATAAATATATATATGACTTTTGCCTTACTTTTATTCATTTATTTGTTTGTTTTTGGTTGTGCTGGGTCTTTGTTGCTGTGCATAGGCCTTCTCTAGTTACAGTGAGCAGGGGCTACTCTTCCTTGTAGCGCACAGGCTTCGAGTTCCAGGGGCTTCTCTTGTTGCTGAGCATGGGCTCTAGGCACACAGGCTTCAGTGGTTGTAGCTCTCAGGCTCTAGAGCAAGGACTCAGTAGTTTTGGTGCACAGGCTTAGTTGCTCTGTGGCATGTGGGATCTTCCCAGACGAGGGAATGAACCCATGTACCCTGCATTGGCGGGCGTATTCTTAACCACTGGACCACCAGGGAAGTCCTACAGGGTCCTTTTACGACATTTTTAGGGTCAGGGAGCTAAGATCCCACATGCCTTGTGGCCAAAAAACCAAAACATAAAACGGAAGCAGTATTGTGACAAATTCAGCAAAGACTTAAAAAAAGTGGTCCACATTAAACAAAAAAACTTAAAAAATAAAAGTTTTCAGGGGCCCCTTTTGGAAGTATCAGCAGGGTTAAGGAGAATGAGGGCTAGCCACATAGGAAGGTTTTACTTTTCCTATGCCTGAAGGGGTAGGGAGAGCAAGAGTCAAGGAAAAGGAGCCATCTGCCCACAACTGTGATCTTGCAAAGCTCAGGGTGGGCAGAAGAGAGGAGGGAGTGGGGGAAAGAATACTCCAACCTTTCTTTCTGTCCAGCCATCTCCTATTGGTACTTCCTATTGGCCAAACTTAACAGGAATTTAGGGAGCATGTGTGTGTGTGTGTGTGTGTGTGTGTGTGTGTGTGTGTGAGTCGCTCAGTCGTGTCCGACTCTTTGCGACCCTCGGGAGCAGGGGATTCTGGGAAATGTTTTCAGGACCCAGAGGGTGGAGATGAGATCTGGGGGAAACAAAGGGAGAATGACTGACGGGCATCACAAAACGCCTCCTCCTTCTACCTTCCGGTGAGATTTATTGTGGTAACAGTCCAAATTCCCTCCACCGTGGCCCTGAGAGTCCCTCTGCTGTCTGTCACACCCTGCCCTGACCTTTCTAAATCACGATGTATCTCCGTGTATTAAATTTGATGTGGGTTCCAGAGATGCCTCATGTTGGCTCAGTGTTTCTTTCTTCCCCCATTTCAGCTGCCAGGAATTCTTGCCACCTTGCTGCTGTTCATCAAGCTGGGCTGACAGACCTGGGGAGAACAGGACCCCTGAGCCCCACTGGCTGCTGCAAGGAGATGTGGTCTCAGTTTCTCTGTGGCACTCCTTGCGTCTGGAAAGGAGACTGATAATAAAAGATTCGGGAAATCCTCCTCATCTGGACTCCTTTCTCCTTCATTTTATTTTTCATCCCAGCTGACAGCGGTTGTAATCCAAGTACCTGAACGGGATGACATGGCTTCCTGCCATTGAAACCGTCCTGTTTTGTGAATTACTTTGTGAGGAACTGCCCTGGTGGTCTAGTGGTTAGGACCCTGCACTTCCACTTCAGGGGGCATGGGTTCAGGGAGCTAAGGTCTTGCAAATTACATGATGTGGCCAAAAAAGAAGGTTAAAAAAAAATTACTTTGTGAGAAAAATCTAAAATTCTCATGAAAAAGAATCCTCTAGACCCTTAGCCAGTTTCAACCATCACCAAGAGTTCAATAGTGTTTCATTAAACTTTTTTCCCCTTGATGAGGTTTTTTTTTTTTTAATATTTATTTGTTTATTTGGCTGTGCGGGATCTTGGTTGTGTGGCACATGTGATCTCCAATCTTTGCTGCAGCATTTAGGATCTTTAGCTGAGGCATGTGAGATCTAGTTCCCTGACCAGAGATCAATCCTGGCCCTGCTGCATTGAGAGAACAGTGTCTTAGCCACTGGACCACCAGGGAAGTCCCTGACAAAGTATTCTATTTTACTTTTTAAGTTTGTAGCTTATTTATTTATTTTTACATGTATTTAAATTTTTAAGTTAATTTATTTATGGCTGTTCTGGGTCTTTGTTGCCGCAGGTGGGCTTTCTCTAGTTGAGGTGAGTAGAGGCTACTTTCTGGTTGTGGTCCGTGGGCTTCTCATTGGGGTGGCTTCCCTTGTTGCAGAGCGTGGGATCTGGAGCCCGTGGGCTTCAATCATGGCAGTGCGTGGGCTCAGGAGTTGCGGCCCACAGGCTTCGTTGCCCCTCAGCATGTGGAATCTTCCCAGATCAGGGATTGAACCCGTGTCCCCTTCATTGGCAGGTGAATTCTTAACCACTGGACCCCCAGGGAAGTCCCTGATAAAGTATTTTAAAACAAATCCCAATGTCATTTCCCCTTTTCATATTCCAGTACACATCTCTAATTCCAGTATACCCTCAAAATTCATAGGAAGAAACCTAATCCCCAGTGTGATGGTATTAGAAGATGTGGTCTTTGGAAGGTCATTCGGTCATGAGGATGGAGACCTCAGGAATGGGATTATTATTGTTTATTTGCTAAGTCATGTCCAAATGTTTTGTGACCCCATGGATTGTAGCCCACCAGGCTCCTTTGTCCATGGGGTTTCCCAGGCAAGAATACTGGAGTGGGTTGCCATTACCTTCTCCAGGGGACATTCCTGACGGAGGGATGGAACCTGCATTTCCTGCTTTGGCAGGCGGATTCTTTACCACTGAGCCACCAGGGAATAGGATTAGTGCCCTTGTAAAAGAGACTCTAGAGAGCTCCCTCCAGAGAAAAAACAGCCACCTATGAATCAAGAAACTGGTCCGCACCAGACCCTCAGTCTGCTGGTGCCCTGATCATGAACTTCCCAGCCTTCAGAACTGTGAGAAAGAAATGTCTGTTGTTTATAAACCACTCAGTCTATTCTTTGACAGAACCCAAACAGACTAAGACAACACTCAAGACAACTAACAGTCATTCCTTGACATCACTCAAAACCCAGGTCATCACTCAATTTTTTGATTGGCTCAGAAATATCTTTTTACACTCAGTTTCTTTGAATTAGGTCCAACCAGGTCCATACAACACATTTTTCATGTATCCTAAATTCCTTTTATCCTAATCCAGTAGTTATAGAATTGGAAAATGCATTAGAATACTCTGGGTCTTGTGTGCGTGTGCGTGCATGTGCGTGTTTTGGCTGAGCTGGGTCTTCATTGCTTTGCGAGGGCTTTCTCTAGTTGCAGCGAGCAGGCGTGTGTGGGCTTCTCATTGCGATGGCTTATCTTGTTATGGAGCACAGTCTGTGGGCAAGTGGGTTTCAGTAGTTGTGGTGCATGAGCTTAGTTGCTCCGAGGCATATGGGGTCTTCCTGGACCAGGAATCGAACCCATGTCCCTGCAATGACAGGCGAATTCCTATCCAGTGAGCCACCTGGGAAGTCCTAGATATTCTGTTAAAGCACAAGTGTCTGAATCCCACCTTAGAGCTTCTGACTCAGGAGATCTGGCAGGAGGCCCAGGAATCTGCTTTTCTAACAAGTTCCCAGGCCATGCTGCTGGTATGGGCGATGTACTTTGAGAATCACTGCTCTGGATTCTCCCTCCTCTCCCCACCCCCTTGAGGCAGGAAAAGTGTAGAATGTTGGGGAATACCACACCTTCTGGATTTGGGACTTGCTTCTCTGTGTTCCCCTTATCTTGTTCCTCTTGCCCCATATTTCCTGTTCATCACCTGTTCTCAGCCCTGGCTTTACTTTAGAACCCCTGGGGAGGGGACTTCCCTGGCTGGCCAGTGGTTAAGAATTCATGCTTCCACTGTAGGGGGCGTAGGTTCGATCCCTGGTCGGGGAACTAAGATCCTGCATGCTTCCTGGTGTCGCCAAAAAAGTAAGGAAAGAAAAAAAAAAAAAAAAAAAAAGAACTGCCTGGGAGCTTTAATGAAATATCAGAGCCTGCACCACATCTCACTATCTCCTGATTTAATCTGTCTGGGTTGTGGCCTGGGCATGGAGACTGTTTCATTTACCCAGCTGACTGCAAGGGTGGTCACGATCATAGCTGAAAATAAACCGAGTTTCATCCAAAGGTCATAGTGACCTGAATCAGTTTTTTCACTGAGGATTGCAAAATGGTTTATCCAATTCTTCCATCTTTCTTTTGGAGGGATCTTAAGGAGGGTAAAGAGGGCACTTGTCAAAATTGCTATGTGGCAATCATCTCCCACATCTGGCAGGGCCGTTCCTAGTTGCCCCACAGCCCCCCACCCCGAACCCACCCACTTCTCGGATTTCTGTCTGTAAACCAGAGGCACCACGTGATCCCAGGGGCCAATCAGCACCTTCTGACTGCAGTCATTGGTTCAGGCATGGGCGTGGGACCCAAGCTGGCTAATGAGACTTGGTTTTGGGACTTTGAATACCCAGTGACCATGGCTGTAGGGGAGAACACCTTGTTCACAGGAAACTACCTCCTGGGGGCAAGAGACGGCGTAAAGAATCCTGAGACAGGACACAAGTCCTGGCTTGTGGCTTGGGCTCTGCCGCGGATGCACTTAAAAAATATCTGCCGAGTGTCTGCTGTGTGTCAGAAACGAACTATTCTTAAAGTAGAACAGTAAAAGAGTTAAAGATACAGAGAACAAACAGATGGTTGCCAGAGGGGAGAATGTGGGAGAGGGGGAAGAATAGGTAAAGGAGGTTGAGAGGTAGAAATTTCCAGTTGCAAAATAAATGAGTCAGGGGTTTGAAATGTACAGTGTGGGGAATATAGGCAATAACTGTGTAATATCTCTATATGGTGACAGACGGTAGCTAGACATATCTGGTAATCATTTTGCAATGTATAGAAATGTCGAACCACTATGTTCTGTAACAGGAAGTAACATGGTGTTGTGGGTCAATTATACTTCAAAAACAAATGGAATTCTCTCGCAGTCCAGTGGTTAGGACTTAGTGTTTTCACTGCCCGAGTTTAATCCCTGGTTTGGGAACTAAGTTTCCTTGTGGCTCAACTGGTAAAGAATCCGCCTGCAATGCTTGAGACTTGGGTTCGATCCCTGGGTTGGAAAGATCCCCTGCAGAAGCAAAAGGCTACCCACTCCAGTATTCTGGCTTGGAGAATTCCAGACTGTATAGTCCATGGGGTTGCAAAGAGTCAGACACGACTGAGCGACTTCCACTCACTTAACTTTGGGAACTAAGATCCTGTAAGTTGTGCCATATGCCCCAAAGAAACAAAATCATAGAAAAAGAGATAAAATTTGTGCTTATTAAAAGCAGGGCATGGGGGGAGGGGAAATTGGACAGAGGCAGTCAAAAAACTACAAACTCACAATTATAAGATAAAAAGAACTAGGGTTGCAATGTACAACACAATACATATAATTTGGGCTTCCCTGGTGGCTCAGTGGTCAAGAATTCGCCTGACAATGCAGGAGACACAAGTTCGATCCCTGATCCGGGAAGATCCCACATGCCACGAAGCAACTAAGCCGGTGCGTCCCAACTATTGAGCCTGTGCTCTAGAGCCAAGGAACTAATCTACTGGACTGAAGCCCACAACTACTGAACCACAACCACTCTATATTTTAAAAAGGATTTCCTATGTTCTGTGGGGAAGGAAGATTGTAGCCAAGTCAAAGTGAAGTATGGGTACCTTGGGGACCTAATACTGGTGACAGGCATCTGAGGTGGGGGCGGTCTTGTGAGACTGAGCCCTTAAACTGTGGGGTCTGCTCCGACTCTGAACCACGAGTACTGAACCTCACATGCCGTGGAGCCTGCACTCCACAAGGAGCGGTATCAGTGTGAGAAGCCAGTGCACGCAACCAGAGAGTACCCCCCACTCGCTGCAACTAGAGAAAAATCAGTGCAGCAACAAAGACCCAGCACAGCCAAAAGTAAATCAATTTAAAAAATTATTTTAAAATATAATTAACTTTGCTGTATGTTATATATGAAAATCATTAGGCATAAATCCTGAGTTTGCATCATGAGGAAAAAGCGTTTTTTCCTATTTCTACCTTTGTATTTATATGAGTTAACTTCCCTGATGGCTCAGACAGTAAAGAATCTGCCTGCAATGTGGGAGACCTGGGTTTGATCCCTGGATTGGGAAGATCCCCTGGAGAAGGGAATGGCAATCCACTCCATTGTAGACAGAGGCAATCCACTATAGACAGAGGCTACAGTCCATGAGTCTCAAAGAGTCAGACATGACTGAGCGACTAACACTTTGACTTTTTTGATGGATATTCACTAAACTTACTTGGCAATCATTTCATGATGTATGTAAGTCAAATCATTATGTTATATACCTTAAATTTATACAGAGCTGTATGTCAATAAATGGAAAGAAAAAAAACTTTTTTTTTTTTTTTTTACAGTTTTTACTGTTTCTACTCACAAACGTGGAGGTTTTCCATACCAGGACTTTTTATTGCCTCATGCAAGCCAGGTGGCATGTGGGATCTTAGTTCCCCTACCAGGGATCAAACCCATGTCCCCAGCATTGGAAGGGGGATTCTCAGCGACCGATGACCAGGAAAGCCCCACGAAACTCTTTAGTTACTATTAATATTACCAAGCCTATAACTCAGATGCGAGGGACAGAGGGTGATAAACTCAGTCTCCAGCCCCTTTCCTCTCTGGAGCTCCCTCCCAGGACCTGAAGCTGATGGTTGTTGTTGTTCAGTCGCTAAGTCGTGTCCAACTCTTTTCATGGACTGCAGCATGCCAGGCTTCCCTGTCCTTCACTATCTTCCAGAGTTTGCTCAAATTCATGTCCATTGAGTTCGTGATGTTATCTAACCATCTCATCCTCTGCTGCCTCCTTCTCCTCCTGCCCTCAATTTTCCCCAGCATCTTTCATTTCCCTCTATGTATAAGTCAAGGTATAAAAGTTCCTTTTGAAAATAAAGTTAGGGATCTCGCTCACCGAAGCTTGGTCTACCCGTGTCATTCTTTTTTTCCTTTTTCCTCCTTTTCTCTCTCTGTTCTTTCAGGATGACTCCTTGGAACACAGGAGCTTTATTGGCTTTCTGTGTTAACCAAGGAAGATCAAGCCTCTTTCTCTTCTCTTTATTCTTTCTCCTTTATTCTCTTATTGTTCGACCCCGGACTATCAGGTTTCAATCCATTATAAGACCCATGTCATCTCTCTCTCGCTGATGCCGTCTTTCCTGAGGGTACCCTAGGATCCTGCTGGGGCTGGACCTCGGCAGGTCTTTTCCCGTAAGTCGGCTCTTCAAATCAGGTGGCTTCAGTTTCAGTCCTTCCAATGAATATTCAGGATTGATTTCCTTCATGAATGGTTGGTTTGATCTCCTTGCAGTCCAAGGGACTCTAAGAGTCTTCTCTAGCACTACAATTTAAAAGTATCAGTTCTCTGGTGCTCAGCCTTTATGGTCCAACTCTCACATCCATACATAACTACTGGAAAAACCATAGCTTTGACTATATGGACCTTTGTCAGCAAAGTGATGTTTCTGCTTTTCAATATGCTGTCTAGATTTGTCATAGTTTTCCTGCCAAGGAGCAAGCGTCTTTTAATTTCATGGCTACAGTCACAGTCTGTGATTTTGGAACCCGAGCAAAGAAACTCTGTCACTGCTTCCACTTTTTCCCCTTCTACTTGCCATACAGTGATGGTTCCAAACCATCATAGGCTGATGGTTCCAAATCTCTAATCATGGTTTGGTCTTTCTGGTGATCAGCCCTGTACTGAAGCTACTTACGGGCCCCAGCCTAGGCTGTCTTCTTATTAGTACACAAAAGATGCTTATCACTCCAGAAATTCCAAGGGTTTTTAGGAGCTCTGTGCCAAGAACCAGGAACAAAGACCTAATATTTCCTTTTTATTGTGTCAGACAGGAAAGAGTTGGGTGTGGAAGTAAAAAATTTAAAAATTCCTGCCTCTGAGGTGCAGATATTATAGTGAAGGAAACACAAGTTAAGTGAGTAAATTGTATAGTATTTTAGATTCTAGGGGCTGTAGGGAGAAGGACACAGGGAAAGGGACATCAGGAATTCTGGGGGAGGGACTTCCCTGTGGTCCAGTGGCTAAGACTGTGTTCTCCCAATGTGGGGGCTCAGATTCAACCCCTGGTCAGGGAACTAGATCCCATATGCTGCAATTAAGAGTTTTCATACCGCAACTAAAGATCCTGCATGCTGCAACTAAGACCCCACACAGCCAAATAAATAAATATTTTTAAAAAGAAAGTAATGATTGGCGGGGGGGTGGGGGTGGAGAGACTTTCCTGGCAGTCCAGTGGTTAAGATAAGATTTGTGCTTCCAGTACAGGGAGTTCAGATTCAATTTCTGGTGTGGGAATTAAGATCCCACATGCTGCCTGGCATGGCCAGGCAAAAAATAAATAAATGCTTGGGGAGGGGTTACAGTACTAACCAGGGGGTTGGGAGGGAGGTGGGTCAACAAGAAGGTGAAGTTTGTGTAAAGATCTGAAAGAGAGGGTGCGTGAGGAAGCCGTGTGAATCCAGGCAGAGGGAACAGCCAGTGCAAAGGTCCTGGGGCAAGACTGTGCCTAACAACAACAGGAAGGAGCAGAGCAAGTTGGTGGGGGAGAGGGTGGCGAATGGGAAGAGTGACAGGGCAGGTGACAGGGAAGAGAGTGAGGTGACAGTTCAGACCATGCAGGGCCTTGTGGAACCTGAGGAGGACTTAGGAGTTTACTCTAAGTCAGGTGGGAGCAATGGAGGCTTCCAACCAGAGGAAGGACACGATCTAACTCAGGCATTCACTGATGCCCTCTTGCCAATATGGGGAGGACAGAACTTCTTACTAGAATCAGTTGCACGCGTGGTCAGTCACTTCAGTCGTGTCCGACTCTGTAACCCTACGAATTTGTAGCCCACCAGGCTCCTCAGTCCATGGGATTCTCCAGGCAAGAGTACTGGAGTGGGTTGCCATGCCACCCTCCAGGGGATCTTCCTGACCCAGGGATTGAACCCTGGGTCTCTTGCATTACAGGCTTTACTGCTGAGCCACATGGCATTGTCCTCCTTACCCTCTATACCAAGGTGGTGACCATGAGGTCCTGAGGCAGGAGCTAGATGGGCCCCGGGGGTGAAGAAGTTCTCTCCTGTGTACAGAAAGTCCATAATAGTGTCGACTAAAAAATTAATCACAAGCTGAAATTAGAGAATGTTTTATTTGGTGGAAATGTTTAGGACTCCGAGCCCAGGAGACAGCATCTCAGCAGCCCTGAGAAACAGTTCCAAGGAGGTGGGAGAGGGCTGCTGCTGCTGCTGCTAAGTTGCTTCAGTCATGTCCAACTCTGTGCGACCCCATAGACAGCAGCCCACCAGGCTCCTCTGTCCATGGGATTCTCCAGGTAAGAACACTGGAGTGGGTTGCCATTTCCTCCTCCAATGCATGAAAGTGAAAAGTGAAAGTACAGTCGCTCAGTCGTGTCCGACTCCTAGCGACCCATGGACTGCAACCTACCAGGCTCCTCCATCCATGGGATTTTCCAGGCCAGAGTACTGGAGTGGGGTTTCATGGCCTTCTCCAGGTGGGAGAGGGAGTCAGGCTGTAAAGAAGTTTACAACAAAGGGGGCAGGCAATCTGAACATCAAAGATTATTGTTAAGGAAAACCAGTTATCAAGTTAAGGAATGTAGCACTCTTCTATGCTACTCTCACTTTCATGTATGGGAAGATGCAAGAGTTTGGGATTATTGAAGTCATTTCTTTCATATGCATCTCAGCGACCTAGGGCCAGCATACTGCATTTTTACAGAGGTATGCGTCTCTCTCTCGAATTCCTTTAGGGCCCACCAGCTCACACCAGAGAGCTATAATCACTGATGACTGTGACTAAGTTCCTCCTGTAGGGAGTACTTTCTGAATTCAGAAATTCACATTTGGAGGGCCAGAATCACAGATAGCTGTGATATTTCTTGCCCCATGGATATGAGAGGAAGCATTTCCTTTCACAGTAGCAGAAACTCCATAAAAGCAAGATGATGGAGGAGGCTGGGCCCTAGCCAGATAAGAGAGTAAAGACCACTTATTCCTCATTCTTGAAGTTAAGGAGAAGCTGACTACACATGCGCAGAAAGGCTCCTTGGAGGTCAAAAGAGAGGGGGTGTCACCATATAGTACATGATGTCAACCTACCCATAGGCCTCTTTGCTGATAATCCATCTTGGCTAAGCGATGTGCATGCACACTTGGGAGGAGCCTGAAAGTGAAGTGAAAGTGAAAGTCGCTCAGTCATGTCCAACACTTTGCAACCCCATGGACTATACAGCCCATGGAATTCTCCAGGCCAGAATTCTGGAGTAGGTAGCCTTTCCCTTCTTCAGGGGATCTACCCAACCTAGGAATTGAACCAGGGTCTCTGCACTGCAGGCAGATTCTTTACCAGCTGAGCCACAGGGGAAGACCAAGAATACTGGAGTAGGTAGACTATCCCTTCTCCAGCAGATCTTCCCAACCTAGGAATCGAACCAGGGTCTCTGCATTGCAGGTGGATTCTTTACCAACTGAGCTATCAGGGAAGCCCTGGAGGAGCCTAAGACAAAAAAAATATGGGCTCAGAACCAGGCAAAGCAAGATGACTGACGAAAGTAAACCAGGAAGAAATGTACCGTAAAAGTGACTCAAACTACCACGAGGGCGTGACTCTGATCTCGCCTGTGTGTCTGATAGGGACAAAAGAGGATGATCAAATAGTTAGCTTGGAAACCCCGTTAATAAGATTAATGATCACTCAAGAAAGTAATGGGAAAATTCTGAAACAAGGTGGGCCTGCCTGACTTATATAGCAAAACAGGCGCTTAGCATCAAAGTCAGACTGGCTTGCTTAATGATAAAAGCAAGCTACCTTGCTTAACAACAAAACCATGCAACACCAGCATAGGGCATGCCCCAAAGCAATAAAACAACGGTGGCATGAGACCCACATCCTGCCCAGTGAGCTAATTGAGTTAGGAACCCCCAAAACGTGTTATTTGGCCCCTAAGATGTGTTATTTGCACCATGCTCCCCAAAACAATAAAACAACAGTAGAAAATATGGCCTACGATCTGCCCAGTGGTGTCATCAAGTTAATGACTCCACAATCAGGCTCTGTGGACACAAAAAACTATCATTTACGGGAAGGTAACTTTTCAAAATGAAGGAACTTCATTGTGCTGAGACCCGAAAATATTTTTCAAAAGCGCTGTCACAGTCCTGGGCTGACCATGTAGGGAGGGACAAGTAAACCTCCCTGCCCTACCTGGGGAAAGACAAGTAAGATTTTCTCCCCTTCCACTCTCTTCCTCTGACTATAAAAATGTAACTCACTGAATACCCAGGGCAGGCAAGCATTGCGCTGCCCACTTCTGAACCTTGCAAGCGTCCCTTTCTAAGAAATCACTTTTTACCTATCACTTTGCATGCATGCTAAGTCGATTCAGTCATGTCCAACTCTGCGCCCCTCGGGGCTGTAGCCTGCCGTGGACTGTAGCCTCCTCCGTCTATGGGATTTTCCAAGCAAGGATAGTGGAGTGGGTTGCCATGCCCTTCTCCAGGGGATCTTCCCGACCCAGGGATCAAACCCAGATGTCCTGCATTGCAGGAAAATTCTTTACCATCTGAGCCACCATGGAGGTCACCAGAGATCAGCCCAACTAGATGCAGCCCCAGACCTGAGCCTCCCTGTCCTGATTCAGGTTCTGCAGCATCACACACGGCCCTCGACCAACTCTCCACTTGGCTGTGATTCAACTGCCCTCTTCCTGGAAACTCCATTTCACTAATGGAAAGAAAAGAACCACAGCATCTGGGCATAACAACTTTAATTTTTTATTTTCTCGAGAAAAGTGCACATCTTTATGACTGAACATCTAAGAACGGCTTACACAAGGAGAACCACACCCAGAATATAAAGGTCTAGAGCTCTCTCCTGGTGTGTTCTGGGATCATGGAGAAGTCACTTATTGGAATTAGCACTTCAACACTGAAATCAAATTTCACCCCTTGTTTTGTTTTCAGTGGAGTTGGGAGAGAAACACACAAGAAAATGATCCCCAGAGAAGCCAAAGAAAAGCAAAACAAACATAACCCCAAACCCCAAAAGGCGATCATGGCAATTTCCTGCTGACATTGGAAAGACAACTTGAAAGCAATTAAGAAGGCACAGCAGGGATGCAGGATACAGCTTCAAGTCACCTCCCCAGATCCCAGCCTCCCTGGCACCAGGAAGCTGTCTTCCCACAGCCTTTGGCTTAATCTTTGTAAACTCAACAAACCTCCATTCCCTCCTGGTGATCTTTGAGAACATCAGTTGCAGTTTTCCAGACACTGTCAGGAGTTAAACCTCCCCCCGAAACATCATAAGATGAAAACTGAACACCATTTTTAGACCATACAAGAAAAATTCTCCTACATCATTCCCAGGCTTGAGAGAACCCTAAAGAGTGGCAGCTGTCTCAACTGCAACTTCAAGTTGAACTGCTGAAAAGTCTTGTGTAAACAGAAATCTTAGGCCAGGTCAGGTACAAGATGCAGCCAAAGCTGTCTTTTATCACACAGGCTGTCACACAAGTCAGCTGGTCCCCTTGATAGTGACCCTCTGGCCAAACATTTTTTTTCTGGCAGCAGTTTAAGGAAAATGGACAGGCAAAGGGAATCTTGACAGGCCATGGTATGTCTTAAGAAGCCTTTTTCTAGCTGCTTTAATTTCTCTTTTATGTTAAAGCAACTAACATTTTAGACTCCCGCGCCCCAAACCTTCCGGTAAGTCTCACGTGGTATATTTCCAAGAACTTGTCCTTTTCATCGCAGCCAAGTTTGTTGGCGTACAAAAATACCCCCACTTTTGACGCTCTAAGGGCAGTCCCGGTTTGGGGTGAACAGGGCCTTCTAGAAACAAATTCAATCTCCAGCTTCTGTAAAGGTAAGAACTACGTTAAACTGGACCCAGACCTTGCCCACTCCTGGTAGGAAGTAGCAGAGATCCTCAAGGCTACAGAAAATCACTTTGGCAGCAGGGGCTGGGAGACTGGACAAATCACACACTTTGGCTGTCCTCCCAGTGGCAAGTTCTGGGGTATCAGTGTTCCAGGGTAGAAAGAGGTACTGTGTCACCAAGGTTGGACTCAGGTGGGCAGGAAGGGCCACTGAGCAGAGGATGGGGCCAGGAAGGTGTCAAAATGAAGATCACCTCCCAGCAGGAGCCCCTGGTAGCTAGGGACGCCCAACCTGGTGGGCTCCCTGCTAGTGCCTCAACCAACCAGGGGGACTGTTCTCCACCCATCTGTCTTCAGCCTGCCACTCCCAAGCGGCATCTGGGAAATGCAAGTAGCAACAGCGGTTACCTGCTGCCCCTCCAGCCAAACCCCAAAGCGTTCTTTCCTGTGGCTCCTCTATTAGCAGGACCCCAGAGATAACATGGCTCGAGAAGCCAGCCCTGAGTCTTCAAGGTTTTTCAAATGGGAGGAGCCGATGTCCTCACATGGAGAGCCGCCAGCCAGTGCAGGCTATGCTACAGGAATATTGCTCAATTTCCTTTTTGAGCAGGATATGGGATGTGGAAAGACCTTGCTTAAAACATTACCAGCCAAACAGGGCCCGTGGAAGGCAGGTCAGGGCAGGAGAGCCTAAGCTTCTAACTTTGAATTAACTCCTGGTAAAAAGTCCTCAGCAGGAATGCATGATTCTCTGCCTGGCCCGGAGCAGCCCATAGTTTCCAGAATTCTATTCTGGATCGAGAATGCAGTGGGTCAGCTGTAACAGTGGCAGGGTCGAGCAAATTCTGGGGAAGCTCAGAAGGCACTTCTGGGGTCCCTAAAGCCGCGGGTGAGGGTAGGGGGAGCTCTGGGAAAAGCCGCTTTAATACTGCTTTCACAGGCAGAAGATCTGCAGGTCAGAAGGGAGGGGTCTGGGAGATGCAAAACCACCACCCTGGTTCACAGGCAGAAGGTTCACAGGCAGACTGGGCAATCCTGAGAAAGGACCTGCCTTCCACATCCCCACGGATGAATTCTTGAGATCCCTCCCACCAACTCCCCACTCCCACCCCAACTGCACGAGGGAGAAGAACCATCTCCGGCCAGCACGCGAACTAAAATCAATGCCCAAGTCAGAAACGGATGCGGATAAGTGGTTCTAACCCAGAAGGCATGGCGGTTGCCCCTTCACCAGGCGGAGTGGGACGCGCCGTGTGCGTGCTCACTATCACCATGACAACGCCGGGAAGCAGCAAGCTCGTGCACGCCCCTTCCCCAGACCCTGTCCGCAGTGCAGGGTCTGGAGCCTGCGACAGGGGCTGCTTGGGCAGACTGGTGGCCTTGGCCAGAGAACGCGCCATGCGGGAGTGGGGGCGGCCAATGGGAAGTTGGGGGCGCCCTGAGCTTGGAAACAGCCCTTATGGCTCATGCCTCAGTTACAGTCTCTGCCGAGGCAGGAGGGGGTGGGGTGGGGGAGTCCTCTCTAGCAGGGACAGCTGCTGGGCTGTGGCGCTGGGGTGTCCCCCAAGGCCGGGCCTTTCCCATTGCTGCCAGGGCTAGAGCTGGGTTCCAGGGACTCATTCATCTTCTCGCAGATGACGTCCACCAGGCGCTCGAAGACCTGCTTCACGTTGATGTTCTCCTTGGCGCTGGCCTCGAAGAACTCAAAACCTGGAGGAATATAAGATGGGAAGATGTGGGAATTCCCTGGCAGTCCAGTGGCTAAGACTCCGTGCTTCCACTGCAGGAGGCACGGGTTTGATCCCTGGTCAGGAAACTAATATCCTACATGTTGTGGCAGGGGGTGGGGAGGGTGTTATAACATAATAAATGGCTTATTAAAAAAAAAAAAAAAAGATAGGATGATCTGTGAAACCCTGGGGGGTCAGCGCCTGGGCTATGGCATCACACGAACCTGGGTTCCAAGCCCAGTTCTGACCTTTGTTCAGCTGAGACTCTTAGTCTTTTGGAGCCTCAGTTTGCTCTTCTGTAAAATGGGAACAATGATGCTGCTGATGCTGATAAAAATGTGTAACAGCAGCGCTTGCCGGACTACCTTGCGTATCTCTTTGTCACAAGGCAGCGGTGGCAAGAGTCTTACCCCCAGTTAAGCGGCACTCATCCTCTATCCAATTTCTGCTGCACAGGAAGGCACAGCCAGGGTGCCCACAAAGCCCAATATTTATGTGGACCTTTTAAGCGCAGCCAAGTATTTCACATGTTCTGGAACATATGCTCCCGGTCAAATAAAACAGGACTGGCTTCGGCCCAGGGCTACCCAATCTGTAACCTCTGTCAGCCAGATAATGGCAGGTTTCGCAGAGTTTTAGAGAGCATACAATGTACCCAGTTCCTGGCCTACAGAGTGCACTAAAAACAGTAATAATAATAATAGGCAGTGCTTACGCAATGCTTACTATGCGACAGGCACTTTTCTAAGAACTTTACGTAAATTAACTCATTTAAGGATGCTCTGTGCATGCGCAGTCACTCAGTCTGAGGTAGATAGTTTTTGTGGGGGGAGCTGGACCATGCAGCTTGTGGGATCCTAGTTCCCCAATCAGGGATTGGATCCATGCCCCCTACAGTGGAAGGGTGGAGCCCTAACCACCTGACTGCTAGGGAATGCCCTATGCTATTATAGCCCATTTTATAGATGGGAAAACTGAGGCACACAGCAGGAAAGTCACTCATGTAAATTCACACAGGTTAACACACTCAGGCTGCCTGGTTGAAATAATAACAGATTAAACATTTCTCTTGTACCACCTTGGGCCTCAGGAGGGAGGGCAGGCTGGCTGATTCCTTTTGGGGAAGGGGACGGTGAAGCAGATTTGAATAGACTTTTAGCATCACAGGGATCATCATAACTTTTTCTCTTAAAAATAAAATGTTTAGGAACTTCCCTGGTGGTCCAGTGGTTAAGAATCTGCTTTCCAATGCAGGGGATATAGGTTCAATCCCTGGTTGGGGAACTAAGATCCCACGTGCCTCGGGGCAACTAAGCCTGAGTGCTGGAACTACTGTGCCCATACTCTGCAACAAGAGAAAACCCAGCGCTGCAATGAGACCCAACAAAGCAAAAAAAAAAAAAAAAAAAAGCTTATCCACTTAGCAAAAGGTGAGAGGTGGTACAAATGCTTTGGGGCCCTGCCCAGAATCCCTGGGCTACAAGAAGTGGCCCAGCAACCTGCAAATAGGGTGCACATGACTGTCCTTCCTGCACCCTGCGCCCCTGGTTCAGGCTCCACCTGCTGGGAGCTATGGTCCCCAGTGTATCCCCATCTGCCGTTCCCAAGGTAGGCCAGAAATTCAGACAAATGTCCAGGCTATTACACACAGCACAGGGTGAACAGGCCTCTATTCTAACCCTTGGAGAAGGCAATGGCACCCCACTCCAGTACTCTTGCCTGGAAAATCCCATGGATGGAGGAGCCCGGTAGGCTGCAGTCCATGGGGTCGCTAAGAGTCGGACACGACTGAGCGACTTCACTTTCACTTTTCACTGTCATGCACTGGAGAAGGAAATGGCAACCCACTCCAGTGTTCTTGCCTGGAGAATCCCAGGACGGGGGAGCCTGGTGGGCTGCCGTCTATGGGGTCGCACAGAGTCGGACACAACTGAAGCGACTTAGCAGTAGCAGCATTCTAACCCTTGTCATTATCATGCAGCACTAGATAAATATCATTGTAATTAGTAAATGTATAATTATCCATCTATGTCTCCACTATTAGAATATCTGCACCAAGAGCGCAGGATGTCTATCTGCCTTGTCCACAACTGTAGCCCAGGGCCTGGCACAAAGCAAGTGCTCAGAAACTACTGACTGAATGAATGATCAGATGGATGGATGGATGAGTGGGTAGAGGGATATATGGATGAATGATGTGTATTTAGATGGATGGATGTACAGGTGGATGGATGCATAAATAATTGGGTAGATGGGAGGATGTATAGATAAGTGTACAGATGGATGGATAGGTAGATGGATGGATGGAGAGATGGATATAGAGATGAATGGACGAATGTATAGATGTATAGATGGATGGATGAATAGATGGATGAATGGATGAACGGGTGGATGACAGAGGTAGGACACGAACACAGATCTCTATCCTGAGCCTGGTGGTCATCAATGTCGCCCCACCATCTTCCCAGGCAAATTGGCATTTCATTAATCATGTCCAGCTCTGCCTCAAATAATCTGAGTTTTTCTTCTTTTTTTAAGACTTAATTTTTGGCTGCCCCACACAACAGGATCTTAGTTCCCCAACCAGGAAACTGAACCCACATCTCTTGCAGTTGAAGTGCGGAGCCTTAACTACTGGACCACCAGTGAAGTGTTTTTTTTTTAAACACTTTTTTTCTTATTATAAATATTCATTAGAGAAACTACTGAAAAATATCAAGTCAGCTAAAAATGTTGTATGTAATCTCATCACCCAGAAACAACTACTATTGCTGTTTTGACATCTAGCTTTCCACTTTAAAAAAAAAATACATAAATTGTTGGGGTTCAGTTTGTAGTGGGTAGGAGTGTGTGCACATGTGTGTGGATTTTCTTCTTATGAAATTGGGGTCCAAATCCATCTCCCAATTTGTTGTCTGATATTTTAAACTTAATGGAAGAGCGGGAATTGCCCCCTGACCCCCAGGAACTAGATGTTTTCCACAAGAAGGTGTGGGCAGGGGACTTCCCCGGTGGTCCAGTGGTTAAGACTCTGCGTGGCCACAGCAGGGGGCAAGGGTTCAATCCCTGGTCAGGAAACTAAGATCCCCCACCCCGTGTGTTGCAGCCAACAACAAAAATGGTGTGGGCAGCATCCTCAAGTATTCCAGCCTACGGCAGGGCCCCAACAGCTGACTCCCAGCACATCTGTAAATGAGACCCAGGCTCAGGTTCCTAAAACACAGGGGACAAAGGAGCAGAGTCAAACCCCAAATGGGAGACGTTCCACAGAACAAAGACCCAGTTTCTCCAACAAATGATGGCAAGAAAAAAAAAAGGAAAAGAAAGAGGGAACGGTTATGGTCCAGGGGTCTGTGAAGTTTCTCTGCAAAGGGTCAGACAGTAAATCTCTTAGGTTTTAGGCACAAACATCAGCAACACTTGACAATCATGCTACTAACGCTTAGATGCAACCCACACACACGCAGGACTCTGTAAGAACCGCTTCATGCGTCATAACTCATTTAACCCGCCTGACAACCTAACCAGGTGGGGCTGTTATTATATTATCTGCCTTTCACACACGAGGAAGTGCTGGCCCAGAGAGCTAAAGTCACCGGTGCGAGATCACAAAGCCATCAAGAAATAACTGCAGTTAATGTTCAATCAGGGCCAGGATTTGCTTATTTAATCTAACAGCCCTATGAGGTAGATGAGGTTTTCACCTGTTTCCCAGATGGAGCAATGGAAGCACAGAGAGGGTAGGTGAGGTGCCAAAGGTCACATAGTTAGTGGGTTGCAGGAGGGGATTCTAGCTCCAGAGTCTCGGTCCTTAACCTGCCCTCCCTGCATAGTGCTTACATTCCCTCTTGCACAGAAAGTCCTGGGGAGGGCCTAGAATACTCCAGGACAAGATTTTCTTTTAGCTTAAACTTTGAATCGAGAATCCATTCACCTGATTCACAAAGGTAGGCTGAAAAGTTCCCCTCCGACCCTGGTAGCATCCCAGGTCACCAGGGTTACTAGATCCTTCTGTATCCTTCCAGAGTTCCTTTAAGCAAACATCAATATACATCAATATACACCCTTTTTAAACGCTAATGCAGGGGTTGGCAAACTGAGCTGCAGGCCAATCTGGCTTGTTGCCTATTTTCTTTTTAAGTATTTATTCAAGAACTAAATTTAAGTATATTGGGCCTTCTTGGTGGCTCAGTGGTAAAGAATCTGCCTGCTAAGGCAGGAGACACAAGTTCGATCCCTGGGAAGATCCCCTGTAGAAAGAAATGGCAACCCACTCCAGTATTCTTGCCTGGAAAATTCCATGGACAGAGGAGCCTCGAGGGCTATAGTATGTGGGGTCACAGAGTCGGACATGACTGATCGACTGAGCATGCATGAACACAGCTGATTTATCATATTATGTGTTAGTCTCAGGTGCTGTTGCCTATTTGTGTAATTAAAGTTTTATTGGCAGACAGTCACACTCATTCATCGATGTATTATCCAAGGCTGCTTTCAGGCACAGCTGAGCAGTTAGACCCTAGGACTGAAAATATTTCCTATTTGGCCCTTTAAGAAAATGTTGGCAAGGGACTTCCCTGGCAGTCCAGTGGTTAGGGCCCCTTGCTTCTACTGCAGGGAGTATGGGTGTGGTCCCTGGTTGGGGAACTAAGATCCCACAAGCTTAACTGTGCAGCCAAAAAAAGAAAATGTTTGCTGATCCCTGGACTAAAAGCAGCAGCCATACCCACTATTCTGTAGTTTGCTTTTTCCACTTACCCATATATCCACAGACTGCAGAACATAAAGAATGGCCTGATCCTTTTTCACAGCTGCATAGCATTCCCTCACGTGACTATACTTTATGTGTAGCTGCTTCCCCCGCTGTGAGAGACTTGGGAGGCTGCCAAGCCTTCCCTCCTAATAACTGTGCTGTAATTTGATACACCCGTCACTTCCCACATGGGTGCAGGTGTTTGTAGGATAAATTCCCAGAAATGGTTTTGCTGAGTTTGGGTTCCCAGGGCAGTTGGGCAGTAAAGGTTATCTGTGGGTAAATCCTCTGGAATTAAATGTAGCAGGTGGTATACATGCAGGCATTTTTCTGGGCAGATCTTCAAAGGGCAAAGTATTGGTGACTGGTTGGACCCGGGACTCAAGCATAGGGATGGAGGTTTGGTTCCGGGAGGTCCAGGGCCTGTAGCCCAGGTTGGGCACTGACCAAGGTCGTCGGCGAGCCTCCGGCCTTCCTCGGTGGGCACAACACGCTCATCCTCCAGGTCACACTTGTTCCCCACGAGGATGACCTGAGCGTTGTCCCAGGAGTAGGTCTTGATCTGCGTGGCCCTGTGGAGTTGGAGGTCTGTGTTAGGCCAGAGATTAGGGTCAGGGAGAGAGGGTGAAGGTCAGGGGGTCAGTGGTCAGCAAGCACTCACCAGTCCTGCACGGCAGCAAAGGACTCCTGGTTGGCAACGTCATACATGAGCAGGAAGCCCATGGCTCCGCGGTAGTAGGCTGTGGTGATGGTACGGTAGCGCTCCTGGCCCGCCGTGTCCTGGGCACACAGTGGGGTCAGGCATCTAGAAGCCACCCTGTTCCCCACCCTACCTCTCCAGGTGGGCACCCCAGCCTCACAGCCCCAGTCTGATGACCAGGACATGGACCTACCCTCACAGCCCCCGATTTAATGGGGAGAAATATGGGCCTGCTCTAGTCTGATGGAGAGGGCATGTACCCTGTCCTTGAGGGGTTTCCAGTCTGAGGGGTCGGTGGCCTCTCAAAGACTTATTAAGCCCCCTATGACCTCATCTCCAAGAATCAACTTCATGACCACAAACAAGAACCACCTTGATCAGAGGGTACCACCTTGGTGCGACAGTCTGATGCTCGTTACCATGACAATCATTACCAGCAGGTGCTTTGGGAGCGCGAGCATGACTCTGAAGAAGCTCAGTGGGAGCCTCCGGGCCTGTCCCAACAGGGTACCCAAACCTCTTCCCCATTCGTCACCAGATCTTCTAATCCAGCTTGGGTTAGTACTGTCTCCCCGTCAGACCCTAGAGGGCAGGGTAAATCCTCCTCATCCTGATGAATTCACTTCATGGATAATACCCCTGCTGCTCTTCACATCTACCCCAAGCCCTCTCCCCGACTCTGGATCACTGTTGCTGACCCGGGACCCCTCCCCACAGCCCTACACCCTCGCCTGAGCTTCCCCAGAGGAATCCCAGTCCCTGCCTGGGCCGGCAGACCCATAGACTGCCGCCTGGCCCACCCAGATCTGCAGCTTGATCCTCTTGTCATGGCGGTAGACTGTCTTGACCTTGAAGTCAATGCCCACGGTGCTGACAAAGGCGGGCGTGAAGGAGTCGTCGGCGTATCGGAACAGGAAGGACGTCTTGCCCACGCTGCTGTTGCCAATGAGCAGCAGCTTGAACATGTAGTCAAAGTTCTGGTCCGCTGCATCCCGCTGGCCTGTAGGGGGGTCTCCAGCTGAGGCCATCTTGGCAGGGAGCCTCCTGGGATGGGGAGAACTGGAGCCCTGCAGGGAAAATGACACCGGGAATGGTCCCAGTGTCTACACTGGTTGTTGTTGTTTTAGTCGCTAAGTCGTGTCCAACTCTGCGACTCCATGGACAGTAGCCTGCCAGACTCCTTTGTCCATGGGATTTTCCAGGCAAGAATACCAGAGTGGGTTGCCATTTCTTCCTCCAAGGAATCTTCCCAACCCCGGGTCTCTTGCATCAGCAGGCAGTTTCTTTACCACAGAGCCACCTGGGAAGCCCATGCACTGGACCTGGGCTCAAATCCTGGCTCTGCCACTTGGAAGTCAAGTGATCTTGGATGCGTCACTTGCCCTTGTGGGGCCTCAGCGTCCTCGCCTAGAAAATGGGGATGTTTGCCAAATGCAAGGGTCCAGGTTGGGGGTGCCTCATTGGGCTGCTGAGGGACCAGAACCTTCGGAAGGTGCAGGTGTGGACTTTGCCCCGGGGCGAGAAGCTGGCGTGGCCCAAGTGTGAGCTGGGGGTAGCTGGGGCTGTCAGCTGGATAAAGCCCCCCCCTCCACCCAGGGCCTGGGTGTTGACTTTGGCAGGTGTTAGCCACCTGCCTGCCTCTACCCAGGCCAACTTTAAGTCCTTCCCTGAAGCCCACGGGGAGGGGGCTTTCAGTGGATACACCCCAGGGTTTAATGCCCAGTTCTACCCCCAAATGGGGCCTGCCACCTTCTGTTTGTCAAAGGGGCTGGGCCCATCTGCCTCCCAGGAAAGCTGACTCACCCCAGCCCAGCGTCAGCCCACAGAGGCCAGAAAGATGGTCTTCCAATCCAAGGAAACCACCCACCCCAGCCTGACCACCTGGATGGGCCTTTCCTGTCAATCTGTCCCCACAGATAAGGCTGCTTCATCTGGGGCCATGCACCCCTCAGTCACTGCAGAGGCCTATTTTCCTAGCTGTTGTGGCTGCTCCCTGAGCCTCACAGCGAGGCCTCAGAAGGCCTGGGTGAATGTGGGGCAACCAGCAGAGGCACCCCTGGCAAAGCCATTTCTCAACTACCCCCCAGGGCTTTTATCCAGGTTAAAAAGGAGGACCCAGCCGGCCCTCCTTTCCTGCCCAGCCCTCTGCCCCACCCCGTGTTCCGGGAGAACGAGTTTGAGGAGGGGAACGGAAGAGGCAGGAAGCCTTTCCCCATGCTAGGCAGGGCAGCTGGGATGGGGCCCCAACTCTGCCCCACCCTCAGCCCACCTGTCAGCCGGTCCCACCTCTTATCTGACCATCTGGTGACTCTCCCTCAGGCCAGGCACGAGTTAAGGGACCCCGGAGGGCTCGGTCCTGTTCCCCTCGTCACCTGATATGGGGCGCCCCAGCCAGTGCTGGGGAGCTCCGAGCTTCCTCCATCACCATATGGTCACATCTCTTGTCTCCAGCTGGGCTTTCTGCCCCGCCCGCGCCCCATTAACGCTCCCGATGAGCCCAGCTGGGTAGGGGCGAGGGAAGAGGCGTCCCCCGCCGCCTGCCTTTGTTCCCCAGGACCCCGGCCCTCCCCCGCTAAGCCCCAGTCCCCCCCGGAGACCTGCTGGGACGCGGAGGCGCGGGCTGGAGTGCTCTCCCTCCGAGGGAGTCACTTCGCGTAGTGGGGGACGCTGACTGCGAGGGTTCTGCCTCCGAACTCTCTGCGACCTGGCCCTGGTTGCGACCCAGACCCCGCAGCCGCAGACGCCGCCGCCGCTGCCAGCAGCCACCCGGATCCCGCTCCGGCCCCGCCCCTAAGCGGGAGGAGGGGCCGCTCCTGGGGAAGGGCGGGGAGGAACCGGGGCGGGGCTTGTGGGACTGGGCGGGAGCGTAGTGGGGCGGGGGAGGGGCTGGAAGTATCTCCAAGCGCGCAGCTAGCTGTCTGTTCCGTGCCAATAAACATTTCATTTTAACCAACCAGACGTGGAGTTCCTACATGTGCACAGCAGCTAAGAGCACGGACTCTGGAGCCAGGTTCCAATCTCAGCTCCACCACTTCCAGTCCTTGTCGCTTTGGACATGTTAACCTCCCCGGGCCTCATTTCCCCTATCCATCATGTGGTCGGTCGTTAACAAGGGTGCCCACTTCACCGGGTTGGGTAAAGGTTCTGATATGAGTTTGTTGTTTGTAAAGTGCAGCACCTGACCCTAAACTGGGCTAGACACCTTTTCCAAATACCTGAAGAGTTAACGCCCTCCTTTTACAGATAAAGAAATTGGAAATCAGAGAGGGGCAGGCCCTGGCCTGAGGCCACAAAATTTGATATCCAGGCCCAACTGTGGTTTTTTTCTTCAGGCCAACAGTAGAGAATCTGCATTTATAATATTCAGGCTTAGGATTTCTCTGGCGGCCAGGTAGTTAAGACTCCATGCTTCCACTTCAGGGGGCATGGGTTTGATCCCCTGCTCAGGGAACTAAGGTCCCACATGTCATGTGGCCAAAAAATTTTTTAAACCAAAAATTTTTAAAGTTCAGGCTTTGGTGGATTCCTAATTCAAACAACTGCACCTGAAGCCACTTGCTGAACTTCACTGAGCCCCCATTGCTTCTTGGGAGCAATGTTAGCCACCTCCAAGGGCTCCTGTGGATGAACTGAGATGTGTGTCAGTCAGGAAGTGCTGGTATATGCTCAGTAACAAGCAGCCCCACAGTCACCATGGCACCCAACATCCAAGGTTTGCTTCGTTTTTTTAAATTGGAGAAAAATTGCTTTATGATGTTGTCTTGTTTTCTGCCATACAACACCCCAAATCAGCCATAGTTATATACATTACCTCCCTCTTGAGCCTCCCTCCCCTCCCCCAGTCCACCCCTCTAGGTTATCACAGAGTGCCAAGATGAGCTCCCTGTGTTATACAGCAACTTTTCACCAGCTGTCTATTTTATGCATGGTAGTGTATATAGGTCAGTGCTACCTTCTCCCTTTGCCCCACTCTTTCCTTCCCTTACTGTGTTCACAAGTCCCTTACGTCCAAGGTTTGCTTCTCACTCACACTGATCATTGCAAACAGGGGAAGATGTGGAGAATCAGGCACTGGCTTGTATACTTCTTCTCAAAAGTGACTTTGCTCACATTCCATTGGCCAAAGCAAGTCACGTGGCCATTCCCAATGTCAATGAGGTGAAAAAATACAATTGTCCTCTATGGATCAGAACCAGATACTGTTACCATAATACATGCTATGTGTAATGGTTAGCGCCATGCCTGGCACACAGTAGGTGCTCAACAAATGGCACCATTGTAGGACGAGCTTAGGGGCTGCAACATACTACACTCTGAATTAGTATGCCGTGTGAATGGGAAAATGGAATCCCTCAGCTCTACCCTTGCCTACAAGGGCTTCCCTGGTGGCTCAGTGGTAGAGTCCACCTACCAAGGCAGGAGACGGAGGTTCGATCCCTGGGTTGAGAAGATCTCCTGGAGAAGGAAATGACAACCCACTCCAGCATTCTTTGCCTGGGAGATCCCATGGACAGAGGAGCCTGGTGGGCTACAGTCTATGGGGTCGCAAAAGAGTAGGACACGACTGAGTGACTAAACAACAGCAACAACAACCCTTGCCTGCCCCTCCCCTTCTTTGCTTCCCAGTTGGAGAAAGATGAAAGCAGTCATTTCCAAAGAAGCGTTTATTGACATCCAGAGCCCCAGCAGAGACAGAGAGTCAGTGGGAGCTAGAGGTTGTGGAGGGCCAGGGCAAGGCCTGCCAAATGAAGCCCATTGCTCAGGAGGCAGCCCAGATTGCAAAGGGAGGACAGGCCGTGGTAGCGGAAGAACTGCTGGCGGAGGGCGCTGTACTTGGGGTCCTGACCCCGCAGCTGGTGGTAGGGGTCCGAGCCCTGATGACTGCCTGGCACCTCCCCGCCCAGGCCCCGCTCCTTCTCCACAGTCTGCAGGGCCCACATGGCGGCCATGGTGCGGGACTCCAGCCAGCGGGCATTGACGGTGGCCAGTGTGAGGCTCAGGAGCAGCAAGAAGAGCTGGTGGGGCAACGGGAGGACAAGGTGAGCCACTCCTGGGAGGCAGGAGGGGCCCCAGGGCATGTCCTTGTGCATCCTCAAAGGCCGAGGGGAATGGGAGACAGGATCGGGTCAAAGCCAGGTCTCCCTGCTCCATCCCCAAACCCAAACAGAGCTCCAGCTCTCATATCCTGAGACCCGCAGTTCCTAAGGAAAGGCTCCACCACTGTCTCTTCTCTCTCCCCCAAATTCCTGAGCAGCTTCTCTTCTGATACACTGACTGGAACTTTCCAGAACACAGCCTGTCTCCTACCCAATTCTTCCCCAGAACTGAGGATGGGCAGAGCCTCTCTTCCCTGAGTTGGGACAGAGCACCACGGTAACTGTCCCTTCATTTCCCCCAAAGAGCCTAAGACAGGGCCTATCTCCTTGGTGGCCCAAGCCTAGTCCCTAGAAGCTGACATTGGGCCCACAGGGAAAGGATTAAAAGTCCCCGAAATTTCCAGTTACCCATAATCCCTCATGTGTCTGTGAGGTTATCAAAACCCCTTTCAGGCCTTACCTGCCCACATCTGAGGGACAGAATGGGGTCGGGGGAGGGCAGGATAGAGAAACATGAGATGCAGAGATGGCTCCTTGCCTTGTGGCTGGGTAAAATGTGTGGATGGGGGTTGTTGCCGTTGTTTAGTCGCTAAGTCGTGTCCGACTCTTTCGCGACCCCATGGACTGTAGCCCACCTGGCTCCTCTGTCCATGGGATTTCCCAGGCAAGAATATTGGAGTGGGATGCCATTTCCTTCTCCGGGGATGGAGGTGGGGGACTGTAAATCCCCAGTCAGGCTAGTTTTTAAACAATGAGCTGGGGTCAGTGCCTCAGCCCAGCTGAGTCACCACAGCTTGGCTGCAGGCCCAGTCAGGGGGAGGAGAGGGAGCAACAGCCAGCAGACAGACACAGGGGGAATAGACAGGGCTGCTGGGGATGGTTGTGCAGGCTGTGCACTGCTCAAGGGTATCCAAAGCCCAACTCTGTGTATACCAGGAAGCTGGGGTGGTTTGGGGGCGTCTTGTTTTAATTGTCACAAAGGTGTCATAGGTGCTCAGTGCAGTCCTGGGAGTGAATGTCCAGAGGGTAGTGGAGCCCAAGCCCGCATACCTGGCTGGCCTCCCAGAATGTGAGCTGAGCCCAGGAACACTGTGAAGCCAAGATGCAGAGGTTGACGAAGGCACAGCCCATAGAGATGTGAAAGTAGAAAGGGAAGAGTTTGCTCTGCACCAGACCGAAGGTATGTCGGGGAAGGCCTCGGAAGAGCACAAAGCCTGTGGGGTGCGGGGGACCAGTGTTAGGACTCGTCCAAGGACCCTCTCTCATCCCTGTCCCCACCGCGGGCATCCATGATGTCCAGGCCGACGATCCCTACCTGAGATGAAGGTCACCCACATTTGCATGCCCCAGGCCCCTGACAAGACCAGGAGATGGACCACTTTAGTCAAGCTTCCTGGATTCCCGCCTTCCTCCATCTTTCAGGCCTGAGAAGGAGGCACCAGGTAAGTCAGAGCTTTATATTTGCCCTGTGGCCTTCAGACCCTGTGAGCCTGCACAAGGCCAGGGTCATGGTCTATCCAGCAGAGATACCGGGATAGCAGCCCAGGAATGGGATGGGGAAGACCCAAAACAGTTGTGACATCCCCGACCCTATCTCTACAAATGTCAGCCCCCAAGATCTTAGGGTCTCTGGACCCCAACATCCATGCCACCGCTGAGACCCCCAAATTTCAGCTCCAGCAGCTCAAGCTTGCAGCCCTAGATCTTCAGAGATCACCCCAGTGATTCCCAAATATCACCCCAGGGACCCACTTCTAACATCAAAGACCACTCCTTTCATGACAGGATGTCGCTAAGAACATTCCCGAAGCATCTCCCAGAGACGCGTTCTAATCGTGGGAAACCCCAAATCTCATCCGGAAGAAACCGACCCCACCACTGGACCCGGATCTCGACCCGCAGCACCAGGAGTCCCGGGCTGGACCTAGGATGTCAGGCTTGGTGGGCTCGGTACCTCACTCCCGCGCTCCGGGGTGGCCCGCGGACCTCCTCAGCTACCTCCCGTCGTGGGACCAAGAATTCGTCCCGCCCCCCAGCTAAGCCAGAAGCCAATCGGACCGGAGATCTGTATCTCCTGTACCGCCCTCTTAAATTTTGACCAATCGATAAACGGAAACTAAACCTGAAATCCCGCCCACTCTCCAGACTCTCATCCAATTATACCGCGGATCCTAGGATCTGCGGAAGCGGAAAGGCGCCAATGAAGCCTGCGGCTGCATCGGCGGGGGCGGAGCTAAACTGCCAGCCACACCCCTCTCTGTGACTCTACCTTTGGACTCGGCGCGTTTTAATGGGATGGTGTCCCCAGGGGATCAAATTTCAGCGTCACAGCTGGGGACTGGCTTCGCGGTCCCTGATGGGAGAGCATGAGCAGGTGGTATGTGGTAGGTGGGGGTGGAAAGGGGTCGGAAGCCTGGCGGGCGCAGGATTCAAGGTCCCGGGGGCGGGGCCCAGGCAAATGACCCCGCCCCCTTCCTCCGAGAATTCTATCTGGAGTGACTGAGGGAGAAGCAGGTGATGTTGGAGGCGGGTTGGGGCGGGGATCGACCTGGTGTCCTGCCTGCGGTTGTCACTCAGAAATGCACCCTGCTTTTTCCCCTCCCAAGTCTCCCAGGGCTCCTATGATTCCAAAGTACTAAGTCCTCAGTGTAATTTTCAAAGACTGAGTTCCCGTTATTGTGTATCAGGCACTCGTATAGATTAATTTACTTAATCACAACAACCCAGTAAAGTAGGTAGTATGATATCCCATTTTTATAGTCGGGGACACTGAGGCTTGAAGAGGTTTCATAATTATCCCAACATCACACAGCTGGGAAGGGGACAAAACTAGAATTTGAACACCGGCCATCCAACTGGAGGGTCTCCTTGCTTAATCATCATGCTGTACTGCCTCTGGCAGCGAGGACCTCCCTGAGGCAGTAACTTTTGAAGGGGTAGCTTAGAACACTTCAGGAAGAATAATAACCCTTGCAAGTTATTATGGTGGGTGTGAAGACCCAGTGAGGGCTTATGGTGGTGCCCAGCACTCAGCCAAATGTTCAGAAACTATGAACTTAAAAAGGGATTAAGGAAGATTTTACAGAGGCGATACTGAGTAAGGTTTTGAAGGATATATAGGAGTCTTCCAGGAGTACTGGGCTAGGGGAAGGATACCAGAGGGCCCAGAAAGGACAAAAGAAGAGAAAGCACTATATTGTGGCCTTTCTGGCTGAGGGTGATCCATGGCAAGATGCCCTTTACCTGGACGTTTTTCCAGGCAGACCTGTCCCAGGTTTCTCCGGCTGTGACAGCTCTCACTACACTGGAAGGGCTGGGGGTATGTATGTGAGACCCAGAAATGAGCCCTTTCCTGTTCCCAGCCTTACCTAGTGCAGGCCTGGGCCCCAGTTCAGCTAACATTTGTTAAATGGATGTGCTGTGCCTCTCCTTCTCACATTCTGTGGCTCTCATTTACTGGGGAGCCAGTTCCCAACTCCCCTGCTTGGCTTGCCCTGACTTGTTTGAGCTGTCTTGCCAACCTCCTGCTGCTTCCTCCTGGACCTCTGCCTCCAGCCACCCTCACTTTATCAGCACAGAGCACCTGGTTCCAGACCTCCAAGCTTTTAAAAATATATATATATATTTACTTAACTGCACTGGATCTTAGTTACATCATTTGGGATCTTTAGTTGTGGGCTTGTGGGATCTAGTTTTCTGACCAGGGATCAAATCCAGGCCCCCTGGCCAGAGATTGAACCTGGACTCCTTGCACTGGGAGCACAGACAGACCTCTAAGCTTTGGCACATGCAGTTTCCTGCCAGGGATGTCCTTCCTTTAGGGCCAGTGTTAAGATCTTTTTTTTTTCTTTTAGGCTTATCTCAGACCTCAGTTCCCTCTGTGGGAACTTCTGGGTTCTTCTCACTGTCCAGTCCAACCCCTGGGGCTAGGATCATCTTTCACCTGGCTTTGGCTCCTACCATAACTAAGAAGCCTGTGTTGAGGGCCGCGGCCACTCTGGGGTGTCAGGGAGGGCCTGGGGTTGTCAGGACCCAGGAGCTGGTCTCAGTGCAGCCCTCTGTCCCCCCAACTCAAAGCAACCCTCTTCTGGCTGGCCTACCTCTGGACCCTGAGTACTCCGTGCCTTGCTACCGCTCACTTCCCTCACCCTCCAACGTGTGTTCACCTGCTCACAAGAAGTGTGACAAGTGCTGTGGTTCATGTTCACCTGCTCACAAGAAGTGTGACAAGTGCTGTGGTTCGTTGAGGGACGAGCCTGGGGCTGGGGGGCTGGTGTGATGTGGGCTGGCTCTCAGGAAACCTTCACCACCCATCCCTCTTGCCAGGCACTTCCTCAGAAAAGACCTTGGAATATACATTTCACTGGTCCAAGGACCCAGAGCCAGAGACCTCACAGCCGACTGCACCTGAAAACACAGTGACAACTGAAGCCTGGAGGCCAGGGAGAGACTCAGGGTGTCAGTCACATGGGTCTCCCTCCACCCTTTGCTCAGACTCACAGGAGCCGTGTAATGGCCAGGATCTTCCAAAGAGGCATAACAGCAGCACTAAGGTCTACCCAACCTGGGAAACCCCTTCCTACCACACCTCAATCTACTGTTGCAGGGCTTCGGGTGGGGGCTGTGGGGCAGAGAGTTCTTGAGAACCCTCACGCCTTGTCTTCAGCACGCAGAACAGCGCCCAGTGCTCAGCCAGGCCTGCTCTAAAAATGTCTTGAATGAATGGAATGGATGCCTCATTGTGTGTCTTATGAAAGTGAAAGTGTTAGTTGCTCAATCCTGTCTGACTCTTTGTTACCCCATGGACTGTAGCCCACCAGGCTCCTGTGTCCATGGGATTCTCCAGGCAAGAATACTGGAGTGGGTTAGCATTGCATTCTCCAGGGGATCTTCCTGACCCAGGGATTGAACCCAGGTCTCCTACATTGCAGGCAGATTCTTGATCGTCTGAGCACTGGGGAAGCCCATTATGTGTCTTAATGAGGTTCTGTCTGTGATTGTCTCTGGGTGTGACTGCCTGTGTGTCTGTGACTGTGGTTGTATGTCTGAGATGGGCATGAGCATGTGCCCTGGGTCTTATGACTTAGCATGCATCTCTGTGTCTGAGGTTGTGTGTCTATGGTTGTGTTTCGATGACCGTGTGTGGTTGTGCATCAGGGGTTGCTGGTGCTCCTTGCAGACATTGTTGATGCCGTTTGCCCCTAAAGAAGAGGGCCATTACCTGAGTCCAAGCCGGAGTGAGTGCTCTGAAGCTGTGTGTTCTCAGGGGCAGCCCCCATGCCTGCCACACAGATGCGCTTCTGAGTGTGTTCGGGCTGGGGCAGAGGTGAGGTGGGGTTGGGGGTGCATGCATATGCCTGGAGGCAGCTTTGCCTGCCCTCGGGGGTCTAGGACACCCAGAACTCAGCAGACCCAAATTATGTCTAACCCCCACACCCTGGGTTAGGGTGAGCAAGGATACAGCCCAGGGGTAAATTTCTACTGCCCTCATGTCCCCCTTCTCTAGAAGCCCTTGGAGACCAGCTGTTCCAAAACCAAAGGTAAGAACCTTCCACCCAACAAGACTATGGGTAGAAGACCCACCAGTTCCTACCTCCACCTTCTGCCCCCTCCTCAGTGGACCTGCACCATTGCTTCCCATTCATCCCTGTCATCAGCTGACCCTTGCCCCTGACCTTGCCCTTCATCCTTGTCTCTGACCTTGACCCCTACTCCTTCTTCTACCTCTGCCTCAGCCTACCCCAGCTCCTTACCTTGTCCCCTGCCTCACCCCCAACCCTGAACCTCTACTGACCTCTGCTCTGACCTTGCCCCCACCCGCACCCTTCCCAGCCTTGGCTGACCCTCACCTCTGCTCACAGTTAAGTCCAACGCGATGATTCCCGACTGCCAGAAGCTTCTGAGATATGAACTGGAGTCACTCAGGTGTCAGTTACAGGCCCAGACCAAGGTGAGCCACCTCGGCCCCACCCCCAGCAATTGTCTCCATCCCCTCCCACTTCACCCCTGCTCCCACCCCTAGGCCTGACCTCTCCGCCCAGGCTTTCGAGTTCCTAAACCACTCAGTGACCCTGTTGGAGAAGGAGAGCTGCCTGCAGCAAATCAAGATCCAACAGCTGGAAGGTGAGAACTGGCCAAGGGTCGAGGTAAGGCTGGAGGCTGGCCCTGTCCAGGTCAGCCAGGTCAGGCCAGGGTGGGAAAAATTGGATGAGTTTGGGTTTCAGGCCAGGGTCTGGTGAGGGTTAGGGGAAGTTGTGTTCAAAGCTAGGCTCAGGGCTGTGGGTGGGGCTCAGGCAAGTTCCCACCATTTCTGTAGAGGTGCTGGGCCCCACGAGCCACCAGGGAGACAAGGAAGGGCACAAGTGGGATGTGGTGGAGGGACGGCAGGAGCTGTATGAGGCCCTGGCTCAAGGCCTGCAGGGGCTGCAGAAGAGCCTGCATGACAACGAGGAGGTGCAGCGGGCCCGCACCACCCGCTGCCTGCAGTTGCTGGCCCAGGAGATCCGGGACAGGTGGGTGTTGCCAGGAGGGTTGCATGGAGGTTGCTTCAGGAGAGAAGGGAGGCCAGGGAGAAGGGGCCACAGGTGGGATGGGGGAAATGGGAGGGGGAAGTAAGTAAGGGAGTCTGGGGGGCCATGGAAAGCTTGGGGGACAAGAGGAGGGGGTGAAGGAGTCAGGAGGCAGGGGGGCTGTGTGGGAAACTGGGAGGCCAGAGGAAGGGGAGACAGGGATGGGAAGGGAGCTCAGGGGACCAGAAAGCTGGCAGGGGTGAGATGGGAAACTGGAGGGGAGAGGTGGTGGACAGGGGCAGAGTCGGGGTGTGGGAGGTCAAGGGTGCCAGAAGATGGGGAACTGGAAGCCAGGAAATGGGGGCCTGAGGGAATAGGAGGCTGAAGGTCAGAAGGGGTGAACAGGGTGGGGGTAGGGAGGGGTAGGAGGTGGGGGAATAGTAGTAGAAGGGGAAAGGTGGGTAGGCAGGTGTGGGGAGGGGACAAGCCCCTGGGGGATGGTAGTTGAACAGATGGAAACATGGAAGGTGGCAGTGGCTTGGGGGAGGCAGGTGGACAAATGGGAAGCCAGGAGGCCAGGATACGGGAGGCCAGAGGCTGCCCTGTCTTCTCAGCAAGAAGTTCCTATGGGAGGAGCTGGAGCTGGTACGAGAGGAGGTGACCTTCATTTATCAGAAGCTCCGTGAGTGCCCAAAGCCTATGGCCGGGAGGGCAGGGTGGAGGTCCTTCTACAGCTTCGGCCCCCTTAAGTCCCCTCCCCCTACAGAGGCACAGGAACAGGAGATCACGGAGAACCTGGTGAACATCCAGAAGATGCAGAAGACACAGGTGAAGTGCCGCAAGGTGAGCAGAGCAGGGTGGGGTGGGAGGGGAACCTTGTGTGAGTTGGGGTATGGGGATCTCTGCTGGCCTGTACCATCATACTGCAGCCAGAAGGCCTGGGTTCAAATCTCAGTTTTGCTACTTACTGCTATGTGATTGTGATCAAGTCACTTCCCCTCCTTGAGCCTCAGTTTCTTCATCTGTATAATGGTTGTAACAAAATAGCCCTGCCTGACCGAGTAGCTGCATTAACTGAGTGATAAGCTGTTTAAAGGCATCCTGGTATGTAATAAATGCTATATCACACCTTTCACCATTATTATTATTATTATTATTGTTTCCCTATCCCTTTCTGACCTCAGGTCCTGACCAAGATGAAGCAGCAAGGGTACGAGGCAGCCAACTGGCTAGAGACTGAGGAATTGCCACCAGGATGCAGTGGTTCCTGGAGGGATAACCTCCAAAAGGAGCTGGGTGACATATGGTGATGAGCTCCCACTGTAACCTCTGACCCCTGACCTTCATCTGCCCTGCCCTCTCCTCCCAGTCAGATCAACCAGTGACCACCAGAACCTGGAACCCACCTGAGTCCTGGTCTCCCTCTCCTCCTGGGACTCATCTCCACCCCTCCCCCACCACAGCCCCCCCTGCCCCAGCCCTGAGCAGTCCAGAGTCCCCTAGAGGGCCTACAGATCACCATCTCCCCACAGGTCGGCTGTGCATGTGCTGCAGAACTCCTTTGATGGCCTCACCATATCCTCAGGGGGCCGCCCCAGGGCCGCAAACCTCAGGGGTGAGGGGGGCTGAGCAGCACTCCAGGGTTGGGGGGGAGATCATTCTCCAGCTTCACACATGGAGGTCATGTCAGAAGCCATATTTGGGGGTCACATCTGTTGGGTCTTCCCCCCAGCAGTTATTTATTTATTGATTTTTGGTTATGTTGGGTCTTCATGGCCGTGCGTGGGCTTTCTCAAGTTGTGGCAAGCAGGGGCTACTCTCTTGTTGCTGTGCATGGGCTTCTTATTGAGGTGGTTTCTCTTGTTGCAGACCATGGGCTCTAGGTCTCGTGGGCTCAGTAGATGTAGCTTGGGCACTCCAGAGCACAGGATCAGCAGATGTAGTACATGGGCTTAGTTGCCCCATGGCATGTGGGATCTTCCCAAGCCAGGGATGGAACCTGTGTTCCCCACATTGGCAGGCAGATTCTTAACCACTGGACCACCAGGGAAGTCCTCTGTTGGGTCTTATTCTGTGGTCACATTAAATAATGTTCTGGGGTGACATTAGAGAGTCCCTGGAGGTTTCATCCAAGGGTCACTCAGGGTCACTGATCTTTTTTAAGGGTCAGTGGGATAAAATTTGGGACTCCCCAACTGGCATTAGTGGTAAAGAACCTGCCTGCCAATGCAGGAGACATAAGAGACATGGGTTGGGTGCTTGGGTCGGGAAGGTCCGCTGGAGGGGGGCATGGCAACCCACTCCAGTATTCTTGCCTGGGGAATTCCAAGGGCAGAGGAGCCTGGCAGGCTACAGTCCATAGGGTTGCACAGAGTCGGGCATGACTGAAGCAACTTAGTGCACGCACACAAACGAATGGGGTAAAATTCAAGGGTCATCGACTGAGATCATAGTTTGGGGTCGTGTTGGGTCACATTCAAGGGACATGATCAAGGATCACATTATATCAAGGGTGCTGCTGCTGCTGCTGCTGCTAAGTCGCTTCAGTCGTGTCCGACTCTGTGCGACCCCATAGACGGAAGCCCACCAGGCTCCCCCGTTCCTGGGGTTCTCCAGGCAAGAACACTAGAGTGGGTTGCCATTTCCTTCTCCAATATCAAGGGTACTGGGCTCATATTCACAGACCACTCAAGGATCACATTCAGGTGTCATGATAGACTCTCACATGTCCCTCCTGCAGGCTATAAGGGACACAGATGCCTGAGCCCTCCTCTCCCCAGCTGGGACTCGGACTCAGACACGGACCAGGGCCCTCCCCGGCTCCTGCTCAGCAAGAGCCGCAGCTCCTTCCCACCTGGTGCGGATCCCCCCCTCCCCCAACCCACCTTTCCCTTCCCCTTCTGGCCTGCCCTGAAATCCCATAGGCACCACCCCCAACTCCCAACCTGGATATCTGCTCCCTGACCTCCACGCCTGGGGTCCCCTGGACCAAGCCAGGTTCTGACCCACCCTCTCTCTCCGCAGCCTGAGCAGCCGGGACTGCTCTCCCTTGAAGACTCCTCCAGAAAGAAAATAAACTAGCTGAGACCTTCCTCCCCCTGTGAACTGTTGCTCCTGCTTCTTCCTGGGCCTGCGAGTGACCCCTGCAATTTACTACCCAGTCTTGGGCAAGATGTGGAGACCAAGGGGCTACAACAGGATATGTGGGTCTAGAGTCAGAGGGCGGTGTGACACTGGATTTAGTATATGACAAGGTCAGAGGTCAGTGTCCAGTTATTGAGTGATCAGACAGTCTCTTCCCCACTAGCCACCAGTCTTCCTTTGTGGGGTGCCCTGGCGATCCTGCCTGCTGTCCCTACTGCCAAATGGGGAAACTGAGGCTCAGAGAGGGAGGGTCTCGTTATCCCACCCTCTTCCTCTCAGCACCCACCAGGATCCTTCCTCTTAACCTCGTCTTCGTTCCCTCATGGCTCGCCCCCAAAAGCAAGTGGGGCCCCGCCCCGAAAACGCTAATAAGACATCGCGAGGCCCCGCCTCACGGGTTATGCAAATAATGTCCCGGAGGCCCCGCCCCTCCCTCCGGCGCGGAGACTGCGCGGCGCGGCCGGGCCGGCCGACCGCGTCTCCATCTCCGCGTTCGCCTGCTGGCTGGAGGTCGGTTTGTCTGTCCGTCCCGCCGCGCCGGGGCCGTCTAGGTGGAGCCAGGGCTCAGGCGGCGGTAGTGTCGACCCGGTGAGGGGGAGGGCCTCGGGGCGCCGCCTGTACCTCTTCTCGCCGGCTTCCGAGCCTCGTTATATCTGTCTGGCCAGGGTTCGGTTCGTGTGGGTCGGGTCCCCTGCGGGTCCAGCGCGGGGAGGGGGAGGGGAGGCTGCGAGCTGAGGCTTGGGGACCCAGCTAGGGGAGGGGTAGATGGGGACAGTACCCCGGTGAAGCTGCCGGTGACTGGGTGGTTGTCGTTATGTGTCAGTGTGTGTGTGGCATCAGGGGTGTGCGTGTGGTGGCTGTGTGACTGTGACTCCCGTGGCTGTCTTTGTGTGATTGTCGCCGTGGGTATCACTCTGATGGTGACTGTGTGGTGGTCGTGTCGCTGTGGCCGCCTTTGAGTGGCCCTGTGACTGCTCTCTCAGTGATTGTGTGTCTGTCTCAGTGTCTGTGTGGTTGTATGCATGTGACTGTCATTGTGTGGCTGTTGTGTGTTTTTTCTGATGGTGTGTGGGGGCCCATTATTCTGTGACTGATCGTGTGCCTTTCTTATGTGTCTGTGTGCAAGTCTATGCCACAGTCCATGTATGTGCCCTTGTGTGGCCGTGTGGATGTGGTTGTGGATGGCAGGGCTCTTCTGTGACTGTCAAGGTGGACCCCAGACTTAATATGTGTCATTCTGTGCCTTGTAATTGGGGGCGTGACGCTGTGACCAGTTCTGTGACCCCCCCCCCCCCCGCCACTGTGTGTGTGGTGACTTTTTTTTTTATGTGACTTTTAAGTGTATTGGCAGCTTTGAGTCTCTGTCCCTGATGGGGGTGGAGTGGGGCTGTATGTAGGGCCATGAGGTGTGTGAAGGACCTCCTGTTGTGTCCCAGTGACTGTGTGTGTTGGGGGCAGGGGATTTGTTTGATCTGCGTGGGTGTCTGTTACAGGCCGTGTTCACACCATGCTGTGTGAGTGTGCAGTTGTGTGTAGTGGGTGTTGGGCACCTGTCTGAATGAGCGAGCCCATCTTGTTCATCACAAGGCTGACACCCAGTGCATTGCTTGGAACCCAGCAGGTCCTTCATCCTTGTTGGTGGGATGAACGAATGCTGTTCGATTGGATATGTGTGTGTGTGTGTGTGTGTGTGTGTGTGTGTGTTGGGGAAGGTGGTTGGGATGGAAGCTCTGGCTGAGTTGTGTACTCTGGAAGGGGTGCCGATGTGTGTCTGTATCTCTGTGAGAGTGAGGGGGCCATGGCTGGGTAGGCATCTTGGGCATCTGGGATCTCTGGTATGACCCTCACCCCACGTGTAACGTTGCAGAGCAAGTGACGTGGATGGGGCACTGGACCCAGAGTGCCTACCCCCGCCTGTCTGGGCCTCAGTTTCCTCATCTGGGCAATGGGGGTGACCATCCCTGCCCTGCTGGCTGCCAGGAGCGGCTGTGAGTCTGTGGGCGTGGCAGCAGCCTGCGGGAAGCCATAGGGCCATTCACAGGTGAGGTCTGGCTGGGAGAATGGGTCAAGCAGGTGTGACTGTGTAGGCCTCTCAGTGCTGGGGACTGACTGAGGTTAGACTGGGTGTGGGGTGGGGGGGAGGGGGAGCGGGTTGAGGGGGAGATAGCCCTCTCTCATAATACAGGGAGGCAGACGGGCTGGGAGGAGGGGAAAGGAAGGAGAGAGGGAGAGGCAGCTGGGAGAGAGGGAGGGCCTGGCCATCAGCCCAAACCAGTCAGGCACAGCCCATGGGGACAGGAGAGGGAGGCCCCTGTGGGCTCTGGGGGAAGTGGTATGGGGGGAGGGACCTGGTGGAGGTGGGTAACAGGGAGCATAGGGCTTCCTGTAAAGCACATAGGGGAAGAGTATGGGGTCTCCTAAAAACTAGTGGGGGTGAGGAACCTTATTTGTAGAAGAGGGGTTCCCTTTAAGCAGGATAACTCTCTGCTGAAGGCCAAGGGGAGGGTTCCCACATGCTAAGGGAGACTGACCCCCCCTACAAGGTATGGAGTCAGAATCTCCTGTGCAGGATGTGGGGGACCACTATAGAATCGGTGGGCACCCCAGCAGAGGCTGAGCTGAGCAGGTTGTATCGGTGGAGGCACGTGCCTCTAATAAGCTGGGACAGGGGCAAAGACCTGGGTATGTGGAGGCGTGGCCAGAAGCCTCAGCGGGGCAGGGCCGGGGCTCCTTGGCTGTAGTTGGAAGAGCCAGGCTTAGAGGGTGGGGCCAGGTGTAGTTGGAAGGACCAGGGATGGGGGCCAGGGTGTGGCCAGAAGACTCCAAGAACAGATGACCTGAGGCTCCCTCTAGGCCCCGTGCCTGGCGGTCCCATTCCCTCTGCATCTCCACAGGCCCAGCCATCACCATGGCGGGAGGGAGACCTCAGCTGAAGAGGAGTTTTTCCATCATCCCCTGCTTTGTCTTCGTGGAGGTGAGGAACGCAGTTCCTCCCTGGCCCAGAGGGAGGAGGTACCTTCTGAAGTGGCACTCCCTGGGATTCCAACCCACCTCTGCCCATCCTTACTGTGGAACTCTGGGCACCTCACATGCCTTCCCAGGCCTCAGTTTCCTCATCTGCAAATGGGCACAGTTGGCATCCCTCCCTCTCTCTTAGGGCTGTTATGAAAGTAAAATGGATTAATTCTAGAAAAAGGTTTAGTATGATGCCCAGCCCACAGTAAGCGTTACACCTGTTGTGGCTGCTCCTATTGGGCTGGTGCAAAAAATTCATTATGGAGAAACCCAAACGACCTTTTTTGGCCAACCCAATATTTCTACCAGTAGTTTTCTTTCTCTGTTGCTCTGTCCCTCCATCACACTCACTTTTTGAGCCCTGGCCCTGTTCTCTCTCCCTCTTCCCAGTCCATTCTCTCTACCCTCTCCTCTTCATCTCTCTCTGTATCTCTCCTCCTTGTCTCTTTCTCCATCTCTGTGTCTCTGTCTCCATGGCTCTGACTCAGACCTGACCCTTTCTTTCCTCTCTCTTCTCTGTCCATCTCTCTCCCCACCCTGACTGGACGGCAGTCGGTACTGCTGGGCATCGTGGTCCTGCTTGCCTACCGCCTGGAGTTCACAGACACGTTCCCTGTGCACACCCAGGGCTTCTTCTGCTATGATAGTACCTATGCCAAGCCCTACCCAGGGCCTGAGGCTACCAGCAGAGCACCCCCAGCCCTCATCTACGCCCTGGTCACCGCTGGGCCCACCCTCACGGTGAGACTGGTGGTAACCCAGCTCAGACTATGGGAAGGGCCTTCCAGGAGGCAGGAGGGCCAGTGGGTGGTGGGTGGAGGACTGGGTTTGAAGGCCAAGAAGACCACACCTTGGTCTTGCCCACAGATCCTGCTTGGGGAGCTGGCACGTGCCTTTTTCCCTGCACCGCCCTCAGCCATCCCCATCATTGGGGAGAGCACCATCGTGTCCGGGGCCTGCTGCCGCTTCAGCCCCCCGCTGCGGAGGCTGGTCCGCTTCCTGGGTGAGTGACTTGGTCAGGGGTCAGCCGTGCAAAAGGGAGAAGGGCCAGGCTCGGCCATAATAAGAATTCCATGGGGGAAAGGGCCCTAGAATGTCCATGATGGTGACTTCATGGGGCAAGAGGAATTTGGGCTGTGGGCAGTCCTAGTGGAGGTTCTAGAGATATGGGTGTGCCCTAAGCCAACCATGATGGCAACTCTAAGAGGAGGGCCCCAAATTACCACAAGAAGAATCTCAGGCAGGAAAAGCACAGGATGTCCTCGGGGCAGTGGGGTGAGATCCCTGGCAGTCCTCTAAATATGGTCTCAGCCGCAGTTGGTGGCCTTGGGGTAGAAGGGCAGAGCTCACCCGAAATGGTGGTCCCTGGGGGAGAGGGCTGAAGATCCTCCAGGATAAAAATGAGCAGCTCAGTAATAGCAAGAACAGGGGTAAGGTAGAGGAGGCTTAGAATGACATCCCGAGGGAACATGGCCCAACTGTTAGGGAATTCATGTCAGTCACAGGAACAAGGAGACAGGGACCCAGATGGACCTTAAGGGGGCTCACAGGAGAACAGCTGCTGGGCCCTGGCATGAATCCCCTCTCTCATCCTACCCCAGGGGTCTACTCTTTCGGCCTCTTCACCACGACCATCTTCGCTAACGCGGGGCAGGTGGTGACCGGTAATCCCACGCCTCACTTCCTGTCCGTGTGCCGCCCCAACTACACGGCCCTGGGCTGCCCGCCACCCTCACCGGACCGGCCAGGGCCCGACCGTTTCGTCACTGACCAGGGTGCCTGCGCCGGCAGTCCCAGCCTGGTGGCTGCTGCGCGCCGCGCCTTCCCCTGCAAGGACGCTGCCCTTTGCGCCTATGCCGTCACCTACACAGCGGTGAGCCCCGAAATGGAGGCAAGGCAGTTGGGGGGCGGCCAGTGGTCAGAAGACCCTGTGGGCTGGGGCCTCCAATCCCTCCCGGAGTGAGGCCACGCCCTGCGTCACTGTAACTCCGCCCCTAGGGCGGAGGCTCTGGCTCCACCCCTTGGAGTCTGGTCACGCCCCCATCTTGAGTCAAGAGCCATCCCTTGGTGTTTAGCCACGCCTCCAGACCCACTAACCCCGCATCCGAAGGAGGCTATTGGCTCAGCTCTATAGACTCTGTCCAGTGAAGCCTAGCCAACTCCCTGCAGTGTCCCAGGTCCTGGTTATTGGCTCTGTGACTAGGTAGTGGGCTTTCAACTCTGTCCCCTGGAGCCCTTGTCCCCCACTTTGACATCACCTTTTATTGGTCTGGCCATACTCCTGAGTCAATTTCGTTGAAACTTCCCGATTCTTGTCCCCTGCTTTTCCCTGGTCGCACCCACTGTTGCTCTGACTCCTTTTTCTGGCGTTGGGGACTATGCTTCTAACCCTGTTAGTGGTCCCCAGGTGTTTGGGGACTCCACCTCTTGGAGCTCCTGACAGCACTTGTCACTTGGGCCTGACTCCACCCTCTGACTTTGTGGCTACATCCTCAGCCAGCAAGTATCTTTCACCATCTGTGACTGGTCTCCCAGAGACCTGGGGCCCCAGACCCTATCTACTGCTCTTTGGTGCTCAGGCTACACCCCCTTTCCTGCAAAGTCCCACTGGGGGTCCATGACTCCATTCCCTGAACTCCAGTCCCCCTGGCTGTGTTCTTTGGAGCCCCAACGTGGCTTCTCAGGGTTCAGACCTCACCCCTTTCCCTGAATGTAATGTCCACTTGAGTTTGGGAACTGCTGCTGCCATGTGACCTCTGACCTGTCCGGCTCCCGCAGATGTACGTGACACTCGTTTTCCGCGTGAAGGGCTCTCGCCTGGTCAAACCCTCACTCTGCCTGGCCCTGCTGTGCCCTGCTTTCCTGGTGGGCGTGGTCCGTGTGGCGGAGTACCGCAACCACTGGTCGGACGTGCTGGCTGGCTTCCTGACAGGGGCAGCGATTGCCACCTTTCTGGTGAGCCCCCTTGCCTTCCATCCCTGACCCGAGGCAGGACTGCGTGATGATGAAGGGTGTGGACTCTGTGTGACCTTGGTCAAGTCCCTTAGCCTTACCTAGCTGGGACATTCTCATCTGTGAAATGGGATAACAGGTTTGGGACCCGGGTAAGGCAAGTGAGGCACTTGCTTGAGTACACCAACTAAGGGGGATGCCAGAACACTCAAGATCAGGGAAATATTATAAATAATAATATAAAATAATATTCATCATGACAAATTTTATTTTATTTATTAAAAATAATTTTTTTGGAGGCACATGGCATGCAGGATCTTAGTTCCCCGACCAGGGATTGAGCCTGTGTTCCCTGCAGTGGAAACACAGAATCTTAACTACTGGGCCACCAAGGAAGTCCCAAGATAAATAATATTCTAATGAAATATTCTTCCAAATCAGGATTAATGCAAAAACCCATGTTGTCCAAAATACCAAAGGTTTAAATAAGGACAGGATTAGATCCTGTTGTTACACAACTCAGCATCATTTGCCTCCCCGTGTGGAATAAGTAATAAGGGTACCTATCTCTTGGTAAAGTGGAAACAACGGTATTTGGCACATTATAGGCACCATAAAAGTGTTAGCTGTTCTTGAAAACCTAAGCCTCAGTTTCCTTATCTGACAAATGGGAATAGTAATCTACCTTATCGGCCTCAGGCCTCAACAACCCCTTTCCCTCTGTCGATAGGTCACCTGTGTCGTGCACAACTTCCAGAGCCGGCCACCCTCTGGCCGAAGGCTCTCCCCTTGGGAGGACCTGAGCCAAGCCCCCACCATGGACAGCCCCCTCGAAAAGTTAAGTGTGGCCCAGGTAAGGGGGGCCGGGGGCTGCTCCCGGCTGGAGAGGGTGGTGGGTGGAGGGGGACCAAGGAGGGAGGAAGTCGGCAGGCGGTGGGGGGGTCTCAGGGCCATGGAGGGGTAGAGGGATCACTCGTCTCTGTGGACCTGGGTCCCAGGGGGGCTGTCCCACAGAATGGAAGGGTGTGTCCCCCCTCCCTCTCAAGGAGACATGATTAATCCTGAAAACTCGTTACCTGTTCCACTGGCTCTATGCACTTTGAGCCCCTTGTGGCTGTGGCCAGCGGTGCCCAGGGGGCCACTAGCCCCTCCCCTCTGCCTCTTTGTCTCAGGAACCCGAGGGCTGCAGGCCGCATTCGACACCGGCACGGCTCACCCCATCCAGTGAGTATCAAGGAGATGGGAGGATAAATAGGGGGACTTCCAGATGGCTGTCACTGCCACAGAGGTGTCACTGTGCTCTTGTGGCCTCTCCCAAGCTTTCTAATCCCTTGACTTCTGATTCCTGATCCCTAGAGCCGCAGAACTGCGCCCGCCGTGGCCACCTGATCCCCAACTGCGTGTCCTCCAGGGCTCCAGCCATGTGTTCATCGCCCCGTGTTCCCCGCCCTCGATTGAGGTCTGAGCCGACGCCCCTGCCTCTGCCTCTGCCCCTGCCGGCACCAGCTCCCAGCCAGGGCCCCTCACCCTCTTCACCTGGGCCTGGGGGGCCGGGCGGGGGTGGTGGCCGTGGCCGGAAGCTGCTGCTGCCCACACCCCTGCTGCGGGACCTATACACCCTTAGCGGACTCTATCCCTCCCCCTTCCACCGGGACAACTTCAGCCCTTACCTGTTTGCCAGCCGCGACCACCTGCTGTGAGGCCTGACACCCACCCAGAATCTGCCCAGTCCCCATTTCTTCCCTGCCACGCGTGTGTGTGCGTGTGCTGTGTGAGTGCCAAAGCCCTTGTCCCTAGGCCAGCCAGGCCCATACATCAGAGGATGGCTGGAAGGACATCGAGGGGACCCCGTGTCTCTTGCCCTCTGGGACTTCCAAGTGGGCATAATTGGGAGGTGGATCCTTGCCTCCTAGGATTGCCCTTTTAAGGGCCAAAGCCTGATCCCATTGGCCATTGCCCAGCCAATGGGAGCTTCCCAGTTCTCAGAATTCTATCCAAAAGGAGTTTACTCCAGCCAATAGGAGAATCCCCATCGTTTCTTAGACACCTCAGGCAAGAGGGCAACTCTAGCCAGTGTTCAGCCTCTGAACAACAAATAGGAGTCCTTGGTTCTCAGAATCTCAAGGTGGGTGGGTATGATTCCAGTCAATGGGGGACCGCCCATGTCTAAGCATGTGCAAAGGAGAGAGTGCTCTCTCAGAATCAGAGTCCAGCTGGAGGGTGGGGGGCAGGCTCCCCCATGGCAGGGTCCTTTGGGTACCCCTCCCTCTCCCATGTGCAATCTCTCACCCAGTCTCTCTTAACTCCCAACTTGTGCAGGGCTTGCCCCATTTCAGAGGTTTTGGGGTTCAGGGTGCTGCATTCCCCCTTGCCTGTGCCCAGATCACTTCAAACCCTTCTGTTATTTATTAGGGCTGTGGGAAGGGAGTTTTTTTTTCCTTAGAACCACCCCTATTCTTCACACTGCCCACCCCCCATGCCTCAGCCTCATACAGATGTGCCATCATAGAGGCATGGGTGGAGCAAAGAGGGCTCTCCACCCCCGGCAGCCAAAGGCAGTGGGCAGGGGAGACACTGCCCCCCTTTCACACCCCCTCCTCATCTTTAATAAAGACCTGTTTGTAACAGACGTTTGGCCACCTGCCTTCCTCCTCCACGTGGCAGGGGTGAAGGACTTTGATGTTAGGTGTGGGTGTCAGTGAGGCTCGGTGTGAGTGTATAGCAGAGATAGTGGAGAGGCAGCATGAGGCTGTAGGGTCCGTGACTTGGCTTTAATCCAGGCTCAGCATTACCTGGCTGTGTCACCTCAGGAAAGTTAATTAACCTCTCTGTGCCCTTGATTCTTCATCTGTCAAATGCAGACAGCCCTGCAAGCCACATGTAAGGCACCCTAACATATTGTGAGGGGCCTCATGTGACTGTCTTCCTCAGGTGGCTGGCCTGTTTCTGACCATGGCCAGGGTGCTGAGGGTACGGGGAATATGGTGAGGGAACCGTAGAGGTCCTAATAGAAGGGGATGCTGAGGGCAGCAGGAACCTCCATGCTGAGTCCCCGACTACATGGATCTGAGCAGGGGTTTTGATTATGAGGTTGTGCTGAGAACCAATCCCTGAGGGCCCAACAGAGATTGGGGAAGGTAGAAGGACAGGGAGCCACATACAGCCCCCACACACAAACATGCTGTGGCTTCAAGAGACTTCAGACAGGCCATTCAGGGCACGGAGCCATTCAAAAACCAGGGAAGGGAAGTCTGCTTTCCTTTCACATTTATTCATTCATCCATCCATTTATTCAGTCAAAAAACATTGTGGAGCATGCCCCACCCCACCCCCATGCGTGGCAGGTGCTGTCTTCTTAGGCAAAGGGGCTGCAGTACTAAGCAGAACAGACACAAAATCCTGCCTTCATGGAGCTCACATTCTAACACCAGAGAAACAGTAAACAAGGTCAATAAGTTAGCCACAAAACTACAATTCCCAATTTCAAGAAGGTCTGGAAACCAGAATTATCCTCATAACTCATTTGTGGCAAAACCTGACCTGAACTGACATAAGGTCATTATAGCTTTTATTTGCTTAACTTTATGTGAATATTCTTATGTTTCGTTGCAGATACAGTGATTTAGAATGTTACCCCAGGTCCACCTAGGGGTGTTAATCAGTACATCGTATTTACACCATAGTACCTTTTGAAAATCTGAAAAAATCTAAATTTCAAACTGCAGGATCAAGAATTTGGGTCAGAAATTGGTATCGTTGATATGTTAGGTATTGATAAGTAATAAACAGAAAACTCAAGCTAGAGAAGACAATGGGACAACTTTGGAATGAGGACATGGTTTGCAATTTAAAGAGAGTGTCCAGGGAAGCTATTTCTGAGGAGTTGGCACTGGAGATGTGGTGTGGAGGGAGGAAGGGACGAGAGCCCTGCAAATAACCGCAGTGTGGAGTGGGGGAGTGTTCCAGGCAGAGGGAACAGCAAGAATGAAGGCCCTGAAGTGACAACGTGCCGGCTTTGTTCAGGGAACAGTGAGGAGACCTGAGCGGCTGGAGCAGATCAAGCGATGGCTGGAGCAGATCAAGTGACGGGGAAATAGAAGGGAAAGGAAATGTGCCTGGAGGAGTGGGGTGTGGTTGATTCTGCATTGCAAGAAATGAGATGGACGCATGAGAGGGCTGAAGGCAAAGGAGGGATAGGATCATGTAGCCCCCTACTTCGCCGCATGGAGTATCTACTTCCAGGGCTGCCTTCCCCTGAGCCCCGTAGCACAGCTGCCTCCATGGGGCCCAGCAGAGAAGCAAAATTTCAGCACAACGGACAGTAGTCTATGAACAAACCAGTTGGTGCTGTCCATGGTTCTGATGTTAAGCCTGGGCCAAGAAGAGGTCAGGTTGGGGCTGCGGGCACAAAGAAGTGTCTGGACCCGCTAGGGAGGGTGGAGACTGCAGCCCTGGCCTTGCCCACCCCCACTGCAGGGTGGATAATCTTAGGTAGAAAATCCAGATAAAGATGTTCCTGCTTACTCAAAAGGCTTCTCCACATGACCCACCGCCTCTTGTCCTCAACTTGACCAAAACTGAGCTTCTTTTTATAATGTAAGTCAGACCATGACCCTCCTGTGTTCAAACACTCTCTGGGCTCTCCATGGCACTCTGTGTAAAAGCCAAAGTTCTCCCAGTGCCTCCAGTCCTTTGCACTTGCATGTGCCTCCCCCCTGGAATGCTCTTCCCCCTCATATCTGCATGATTCGCTCCCTCACCTCCTAGGAGCCTTTCCTCAAGTGTTACCTTCTCTGGGAGGCCTGCCCCTACCATCCTGTTTAAAATTGCAAAAACCAAACAATTGTCCCTTCCCTTCCTTTCCCTGTGCAAATCTCTCTCTCTCTCTTTTTTTATACAGACTTATCATCTGCTCATAGACTATTTAAATTCTTCATTATGCTTGGTGGCCATTATTACCTCCCTCACTAAGATGTCAGTTCCACTAAGACAGAGATGTTGTTGTTTGTTCACTGCTGAGTCCGTGTGCCTCCTAGAACAGGGTCAGAAACAACATACTTGCTCAATAAGTGTTTGCTAAATGAATAAACTTATCACTTGAGGATACCAACAAACTGGTGAGGAGTACAGACTGACCCTGAACTGGCCATCTCACTCTTTGGTTCTGCCTCCTCCAGGGAGCCCCTGTAAGGTAAAGTCCTTCTGTCAGGACATGAATATGGGGTCCCAAGAAGCAAGGGAAAGAAGTAGTGTATGCATGAGAGATACACCTAATATCTGCATCTCTGCCAGTATATGCATTCAGGAGCACCTATCCTATGTCAGGTGCTGTTCTAGGAGCTGGAGACCCAGCAGTGAAAGAAAGAGGGACTCTACCTCAATTGAGCTGACATTCTAGTGGGGAGAGAGGCAATAAGATAAATACATACGGTTGGAAGTGATAAGTATTTGAAAATAAAGGTGAAGAAGCAGTGAAAGAGTGAGGAGGAGTGTGATTTTACACAGGTAGTCAGGAAAAGTGAGTAGAAATTTTGAGTAGAGACCTGAATAGAATGGAAAAAACGAGGGATAGACATCTGGGAGCTGAATGCTCTAGGAAATGAAACAGCAAGTGCAAAGGACTTGAAATGGGGCTGTGTTCAGCATGCTCCGGTGTTTATAACTATGTGGAACTGTGTGATACAGGTGCTTGTGTATTTAGAGTGTTGCAAAGCGAGGTGAATCAACGGAGGAGGTGGTGCATTTGACAGGACAATGTAACAGTGTGCCTCGTGTGTGTGTGTGTGTGTGTGTGGCAGCAAAGGAATTGTTGTATCAGACTGTGTTCTGGTGTACTTGCAATAGAAAGGGTGTGGGGGCATGAATGTGAGAAAGAGTATGTATGGGGTGCTTTGTGTCAGGATATGATTGTGAGCATGTGGGTGGTGGGGATTCTGAAAGTGAATATATGCAGAGATGCCCTGTCTGTGTGTGTGTGTAGGAGTGTGGGGGTGCCTGCCTGTGTGAGTGGGTGTAGGAGTGTGGGGGTGCCTGTCTGTGTGAGTGGGTGTATTGAGCGATGTTGTGAAGCTCTTTTCTGGCCCCAGAGGGAGAGAGAGAGTCCTGGAAATCTCAGTTCAGCCCTGCCCCTGGGTCTCCTGGCAACGGCACCACTTTGAAGTTACCAGGAGACAGAGTTGCCAGGGCAACAGGGCTGTGAGTGGCAGCTCTGGGGAGAAGTCTGTGTGAAGATATCCAACCAGTGCTCACTTGGCCACTCACCTTGTTTTCCTTCTCTCCCAGTTTCCAATCTATCCTACCTTTCTTTATTCATTCCTTTAACAAGCCTTTGTTGAGACTTGCAATGCCCTAAGCACTGTCTCGGAAAAGGCAACGGCACCCCACTCCAGTACTCTTGCCTGGAAAATCCCATGGATGGAGGAGCCCGGTAGGCTGCAGTCCATGGGGTCGCTAAGAGTCGGACACGACTGAGCGACTTCCTTTTCACTTTTCACTTTCATGCATTGGAGAAGGCAATGGCACCCCCACTCCAGTGCTCTTGCCTGGAAAATCCCATGGATGGAGGAGCCTGGTAGGCTGCAGTCCATGGGGTCGCTAAGAGTCGGACACGACTGAGAGACTTCACTTTCCCTTTTCACTTTCATGCATTGGAGAAGGAAATGGCAACCCACTCCAGTGTTCTTGCCTAGAGAATCCCATGGGCGGGGGAGCCTGGTGGGCTTCCGTCTATGGGGTCGCACAGAGTTGGACACGACTGAAGCGACTTAGCAGCAGCAGCCAAGCACTGTCTGGGCGCTGGAGATACTGAAGTGAACTTGACAAAGAAGGTCCTGCTGTGGCTCTCCCTCAGTCTCCCAGCCCCTGCATCTTTGCCTCTTCTCTCTCTCTCTTTTTTTTTTTTTTTGTTCTATGGTCCTGCCTCTCACTGTACCCTAAGCAGGACTCAAGAAGCCCCAGGCCATTGAGGAAGCCAGCTGAGACTCTTCTCACAGACCCTCAAAGACACTCCTTTGCTGTCTGACGGATGTTTTGCACATGAATATCCTCAAACTTGCAACTCCAAACACTACACACACACATTTGTGCAAGCATTCAAGTGCAGAGAGAGACAAGCGCATAGCTTATTCACTTCTCCCCTTCACTGTCATTAGGTAACATCAGCAGGAACGCGCGCGCGCACACACATCGCAATATTCCTGAGAGACCATGTGCTCCATCTTACAGGTGGGCAAAGCTGAGGCTCAGAGATTTTAAGTAATGTGTCCGTGATTACGGGCTGTTCCCTCCAACTCTCAACCCTTATATTGTCTGATTAGCTGCTTAGCTCACAATAATAGTATTCGTGGTGCTTCCGCCAGCGGACTCACTTACAAGAGGGCCTTATCGCCCTGAAACGCCTCCATTTGTTGCTCAAACTAGGTTATTTGCCCCCTCACCAGGGGAGGAGCTAGGAAACGTCGATCTAACTTTGAGGAACAGATTTTTGGACTAATGGAGAAGCTAAATGCACTGTAACCAATGAGACCCCGCCCTGGGCGGGATTAAGGGCAGGCACCGGCCGCTGATTGAACAGAAGTACGCGGCAAATGGCGGAGACGCTGAGGAGAGTGCTAAACTTGGGCAGCACGGCGGGCCCCGGGAAGAACACAGCTGAGGCCGAACCACCTTTGCTGCTGCTCGGCGGTCCAGGCTCTGGAAAGACAGCGCTGCTATTCGCGGCGGCCCTGGAGGCGGCAGGGGAAGGCCGAGGCCCGGTCCTCTTCCTCACCCGGAGGCCTCTTCAAAGCCTGCCCCGCAGGACTGGACCGGCGCTCGAACCACTGCGATTACAAGTAGGGAGGGGTGGGACCAGAGGCGGACCAGCCCGTAGCGGGGCGAATGGGGATTGACTGACAGGCGGAAACAGACCAATGGCGGAGACGAAGCAAACATTGTGGGAAGGAATATGGACAAGTTGGAGATACGAAGCCTTGTTAAGATTGAATGAGAAACCATCCAATGAGGGGGCGGAATCCACAAATTTGCGTCCCAATGGGTGGAGTCAGGGGCGGAGCTAAACCAGAGTCCGTGGTGGAGTTGGACGCTATGGGCAGGTTTTCCGTGGAAACATTGCCCTAGAGATTTGGCAGAAAGGCATACCTTGTTCTTAATAATACCGGGCAGTGACGAGTGCAGGATAAGAAAAAAACGAGGGTGAGGGGTTGGTGAACAGAAGACTATTCGATCCCTCTGAGCTGCTTCACGCTGGAACCAGAGGTGTAGTGGGTGAGAGCCTCGTCCAGGGGAGTATGCAAGGAAGCAGGGCTGCTCTAACTGGAAGCCCGGCTTCCTATGCTGAATCTGGCCCTTTCCTTTTTCCCTTTCTAGAAGATCCGCTTCCAGTACCCACCCTCAACCCGTGAGCTCCTCCGGTTTCTGTGCTCTGCCCATGAGGCCCGTGGACCAGCCCCCTCACTCTTGCTGCTTGATGGCCTGGAGGAGTACCTAGTAGAAGACCCTGGGTCCCAGGAAGCCGCCTACCTGGCTGCCCTGCTTCTGGACACAGCTGTCCACTTCAGCCACCGGGTTGGGCCTGGCCGGGGCTGTGGGCTCATTGTGGCCCTGCAGACCCAGGAGGAAGGAGGTGACAGTGGAAATGCTCTGCAGCTGGCACTCCTTCAGAGGTATTTCCCTGCCCAGTGCTGGCTGCAGCCGGATGCAGCACGCCCAGGACAGTGCTGCCTCCGAGCCTCCCTGGAGCCAGGTGGGCTGGGCCCCAGGGAAGAATGGTGGGTGACTTTTCAACCAGATGGAGAGATGACAGTCACCCGATGGCCCACCCAGGCGGTTGACACCAGCTCGCACAAAGGTTCAAACTCTGGAGGCCAACCTTGAGCTTTGGAGTGTGACAACTTCTCCATGCCTGTTTCCCTGTCTGGAACACCTACCTCAGTTCAGTTCAGTTCAGTCACTCAGTCGTGTCCAACTCTTTGCGACCCCATGAACCGCAGTACACCAGGCCTCCTTGTTCATCACCAACTCCCAGAGTTTACCCAAGACAGTTGCAAATTCAAAGACCTTAAGATCGTAAAGTGCATTTTCTCTCGTAAATATACCATTATCCTGTATATATTGTGCCCAGCCAATATATTGTTTAATTTTTGTTTTTAATTTTATAAAGAAGAATTTCATGATAAATGTAATCTGAAACTTCCCTCTCAACACTGGTACTAAGATTCCCCCACATTTTCATTCATTCCTTTTTCCATACTGCATGTAATTCCATGAGTGACTATACCCTAAATTAGGTATGATCAGATTGACTTATTTACTACTATTAACACTCATACACATATCCTGGTCCATGTGTGTGAGGGTTTTTAGGGTACATATCTAAAAGTGGAATTGCTGGAATAGAAGGTATGCTTTCCTAGGTTATGTCAAACTTTTAAAAAGCAGTTAAGCCAAAAACTTCCAATGAGCCGCTTGATTGACCTTTGGTGTCATCAGAGTGCTTTCTTAGAACCAGATTCGGAATAAAGCCTTAGGAATTAATGTTAGTATTATTAGTGGCAGAGACTAGCTAGCTGCTCGTTAAACAGCTCTTCTCGCTTGGGTGCACAGCTGAACTACATTTCCCAGCTGTCCATGGTTCTTACGGAAGTCACATGCCCATTTCTAGCCAGCAGAATTTGTGAAGAAGAGGTGGCGCCCACCTCCAGGCTACATCCCTAAAGTGGCCCACAAAAATCTTCTGCTGTCTCTCTCTTGTTGGCTGGAAGGATGCAAAGGGTCCATCTGAAGACCCCAGAGTACCCCTAGGAGATGGTTAAGCTACAGCCTGGGTTTCTGACTCATCCCAGGGATAAGCTAACCATCTATCTGAATTGTATGAGAGAAAGTGCTTCCCTGGTGACTCAGCTGGTAAGAATCTGCCTGCAATGTAGGAGGCCTGGGTTCAATCCCTTGGTCGAGAAGACCCCCTAGAGAAGGGAATGGGTTGTTGTTAGGGCAGCTAGCATAACTTATACTGACCAATTCATTCTGTTATTATTATTCAGATTGCCAGGTCAGAATTTTAGACTTAACTCCAGACTTTTTGCTGCTTCTCCTATGGCCTGGGCCCAGGGAAAAGATGGGGCTTACAGGTATTTATAGAAGTCACGACAGGAAACTTGTATATATTTATATATAAAGTATATATATATATATATTTATCTATCTACACACAAAAAACTGTACATTTAAAAATACTGCAAGGCTGTGACTTTCTGAGCAGGATGAATTGAGCAGAAAGCCAAGGTCAGCAGGCCTCACTGACCCTGCCGGATAAACCTGGGCCTTGAGTAGAAGTGGGGTCATTCTGGGTCTCTGAGCCTCTGAGGGCTGGAGTCCTAGGAGCAGGCCACGTAGCTTGGGGGTGAAGGCTTGGGGGCTGGGATGAGGCTGTTCTCATAAGGGTTGGAGTAGGGACCATTGGATGAACCCCCCTGGGCTTCCTGGGAACCCCCTGAGCTGTAGTCAGTTGAGATGCCAGAGTCGGACACCACGAGGTACAGGTACTTTAGGTGGGGTGGGGTGGGGAGCAGCTCAGGGGGCAGTGCCCTTGGGCGCAAGAGCTGGGAGCTGGGGTCAAGAATGGTGTACTCAAAGCTAGTAGCAGAGGCCCCCTCCGGCCCAGGCTTCAGGGCCAAAGCGGATGTGCAGGAGGACGCTTCTGAGGCTTCATCCATGGTCACTATGTCCATATCGCCACCAGGCTGCAGGAGGTCCTTGCTCGGCAGACTCCGGGGCAGCAACCACTTGTCCAGTACCAGGTAGCTGTCTTGGGCATGCTCGCTGCCCACCGGATCCAGGAGGGGACCCCCGTCATCTGCCCCAGGTTCCACTGCCTGTGTCACCCCCCAGCAGCACTCAGAGAGGACTTCCAGGGGGGCAGGTGGGTCCTCTGGGAAGGGGGTGCTGGGGCTCCACCACAGACACCCGTCAGTCTGGTACAGCCACAGCTGGGGAAACAGCACCAGCTTGCTCAGAGACTTGGAGTTCGGCCACAGGAGCAGGGAAGCCCCAGGCCTGGAAGGAACAACCAGGCTGCCTACCTGGAAATTACCCTTGTGGGTTGTGAAGAGGCCTTCAAACTCGCTCTCAGGGCTTGGGATACCAGGCCAAATCTTCTGCTTCAGAGTCCTGTTGAAACCAAAACAAACAGATACCTGGGCATGTGTCACTGAACATTTACCAACACCCCCTCAGCACCATCCATGGGGCAAAGCTACTCCTAGTTCCTTGTGGTCATGTTGAAGGCAGAGGAGTGCATGGGACTGAGGAACAGGGGTTCTGCCAAAGCATCTGCAAGGCCCTATAGAAGGGCAATGGGAACAGGGTTTTGAAGGATACATAGGAGTTCAATATACACTGCCTTATGGTCCCTCTAAAACACACCCAGGCTTGTCTGAAGGTCCATTATGCTACTTTCCTTCTCACTCTTTTCCATGGTTCTCCAGTGCATTCAGGATAAAGTCCAAACTCCTACAGAATACCCTACATGATCTAATCCCTGTTACCTCCCTCATCTCTCTCCCCCCCGCCTCCCACCACCTTACATACTCTGCTCTAGGGAAACAGCTTTTCTTGCAGCTGCTTCAATGTTCCAAGCTCATTCCCATCTCAGGACCTTTGCACTTGCTGTTTTTCGCTCCCTGCTTTTCACGTGGCTGCCTCTTTCCCAGGATTCAGGTTTCTGCTCTGATGTCACCTCCGCTCACCTATCTATTCTGTCCTGTCCCCATGTGCATGCATGCTAAGTCACTTCAGTCGTGTCTGACTCTTGGTGACCTTACGGCCTGTAGCCCACCAGGTTCCTCTGTCCATGGGATTCTCTAGGCAGGAATACTGGAGTGGATTGCCATGCACTCTTCCAGGGGATCAGCCCAAGCCAGGGATCAAACCTGAGACTCTTATGTCTCCTGCACTGGCAGGGGAGTTCCTTACCACTAGTGCCACCTGGGAAGCCTGATATTTCTGCTATCTCTCATCACAATTTATAATCAAATATCTGTTGGTTCCCTTATTTGTTGTGTGACTCAGCTATGAGATCCACAAGAGTAGAGACACATCTGGTTTGTTCTGCTCTTTCTTCCCAGTGCCTAGCACATAGCTGGCACTCAGTATTTCCCAATCAAGTAAATAAACAAGGCTTTGAAGGAACTAGGAGATTGCTTGGCAGGCATGGCAAGAAGGACATTCCTGGCAGAAGGAACAGTGTATCCCAAGGCTTGGGGGTGTGAAAACACATAGTATGTACTCGGGTTACAAAAACAATTACAAAAACCTCAGGATGGCTGGTCATGTCATAAAACACCTAAGGACCTTGACAACAGGTGGGAGGCATTTGGGGCTAAATCGTTTCATGAAGCCCATTTGGTTGGCTTTACAGAAGTTGACGAAACTGGGAAAAAAGTATTCACAAAGAAGGGCTCCCCCGGTGGCTCAGTGGTAAAGAATCCGCCTAAAAGGCAGGAGATGCAGGTTCCATCCGTGGGTCGGAACAATCCAGGAGGAGGGCATGGCCACCCACTCCAGTATTCTTGCATGGAGAATCCCAGGGACAGAGGAGCCTGGCGGGCTACAGTCCCTGGAGTCACAAAGAGTCAGACACGACTGAAATGACCTAGCGTAGCAGGCACGCACATTCACAAAGGAATCCAAGAAGGAGCAGACACTGAGGTAGGAGGAAAACCCCAAAAGTATGCCCCAGAGCAGAGAATTTTAAGTAAGAATCTGAGTGTGACCTGGCTTGCATCCTGACCCTGCCACCGACTCTTCATTGTGTAACCCTGGGCAAGTGCCTGCCCGTCTCTGAACCTAGGTTTTCACAGGGAAAGGGGAAAGTTAGTGGAGGGGAGTCTGAGCCAGATGCCGAGTGGGGCGCTCACCGGCGGTGGGAGAGCAGGGCTAGCACGGCCAGCAGCAGCAGAATGAGCACGAGGACGAGGGAGAGCGTCAGGATGAGGGGGTCCAAGTCTGGGGGAGCAGGGAAGAGGTCAGGGCGGTGAGCTTGGCCCCCATGCTCCGCCCAGCCCCTCCTACCTCCCTTGCCTGGGGCCTCACCACTAGCCGTCAGCAGTGACGCAGGCTCGGACCAGGCGCTCCAGAAGCCACCGAAGCTGGGCTCGGCCATACGCGCGCGTACCATGAAAGTGTAGCGCGTTCCGCCCCGCAGGTTGCTCAGCAAGCACTCGGTGCGGCCGTCGAGGATCTCCACCTGTAGGCGGGGCCCGGGTGAGGGGTGTGGCCAATAGGGGCAGGGTGGGCAAAGGAGGGCATGTGGGGGTGGACTCTGAGGGATCCAGCCAATCAGAAAAAGGAAGAACAGAAACCAAGCATGGGAAGGCGGGAATGAAAGTAGGAGGCGGGGCCCAGGAAGGCTTGGGGCCAATCGGGATGGGGCCCTGGGTAGAAACGGGCGCACTTCGGCTATTTAATAGCTGGGCCTCCGAACAGACAGGGCGGGCACTGGAGCGGTTTAGGGTTCCAGGCAAGAGTTGAGAAAGGTTGAGTCCAGGTGGGCTGGGAAAGGGGGATCATTGGGAAAGGGGACAAGTCAGTGGACGTGGAGATGTCTTGGGCAGGGCGTGGAAGGGACGAGGCCAAGGGGGCGAGGCACGAGTGACAGTCAGGGTGAGACTTAGAGGGCCTGTCCAGTCTGGAGCCCTCTGGAGCTAGGTCATAGGGGCAGGCCTCACCCTCTGTGCGCCCCCTGCGGCGTTCTCTGCCGAGATGTTCACCTCATAGCGGATAAGGCTCGCCATGGGTGCCCCAGGAGGCGGGAGCCAGCGCAGTACCACGTGGCCGCCCTCGTCGGCCCGCCGAGCCACAAGCCTGGCGGGAGGGTCTAGGAGCACTGCGGAGAGGGGTTTGCTTAGGTGGGCGGAAACTGGGACTCCCTCCCGACCAATCCCCTGTTCCCAGCGCACTTACCCACTTCGTTGACGTGAATGGTACGGCGGTAGCGTGAAGCGCCCGAGGAGGCCGCAGTGACGTGCAGCTCTAGGGGCACGAAGCTCGACGTGTCGGCTGTAGGCAGCGAGCACCAGAAACGCACCAAGCCCCGGGCGGTGGGCGCCTGATGCAGGCGGCATGGCTTCCACGGCTCACCCCTGTTCAACCAGGAACCAGCGAGGGTAGGGGGATCATGTTTGGAGGTTTCGCGGGGACCGAGGGCGCGTTTCTGGACACCACCACCAGGGGGCGTCCCAGCCCCGACGTACGCGACGCCTTAAGTCCTGCTTTGGAGCTGTATTGTTCCTGCCCTGAAGTTTGCGGTTACCCTCCAGCAGTGATCACGGGAGTGTTCCAGCCCCGACCACTAGGGTGCATGTCAGCCTTGACTCCGTGGGCTTCCCACAAGTGCCCACCAGCAGAGATGCAGCCGGTCCCTGGCACCAGGAAACATCCCAAGATGCGAGCTCCTGGGAGGTCTGCCCGGCCCGCCCGCCCCCTGCACCTGTGGGGCGATCCACCTGACCCCGCCTCGTCCAACTCACTCGAGCTTATACGAGAAGCTGTAGTTGTCCGGGCCGACTCCGGCGGTGGCCGCTTCCTCCCAGAAACACACCAAATCCTCCAAGCGCTCGGTGAAGCACAGAAACTCATCAGGCTCGCGGGCTGTCAGCAGGGCCGCTGAGGATGGGGGGTCAGGGCAGGGGGTCAAGGGACCCGAGCCCCTTTCTCGAGCCACAGGATCCTTCCCTCCCTCCTGCCGCCTGTGCGGACCGATAAGAAAAAAAGCCCCGCCCCCGTTCTTCCAGCGGGGCCCTTCGAGGGGTCCGCCGAAGTAGTGCCCCCCAAACTTCCAAGCGTAGGTTGCGTGTCTTATTGTCTCCCTCCAACACACACGCCGCCCACCCGCGACCGGCTTTGCTGAGCGCAGCATTCAAGGCCTCCGCCTCCCGCTGCCGGCCCCGCCCCAACCTAGGGACTTGCGTGCGTGTGAGAGTGTGTGCAGGAGGCGGGGTCCCCTATCAGCCTCGGCAGGCTCCCGGCGGCCCGATAGCGCCAACCGTGCCCCCCGTTCCCCTCCCTCAACCCAGCGGACCCAGGGATCTGGCGCCCGCATGCCAACCGTGTTTACAGTCGCCTGCGGCTCAGCCCCTCTGACTCGGACTCGGGTTTTACCCTCCCTCCCCGCTTGAAGGGTCGGTTAGATCCCCTTAGCTCAGGGACTCTAGAATATAGGACTCTAGACTACAGCACCACCCCTGCCCCATTTAGCGTTTAGCACGCCCCCAGTTCGTTGTAGAGATGAAGCAGGACTCTTATGCCCCTTTCTAGCTTCTCCCCCAGAACCCAGTCTGGGGATATAGACCCCAGCATGCCATATGAGATCCCAGTCTAGGGGTTCAGACACCACCTTGGGCTCCAGGTCACAGACTCAGAATGAGAACCTGGGTGGCCCCAAGGGTCCGGGCAGGAAGTTCGGGCCCCCATATTGCCCTCCAAGATCCAGTGCTGGGGTCTACACTCAACTCCACCCTTACCTTTGTTTTCAAACTTGGGGTCCGTTGGATTGGGTGGGGGAGCCCAGGCTGCCCCAGCGAGCAAGAGGCAGAGGAAGCCAATTCCAGCCCGGAGGGGTGCCGGGAGATGATACATAATGTAGCCCCAGCCGGGGGCCCAGAGCTCCTGCCTGCTCCCCCCCCACGTCTTCCGCCCCTGGCACAGGCCACAGCTGGGTCAGCAGCTGCCTCCGCCGGACACAGCTGACCAGGCCTTCCCGGCCAGGCGCCTCCAAGTGGCAGCTCCCCCGAGGGGGCGGGACCAGCAGGCAGCCCGAGCTGAGATAAGAGGGAGGCAGCCGCCCTGTGGGGCCAGGCTACAGAGAGCAGGGGCCCTGGGCTCCGCACCCCCTTGGGGGTGGAGGGAAGGAACTGCTCTGCTTTTTGCCTCAGACACTTTCTTGCTGTGCGACCCTGGACGGGTTACTTACCTTATCTGAGCTTCAGCCTTTTAATCTATAAAATCCGACTTGGCACATAGCAAGCATTCAAAAAATGTAAACTACAACTACTGATAGTATCGTACTAATCAACATTTCTTCCCAGTCTGGGTAGGAATATAATAAGCCTAATAGCCGTTGAATGTTTGCACAATGTTGGGAAGTACTGCCAGATAGTAAGTACGAAAGAGCCTGCGTTTGTAAAAATTACATGTATTCTAGAATGCGAGATTTTATTTGTGATTTTGGGGCATTTTCTGCTTACATTTGTATACTCTTGGGATTTTATTTTACAAGGAACGTGCAGTTCTTTCAATAATCTGTATAGAACACATCATAAAAGCTGTTCTCTCGGGCTGAGCTTCAACTGGGGTAAACACCCTCCGCCCCAAAGAGATGCATGCCTGGGGAAGCAGGGGATACCTACCTTATTGCGTCAGCCAGCCCCAGATTAGCCAATTAGAGAGCTCCATTCCCCGGAGCACGGTAATTGGTTCAGGGGTGGCATGTGACCCAAGGGGATCCAATGAGCTTCCATTCTGGGATTTTCCCTGGAGTAGCTAGGAAAGGAGGTGCCGCTTTCTATTGGATGACGAGGTAGGCCAATGGAGCAGCCAGAGACATCTTTGTCATTAGGAGGAAAAAAATTGGCTGATGGTGAAGCTAAGGTGGACTTCTGCACTGTCTGTTCCCTCCACTTGCAAGGTTCTTCCTCTAAATGTACATGCAGCTCACTTTCAGTTTACTCAGGACTCTAACTAAATGTCACTTCCTCAGTGAAGTCCTCCTGGATCACCCTGTTTAAAATAGCAACCCTCTCACCGCCCGCCTCTCACCGCCCCCGCCTCACCCCACACACACGTCAGTCCTTAAATGGTTTGGTAGTAATAGCAGCAGAAGCATTTTGCATTCCCTGTACTTTTTGTATAAATATGTAATATGTATTTGATGTTTTATTATTGATTCACCACCTTCATTAGTCTGTTTTGTTCATTTCTATATCCCCAGCACCTACAACAGAGCCTGGCATATAATAGGTCAGGGAATATTTGTGGAGTAAAAGATGAGCGAAAAACCAAGCTGAGAGGTGTAGGGAGACAGCTGACCTTGTGTTAGCCACTGGAGAGAGCTATTCCTGAGTACTCCTGCACCTTTCTTTTTTTTTTTTTTTTAACCTCCTGCACTTTTAAAAACAGAAGTTGAGGGATTCCCTGGCTGTCCAGTGGTTAGGACTCCGTGCTTCTGCAGGGGGCGTGGATTTGGTCTCTAGTTATTTAACTTATATGCAGAGTACGTCATGAGAAACTCTGGGCTGGAAGAAGCACAAGCTGGAATCAAGATTGCCAGGAGAAATATCAATAACCTCAGATATGCAGATGACACCACCCTTATGGCAGAAAGTGAAGAGGAACTAAAAAGCCTCTTGGTGAAAGAGGAGAGTGAAAAAGTTGGCCTAAAGCTCAACATTCAGAAAACTGAGATCATGGCATCTGGTCCCATCACTTCATGGCAAATAGATGGGGAAACAGTGGAAACAGTGTCAGACTTTATTTTGGGGGGCTCCAAAATCACTGCAGATGGTGATTGCAGCCATGAAATTAAAAGACGCTTACCCCTTAGAAGGAAAGTTATGACCAACCTAGATAGCATATTAAAAAGCAGAGATACTACTTTGCCAACAAAATCCGTCTAGTCAAGGCTATGGTTTTTCCAATGGTCATGTATGGATGTGAGAGCTGGACTGTGAAGAAAGCTGAGCGCTGAAAAATTGATGCCTTTGAACTGTGGTGTTGGAGAAGACTCTTGAGAGTCCCTTGGACTGCAAGGAGATCCAACCAGTCCATTCTAAAGGAGATCAGTCCTGGGTGTTCATTGAAAGGACTGATGCTGAGGCTGAAGCTCCAATACTTTGGGCACCTCATGCAAAGAGTTGACTCATTGGAAAAGACCCTGATGCTGGGAGGGATTGGGGGCAGGAGGAGAAGGGGACAACAGAGGATGAGATGGCTGGATGGCATCACCAACTCGATGCACATGAGTTTGGGTGAACTCTGGGAGTTGGTGATGGACAGGGAGGCCTGGCATGCTGCGATTCATGGGGTCACAAAGAGTCAGACACGACTGAGTGATTAAACTGAACTGAACTGAACTGAGGGGAACTAAAATCCCACATCCCTTGCCGTGGAACAAAAAAAAAAAAACAAGTCAATGAGAATCTCTTCCTCAGGAAATTGGCATTTAGATTGAGTGTGTTTGTGTGTATGTGTGTGTGTGAGAAAGAGAGAGAGAGAGAGAGAGAGAGAGAGAGAGAGAGAGAGAGAGGAAGAAACTGTAAACTGTTCTTATGAGAGGCAAGCTAGCTCCCTGGGTAAGAGCATATGTTCTGATGCATTCCACGTGTCACTTGCCCTGCAACATTAGATAAGCTACTTAACCCTCCCTAGTCTCGGTTTTTCATGTATAAAATGGGCATGATAATAATGCCCCCTCATAAGGCTTATGTGAGGATTATGAATAGATTACATCAAGTTACGAGAACATGCCTGGCACACAGTAAGCGCTCAGTAAGGATAGCAATTATCTGCTTAAGCTAATTTAAGAAGGACAGGGAAGATTGCGCTGCAGTCCATGGGGTTTGCAAACAGTCTGACATGACTTAGTGACTGAACAATAACAATTTAAGAAGAATACTGTTACTTACATCCAATTGCTTTTTTAAATGAATTAATTTGGCTGCACCAGGTCTTAGTTGCAGCATGTGGGATCTTTTGTTGCAGTACACAGATTCTCTAGTTGTGGCATTCAGCCTTAGTTGCTCTGAGACACATGGGATCTTAGTTCCCTCACCAGAGATCAAACCCGTGTCCCCTGCATTGCAAGGGGGATTCTTAACCAATGGACTGCCAGGGAAGTCCCAGGGATTTTCCTTGCATGGCAGGTGGAACTGGTGGGATGTAAGAATGGCACTGCCCCCATGAGGGTGATCCTGCCTTGGAGTGGGGCAATATTCATTAAAAAAAATTTTTTTTTGGCTGCTGTAACAGAGACCCAAATAATACTGATGGCTTAAATAAACTGGGCATTTAAGAATATGTATTTATTTGGCTGTGCTAGGTCTCAATCACAGCTCACAGGATCTTTAGTTGTGGTGTTCAGCACGTGGGATCTAGTTCCCTGACCAGGGATGGAACCCAGGCCCCCAACACTGGGAGCTCAGTCTTAGCTGCAGGACCACCAGGAAAGTCTTGAGATAGATATTTATTTTCTTTTGTAACAGTTCAAGTAGCAGCAACACAGTATGTTTGCTCCCTGGTCTCAGAGAGCCATGATCCTTCCAGTTTGCAGCTCAGTTGTTCAGATGGTATGAACCACCCAGTCCAAGCTGATCCACTCCATATCTTCATTCTAATCCACCCACGGCAATAAAAAGGCAGGAGAGGACACACCCCTTCTCTTTAAGGGCAGAGCCTGGAATGTACCCACATCCTTTCCCTTTACAACTCATTGGCTGAGACTTAGTCATATGACCACATTTCACTGCAAGGGAGACTGGAAATGCAGTCGTTACCCTGGGTAGCCAGCTGAAAAATCAGTGTTTCTGTAACCATAGGAGAAGGTGATTGGATTTAGGGAGTCAATGGACAGTCTCATTCTCAGAGCAAATCAGAGGCAAGAGACTCTGTTACAAAGTCCTGGTGACATCTTTTGAGTCCCTGGATCCAACAGTGCCTGAAGCTGGCCTCATGGAACTTTTCAATTACAGGGGCATTCATTTCTGTTTTTTTGCCCATTCCTGTTTGAATTGGGTTTTTGAACACTTGAAAAAGCAAGAACCCTTATTAATAATTAGATATAAAGCCCATAGTTGATGTCTAGCAGAGTGGGAGTTCATAACTGGGTATTATTATTGTTGCTGCTGATATTGTTATGGTTGTTTTTCACATGATGATGTTATTTGCCTCAAGTTCTGATGGAATTTCATTTCTTCCCTCTTCCATATACCCAGCAGGAAAGAATTATATTACCCCAACAATGTTGAGGGACAGAGTCCTGAACCCTCTGTTTGTGACAGAACCCCACTCCCACCCCATGCTGGTGTCAGCCGTGCCTCACTCAACCCCTTTCTTAGGGCTCTTAGTTTTTCTTTTCTAATTTTTATTTATTTATTTTTGGATGTGCTGGGTCTTCATTGCTGCACAGAATTTTCTTTAAGCAGCAGGTGGGGGCTACTCTTTAGCCAAGGCATGCAGGTTTCTCATCGTGGTAGCTTCTCTTGTTGTGGAACACAGGCTCTAGAGCTTGAAGACCTCAGAGTTGCAGCACATGGGCTCAGGAGTCGTGGTCCCCAGGCTCTAAAGCACAGGCTCAATAGTTGTGGCACATGGGCTTAGCTGCTCCACAGCATGTGGGATCTTCCCAGACCAGGGATGGATCCCGTGTCTCCTGTGTTGGCAGGCGGGTTCTTTACTCCTGAGCCACCAGGGAAACCCTTCTTTTCTTATTTAAATTTTTATCCTAATGAAGAGTAGACTTGGGGCACAGGCACAGAACAAACAAGACTGACTCCTGTTTTATAACTTTGGTCACTATTTTCATCCATTTTTGTCACTTTTGGTGTGTCTCCAATAGTTACAAGGTTTCTCTGGGGGAGGATCTGACCCCTGACACCCCACCCCTTTCTGTAAGATGAAGCTCTCCACCAGCCAACCTCATGGGCTGGTGTCTTTGGGACAGGGATCTGGTGCCAAGAGGGTCAGAGGGGTGAGGTCTAATAAAATTGGGGGGGTTACAGGGTATGGAGCACAATGACCTCTACTGGGGAATTGGAGCTTTTCATAGAGGAGCCCCCTCCCCACCTCCTGGTTATAGAAGCCAGACCCCTTGCTGCCCATGAGGCCCATATCCTGGAGGAGCGGGTAGGGAGACTGAGGTTGTATGCTGGGCCCCCTCCTTCCGCCGCAGCACGAAGTCTCCAGGGGCAGCTGGGCTCATGGCATAGAACACGTTGGCGTTGTCAGGAATCAGGAGCTCTGGCCAAGCATGGAGAGGATGGTAAAAAGCACACACAACCTGGCACTTCCCCCACAAAGGACCTAGGGAACCTTCTACCACTCACCATGCAACCTGAACAATCTTGGATCCCTTCAGCCAGTGCTAAGCCAACCTCATTCCCCTCTCATTGGAAATCTAGACAAGTTCCCACTCCAAGCCTGCACAACCTCATGTCTCCCCTACTGTGAACCTGGGCAACCTTCTCCTATTTCCCCTGAAGTCTAGACAACCTGCACTAGAAGCTTGAGCAAAGTCAGGCCTCCCACCCCAATCAACTTCCTGCTCACCCCCCGCCCCCCCGCAACCAACTCCCAGCCAAGTTCATGCTGCTCTAGGACATGAACTTGGACAACTTCTGACTTCCCACTTCCAGCCTGTACAACCCTCACACTTGTCATGTGAACACCCTCATATATCCCTCTAGCGTGTCAGTCTTTTTTTTTTTCCCCCTTTTGGCTGCACCACACAGCTTGCAGGATCTTAGTTCCCCAACCAGGGATCGAACCCTGGCAGTGAAAGTGGGGAGTCCTAATCACTGGACTGCCAGGGAATTCCCTAGCATGTCAATGTCTTGCCTCTCCCTCCTTTATATACATATTTGTCATTTCTTAAAACGTTTAATTGAAGTGCAGTTGACTTACGATGTGTTGTTAATTTCTCCTGTACAGCAAAGTGACTCAGTTATTCATACATATATATGTATGTGAAAAAAGTGAAACTGTTAGTCGCTTAGTTGTGTGGCAGCCCTGTGGACTGTAGCCTGCCAGGCTCCTCTGTCCATGGGATTCTCCAAGCAAGAATACTGGAGTGGGTTGCTATTCCCTTCTCCAGGGGATCTTCCCAACCCAGATTGAACCCTGGTCTCTTGCACTGAGGCAGATTCTTTACCATCTGAGCCACCAGGGAAGCCCACATATATGCTTTTACATATTCTTTTCAATTATGGTTTGTCACAGGAAATTCAATATAGTTCCCTGTTACCTCTCTCCCTTTAAAAGCAGACAACTTTCTACTCACTTTACATTGAACAATCTCCTTTCCTACCCTGAATTTCAGCACCACGTGGCCCTCTCCCATGCCAAGTTCAAGTAACTTCAGAGTCCCCAATACCAAACTTGGACAAACTCATTTTGCCTCAGATCCAAGCCCAGACCCCCCCTTCAGTCTGGTGCTCCACGAGGTTGAGCCCAAACAACCTCACAATTCTACAAATCGAAGCCCAGATGACCTTCTATACTCCTCCCACTGGTTCCCAGATAATCTCATTTCCCCATAAATCCTAGGAAGACCTTTTCGGTGCCCCCTTCCCTCACACTGAGCTAGGACAACCTCATGATCCCACCTAAGGGAGGCATCAATATTTTTCTGCCTTGTAACCCCACCCGCTGCATCTCACCCCTACTCGGTTCCAGAACCACCCTGGTCAGCCTGCCATCCTCCCCAGCCAACTGCCCCTTAGCCCAGGCTCCAAGCTGTCCTTGCTCACCTCTGTCCCCAGGAAGGACTTGGAAGAGCTGATAGTCCTGGACCCAGGGCTCGGCCACATTGTGTTTTTCCAAGGCTCGCTGGACCACGGTGGGGGCCTTGTCCTGACTAGTGAGCTGCAAAGAGAGGCTGGGAGGTAAGGGATGACCACCCAAGCCCCAGGGGCAGGGCTGTCCCCAGCAGGTCTCAGGCTCAGCTCCTCACCAAGATGCTCCGATACAGATTGCCATGGTCGTTGTCGATGCTGACCCGGATGACGCGGGCCTCTGAGCCCTGCTGCCCAGGGAGGGAGATACGAGGGCCACTCAAGGGCAGGGCCAGGGACCAGGGGCCTGGCAGGTCTGGGCTCAGGGGCAGCTGTGGACAGCAGGGGTGGGAGCTGAGCGGGGAGAGCGTGAGGCCCCTCCCTCATTGTATTCAACATATCTTCCTGCGTACCCTGAGCCTGGGGACGTGCAATTAGGGTATCTATGCCATCCCATCCCATAGATGCCTGCATCTATGCCATCCCATCACATACAGACCTTCATACTGTTACAGGAATTCACATGTGACTCGTGTTCACACACAAGAAACCCCGTGTAACCTGAAAGCAGCGAGTGCCCACGTTTGCTCACAATTGTTGGATGGGCACAAGCCCATGAACACGAGAAGCCCTGCACAGGGTCCATGGATACTATGGCTATTCATGCCAGCATTTCCCCTCCAGGTATGCAAATTCCTGTGTTTGTGCTAAGTCGAGTCCAACTCTTTGCGACCCAATGGACTATAGCCCACCAGGCTCCTCTGTCCATGGGATTCTCCAGGCAAGAAGACTGGAGTGGGTCACCATGCCCTCCTCCAGGGGATCTTCCTGACCCAGGAATTGAACATGTGTCTCATGTGTTTCCTGCATCGCAAGTGGATTCTTTACTGCTGAGCCACCAGGGAAGCCATTCCTGGGAAAACACATATCCTTACAAAAGTAGTGACTGCCACCCAGAGTGCCTTGTGGGTAAGTGGAAGCTCTTGTCCAGATCTGAGTGTAAGTGACAGACAGTCCCTTAAGTGGGTCCATGGAGATGCATGCAGTTTTCCAGACATACGCTCAGAGTGCTGAGTCAACTGTGTTCACGGTCTCCTGTGCACATACCTGGCTGTGAAATCCTGTGCGCGCGCGCACACACACACACACACACACACACACACACACACACACACCAGCCCTGGGTGCCCGCAGTCCCACATGTACACATAGTCTTGGTACCTTGGTGCTGGGGCTCTGGGGCCCTGGAGAGGCTGGAGGACTGCCTGTAGGAGGGTCCTTGGTTCTAGGACTGGATGGAGGGGATGCTGGGGACAGACTGGGGGAGACACAGAGTCTGAAGTGGGGTGGCTGCCCTGAACTCTGACCCCCCTCCAGTCCCTTCATCAGATGGGATGCTCACCTTGAGGTGGAGGATGAGGGATCCCCAGGACTTCCACCAGAGGATGAAACTCTCTCCCGGGACAGCTTCCTGAAAATAGGGAACAGGATGAGGCGAAGACCAAACCCAGACACGGGAGCAGATCCCATCCCTGCCCACGTCACCCGCCACATACTCCCTGCGACTCACGCACTGAGGCGCTTGGTCAGGCTGATTTGCCGTCGGATGCGTGGGGAGCTGGGGCAGGAGGAAGCTGGTGGCTCAATGACCCGGGAGATGCGGTAGCTGAGGGGTCAAGATGTAGATGGATGGGGGGGTTGAGAAATGAGTTAGATTCAGTTAGGAGCTGGGTTTTGGGTGTGTGTGTGGGTAGAGGGAGGGTACAGCCAGGAATTAGGCACCCAATGTCAAGATCAGGGTGATAAATGTGATATTACAGTTTCAGGGTCTTATCAGTGATTAGATGAGATGGCTTGGTTAGCAGGACACACAGGGATTCACAGAGTGGGACTGAGGAGTCAAATTGGGTCAAGGATAGAGTTCAAGGTCAGATAATCACTGGGGTCAATGATTAGGGTCATGGATTCAATAGAATGAGTTGGTACAGTTGAATTGGGGTCAACTGCCTGGGGCTCATAAGTCAGATATATGTCAAAGTTGGAGTCAGTTGCTCAGAACTGGGGGTCAGTGGTTGGGCTCAGAGAGTCAGAGGTGGGTCACGGGTCAGATGGGGCCAGAGGTGGGGAAGAGAAAAGATAGGATGGTTGAGCGGAAGAGCTGGCTACACATTAAACGTTGAAGTCCAAAAGTCAGACGAGGGCTTCCCTGGTGGCTCAGTGGTAAAGAATCTGCCTGCCAATGCAGGAGACACTGGTTCCATCCTCGGTCTGGGAAGATCCCACAGGCTGTGGAACAACTAAGCCCAGGCATCACAACTACTGACCCTGTGCTCTAGTCCAGGAGCCACAACTACTGAAGCCCGTGTGCCTAGAGCCCATGCTCCACAGCAAAAGAAGCCATTCCAATGAGAACTTGGTGCACCAGAAACAGAATAACCACACTCACTGCAACTACAGAAAAGCCCGAGCAGCCATGACGATCCAGCACAGCCAAAAATAAAGAAAGTGACTTTTCAAAAAGAAAGAAAAGCAAGTCAGATGAGGTCAAAGTTTGGGGTCAGAGGGCAACTGGGGCCCTCGGCTGGGCTGGAGACAATGTCAGGTGACAGGCTGGCGGGGGGTGAGGTGAAGGCTCAGGAGGGGATCTGAGGAGGAGCTGGGGAGGTGCATGGGGTGTGCAGATCTGGGGTGTCATCCAGGGTCAGTGGCAGGGTTGGAGGGGCGCTGTCAGGGTCGGCCACAAGTTGTCACCTCTGCTCCTCGCTGAGCTTGTGCTGGGCACGCAGGGCGGCCAGGATGGGCGGGTGGGGGCTCAGGCAGTAGCTCTGACAGCGTCTCTGCAGCTGCTGGATGCGGGCCAGGATCTCCCACTCCTGAGGGGGCGGCCTCTGAGACCTCCGCCCATGCTCTGCCCCAACCCTGGACCCCTTCTCCCCACCTCCACCCCTGCCCACTGCAGCTCCCCCTTACCTTCCTCCTCTTCTCAAAGTTGATGAGATCCCCCTGGGGACAAACTTTGTCTGAACTGGAGACAGTTCAGACTCCAAGGTCAGGGGTTGAGGATCAAGGTCAGGGGCTGGGATACCAGGAACCCCATGCACTAAGGGAGCTGGGGTCAGGCAGCATGGGCAAGGTCAAGGGTTAGAGGTCAGGAGGCTCACTGTGCTGAGGGTAAGGAGTCAAGAGTCAGGGCTCAGACCTTCAGCATATCCGGCAGGGCGGTATCCAGCATTACCAGGTCCGTGAGAAAGGTGCCAAGGTAGGGGACAGGGCCTGGGGGCAGTTTCTGTAGCCCCCAGAGCTCCAGTCACCCTCAGCCATCAGTGACCCCATCAGGCTTCACCCCCTGCCCCAGCATCCCACTTGTCTCTCTTCTCAAACCACATCACTCACCAAGGACGGGCTTCCTGCAGGGGCATCCTCCTCTTGGGGCCCCTGAGTTGCCTCCTGGAAACAGTGAGAGACTTTATTTTCTTAGGCTCCAAAATCACTGCAGATGGTGACTGCAGCCATGAAATGAAAAGACGCTTGCTCCTTGGAAGAAAAGCTATGGCAAACCTAGACAGCATATTAAAAAGCAGAGACATTACTTTGCCAACAAATGTCCATCTAGTCAAAGCTGTGGTCTTTCCAGTAGTCATGTATGGATGTGAGAGTTGGCCCATAAAGAAAGCTGAGTGCCAAAGAACTGATGCTTTTTAACTGTGGTGTTAGAGAAGACTCTTGGGAGTCCCTTGAACTGCAGGGAGATCAAACCAGTCAATCCTAAAGGAAATCAGTCCTGAATATTCATTGCAAGGACTGATGCTGAAGCTGAAGCTCCAATACTTTGGCCACCTGATGCTAAGAACTGACTCATTAGAAAAGACCCTGGAGCAGGGAAATATTGAGGGCAGGAGAAGAGGATGACAGGAGAAGCGGATGACAGGATGAGATGGTTGGATGGCATCACTGACTTAATGGACATGAGTCTGAGCAAACTCTGGGAGTTGGTGATGGACAGGGAAGCCTGGCGTGCTGCAGTCCATGGGGTCGCAAAGAGTTGGACGTGACTGAGTGACTGAACTGAACTGAGGGGGAGGAGAAGGACTGAGCAGTCCTGGGGTCTCTTTGACCCCTCCCTCAGGGAAGATACCTCCATCACAACCATACCCAAGGGAAAGTGAACAGGGAGGAGGAGAGAGCAGATAAGCAGCAGGGGGCAGGCCCCACAGGGGATGATGAGAGATGGGGCTTGTGGATGCCAGGGACCCCAAGGCTAGCCTATAAGACAGGTGAGAATCCTTGTACCTGGCGACCCCTCCCAAGCAATGCCCTGAACTTTGCCTTAACAGCATTGTTCTGCCTGGTAATTAGTGATATAATTGCTGGGGCAATTACTAAATTGTGTGTGTCCCCATCTGGGGCCTGAAGCCCTCCAAGGGGAGGAAAGTGTGTTTGTGTCTTCATGGCTGAGCCTCCTGGCAACTGCCTGGCACTTAATGCAGAGTTCCTTGAGCTCTCATCCTTATTTGAGACATTTGTTCACTTTATTTACTGATCACCTACTCTGGGCCAGGCACTGTTTGGAGTGCTGGGGAGGCAACAGTGAACAAAACAGACAAAATTTCTGGCCTTATAGAGCAGACATCAGCCATGGCAAAACAGCAACAACCAAGTTAGATGTGTAATCTAAGGACAGGCAGAGATAAGGGCAATGGGGGTAGAGTGGAGGTGTGGGGGATATAGGAAGGGCCTCTCAGAGGTGGAAACACTGGGGAAGACACCTGCAGAGGGTGGGAAGAACGTTCTTGGCAAAAGAACAGACTTCCAGTGCCATCTATTCTGCACTTTTTTGACTGTGCTGTAGTATGTGTGATCTTAGTTCCCCGGCCAGGAATCGAACCCATGTCCCCTGCATCAGGAACTCAGAGTCTTAACCACGGGACCACCAGGGAAGTCTCTATTCTGGATTCACCCCCAAGAACCAGCACCTAATTGCAGTCAGAACCTAAATCTTGCCTGCAGTAAGTCAGACTCATTGGCACACTTTTTTTGTTTGTTTTGTTTTGCTTATCAAAGTCAAGTCCCTGGCACAATTTTTTTTTCCCACTCTTTGTCGTGACTCTGACCTTCAGTGACCTTTTCACTGTAGCTTCTGGTATTTGTTGAATGAGTAAATAAGGCAGCCGTCAAGTGTGAACTCTGATGAGGGCAGCAGAGGCAGCAAAAACACAGGGCTGCCTACAAACAGGAGGAAGGCCATTCTCGAGAGGTATGGGAAAGGACGCTGAGTGTTATGACAACAAGCAATGGCCCTTTCCTGGGCCTGGGATCTGCGGGGGCCCTCACCCATCTGTACCTGGGAGAGAATCTCTCTGCTACTCAGATGGTTGTTCTCATCGGAGAAAATTTGGGCAAGTTTCCTGAAAGTGGATAATGGTTCCCTGGGGAGGAGAGGAGAGGAGTCACGGGTGGCCATGGGAAGAGTCAGAGCAGGGATGCGGTGGGCAAGAGGTCCCACCCCAGCGCCCCCACCCCCAGTCCCTGGTCACCGGCTCACGGCGCCCCAGCTGCGCTTCAGCCTGTAGATGGGGTTAGACTGCAGGGCGGACAGGATGGCGCGCAGGGAGGAGAAGTTCCGCAGTTCCCGGCAGCGCTGGGGGGCGGGGTGGAGGGGGTGCTGGTCATACCTCAAACCTGCCTGATCCCCAAGTATGATCCACCTTTGATCCCGTGACTTGTGACCCCAGGTCAAACCCTTACATCTCGCCCCACATCTGACAAGCTACCCGGATTCAGCCTCCTCCCCCACCTACCTCTCCGTACCCTTTGTCTGACCTTGGCTTTCCGTGTCCCCACTCCTTACTTCTCCCTGGGCCCTAGACGGACCCATAGCATCTCTCCTAGTTCCAGACTCCTCATCCTCAACCTAAGTCTCACTCCAGGTGTCAACCTCTAGTCCCCTTGCCTTGCCACGCCCCCACTCCCTTTCCTGGACCCCAGTTCTACTCTTCCCCTCTACCCAGAGGCTCCTGCCCCACCTCCACCCAGGCTCTTTCAAGACGTCCACCTCCTTTTCTTGGCTTGGTACCAAGCCTATTCCTCCCCCAGTACCCCCATCCCATCCTTGTGGTGGTTTAGTCGCTCACTCCTGTCTGCCCCTTTGTGGCCCCATGGACTGTAGCCTGCCAGGCTCCTCTGTCCATGGGGGTTCTCCAGGCAAGAATACTGGAGTGGATTGCCATTTTCTTCTCCAGGGTATCTTTCCGACCCAGGAGCCGAACCAGGGTCTCCTGCACTGCATGGAGATTGAGCTACAATGAAGCCCATACAACTGAGCTACAATGGAAGCCCATCATCCCATCCTTATTATTCCTTAACCAGCACGGAGTATTCTGGGCCACTCTTGAGAGTCCCTTGGACTTCAAGGAGGTCAAACCAGTGAGTCTTAAAGGAAATCAGTCCTGAATTCATTGGAAAGACTGATGCTGAAGCTACAATATCTGGGCCACCTGATGCAAAGAACTGACTCATTAGAAAAGACCCTGGTGCTGGGAAAGATTGAAGACAGGAGGAGAAGGGGACAACAGAAGATGAGATGAGCAAGCTCAGGGAGTTGGTGATGGATAGGAAAGCCTGGCGTGCTGCATTCCATGGGGTCTCAAAGAGTCAGACACGACTGAGCGACTGAAGGGAACTGAATCCTCCGCGGCTCAAGGCCGTGTGCTGGACTTTCCCTTAGGCACCTCCCAGCCTCAACCCTCCGCTTTTCCAGAGACCCGTCCTTGGCCTTCCGCCCGCCCCCAGCCTCTCTCACTGAGCTTCGGCCCCGCGCATGCCCTGCCCCCACGCTCCCGCCAGAGATGCACCTGAGCTATGCGGATCCATTTCTCCAGCCGCTGCGCCCTCTGCGGGGCGGCCAGGCCCGGTTCCCCGAGCACTGAGCCCAGCACGCAGCCGGTCACTGTATTGAACTGGGTCACGGTGGCGCGCACAGTGGGGGCGATGCTTGTGGCCCCCGGCCGGTCTCGCTGCGACCACACGGAGCCCAGGCACTCGAAGGGCCGCAGGCGCGAGAAGAGCTCCTGAGCAGGGGGTGGAGGAGGGTGGAATCTGAGTTCATAGGGACCTCCCCCAACTCCTCCTCCCTTCCCCACCGGCTACCCATCCCCTATCCCAGCCCCTGCCTGCATCGGCCGGCTCTGATACTCACCACGTCCATCAGGGTCAGCTGCTCCGCCACGTCGTCTACACTGAAGTCCAGAAGCTCAGGGCCTTCCCACACGAGGCCCTCCTCGTCTTCCAGGCAGCCCACCGGGGAGTCTGGGCAGAGGATCTGGGCAGTCCCAGGGGGTCCTGAGGGAGCACTGACTAGGTGAGCTTAAACGCTCAGTCTGACTGTAGGCCACCAAGCTCCTCTGTCCATGGGATTCTCCAGGAAAGAATACTGGAGTGGGCAGCCATTCCCTTCTTCAGGAGATCTTCCCCACCCAGGGATCAAACCCTTGTCTCTTACATCTCCTGCATTGGCAGGGAGAGTCTTTATCACTGCGCCACCAGGGAAGCCCAACCTTGTGGTTAAGGGAAGGTTAAGACATTGTCTTAATGTCCCAAGTTCGAATCCAAATTGATCCACTGGGCTAGCTGTGTGAATTAAAACAAGCCTTTAACCTCTCTGTGCCTTGGTTTCCTTATCTGGATTTATTTTTTCAGTGTCCAAGTGTGAAAACATTAATTCATTATTAATGCATCAAAAGTATGGATTAAAAAAAATCAAATGAGATCACGGATACCAGACTTCTATAAAGTACTCAATAAATATGAATTATTTTTCTCAAGGTGGTAGTGTGGGGGTGGTCAATGGTGGCGCCCCCTAGGGGACACTTTGGAAATCCAGACATGCATAGTGAAGAATCATAACACCCAGCCTCCAAATGTCCCTCCAAATTTGTGTCCTTAAAAAACCTACTTACAATAATCTGCACCTAGAACCCAACTATCTTGCTCTTGTTGCTATTTAGTCACTCAGTCGTGTCCAACTCTTCTGTAACCCCGTGGACCATAGCCCGCCAGGCTCCTTTTGCCCATGGGATTTCCCAGGCAAGAATATTGGAGTGAGTTGCCATTTACTTCTCCAGGGTATCTTCCCAACCCAGGGGTTGAACCTGTGTCTCCTGAATTGGCAGACGGATTCTTTACTATTGAGCCGCCTGGGAAGCCCAGTCTTGCTCATAAACACTAATTATTTTGGCTCCAGGAATGCAAGGACTGTAAGAGCTTGGACTTTGTTTTATATGGAAATTGCACGTGTTGTTCAACATTTTGGAAATCGATGTCACTAACATCTGTGCTACAGCATCTTTGTCATTGGTGCACTCCCCTGCATTAGTCTGTGGTTTCCATGTTCACTGTGATGCTACGGCAGATGAAGGCACTGGACAACTTCATTATGTCTTCTGGTGAGGCATGCCCAGACACTGACATACCAACACCATTGTGTAAATTGCTTTTGTCTTATTTCTCCTTCCTATTACCGTTGCAATATATTATTATTTTTAAGTTCATTTAATTATCTGTCTTTAATATTAGGACAGGTGGTATTGCAAAATATTAGTTTTTAAAAGTGAGCATAGGAGGGACTTCCCTGGTGGTCCAATGGCTAAGATTCTGCACTCTCAATGCAGGGGTCTGTGTTCGATCTCTAGTCAGAGAACAAGATCCTACACGCCTCAACTAAGAGTTCATCTGACACAACTAAATATCTCTCATGCCCCAAGACCCTGTGCAGCCAAATAAATAAATATTTTAAAATTGATAATTGTTGAAAATGAGTGAGGGGTGTGTGGGTGTTCTTTACACTACTTCTCTCTATTTCTGTATGTGTTTGAAATCATGGTAAAAAGTAACCCCCAAATAAAGATGTTAAAGTTCCCAGAGCCTGGCATACATCTGGCATTCAATAAATGCTCATTTTTCTTCTCTGACCTCAAATACTCACAGTTTAGGGTAGCCTTTTCAATAGAATTTTTTGCAGTGGTGAAAATATTTTCTACCTGTGCTGCCTGATGTGGTTACTGAGCACTAGAAATGTGGCTAGTGTGACCAAAGAACTGATTCTAATTTTTATTTAATGTTAATTAACTTCAATTTCAATAGCCACATGGGGCTAGTGGCTACCTCACTAGTCTGTGCAGCTTGGATGACTTGGAATAAGCTGGAGAAATCTTGAAGGCAAAGGAAGAAAGATATTTAGTAACCAAAAGATAAGCGAAGAGATAAAACATATTTAAATGGCTGAGACTTTGTCTCTAGGGGAGAGAAGTGGCTGCTACTTTGTAAAGCAGAGAGAAATATGGCCAGATTAGTCTAAAGATTAAAGAATGGATTAAGGTTATGAAGCTTTTGTGATAGGGATCAGATCAAACACAGATGGGTGAAAGATGATATTTTATAGGCAGGATGCAATTATTCAATAAATAAATCCATCTTGTAACTGACTCTGGGGACAGAGTTGGGGACACAACCAATGGATTCTATGAAGAAAAATAAGGCAGGTAAGAGGACTCAGAGTGGGAGGCTGTATTTGTTGGGAGGAGATCTGAGAATGCACATCTGAGCAGGTGACAATTGAACAAAGGTTTGAACAAAGTATGTGGATATTTTTCCTTCCTTCCAAAGCTCTCTACAACAGAGGTTGGCAAGCTCAGCATGTGGGATCTTAGTTCCCTGACCAGGGATTGAACCTGCATCCTTGCACACAAGTGCAATGTATTAACCACTGGACCTCCAGGAAATTCTTGGCAAACTTCTCTTAAAGGCCAGATAGTTTGCTGACATCCAACAGTAATGAAAATAATACTATTTGCCAAGCCTTCATTGGGCTTCCCTGGTGGCTCAGACAGTAAAGAATCTGCCTGCAAAGCCCTCATTACTTATTTATTTGTCTACTAATTGTCTTCCCCAGGGAACAGGGAGCTCCTATCCACAGTTTATTTGTTGAATGAACGAAGAAGCCAATGTGGTAAGTACTGTCATTGCCCCCATTCTGAAGATAAGGAAACAGGCTCAGAGAGGTGAAGTGACTTATTCAAGGTTGCACAGTCAGCAAATGGCAGAACTGGGATTTGAATCCAGGTCTCTGTGGCTCCTAAGGCAAGTAGCAATAGGATGATTTGTAGCCAAAACACAAGATATCCCGACCCCATGAAAGAATATCTTTATAGCTGTCATGTGTTGGGTGGGGGAGGTGAGGGATAAATGACAATACTGGGTTATTATCCCCATTTTATGGGTGGGGAAACTGAGGCTCAGACAGGGCTAAGGACCTTGCCCAAGATCTGTAGATCTTCCAGAGGGGAGAATATCCCTGGGGGAGGGAGAATGCCTGCTCAGGACACTATCACGCCCCCAGTCCGCTCACCTGCCCGTGTCTGGGACTGCTCCTCTTCCTCCTGCTCTGCCTCAGCCTCCTTCAGGAAATCTCCCAGCAGCTTTTCAGCCTCCCGGGCCTCAGCCCCTGATGGAGCTGCCCAGCCCAGAAAGTTGCAAACACTGCCTAGGTCCGAGTGGGCAGGGGGGTCCCAGAAATCCTGAGGGTGGTCCCGCAGCCATAAGCCCAGCACTGACACCACAGCCCTGGCCAAGAAGGGTGGGACCTCAGAGCCCATCCCACAGTTCCAGACTCCCGGAGCTCCTACATTTCAGATCCGATCTTTGACCTCTGCCCTCCCCCTCCCCCACCCTATTGGAGGCAAACCTCAAGTTCTTGTTGAAAGTCAGATCTCTTCCTTCTGTTTTCTTGATTTCTACCCTGGAAAGACACCCCCACACCCAAATCAGGTGAAGAAGGGAGGGGCTGGAGAGGACTTAGGAGGAAGGTTCTGGAGGGGAGGAGGAGGGCTCCAGAGAGAGTAGATCGAGCATCCAGGTGAGAGTCTGGGGTGGGCACTGGAGAATCTTCCGTTGGCACTGACCCGGGCGGGAGTGGCGGCGCCGGTGGTGGCAGGAGGAGGCCCAGCACGCGGCCAGTAGGCACGAAGGCCCGGTGGGTGGCCAGAAAGGCGGGCACGAAGCCTGGGTCCTGCTCGGGGTCTCCGGACACCAACTCCCGCACTAGCCGCTCCAGCCGCGCCGCCCTCAGCGCCCGCACCTTGCTGGTGCGGTAATGAAGGAAGGTGTCGGGCGCGGGGCTGAGGGCCTGCGGGCCAGGGGGACCGCAATGAGACACAGAGGAATGGGCCCCGGCACCCATCTCCAATGTGTCTTTGGGGAGCACCGCTTTTGCACCTGACCCTGTCTATTCCTGTGTACCCCGCTCCCTTAGTTCATTATTATGTACCGTGCACAAACGACACCCGAAACCCGCCCGGAACAGCCTCATCGCCCAGGCTACGCCCGCCCTCTGCTCTATTCACCTGGCACCCCCAATCCCCAAAGCCCCACCCCCATCCCTACCCTCAGGCTGCTCTCAGCTCTTCTGCCTCGCTTCACTGGCGCATTCCCGTGCTCTCCGCCCTACCTTGCCCTCGCCCTGCCGCTTCTAAAGACCCCTCCTCCCTCTCCAGCTCCGCCCCACTAAACCTGGCTCACCTAAGCCCAGCCGTCCAGTTTAGTCCCCAGGTCCTGCTGGGCACCGCGGTCTCACCTGGCCCCGCCTCCTCATCTACCCCACTCACCTGGCCGCCCCTAAACCCCACTCCATCCTTACCAGGTCGCCTCTAAGCCCCGCCCCTCCTACAGGCCCCAGTCCCGCCCCTCCATTCAGCCCCGCCTTCACCTGTTCGCCTTCCGCCCCGCCCTAGCCTCCTACCCCTTCCTCACCTGGGTGCCCCGGGGCCCTGCCCCTGGACTCGAACGCTGACTGCGCTGCCGCCGCAGGGAGACACTGTACACCGCGCCGTCCTCGGTCTCCTCTCCCCAGTCCTGCAGCGGCGCCTGGACACGGAGGCGGACTCAGGACGCGGCGAAGGGAAGGGTCCCGGGACCACTGCCCACCTCTCCAGTGGACTCAAGCCTGGGCCCTCCAGTTTCATCCTCCCTTCCCTGCCCAGGCTCAGGGAAGTCCCTCGGCGCCGCCGGTACCCTCCTCTCTGGTCTTTGGAAGGATGTGGTGGCACTTTGGTGTCCAGTCTCACGGAGTCTGTCTATGATCTCTCCCATAGATGCTTTCAGAGACTGCCCCCGAAAAGGAACCAGCCATTTCATTGGGTCAGGGGCCCAGAGGCCCGAGGTAGGAACCCCCCAGGCTGTTCCAAGGAGCCTAATTTGTGGAGAGAGTCCAAGGGGACGGTTGGGAGCCTGGAGTTTCTGGACCCTGGGGTTGCCAGGGATGTAGGGTCCTGGGACTCCAGGTCCCCTTACCAGGGCGAGCTCCTTGCCCGCTGCTGTGCGCTCCATGGTCTGCGCTCGGCCCGCTCTGCTGCACTGCTGAGTGAGGCGGAAGGGCCAGCTGGGGAGCAGTGGCGGGGCACTGGGCCGGCGGGGCGGGGCGGGGCGGGGCGGATGGGCCGTGCGGGGGCGGGGCGGAGTGGACCCAAGTTCTCGGACGCCCCTGCCGGACCCCAGCGCCCAACCCAGGCTCCTGGGAAGCGGCCCGGGTTCTCCCGATAAACGTGTGTGAATCTGAGCCCCGGAGAAAGGACACTCCCCACCAGGGGAGGGGTATTTTTTTGTGTTCCCACGTGTGGGGGAGTTAGTGTGCATAGCTAACACAGGGACAGGTCTGCGTCCTCGGGGGGTTGTCCCCTTGCTCAGATGGGGAGGGCTGGTCTGCCCCAGGTGTGGCGGTATCTCGTTTCTCTGGAGGGGCGGAGGAGACCAATCTGTGTCCTGAACCCTGGGAGTCATCACTCCCGGGTCGGAGGCGGCTGAGGCTGTGGCCCTGGATTTGAGAGGCAGCCGTCTATGGGGCGGTGCAGGATCAAGGAGAGGCGAATACTCAAGGGGCTTGTCGGTGACCTTTATTGCGCGATTCCGAGACCGGCGTGGACCAGCCTGGGGAAATTTACTGTGGGAACATCCGGCGGCCCAGCCCCCTTTTTCACTCTGGGCATCGCCTGCCAGCTCCGCTCCCCTGTCCGGGCCGCGTTCAGCCCTTAAAGGGGCCCCGTGGGCCCCCGCGGCAGGGGCCCGGAAACGCCAGGCGGGCGCGAGCGCGCGTCTAGGACCTTCGCGAGCGACTGCGCCTTTTGCTGCGGGATTCGATTAATTTCTGGGAACGCATCTTGAGCGCCGCACGGGTCACCACGTCGCTGTCATCTTCCTCACTCTCCTCCTCGTCTGAGAGATTCCCATTCCCGGATCAGATTTCTCTCCCCGGCCTTTACCACCCCATCCCCACCTGGGCCCTATATGTCCGGCTCCTGACCACCTCCCGATGCACTGCTTGGGCTCCCAGCCTCGTCCACTTTCCCTGCCCGTACTGACCAAAGAACTTGTCCTTATGACCGGCGACTGGCAGGGCGATGCGGGTGTTGTATGACGGCAGTTTTCCCTCGAGGGTGGCGTAGAACTAGGGGGAGGAGGGAGCGGGACAGATATGTGTGAGTTGGCAGGGGGTGCAGCGAGGTCCGTGCCCCCTCTTCCTTCCCATCCCCCTCTGAGATGTACCCCGACTCTATTCAACACCTCTGCCTCTTTTTTTTTTTTTTTGAGAGGGGTCGTGCCATGCAGCGTGGTATCCAATTCCCCAACCAGAGATCGAACCCGCGCCCCTTGCATTGGAAGCGAAGAGGGCGCTAACCACTGGATCCTCAGGGAAATTCTGCCCACTCTAGTCAAGTTTTCCTTGGGTGCAGCCCCATCATTTGTTCTCAGCGTGCACCCCGATACCCAGCCGGCCCCCCAGGCCCGCCCCTGGTCTCTAGGTCCCACCTTTTGTCCTCTAGAGAGCAGACCCCAGATTCCCACCCCCCACCCCCTCACCCTGCGGCCTTGACCTCTGGCCTGCCGAGTTACCAGGTTATCAAAGTTACCTCTAGTAACCCTCCTGGCTCATCCCTGGCTCCTTAAACCTCACCTGTTGTCCCTAAGGCCCATTCCCGGCCCATCACCCTCCTCCCTGGCCTCCAGGGGGTTGCCCCGACCCCTCCTTTGCCGCCCCAGCCCCTGGCTGAATGGGCACCTCGCGGTCAACGATGTGGCGCAGCATCTCTGGCACGTTGTGGTTTTCGAGTTGCGAATGCAGCTTCAACAGCTTTTCCTCCACCAGGCCCAGCAGGTTGGGCAGATAGTCATCCACCTTGGGATCCAGCTCCTTTCCGACAGAGCGTCCGGTCTCCTGCGGCTGGGGGCGGAGGCGGATGAGCCGGGAGGGGCGGGGCCCCTGGGAGGCCCCACCCAGTGGGCAGGGCTTTGAAGTTAGGGGCCATCCACAGGAGTGGTGCTACCCTCTGTGGGGTAGGGACTCTGCCGTCAAGGGCCACGCTTGTGAGGCAACGCCTCTGAACTCCAGAGACCCAAGCCAAGGGATGGGCAGGGGGATGGTGGAGGGGAGGAGGAGCCTTTTAGTGAGAGGTCAGGCTGGGATATTAACTGGAGAGAGGCCATTGCCGGAAGACCTTCTTAAGAAATGAGATTCTTAGAGAAAGGAATGGCAACCCATTCCAGTATTCTTGCCTGGGAAATCCCATGGATAGAGGAGTCTGGCAGGCTAAAGTCCATGGGGTCGCAAAAGAGTTGGATGCGACTGAGCGACTAAACAACAATGACAACTGAAAAATGGCAGAAAAGTAGTGGAACAAAATGGTGAATACTTTCTTCAATAAAGTTTTTGGTGAAAATGAAAAAAAAAGAAATAGGATTCCACAGTGGGCAGGTTGGGCCTCTCTTGTCTATGGCTGCTTCAGGATTGGAGCAGGGTATCTTTTAGATTTTGAGTGTGTATGGGGGGGCTAGATGGGACTTCCCATGGGGGTGGGATTTGAAATGGTACAGGGATTTCTGAAGTCCTGGGCCTCTTGAGTAGTAAGGGGGTGCCTCCTGAGATCGCGGGTGGAGACTCGGGAGTGGGTTGGGGTTTCCCATGTGTTCAGGCTTCTCATACCCTGAACAGGGCCTGGGGTGGGTTCTCTGGAGTGGACTTCAGGGTGGGAACCCCACCTGTGGGGTGGCACTGCCTTTCGTGTCTAGGGAGGCTCCAGGTGAGCCTTCCTCGTAGGTGGGACCTGCCACTACGATGTGGTTCAGCTTGCCGGCCAGGTGTTCCAGGCCCTCCTTGGTAATTTGCAAGGCCTTCATGGTTCGGTCCAGTTGATCCTGCGCATCAGCACGCCGCTGCTCCTCCACCTTGAGGCGCCCCTGCAACTCGGCCTGCCGCTTCTGCTTGCTGTAGGGAGCAGGGAGACCACCACTGGGGCACTGTTGACCACACCGGCCCCGCTCTTACCCCCACCGGGCACCATGGGGCCTCACCTCACCAGCAGGGCCTCCCCTGAGTACTTGAGGTCTTCCAGCTCCTGTTGCAGTCGCTGCTTCTCTTGCTTCAGTCTCAGCAGCGTCCGCTCATTCTCACTCTTGAGCATCTCCAGCTGCGTGAAGGTGTCACCCTGAGCCAGGAACCGCCGCACCACTGCCTGGGGGGGGAGGGGCGGGGGGCGGACAGACCCGTCAGAGCCGGGGGCTTGTCCTGTTCCTCCTTTCCCAGGGATGCGCGGGACAAGTTGCCTGAGCTGATGATGGCTTCTGCACAATGCTGTCTCGGCACTCTGTGAGCCTTGGACTCAGGGCTGCCTTAAGGGTGTGCAACCCTGAACGAATGATTTTTGCAGGCCCTTCTTTGTCTATATAGGGAAAATGAATCAACCAAAATCAGATGTTGGGGCAGCGACAGCAGTGAGCACAGCTGCTTTCCAAAATCAATGTGCAAACAGCGCCCACTCCTATGAGAAAATGTGACTGGTCGTGGGAGCAACCCACCCCCAAGGCCAATTTCTGGAAAGATGTCTGGCCACAGCGCTCCAGATGACCCAATACATCCAAGTCCTGGAACTCCTTGGGGGTCACCCCCATGAGATGAGTGGTGGGTTGGAGAGCTCCCCAAACAGAGAGATCAGACAGGGATCCAGGGGAATTAGTGTTGACCAGCCACAGACGTCCGTGGTGGCTTAGATGGTAAAGAAATCTGCGTGCAATGTTCGATCCCTGCATAGGGAAGATGCCCTGGAGAAGGGAATGGTTACTCACTCCAGTATTCTTGCCTGGAGAATTGCACGGACAGAGGGGCCTGGCAGACTACAGTCCATGGGGTTGCAAAGAGTCTGATGTGACTGAGCGACTAATACTTTCACACTTTCACAGCCGGGGACCTAAAGTCTTAGAAAATTCTGAGGAAGATGCTGCCAAGTGTGGGCCCCAGAGTAGGGGCCCAGCTTCTCTGGGATGGAGGCTGGTACTGGGCCCCAGACCCTGCTATAGAGACTGAAGATACGGGAGAGGAGAGACAATATTGCCCATTCTCCTAGTGCTGACATGCCAAAGAAGTCAGTGCCAGTGTATGCAGGAACAGGAGAGAGGGGCTTCCCTGGTGGTCCAGTGGCAAAGAATCTGCCTGCCAATGCAGGAGACATGGGTTCCATCCCTGGTCTGGGGAGATCCCACATGCCCCAGAGCAACTAAGCCTGTGCACCACATACTGAGCCTGTGCTCTAGAGCCCAGGGGCTGCAACTACTGAGCCTGTGGTCTGCAACAAGAGAAGCCACTGTCATGAGAAGCCCATGGAGCATCGTAACTAGACAGCAGCCCCTGCTCCCAGCATCAAGAGAAAAGCCCACACAACACTGAAGACCCAGCACAGCCAAATAGAAATAAACAAAATTATTTTTTTAAATAAGGAACAGAAGAGAGGATGGTGGCCAGTGTAGATAACTCGTGTCGCTTTTGGCTGTGAGAGGTAGCAGAAAAACGGGGCAGCAGCTGAAGGAGGGAGGGGTGTCTTTTTTTGTACACTGAGGAACTGACCGGGCATAAAAAGGAGGCTGGGTGCGTCGGCTTCCCAGGGTCGGCTCAGGCCATCTGGGAGCTTGAGGGCTGAGGGCACACTCACGTGTGTTTCTGCCACGCCTGTGGCGTCCTTGACCTTGCCGAAGAGCACCTCCATCTGGTACATGCTCCAGCGCCGCTTCAGCTCCTCCTCCTTGGAGTACATGCTGTCCTGGAGCGTGTCGTCAGACTGCAGCAGCACGTGCTCACGCTGGGTCTGCTCATGGGTGGGGGTCAGGCCCGGGTCAGTCCGCAGCTGAGGGCTTAGGGCAGAGGCCAGGGGCATTGGGAAGATACCTCCCAACCGGGTTCAGGAAGGGGGTGGGGCCCAAGCTTGGGGCCAAGTCAGGGCTTCCCAGGGTGCACTAGGGGTAAAGAGCCAGCCTGCCCATGCAGGAGATACAAGAGAGGCAGGTTCCATCTCTGGTCGGGATCTGGTCCAGATCTGGTCGGGAAGATCTCCTTGGAGGAGGGCATGGCAACCCACTCCAGTATTCCTGACTGGAGAATGCCATGGACAGAGGAGCCTGGCAGGCTACAGTCCATAGGGTCGCAAAGAGTCGGACACGACTGAAGCCACTTAGCATGCACGCATGCAGGGCATCCAGGGAGGGGTCAGGAGTGCTTGGTTACAGGGAGGCCTCAGAGGCAGCGTCAGCGGGCGGGTCAAGAGCGTGGGGGCGGGGCCTGTCGGGTAAGGGGCCGGTTAGAGGCGGGGTCAATTTCGGATATGGGCAAGTTTGGCAGGGAAGGATGAGGACCCCTGGAGAGTAAGGGGAGGGCTGGAGGGCGGGGTCAGAGATATGGGAGGAGCCCTAGCATCTGGGGAGCTGGGGGCAGAGTTAGGAGAAACTTCCGAACTGCCGAAGGGTCTAGGGCCTGGGCCAATATAGGGAGGGGAGCGGCGGGGACCCCGCAGGTACGGGTCCAAGCAGGAGCAGGCTGGGATCTCAGGCCCGTAATCCTGGTGCGCCCACCTTGCGCTCCATGCGTTCGTTCTGCAGTTTCTTCTCTTCCGCGCGCTTCTTGCACTCGGTTAGGTAGCGTTCGCGCTTCTTGCGCTCTCGGAACACGGTCTCTTCCAGATACTGCAGTTGGTTCTGGAGGGTGGACCGGGGAACGACAGGACCTGTTGGCATCTACTGGGGCTCTGGGCCAGGGCTGCAGGCCCAACTCAAGACAACTGGGGCAAGTTGTGGGGTCCTGGGACAGAGATGGGATGGGTTTCGGGGCAGCTGGGGTTCAGATGCTGAGGTCAGGAGACCATGGCAGTGGCAGGGCAGGATTCCCAGGGGCCGGTGGGCTGGCACCTTGGCGATGTCCCTGGCGTTGAGCGCCTCCTGATTTACTAGGTGCAGCTCCTCCAGCTCGTGTTTCGTCCTCACCACCTCAGCCTCCATAAAGTCCAGCCGGTTTCCCAAGTGAAGGCTCTCCTCCTGGGCGTGAGAGATGGGTGAGCCTGTGACCGATGTCCCTAACTTGGCTGGTCCTCCCATTTGCTGTCCCCCACCTACCCCCAGTCACCCTGGTCCCTACTTGTAGGTAGGCCTTGAGCTGCAGGTACACACTGGTGATGTGTTCAGCCTCCTCTGCCTTCATCCGGGCCTTCTCCAGGCGGTTCTCCAGGTTCCGCATGGTCTAGAGGGAAGTAGAGACATCATTTTGCCAACAAAGGTCCGTATAGTCAAAGCTATGGTTTTTTCCAGTACAGATGTGACAGTTGGACCATAAAGAAGGCTGACTGCTGAAGAATTTATGCTTTTGAACTGTGGTGCTGGAGAAAACTCTTGGGAGTCCCTTGGACAGCAAGGAGATCAAACCAGTCAATCCAAAAAGGAAACCAACCCTGAATATTCATTGTAAGGACTGGTGCTGAAGCTGAAACTCTAATACTTTGGTCACCTGATGTGAAGAACAGACTCACTGGAAAAGACCCTGATACTGGGAAAGATTGAAGGCAGGAGAAGAAGGGGGTGACAGAGAATGAGCTTGGATGGCATCACTGACTCAATGGACAAGAGTTCGAGCAAACTCGGGGAGATGGTGAAGGACAAGGAAGCCTGGTGTGCTGCAGTCCACGGGGTCTCAAAGAGCCAGACACGCCTGAGCAAACTGAACAACAACAAGAGGGAAGCAAGCCTGGGCTGGATCCCTCCCCCCTCAGTGCCTCCCGCAGGATCGAGGGCTCTGCAGACCCACAGGCCCTACCTTGGCCACCTCGGTGTTGCTGTCTTGAGCCTCGGCTATCTCCAGCTCGCGCAAACTGTGCTGCAGCTGGAGCTCCTCCAGCCACTTCTGCCGCAGTCCCAGCTGGTGCCGAAGAGCGTTCAGTTGCTTCACCTTTTCGTTCAGCCGGTAGTCCAGATGCTCCAGGGCTTGCTGGAGAGAGGGAAGCAACACTAGGGGCCTGAACCCCCACCTAGTCCTTCCTTCTCCCACATCTTGGTTCTCATCTCTCTTGTCTCTTGGTAGAGCATCTGAAACCTGGCTGATCCCGCTTCTCCTGCAGATTCTTTTTTTGGGGGGGAGGGGCTGGTTTCCAGGTGGGCAGCCACTGCCCTGGTTGCCCCTTACCCATCTCCTTTGCCTTTGAAGAGGCTCTTCTTTCATCTGACCACACATACCACTTGATCCTATCCAGTCTCAGGGTTTTCTGAGTCACGTCTACACTGCATGAGTGCATGCCAAGTCGCTTCAGTCTTATCCAACTCTTTGTGACCCTATGGACTGGAGCCTGCCAGGTCTTCTGTCCATGGGGATTCTCCAGGCAAGGATACTGGAGTGGGTTGCCATGCCCTCCTCCAGGAGATCTTCCTGACCCAGGGTTTGAGCCCACGTCTCTTATGTCTACCTGCATCGGCAGGTGGGTTCTTTACCACTTAGCACCACCTGGGAAGCCCCACCTCTACACTGAAGACATCCCAATTTAGCCTCCCCCCTGAGGCTCGTATATCCATATCTACACTGCCTTCTAGATGTCTCCACAGGAAGCTCAAAACCATTTGTCCAAAATTGAGTCTATCCCTGATCTTTCCCCAAAACTGCCTTTTTTGAATCTTCCCCATCTCAGCTCATGGCAACTCCGTTCTTCCAGGTGCTCAAGTCCCAGACCTTCATGTCATCTTCATCTTCTCTTTTTCTCTCCCACTTATACCCAGTTTGTTAGCAATTCTCTATTCTGTCTTAAAGCTTCCTCCAGAGAGATCCTGGTGGCTTAGTGGTAAAGAATCTGTCTGCAGTGCAGTAGATGCATGGGTTTAATCCCTGGGTCAGGAAGATCCCCTGGACGAGGAAATGGCAACCCACTCTAGTATTCTTGCTGGGAAAATTCCATGGTCAAAGGAGTCTGGTGGGCTACCGTCCATGGGGTCGCAAAGAGTTGGATGCGACTGAGCCAGACAGATCTCTTTCCTCCTATTTCTACCTCTTTTGCCCTAGTGTAGCCAGCATCATCCTTCACTTTGATAACCTCCTCTGGATGGCTTCTAACTCTTGCCTCCTCAGAGCCCATTTTCCACTTCTTTTCTTTAAAAAAAAAAAAAAATATATATATATATATATATATATATATATATATATATATATATATTTGTATTTGGCTGCACCTGGTCTATAGTTGTAGCACATGGGATATTTAACTGTGGTATGTGGGATCTAGTTGCCTGACTAGTGATTGAACCTGGGTCCCTTGCATTGGGAGTGTACAGTCTTAGCCACTGGACCACCAGGGAAGTCCCTTCACTTCTCAGATTCTTAGTATAAAATCTGCACTCATGCAGCAAAGCCTGATGCAAGGTTCTTCCCCTGCTGACCCCCCTAACCTCACCTCCTATGGAGCCCCCCTCACTCACTCCCATTCTGCCAAAATGACCTCCTTTGTGTCTCCAACACTCTACCTTTGTTCCTATCCAAGGGACTTTGCACTTGCTGTTCCATCTGTCTGGAATGCTTTTCCCCAGATCACTACTTGCCTGACCCCTTCTCAGCTCAAATATCACCTTCCTAGAGAAAGCAAAGATCCCCACCTCACAATCTAAAGGGAAAAGCCCTAACCCCCATCCATCTCTAGTGAGCCACTCTGTTTTATTGTATTTATTTCTCTTGTCACCATTGGAAATCACTTTCTTTCTATGTTTATTGTTCCTTTCTTGAGGGGGGGGGGGCGGTGTCTGCTTTCTCCACCAAGATGAGACTCTGGGGAGTGGGGACATGGTCTGTGTTTTTCAGCGTATGGCAACCAATACCTAAAGCCATGCCAGGCATGTGGTCAGTGTGTGAGAAAGACTGAGAAATAAATTAATGGCAGCTGGTGTGGAGAAGGGATTGGAGAGGGTGAGATGGGGGTCAGGGAGTCAGGTGGGGACCCAGGCTAGAAATGAAGGGAGGTGGTCAGAGGAATGGGAGTGGGGCAAACCTGGCCTGTCCTGTTCTTCAGGTATGGCTTCTCTGACTTCCATTCTCGAATCACTGCCTGGACCACTTTCTCATCTCCCTGCAAGGAGAAGAGCCCAGGTCACACTACAAATTCCGCCCACCCTCTCTTTGAGAGCATCCCCTGGGGACACTGCCTCCCCACCCCTGGAACCTCGTCCACCTCACCTGGAGCAGGGCTGTCAACTGTAGCTGCAGTACCCTGGTCTCCTCGCGGAGCTGGTTAATGGTCTCCTGATTCTTCTTGATGTTCCACTGGGTGCTCTCATAAAAGGCCTTCCGGTCACCCTCTGGGGTCATGTGAGGTGGGCAGGCAGAAGCAGAGGATCACGGGAGGGGGCACTTCCCAGAGGGAAGACCTTTTAGTAGGTATCAACAGTATAACAATATTTTACTCTGAGCATTTGTTATGCACTAGATGCAGGACTGGAGCTTCCGGTAAAGAATCCACCTGCCAGTATAGGAGATTCAGGAGACATAGGTTCGATCCCTGGCCCAGGAAGATCCCCTAAAGTAGGAAATGACAACCGGCTCCACTATTCTTGCCTGGAAAATCCCATGGATAGAGGAGGCTGGTGGGCTATAGTCCATGAGGTTGCAAAGAGTTGGACACGACTGAGTGACTGAGCACGCACGCAGAGATGCTGGACTAATCATTTTCTTTTATTTTTCTGTACTGCACTGCATGTGAGATCTTAGTTCTCCAACCAGGAATCAAACCCATGCCCTCTGCAGTGGAGGCACAGCATCTTAACCACTGGAAAGCCAGGGATGGACTAATCATTTTCTAGGTATCAGATAGGATGTGCCAGTATGTACATACCCATATCCATATTATACCCATTTCATACATGAGAAGGCTCATGCGTATTAGACTGTTCAAGTTCACAAGCAGTCCGATTCCCCAGCACATACTTTCAACCACTATGCAACATTACCTCCTAAAAACAAAGCGATAAGTTTACACCAGGATTTCCCAACCTTGGCACAACTGACACTTGAGATAGATGATTATTTGCTGTGTTGAACTGTCCCGTGCATCATCAGATGTTGAGCAGCATCCCTGACCTCTACTCATTAGATGCCAGTAACAACTGCCAGCCCCCCGCCCCGCCGCCGCCAAACAATGTGACAAACCAAAATGTCTCCAGATGTTGCCAAGTGTCTTCTGGGGAGCAAAATAGCCCGATTCCATTGAGAACCACTGGTTCACACTCCATAGTATTACTCTGTGCCAGGCACTGTTCTAAGCACTCTACACATTTCAACTACCTATGGGGTGGTACTGTTACTATCCTCGTCTAATGGTTGGACAAACTGACAGCAATTACATTATTTTTGGTCCCTGAAGATCAAACAATTATTAATAGCATATGTAGAGCCAGTATATTTGAACCCAGAAAATCTGCCTCTAGAATCTATATCCTTCATCCTCCCATACATGATAGAAAAGTTGAAACTACATAAAAGTAGGGGCTTCCCAGCTGGCACTGGTGGTAAAAGAACCCCCCTGCCAATGCAGGAGACATGAGAGAAGTGGGTTGGATCCCTGTGTTGGGAAGATCCCCTGGAGAAGGGTATGGCAACCCATTTCAGTATTCTTGCCTGGAGAATCCCATGGGCAGAGGAGCCTGGCAGGGTGCAGTCCATAGGGTCACACAGAGTCAGACACGACTGAAGTGACTTAGCACGCACACACGTAAAAGTATGAAATACAGTTCACTCGGTTCTGAGCTCAGGAAAAGTTGTATGAGATGAGGAAAACCATGACCAAGCATGAATTTTTGCCTCCGGATACTGGACACCTGGACGAATGCTAGTGAAAGAACTCCTGCCAGGTCAGAGGGCTGTTGACTCGACCATTCCGGGCCCTCTGGGGTCATCTTACCTAACAGTTGTATCTTCCTTTGTAACTCAGCCACCTGCATGTTCACAGCGGACTTCCCCTCGCTGGCATGGAAGGGTCCTGCCTTGGAATGAAGTGAGTGCCAGACAGGCACCAAGCCCTTGCCTCGAGAGCGGTAGGGCTTGAGCTGAACTTGAGTGGCCTTGACTTTGGAGGGGGTTGAAATTTGGTCCTGAGAAGGCATGGCGTTGGAGGCCGCCGCCCAGCACAGGGGAGACGTCATGATTGGGGTTGAGGTCGAGGGCCTCTGGGGCTCAGGGGAATTGCCTCTGTCTAGGATCCGTCAATTCAGGTTCCTCGGGCTCTGGGAATGCACTTGTCGACCGCTCGGCGGGACCTAGCCGCATCTCCGGTTGCTAGGTAACCTTCCCCACCTCCCTCCAGCGCTCCCATGGAAACCGCCCGCGTTCCAGTCTACGACTCTCATTGGCTGACGTTGAGCGGAGGGGCGGTCCCTGCAGGGGACCCGAGCAGAGCAGGCCGCAGAAAGATGCGGGAGGGTACTTTTGAGTCACGTGCTCATCCTTTTTCGTCCCCACCTCTCCATCTCAACTCTACCGGGGGCGGCGGTGTGGGGCTTCGCGGGCATTTTTCAGGAACTTTCTGTTCCGGCTGCCGAACCCGCCACTCCCAAGATGGAGGCACCTTGCGCCGCCATTAAGCGCGAACCTTCAGAACTATTCCCTTTCAGGCTTCAGTCCTATGCAAGATGGCCGACTGGGTTCCGAGCCTGCCACATGCCACTCCCAACATGGCAGCCAGGACCCGCCGTCCCTAGCGCGGAGCGTGATGCCGGACGTGACGATTCTCACACACTTCCGCTTCCTTTCTGCAGGAGAAACCGTTGGCTGGCTGGGTCAGGGGGGCGCGGTGGATATTGACCTTTGCCCCAGCCTCGTGTACGTGGTGGACTAGTGGGCGGGAGGACACCCCCCAATTTCCTATTTAGGGGCAGCCGAAGGGTGTGCGTTTGGAGAGGGGGAACTGTTAATCCTTTTGGCCGATTGGCGGGAACTGGATAGCGAACCACCTCCGACCCAGAGGGAGCGGAGGTTTTGAGTTCCGCTCACCATTGATTTGGGCCAAGTGAGATTCCCTTCCACTAGGTAGGACTGGGGAGAACCCCCCACCCCGCGCCTCCGCCCCGGGCCCCGTGCCCCCAGTGTGGGAAGTTAAGTGAGACCTCTTTGCCCGGAGCGATGAAGGAATCCAGTTGACCGGAGGGAGAGGCGCCTTCCTTCGGCTGGAAGGAGCCCTCTCCCACTGACCTGCTGCCTCTTTCTCGCTGCAGCGTGGGGTCGCAGTGCATCTCCCAGTAGCCTCCTTCTGGCAGAACCCATTTCCGGCTTCCGAGGCTTCAGCGAGATGTTACTGCTGCTGCTGCTACTGCCGATGTGTTGGGCCGTGGAAGTCAGGCGGCCCCGGGGCGTCTCCCTCAGCAGTGAGTGAGCCACTGGAGGTGGCCAGAAGTAGGGGTGGGGTGTGGGAGGCTTCCGGGATAGGCGCTTACAGCCTTCGGTCTCCGTGTTCTGGACTCTGGGCAGGGAAGGTTGCAATGCTGAGCCGGTGGGAGTGGGAAGAGGTACCTTAGGGTGGAAAGGGCTCTCTTCCTGCCCTAGACTGGGCCCCTTGTCCCCCTCCCCAGACCATCACTTCTACGACGAGTCAAAGCCTTTCACTTGCCTGGATGGCTCTGCCAGTATCCCCTTTGATCAGGTCAATGATGACTACTGTGACTGCAAAGATGGCTCAGATGAACCAGGTGAGGGTTTTCTCCATTCATCCGTGCATCCGTTCATTCATTCATTGTATATTTATTGAGCTGGCGAGTGCTACGTCCTGTGTGCTGTCCCAGACAGACCCAGTCCCGTCCTCACAGGGCTCTCTGTTGAGTGGAGGCAAGCAGGCACAGAATAAAGTGGGTCAGTGGTTTGGTGAGGAGATGGGGAGGCGCAATGGGAGCCCAGAGGGGGAAGGGGAGGGCTTGGCAGGGCCCAGTTGGGAGGGCCCCCTGGCGCGGAGAGGCAGGAGGGAGCCCAGAAACGTTTTGTTTCAGGCCCCCAAAGTGCAGTGGTCCTTCCTCCCCTTACTTGGCATCAGTTATTCTCACATTTCTCACCCTCCTGTGTGCATGTGGTGGGCGTGACCTGCCAGATCCTGAACCCACTCCACAAACCCTCCTTCCCTCCTTTCCCCACAGGCACAGCTGCCTGTCCCAACGGCAGCTTCCACTGCACCAACACAGGCTACAAGGCCCTGTACATCTCCTCCAGATGGGTCAACGATGGAGTGTGTGGTGAATGAACTGGCCCCAGGATGGGGGACAGGGTGCTGGGCGGAGGGAAGGCGGCATTGCGGGGTGGGGGGAGTCCTGACGGTGCCCCCACGTCTGCCCTCAGACTGCTGTGACGGGACCGACGAATACAACAGCGGGATCGTCTGTGAGAACACCTGCAAGTACGTAGCTGACACCCCCGTTCCTTCGCCCCCCTCTCCGCCTTCCCTCGCCTCGCCTTGCTGGGTGAATTGGGCTCCCTCTTCTCTCTCTGCTTTTGTGTGTCGAGGGCTCACCCTGTGCCAGGTGCTCTGTGCATGCTCTATCAGCGGTTTCCCTTCTGGCCTGGAAGCGAGTGTCATGTATTTGCCTGTTCAGCCGATGAGGGAGCTCACGCTCAGAAAGGAAAATGACTTCCTCAGGGTCTCATAGCTAAGAGATAGCAGAACCAGGACTCGAATCCAGCTTGGTCTAACCTGGGACTCTGTGCTTTTAATTGCACTGCTGCAGCAGGACCTGAAAACTGAAATGCCCACAGGCAGGTGATGGAAGCAAGTGCATGCAGGCCGAGTGTAAGGCAGTCAGGGAGTGATGGGGATTGTGGTGTTTAAAAGGGACAGCCTCCCTCCACTCCTGTGAGTTGGGAGCAGGTGGCAGGGCCGGATATGTTTTTCAGAGAAGCTGAGCGTCATGACATTTCCGTAAACCATTCTGATGGAAGGTCTCTTAAGTAGAGAGTAGACTGAGCAGATTTTGCCTACTGGCCAGACAGCCCTTCTTTCAGGGAGTCTGTGACTTGTGTGCTCGTCTCTTTCTCCTCTTGGGAACCTCCTTCCAGCCCCACATCCCAGCAACCCCTAGTCCTTCCCATGGCCCTGAGGGTGAGCGAGCCCTGTCCACTGCACCTCCTCTCTAAGACAGGGGTGAGGGACTCTGAAGCCAGGAGGACCTGGGGGAGGAGGGAGCAGGCGTGTTTGAGCTCCTGTTTTTGCCCACACAATGGGGTGATGGCAGGGGCTTGAACCCCTTTGGAAGAGGCAGACCTAGTGGGCACTAAACACCCTCCCATTGGTGCTTGTGTCTCGCTTCCCCCCAGAGAGAAGGGACGCAAGGAGAGAGAGACACTGCAGCAGATGGCAGAGGTGACCCGCGAGGGCTTCCGCCTGAAGAAGATCCTGATTGAGGACTGGAAGAAGGCCCGGGAGGAGAAGCAGGTGAGGGGCCTGGTGGGGCTGAGCCAGGGCAACCTGGAGGCTGGTGAGGCTGGCTGGGGTTTACGTCTGCTCCTGACCAGTGGTGTCCTGGGGCCAGTTGCTGTCTGTCTGCACCTTGGACCCTTCTGTCCACTTGACGTTTAGTCGTTGCTTAGGCTGGTACCAGGTGGGCAGCAGCCAGGCATGGACCTAGGCCTTGGGTGCAGACCAAAGTGGGCTCAGAGGAGGGACGCCTCTCCTCCAGGTTCCAGAGTGCTCTCATCTGTAAGTTAAGGCCAGTGACTGTATGCCTTACCAGTTCTGGGGGAGGACTCAAGACAAGGTCCTTCAACCACAGCCAGGTTAGCTCAGTAGGGTGGGTGCTGGGGATGTGTTGGGGGAGGGTCAAAGAGGGTGAGTCCCCAGGGGTGTGTCTCTCCCTGCCTGTCTGCCAACCCCTTGACTGGTGGGTCAGAGTCCTCAACTCTCCTTCGGGGCTCCCGCTTAACCCTCTGAGCAAGGGCCCCAGCTCTGTTTCTCAGACCAGGGAAGGGTCGGGTCTTCCTCTTCCCATCCCCATGGCCTGGCTAGTAAGGTACCTCCTGAATTCATAGGGGGCAGTGTATTCAGGGCCAGTGAGATCCTTCCCGTGCTTAGCCACACGGTGAAGTTGGTGCCAAGTGACCTTTGACTTCCTGGGCCAGCAGGACGACCCTGGCAGCAGATCAGGTTGAGGTGTCAGGCAAAGTCTTGGGAGGGACCCTACAGCCTAGGGCCCACGTTCTTAGGCTGGAGCCCACCCAGCACACACGTTCCTTCCTTCCTTCCTTGAATATTTTTTATTTTTTATTTATTTGGTTGTGCTGGGTCTTAGTTGCAGCATGTGGAATCTAGTTCCCTGACCAAGGATCAAACTGGCCACCTTGAATTGGGAGTACAGAGTCTTGGCCACTGAATCACCAGGGAAATCCCCTTTCTTTTCTTTTTTTTTTTTTTAAATAAGAGCAATGAGTTTTTAAAAAGAATTTTATTTTATTTTTGGCTCTGCCGGGTCTTCATTGCTGCACGCAGGCTTTCTCTAGTTGCGGCAGGCGGGCTTCTCATTCAGCGGCTTCTCTTATTGCGGATCGCAGCCCTAGGCACGCCGGCTTCAGGAGTTGGGGTTCCCAGGCTCTAGAGCACAGGCTCAGTAGTTGTGGCACACGGGCTTAGCTTCTCCTCGGCACATGGAGTCTTCCTGGGCCAGGGACCAAACGCATGTTCCCTCCCTTGGTCCCTCTGCTCTCTGAACCCGCCTTGGGGCACAGGAAGCAAGGAAGACTTCCTGGAGGAGGAGGTCTCCATCTAAATCAAAATCTGTAGGTTTATTCAGAGTTAGCCAGGCAGAGTGTTGCAGACAGAAGAAAGCCTGTGTGAAGAACTAGGGGCAGTGTGTGTGGAGAGCTTTGAATGTTGTTAGGGCAGTTAAGATAGCAAAGGGGTGGATGAGGCTGGAGAGGTGGGCAGGGTCCTGGTTATGCAGGGTCTCAGGCATACAATGAGGTGTTTGCATTTCTCTCCAGTGGGCTGCAGAGAACCACAGGGGTTGGGGGAGATCCAGGAGGCGGGCGTATTAGGAAAAGATAATGTGGAGAGGAAGAGGGAAGAATAGGCTGAGAGCTGGCCCCTGTCTTCTACCTTCCCAGAAAAAGCTCATTGAGCTGCAGGCTGGAAAGAAGTCACTGGAGGACCAGGTGGAAGTGCTGCGGACCCTGAAGGAGGAAGCTGAGAAGCCAGAGGAGGCGGCCAAAGACCAGCACCGCAGGCTGTGGGAAGGTACGTTGCTGCGTCCCGCGTGGCTGGGATGCCCCCTCGGCTCCTGCCAGGGAAGAGTCTGGGCCCAGGAGTCTCTTGCCCATTGTCTCTTGTCTGTCGTTCCACTGGTTTTTTTAAATCACGGCCCTTTAGTTCCCCAGTTGCCTCATTATCTTTGACTGTGTGTTGGGCATTGTGTTTAAAAGTCATTTATAGCAGTAACTTGCAGCTTTGATGAGAGGCCCTTCCCTCGAGAAGCGGGGCTTTTCTTTCTGCCTTCTTTGTGGGAACACTGGATTCAGGGACCGCAAGTCTGAAGTTGAGGCTGGAGCTTCCTCCAGCCCCCCAGGCAGAGTGAGCCGAGGTCCGAGCAAGGGCTGGCTGATTCCTGGCCCAGCTTAACCCTGAGGGGAGTCGCATGGGGTCATAGTTATGGGGCGGGTCACCTTGGACCTTGATTTTCATTTCCCTTCCCTCACAAGTTATCAAAATGGACATCGACATTTGCCAGGCTTGGCAAAATCCTTTAGGATGAAAGCAGCTTCTACCTTCTCTTATCTTCTTCACTTCCTTTTTGTTCTGGCAACTCCTACTGCCTGGGGTTGGTTTTAAGGTGATTTTTTTTTATTTTATGCTTGGTCCAGCATTTTCTTGCTGTTGGCAGATTGTGCTGCTGTTGTGGATAATCTGAAGCCTTGGCATTTGTTCTGAGTCTGCTCTGTGCAGGGACACACATGGCGGAAGGCGGATAGAACAGAGAGGTGGGGCAGAAACCCACTCCAGACTAGTTGAAAGACTCAGATCAAGCATTGCCAGAAATATTTGGAGCCGTGGCCCCAGCCGGTCACAGGGATGGTGACCAGTGGCTGGTAGCCTTCTGAGGCCGTGCTGTGATCTCCTCCATCTCTTTGAGCATCTGCTGTGTTCTTCCGCCCTTCCCTCTCTCTGTCCTGATTTCTCATAATCGGTAATTCAGTCGTTCATCTGACAAGCACCTGCTGCGTGCCTGGAATGTGCCGGCTCTACCCCAGGTGCCCACAGTACATCATTGACTACGACGGAGGAAGCCCTCTGCCTGTAGAAGGGACAGGCTCAAAGGTCGCGAGGCTGTATCTTGTCTCGTTTTTAAGGAGCAGCAAGGAGACCTTGGGCTTCCCAGGTGGTGCTAGCGGTAAAGAATCTGTCTGCCAATGCAGGAGACACAAGAGATGCAGGTTCAATCCCTGGGTTGGGAAGATCCCTTGGAGGAGAGCATGGCAACCTGGTCTAGTATTCTTGTCTGGGAAATCCCATGGACAGGGAAGCCTGGCAGGCTACAGTCCATGGGGTCACAAAGAGTCAGACGTGACTGAGCAGTGCACACACACACCCAGAGACCATGTTGGTGAATGAGCAGAGACTCCCCCTCTTTGTTTACATAACATCAGCTGCTTCTGTGATCAAGCCACAGAGTTCAGGGGTTGCCAACAGGGACCTTATGACCTGTCAAACCTAAAATATTTAGCGCTGGGTTCTTTACAGTAAAGTTTGTTGATCCCTGATACAGACACCAGTATTCTCTCCCATGCTGACTCTGGGTAGACCAGAGCACCCGGTGCTTGTTTCACAAGGATCATCGTGTTTTTGCCCCTGCTCCCCTTTCCCAGACATCACCTCGTTTCACAAACAAGGAAGCTGAGGCCAAAGAGGCCACTGGCTTACCCAGCTAGACTGATGCCCACATTATTCCGATTGCAGACCCTGTCCCTTATCTGCAGGCTTGAGTCACCAGCCTGCTCCTGCCTCGCTCAGGGCCCAGCTTTGCGTGTGTTGGGTCTTTGTTGCGTGGTGTGGGGCTTCTCTAGTTGCGTCAGGCGGACTTGGTTGCCCCACGGCGTATGTTATCTTAGTTCACTAGCCAGAAATGTGTCCCCCGTGTTGATGCTTTATTAGGATTATTAGATTGTATTATTACATTTCTATTTATTAAATTCTATTAAATTATTGTTCTTTATTAGAATCATTAGAATCGGAAGGCTGACTTTTTATTACTAATTTATATTTACTTTTGGCCAAGCCGGGTCTTCCTTGCTGCTTGCAGCCTTTCTCTAGTTGTGGCAAGCGGGGGCTACTTCTTGTTAGGGTGTGGGGCTTTCTCGTTGCAGCTGCTTCTCTTGTTGCAGAGCACAGGCTCTAGGTGCACGGGCTTCAGTAGTTGTGGGACACAGGCTCAGTAGTTGTAGCGCTCAGGCCTAGTTGCTCCACAGCATGTGGAGTCCCCTCGGACCAGGGATCAAACCCGTTTCCCCTGCACAGATTCTTTGCTGGAAGCCTGATTCTTAACCACTGGACCCCCAGGGAAGTCCCTGGGCTCATTCTGCCCCTTCTGGCCTGCTGATGGCCTCCCTCCATCAGGCCAGCAGTCTTCCTGGCTCCCCCAGTGCCTTGGGTGGGACAAGCATTTGGGCCACCACTGGCTGGTTACAACGCCGCCTGCGGTCGAGGGCTTCTCCCCGCTCTCTGTACCCTGTGCACGTGCCATGCTGGCCTGATGGCCTGCCCACACCCCCACCGGCCCTGCGAAACTGCTGCTCTTTGTTGCTCCCAGGCCTCTGCTCCAGCCAAGCCCACTGCAGACGTGTGCTGAGCGGGCTGCAGGCCCGGTGCTCAGTGGTGACACACGTCCCCCTCTAGAAAATTCCACTGGACAGCACTGGTCTGCACGTGTTGTGCTCTGTCCCCAGGTGCCTCGTTTCCTTTTACTCTTTGCCCTCCATTTTTTCTCACTGCGGTAAAATCCCAGTCATGTTACAAATTCACCATTTCAGCCAGTTTTCAGTGGCTGACTCAACGGTGTCAGGTACGTCCACACTGTCGACAGTGTCCAGCAGGACGTCGTTGCTGCTGTCTAGTTCCAGAACATTCCTGCCACCCCAGGACGGACCCCCAGGCCCATTAAACTGGCCCTCCAGATCTCCCCTTGGCCCCATCCCCAGCCCCCGGCCCCACGCGTTGGCTTCCTGTTTCCATGGACTGACCTGCTCTGGGCGTTGCACTTCAGGAAGTCAGGCAGTGAGTGGCCTCTGTGACTGACTGCTTTCCCCTAGCGTCGTACTGTCAAGGGTCATCCGTGTTGTAGCCCGGTGTCAGGACCCCTGCTTCCTTTTTAAGACCTGCTGTCTATTCCAGCGTGTGACCCTGGTGGGGTTGTCTCATCCAGGTCCATTTTTCCTATCAGCTTTTTGGTCTCCACTGCTTGTAAGTGGCTCTTGTGTACCGAGGGGCTGGCCCTTGGTGACTGAAGTTGCAGGCGTTTTCTCTTTCACCTTTGCTGCCAGGTTCCTTTACTCTTTCTTCCCGGGCCATGTGTTAGAAAGTGAATGAACTCTGGTCTTTGCTTGTGTTTCCACCTTCTTTTGCATCATGTCTAGCATCCTTTTACCCAAGGCTGGGCAGACTAGTGCCTGGCTTCTTAGTGTGGAGTTGCTGACCCAGGTTCAGGGTTGGCACGCCACAGAGGTTGCACCGGAATTCCCAGAAGGTGGTGGGGACGAGCATGGGCTCTGGAGGCACGTGGCCTGGCTTGGGCCCCCGGCTGGGGCTCTCATCTGTGAGGACATTGTCGCGGTCTCTGGGACACAGGCCGCTCATCCTGGTGGAGAGGGCCGAGCCTCATAGTGCAGCTGCACTGAGAGTGCTTTCCTGAGTGACCCTGAGCCGGTTGGGCTGAGACAGGCCGAGGAGAGACCACTGGAGCACGCGTGGGGCTGCAGCGCCCTGTGTCCTCTGGCCACAGCTGAGTTCCCGTCTTCCGTGCTGGTGGCTTCTCCCCCTTTGCGAGACACTCCGCGGGCCCCCAGGACATCTGCCTCACCTGGCTGCGCCTCTGTCCCCTGACCTCTTCTCCTGGGGGCCTCCTGAATGTGGCACACCTATGGTCCTACCCCTCGCACCGTCACGGATTGTTCAGACTCTCTGCAGATGCCCCCAGCTGCCCCTGCTGGATCCTCCATCCATCTGGCACTGCCCAGCTCCTCTGCCCCCCCACCCCCACACAGGCCAGCCCTTCTCATTGCCTAGCTCCCGCCCCCAGTCTGCCCCCCACAGTGGCCTGACTCAGAGCCCCAGCCCAAGCACCCAGAGGCCCGGGCACACAGTGAGCCCGGGGGCTGCTGGGGATGGAGGATGATGGATCTGGTCCTTCCACAGAGCAGCAGGCCATCTCCAAGGAGCAGCGGGAGCGGGAGCTGGCAGCCAGCGCCTTCCAGGAGCTGGATGATGACATGGATGGCGTGTGAGTGTGCCAGCGCCACCTGCCCCGGGCTCCCTCCTCCCTCTCCCCGCCTTTAGGAAACCAACCAGAGCCCACCTCCTTGCCCTGGAGCCCGATCCCCTGGGGGCGTGGGGGGGCGGTGGGGAAGAGATGAGGGAAAACACCCCCTCAAGCTGGACAGGGGGACTCAGGATCTCAGTGCTTTTCGAAAGCCTACTCTGTGGCCTGGGACGCTTTAGTGAAAGACGAAATCCTGGCCAGTGCCCCTGAACTTGCTGGCTGACCCCAGGCCCATGGCTCAGTGGAGGGTGAGCTTTTGGGAACAGGGAGGCTGGGCAGGCCCCCTGGTGGGAGGCCTGGGACTTTGGAGGGTTCCTAGGGGGATAATGGGCAGGGCGGTCCCGTTCCTGGTGGGCAGTGGTGGTGGGCGGTGGGATAGGGGCAGGATGTGGGGCCTGGGCCACCATGGGTGTGTGGGTCTCCTGGGGTGGAGGACGCCAGGCCACAGCGTTTCCCTGTGCTGGGCTCTAAGGGTGGAAGGGAGTGGCAGCTGGGCCTTGAGGACACGGCTGCCACTCCACCCCTTGCCTGTCCCTCCCTTGTGCTCCTCAGGGCTGTGGAGCCTCAGCAGCGGATAGGAGGCAGGGGATGGGGTGGCTAGGACCTGCCTTTCCCAGGGTAGAGACCACACCGGGCCCTAACCCAGACCTCATTTTTTCCCACTTTCCTGCCTGCCCTCTCTCTCTGCCCCAAGGTCCTAAAGCAAGTTCTCAGGAGGAGCCCTGGCCCGGGTTGGGGGGCAATTGACCAGGAGCCCATGGGCTCACTGCTCTATTGTCTTCTGCCTTTGACCCCGCAGGGTCTCAGTGGCTGAGCTGCAGACCCACCCGGAGCTGGACACGGATGGGGACGGGGCATTATCAGAAGGGGAAGCCCAGGTACTCGGCCCACCCCTTTGCTTGGGACTTCTGGAGGGGATTGCCCCAAGGTGACCTCAGGGTGGGGGGGCGGGGGTGGCCAGAGGCAGGCCTTCTGTGGGCTACTCCCAAGGAGAGTCCCCTGCTGGCCCAGGGCCAGGGTTCTGGGGGGCCCAGCCTGGCTGGTGTGGCCAGGCCTTGCCTGGTGACTAGGAGGGGCTGCCTAGGGCCTTCCTCCCTCCCCTGTGGGACCTAGTGGAGTCATGTGGTGCCTCAGGGCATCTCGTGGGGAGAGTTAGGTTCCCTGTAACCATGCTCCCCCCGCCCTACCCAGTGCACACACCTGGTCACCCGCCCTCCTCACAGCTCTGCCCTCACTGGCCTTGTCCCTGCTCCCCACCCATCGCTGCCCTGCTGGTCCTCACTCCCCACCTCGCCCTGGCCTCTGTCTCTCAGCTCCTCTCCCTGGTCTCTCCAGTCCCCACCCCGCACCTCTCTGGCCCCCGCCTCTTTCCCACAGGCCTGTGCTGCCCCCTTCTGGCAGACGCTCCTCACCCAGCCCAGCTCCAGTCTGGCCCTGGGCAAGTCAGCGCGTGCTGTGCCTGGCACCGCAGCCTGAGGGCCCCTGCACCCACTACGAGAGTGCCTGGGTTGGAGTTGGGGGGCACGTAGAAGTCCTGCCCCTGACCCTACCCCAACCTGACGCACACAGACCCTCCTTGGGGGAGACGCTCAGATGGATGCTGCTTTCTTCTATGACCGCGTCTGGGCCGCCATCAGGGACAAGTACCGGTCCGAGGTCAGTAGAGGGAGGGGAAGGGATGTGATCTGAGCCCCCTCTGCTGCCCCCGCCCTGCTCCTGGATGCCTCACAAAAGCACTGCCTCCAGCTCTGGCACTGGGCCACCATGGCCAGCTGGGCGGCCCCACCTCCTCTACAGAAGCCACCCCGCCCCCAGCTGTCTGTCCCTCCCTCTTTCTAGGCTCCTTGGAAGGGATGGAGACACAAGGCCACCCTTGGGCGATGGTGGGAGCCTGGCCCCTGGCCCTGGGGGTGAGGGTGGACCCCCGAGTCCTCAGCACGACCTCTCTGCACATCCAGCAGGTGCTGCCCACTGAGTACCCACCATCGTCTCCTGCACCCGATGTGATGGAGCCCAAGGAGGAGCAGCCCCCCATGCCCTCACCACCCACAGAGGAGGAGGATGAAGACGACGAGGACGAGGAGACAGAGGAGGATGAGGATGAAGAGGACGAGGATTCCCAGGGGGAGCAGCCCAAGGTGGGTGTTTAGGGGTGGAGGGGGTGATGGGTGGGAGTGGTCACTCGCTGACTCTGTCCCCCCACCCCCAGGACGCCCCACCCCCAGTCCCAGCCCCCCAGACGGCCAGCCCCACCGAGGAGGACAGGATGCCGCCGTATGATGAGCAGACGCAGGCCTTCATCAACGGTGAGGGCTGAGCCTGGGAGGGAGGGGCCCCTCCCTGTTGCCAGCAGGTGCAGGGGCCCAAGAAACAGGCCCCGCTTGCTCCTCGCGGGGACCTGGGGCTGGCCCAGGCAAGCCCAGGGGACTCCGGGCCACCCAGAGGGGGCTTCTGGGGCCTGGGGAAGCTGGCAGCGCCACACCAGTCTCGGGGCCCTTCTGCCCCCTTGTGGTGGCTGTTGTCTGTGTCGCCCTTGGCAGGCGAGGAACCAGCAGGGCCCCAGGAGCCCTGGCCCTGCTCCCTCAAGAGCTGAGAGCCGGGGCGGGGTGGTGGGGTCTGCCTGGCAGCTGGCAAGGCCCAGAGGGTCTTCCTGGGCCCTGTCCTCACCCAGAGCCAGCCCTGAGGCTGGGGGAATCAGGCCTGTCTGCGCCACCCCCTGCTTTGTGTGGGGACACCTCTGACCTCCTTCCCGACCCCACCAGCTGCCCAGGAGGCCCGCAACAAGTTCGAAGAGGCTGAGCGGTCCCTGAAGGACATGGAAGAATCCATCAGGTATGGGGGTGCCCATGCGGTCGCAGCAAGGCCACTTCTCCATTGCCCCATGGCCGCCTGCTGCCCGACTCCCCAGAGACGGTGGCAATGGGGAAGTCACTCAGGCAACCTCTGCAAATTGGCGGTGGCTCCTGCAGGGGAGAGTCCCCAGGTGGTGGGGACTGGAGCCCAGGCCCCGAGAGACCCTCCGCCACTCGAGCAGGCCTTCCTGCGTTGTCCTGAGTCGGGCTGGCAGCCCCCCACTGCCCCTTAATCTCCAGGCCTCCCCTTTAGGAACCTGGAACAGGAGATTTCATTTGATTTTGGCCCCAACGGCGAGTTCGCCTACCTGTACAGCCAGTGCTATGAGCTCACCACCAATGAGTACGTCCCCTGTGGGCACATGTGGTGGGTGGGCTTGGTGGGTCTGGGCCTGAGCAGAGGGGTGGGGAGGGAGGGTGGTGGGCTTAGGCGCAGCCACTGGGATTTGAGGTACTTGCATGGCCCTGGTGTGGGGGGTTGTCACGGAGGCTGGGACCCCTGTTCCCCCACCCACCAGCCCCATCCGACGACAGGTACGTCTACAGACTCTGCCCCTTCAAGCTTGTCTCACAGAAACCCAAACTCGGCGGCTCCCCGACCAGCCTTGGGTGAGTGAGCTCGGGCTAGGCCCCCCTCTCGGCCCCTCATCCCCACCCCTGGCTGCCCCGGCCGTCCCCTCTCAGCACACCACTCTCCCATAGCACCTGGGGCTCGTGGGCTGGCCCTGACCACGACAAGTTCAGCGCCATGAAGTATGAGCAGGGCACGGGCTGCTGGCAGGGCCCCAATCGCTCCACCACCGTGAGTGCCCGCGGGCTGGGGGAAGTGGAGTGGGGACGTGGCCCGCAGAGCCCACCTGAGACCCACCTGCCCACCCCAGGTGCGCCTGCTGTGCGGGAAGGAGACGGTGGTGACCAGCACCACAGAGCCCAGCCGCTGCGAGTACCTCATGGAGCTGATGACGCCAGCTGCCTGCCCAGAGCCCCCGCCTGAATACCCTGTGGAGGGCGACCACGATGAGCTCTAGCCCCGCCCCACCCTGCCCAGTGCAGAGGTGAGTGGGGAGGTGGGGGTCTCTCCCATCCTACCATTCGGGGGCATGGTGGGGCGGGGGGGCTCTTGGCCACATGGCTGCTCCCCCATCCATCTCCCTTCGTCTGTCTCATTTGGTTTCTCTCTGGTCCCAGAAATCAAGATGTGGAACCAGCCCCCAGTGGTGCTGCCCATCCGCCCCTGAATCTGTGGACCAAGGCCTGTCCCTGTGGGTCACCTCACCCACCCCACAGGGCAGGAAGCAGGTAGGGCTCCATGCCCTGCTTTTGGTTGGCCAGCGGGGCAGAGCCATGTTCCCAGGCCCCTGCTGCCTCCACAGATGGAATAAAGGAGCCTGTCCTGCTTGGGCCCCCACACCCTGGGGGCATCTGCCTTCCCTCTTGCTGGGGAAGTGACTTGACCTGTGACCCCCAAACAATAAACATGATCCCTCCAACTCATCTGTGTCTGTCTGGCTTTGCTGGGGTGTGGAAGGGCCGGGGGTGGAGAGGGCTGAACATGGTAAGCAGCTGTGCAGATCCTAGGGGGGCTGGCTCTGGTTTGAGGGTCTCACCTGAGATGCCCCATGGATAGCAGGGCCTGGAGCCATGTAAACAGACAGCTGTTGTGTCACTTCCTTCTGGGTTTCCTCCTGGGCTGGTCTCAGACCCCACCCCCTCAATCACATGTGTGCTGTGGGGAAGCCAGGGGGCTCCAGATGTGAGCTAGGCCCAGAGAGGGACAGTGGCGTGCACTCAGCCAAACAGCAGGGCCAACTGGTGTGTGGAAGCACAGACACCCGAGGCCATAAGATTCTGAACTTTTATTTTTCTGGCATGAAAAGTACAAATAATTAAACAATTCCATGTAAAAGTCTGTTACCGCGGCCAGGCCTGTAATCCCGGTAATAAATAGTGTCTAAACTCAACGCAAAGTGTTCTTGTTGGGTTTTGGGTTTTTTTTTGTCTTTTTTTTTTTTTTAACAGTTCTTTTATCACCTCCAACATGGACTCTGTCTTGATTTGAAACCATCCAAATAAATAACAGGATGAAGGGAGGGTTGGAGGGGCTGAGCCCCTTCCCCACGGGCCCTGCCCCTGCCCCACGCAGGGATGCGGAAGACCCCAGGCCCCACCTCCCCTGGGGTGAGGGGCTGGCCTCCAGGAAGGGGGCCTGGCTGGCTGGGCTGAGTTCTGTGTTTTAGAAAAAGGAGTCCCCTCCCAGTTGGGGGTGGCAGGGGCCCAGGGCCTCAGTTGAGGAGGGTGTGGGGAGGTGCCCCCTCTCTGGAGCCCGGCCTCCCCCAGGGTGGGGGACAAACCCAGCCCTTATTGCTCACAGATGCCTCCGCCACGCTGTCCACGTGTGGACACGCGTCGCTGCGGGCGGACAGCAGAGGGGAGAAAGCCCCAAGAAAACAGAGGGAGAGGGATGGACCCGCTGGGGGGCCTGCCCTGCTGGAGGGGAGTGGGGAGGTTGGGGAGGACTTAAAAACCACAAGAATAAATAGGTTCGTGTATCAAGAACAAGCTAGGGTTTCACCAGCTAAATAGGACTGAAAAAATTCTCAAGACGAGCAAAAATAATCCCATTAAAGACCCCGGACGTTGCTGGCTGCAGGGACCTCCCTGCAGAGCACAGGCCCCCCCACGGGGCGCCGCTCGGCTACCATTACTGTTATTAATAATTATTATTACTTTAATGATTCCACTTCCCCTTTTATAAATAAATTAGGCATAACCACGTCTCGGCAAAACTTAAAGAAACAAAGAGAACATCGTGGTTCCTTTAAACTTGCAAACTGGATGAAGGAACAGAAATATACACAAATGTCCTTACAGGGCAACAAGGATAAATAGTTAACATAGCAATAAGTTAAAACTACAAGAAGCTCAATTCGGCAAAAAAGTACAAGAAAGTTAACTGGTGCCAGTTTATGTCTTTTTTTTTTTTTTCTTTTTTTTTAAATCTCTTCTGTGTGTGTGGTTTTTTTCTCTTCCTTTTTTTTTTTTTTTTTTTTTGTCGCTTTTTTCCTCTTCTGTTTGTGTTTTTTTGTCGCTTTTTTGATTTTTTTTTTCTTTTTGTTCCTTGCAGCAGAAGCTCCACAGACGTTTAATAACAACACCGGGAGGGGTCGGGGAGAGAGAGCTGGGCAGTCAGATGGGGCCAAGGCCAGACACCAAACGCAGGGACACCGGAGGAGGGGCTGAAACTAGGGTTTGCCATTCTTGGTTCTGACTGGGCCCACTGTGGGGGTGAGGGCCTGCGAGGGCTCCCAAGGGCTCCGGCCTTTGGCTTCTGTTGGATTTTTTTTTTTTTTTTAAACAAAGAATGAAAACTAGGGGGATGGAAAAGTCCAGACAGAAGCCGAGGCTGGGGCTCGGGATGGGGGCTGCGTCCACTGCCCTCACTGATCTGGAAAGACAGAAAAACCCAACAAACTGAAAGGGGGTGACAAGTGGATGGGAAGAGAAGGTGGGGCTGGGCCCTGGGCCAGTCCACCCTGGGCCTGTCCAGGACAGTGGTGGGCGCTTGCTGCTGGGGGAGGCTCTGGAGCCGGGAGGCTCAGGGCCCAGTCTCCCCCTTGGCCTTGAGGGCCAGGGCCTTTGGCCCAGGGAGGCTCAGCCCCAGGGTCGGGGGTGGGGGTTCCTTTGGCCTCAAGTGTTGTGGGGGGGGGGGCTGCCTCCAGCCCACCGTGATGCCAAAAGGGTAACGAGGTATCCTGTGTCTGGATGCATGGACGCTGTGTGTGCACGCCTGTGATCGTGGGCAGCAGGGACCACTGAGGAGCCAGGAGAGATCTCTGCAGAGAACCTGGGGCGGGGCCGGTGGGGCTGGAGTGTAGCGGGTGGGGTGGGGCTGGCCGTCCTTGCTACGGGAGGAAGTGGGCTGTGGACTGGGGGGGGGTCTGGGCTGTGACCGCTAACCTGGGCCTGAACGATGCTGTGGGCATGTCTGTGTGTCTCTGGGTGTTGTGACTATGTGTCTCCATGCCTGGGTGTCTAGATTTATGTCCAAATGAATCTGTCTCCACGTGGCCACGTGCACGTGAGGTAATGTTCCCATCTTCACGTGTGCACATTTGTCCTTGGCCACACCCACCTGTGGCCACTTCCGCCCTTGGCCACACCCACCTGCGGTCACTTCCTCCCTTGGCCACATTTGCCCACGTCCGAGTCCACCATGGCCATGCGTGTGTAGCCCCATACTTTGCTCTTCCATGTTTATTGGGCCAAGGAGTTTTCCTGAGGCGTGTCTCTGGGTCCCTCTGTGCTGCTGTGTGTGTCCCTGGGGGGTGTGTACATGTGCCTGCCCCTGTGTATCTTTGCGCGGCTGTGTTTCTCCGTGTGGCCCCATGGACCCTCAGCTCCTAAGCCCTGCTCCCTGTCCCTGCCCCAGTTGGTAAACATAACCTGCCAAAATATTTTTTTTTTGTCTTTTTTTGTGGTTTTTTTTTTTTTTTCAAGTTCAAGAATCCCCAGTAAAAATTCTCCACGAGGTCTTTTTTCCCTTTTTACAAAAATAGAGTTTTTCTTCCCCTCCCACCCGCCCCCCTTTTTTTTTTTCATTTTGTCTCTGTTTCCAGCCCCTCACCCTGCTCCTCACATTCCACACCAAGGGGCTCTGGGCCAGGGCTGACCACACCCCTCTCATGTTTCACTTTTTTGGGGATTTTTAAACCTGATCCCCCCGTCTCAGGCTCACCTAGGTAACTGGGGAGGCCTGGGCAAGGGGGCCTGGGAGGGCACCCCCAATGCACCCCACCCCAAGCCATCCATGGAGGGTGGTTGAGGGGTGGGCTAGGGGCACATCTCTGCTTTCATTTTAGCCGAAAAAGGAAACAAAAACCTTCACCATGAATGAAACCAAGACGAGAGAGTGAACAGCCCAGCCTAGGGGGTAGGGGCATTAGGATGGGGGAGGGGGCCCCCCCGGCACCCCCCATGCCCTGCAGACCCTCCCACCAAGTGCTCACCCTGTGGCTTCTGCAGGGATGCAGGGCCCTCGTGCCGTCCGTGGTCTGCCTGCGCTGTCTCTCTCGGGCCCCCTGTCTCTCTCTCTCTCTCTCTCTCTCTCTCTCTCTCTCTCTCTCTCTCTGTCTCTGCTGCCCGGGGAGGGTGGGGAGGGCGGCGGCGCCTCAGGCCTTGTGCTGTTTGCTGGTCTTGAAGGACACCTGCAGCACGCGCTCGCCCAGGCGGTAGCCATTGAGGCTGGCGATGGCCATGGCCGCCTCGTCGTAGTTGGTCATGGTGACAAAGCCGAAGCCCTTGCACTTGTTGGTGGTGAAGTCACGGATCACCTTGACGTTGGTGACCGCCCCAAAGGGCCCGAACAGCTGCCACAGAACGCTCTCGTCCGCTTCCGGAGACAGGTTGTACACGAAGATGCACCAGCCGGCGCCCGCTGCACCCCCCGACAGGCCCACGCCCGCAAGGCCGCTCATGCCATCGATGGCAATGGGTGAGAACCTGGCGATGAGCGACAGGGGACTACTTTGGGGGTCACGCGGGCTCTGCCCTGACCCCCGGCATGCCCCCTGACCCCTCTTGACCTCTGACTGTGCAGTGACCTTGGGACTGTGTGACCCTGCATTGGCCCTGTGACCTCCATCTGAGACCCCATCCACCTTAAACCTCACAGTCTGAGCCACTCTGAGACACCAGCCCCCATCTCCACCCTGACCTGAAGCCCTGTCCTGACCTCTGACCCTCTCTGAACGTTAGGTCCTCACCCACGATACTTCCCTGAGTCCCAACCCACCTCCTGAGCCCATGACCTTGGACCCGACCTGATCCTCAGCCCTGTTGATCCCTGACCCCTTCCCCTCACCTGGCAACCACCCTCCCCTTGGCATTTCTTCCCACCCAATTCCTGTCCTCACCACCCAACTCAGACACCACCACCAACCCTTGGCAATGCCGCCTCTTTTGCCACACTGGCCATCCTGCCAGGAGGAGGCCCACCCGGAAGGGCAGTGCTGGAACCAGGGTGCGAGTGTGGCCTTGAAGTGTCCCCTGCTGGTTATTCAGGTCTCAGCTCAGTGGTCACCTCCTCTCTCTGGCCCTCTTCAGCTTTTTCCTACTTATGTACATATGTGGGCTTCCCAGGTAGTGCTAGTAGTAAAGAACCCACCTGCCAATGCAGGGGACATAAGAGACCTGGGTTTGATCCCTGGGTTGGGAAGATCCCCTGGAGGAGGGCATGGCAACCCACTCCAGTATTCTAGCCTGGAGAATCCCACAGGCAGAGGAGCCTGGCGGACTACAGGCCATGGGGTCGCTAAGAATCAGACACAACTGAAGTGACTTGGCAGGCACACGTGTACATGTGTATGTTTTTTTGGGTTTTTTTGGCTGCACCTCGAGGCATGCAGGATTTTAGTTCCCTGACCAGGGATTGAACCTACTCCCTCTGCAGTGGAAGCTCAGAGTCTTAACCACTGGACCACCAGGGAAGTCCCCAGGCCTTTTCCTATTTAAATCGGATATTTATTCTCAGCTCCATCTTCCCTGCAAGATTCGGTTCCGGCTCCCACGCCCAGAACAGCTCTCAGCACCAGTCGGCCCTCGGGAGAGGTGTGTGGAGTCAAAGAACAGAGGAAGGGGCAGAACTGGCTTCACCACATTCTGCGCTGGCTCCCTGCCTTCCTGAGGCTCCTCTACACCTCAGGACCCAGGACACCAAGGGCCTTAAGCTGTTTATATGATTGCTGGGCTCAGTCTCTCTTCCTGGACTTTGCAAAGACATCTCTGCTGCCAGGAACCCTGATTCTCTTCTGGCCCCGAGTGATGTCTCCATTGGATGTCCATCAACCTGTCTCCTACCCTCTTCACCTCCCAGATCACTGTTCATCTGCCTCCTTCCCCAAAGGACTGAAATAAGTAATAATATTAACAATAATCATAAGAGCTGCTGCCCTTTACCGAGCGAGCCCACACTGTGTGTCAAGCATTAAGTTCAGTGTCATTCCATTTCCACCAGGGCCACCAGGGCCAAGTCTGACTGGGCCACGCTGGGTCCCCAGCCCCAAGCCATGCTCCTGGCACTCAGCATGTGCTCAGTAGCTCTTAATGCTATAGACACAGGGACCTTCAGAGGATCAGGATGTGTACAGTATAGCAGGGGCCTCAAGGTTCCTTGCCAGCTAAGAGGCGGAAAGGGGGCATCCTGTGACCCTCAGCAAAGATGACCAACAGTGGCCAGTGGGGGCACAGCTGTGACCCGGGCAACCCTGCCTGCCTTTCAGTGGAATGGAGAAGGCCACAGATAGGCCATCTGGGTCCAAATTTCACAGTAGCCCTTTCTAGGCACTTAGCAGACTCAGTATTCCCCAGATCTCTTGATGGTCACACTATGCCCATACATGGGCAGTCCTGGGGGTGAGGTGGGGGAGGGCTCCCTCAGGGCAAAGGTCCCAGGAGGGAATGCGGAGGGGCTGGGGGCAGCGGGGCAGGGGCACTCTTACCTCTTGACTCCATAGGCCATGTTGAGCAAATTGTCCAGCCTGTGGAGGCAGAAGGGGTGGTCACTGGTGGCTTCTGGGCACACCCCCTGGCTGTGACACTGGGCAGCCAGCCTGCCCTCCCCGCCCCCAGCCAGCAGTCCAGCAGTGCCACCGGCCCTGCCCCCGCCCGCCTGCTCCCCGTCCGGCTGGACACCGCCTGGCACGGAACCGCGGTCACTTGCTCGGGCACCGCCTCTTGCCTGTCCTGCAGCTACCCACTCTTCACTGGCATCCTCGCCCTCCCACTTGCTCTCCCATGCCACCCCCCCCAACCTGCCCCCAACTCCAGCTCTTGGGTCCCTAGAAGGGAAGTTTCAAGTCTTTTCTCCAAAGTGCCTGGGTCAGGCAAGTGACACGGCCTCTCTGAGCCTCAGGGTCCCTGGGGACCCTCTTTCCCTCAAGGGACAAGATGGGCTCTGATCTCATGGCATCACTGAGCAGAAAAAGCAAGGGTGCTTGCCCCCCAGGGAGCACTCTGTGGCTTGCACCTGTGGAATCAGCAGCTGGAGCCACGTGCCCAAGAGAGGGGGCAGCTGGGGCTGACCCAATCAGGTAGTTCTAGAACTCTTGACGCCAATAATAATACTCACAGTGGCCTGTGGACATTGAGTGCCTGCTGTGTACAAGGGCCTGGCCTCAACACAGGACAGGCCCCCACATTTCCTCTTTTATGCCCTCAGCAGCCCCAGAGTGTGGGCATCATCCTGGAGTCTCTCCACTGTGCAGGAACGGGGTTCAAGGAGGGCACCTGCAAGCCTCGGGCACCTGGTTCTGGGGGTCTGGGGTATCTAGGGGCAGGGAGCGGCAGGGGCTCACCGGAAGCGCTGTGTCTGGTGGTGCAGGGGCCCTGCATAGCGCCGGGCAGAGGACTGGTAGAGCTGGGTGAGCAGCGCCTGGCCCGTCTTCTGACTCGGGTTGTTGGCAAACTTGACCGTGATGGGCTCGGCCGCACCCAGCGGCTTCTGCCCGTTCAGTCCTTTGATGGCCTCCTCGGCTTCGATCCTCTTGTCAAAGCGGATGAACCCCACACCCCGAGAGACACCTGCAGTGGGGCACGAGGGCTTCATGGGGACCCGCCCCCTCCTGTTTGGCCCCGCCCCCTCCTCGCTGCTGTTTGTTTCTCCACTCTTGTCCCACCTGGGTGTCTCTGACCTGCGTGCCCCCGCCAGGTGAGCCCTCCCCGGCAGCCTGACCTGTGACCTGGTCCACCAGGATGCGAGAAGTGATGATGCGGCCGTACTGGGAGAAGAGCTGCTCCATCTCTTTCTGGCTCATGGTCTTGGGGAGCCCGCTGACGTACAGGTTCGCATCTCGGATAGAGGCAGAGCTGGGTCTGGCATAGGATACCTGGGGGAGGGGGTCAGGCAGACAGGGCTGAGGGCAAGACCCATTTCACAGATGGGGAAAGTGAGGAAACACCCAAACTGCTGCTGCACGACAGACATCCCTCATCCGTTTACTCAACAAATACCGTGAGTGGTCAGTCACCATGGGCAGTGGGCAGGAGTCAACCGGGGAGTGGTCAGAGGGGATGTGGCTCGGCCTGCATAGAGCGATGACAAATACCTGCACCTCTGGGGTCACGTGTCTCCCTGGGGACCTTGGAGACCTTTGCGTCTCTAGCTCATGCTCTCAGGCTGGACATTCCATCAGCATCGACACGTCTGACTTCTTTGGAAAGTGAACCTGGGGTGCTGGCCGGTATCTTCCCTACTACACTGGGCACCCTCAGGGTCACTCAGATCTTTAGCCCGCAGCTCAATCCTGACAGCTCCAGAATGTCTGAGCCAACACTGGGACTGGCCCCCGAACTGCACACCTGCGTGATACCTGCCTCCAGGTGTCCTGTGAGGAGCCTTCATTGTGGAGGAGTCACACTCAGCAACCTCAACTTGCCTCCACTCAGTAATGACAATTCTGTCATTCCAGGCGCTCAGGTCCCCAGCCTTGGGTTGTCCTTGACATGTCTATCACACCCACGTCTAAACACCATCATCCTATCGGCTCCACCTTCCTCCTTATCCAGAATCCACCTACTTCTCCCCATTTTCCTCCCATTGCTCATCCAGATCAGTGTAGCAGGCTCCACCCTGGTTCCCTGCTCCACTCCACACCCCCCCACAGGCTGTTCCTCCCATAGCAGCCAGGGGGCACCTGTGAGCATCTGAACCAGGTCATATCCCTCTGCTTAGACTCCTCTGTGTCTCCCACCTTCCTCAGAGTTCAAGTGCTTCTCATGGCCCACAGGGCCTTGCATGACCTGACCCATCACCACCCCCCGCGCTCATTTCAGCCCACTGTCCCCCTCAACATCTCTATTCCAGGCACACAGGCCTCCCTCCATGTTCCCCAAACACTAGGTTTGCTCCACCCTCAGGGCCTTTGCGTTTGCTGTCCCCTGGGCTTCCAACGCTCTTCCTCACCTTTCTTCTCCATGCCTCTTGTGAAATATCCTCCCGGTCCTTTTCCATCCGCATTTGGTCCTCCACCCTTAGCCCCGTTCCTCTCTCAAAGCCCTTCTCTCAGTTATGAAATAAGACACATTTCCCTATGACCCTTCGATTCATTAATTGTGGTCCAGCCCAACAATGAAACTCTCTGCAACTGTTTGAAAAATGGTGGATGTGTATATTTATTTCCCCGAAACAGTGGTGAGTATTGTAAAGTGGGGGAAAGAAAAGTCCATTTACAGAGCAGTGACTATTGTGTGACCCCATCTCATTGTGTGTTTATCAATGTCCTGGAGACATGGTCTAGAGGGCCCACCCCCAAACGCTAACAGGGTGAGCTAGAGCTATTGGGGGCAGGGGGTGGGAGGATAAGCTCCTTCCTCCCTTACTTCTGCTGATGTCTATCTTTCTGTTTCTTCTAAATTAACCTCTGGGTAGAGGAGGTCATTGTCAAGGGTCCAGCTTTTGTTTAGAGAGGTGAGTTGCAAGGGCATATTACTTCACTAGAAGTCACTAATTAAAAAATGAACAAAATGAATAAATTGGGCTAAGGGTATATTGCTTCTGGGGTGAGGCAGGGAGATTCTAATTGATGCGATTGTGTGCACCCGGGGCCCTCCAGAAATCTAAAAGACAAACATCACAGCTGCTATATTTCTGTAATAACAATGAAAACTCATGGCAATGTATTTGATGGCTTCCACTCTTCCCCACCCTAGGGGCTGTGCCTTTTTTAGGAATGACGACTTGTTGATAGATTGGATCTGGGGGACAGGGGAAGGGACGCTGAACTCCTAGGTGGGTTTTGGGGTCAGGGGTCATCCAAGGCAGAGTTGGCATTCAGGGTCCTTTCCCATCCTTCCTTGACGTGGGCTGACCCAGGTCCTTCACCTGGGTATGGGCTCCTCCTACACCCCTTGACCAGGATAGGGCTTGGCACACAATGGATGGCTGGAAATATTTGGAGCACAACCTGCTGGAACACCTAGTTAGGACCAGCCAAACACCACAGCCACCCAGGCACACACACACACATGGGGCCACACTAGGATTCCCACTGCACAGCTCGGGTGACTACACCACCAGGAGGGGGACACAAGGCCATTGCCACATTCATGGAACTCCAGGGTAATTACAGTAAGAATCATAGGACCAACCACACACCTGTCACACCACTGCACAAGCCCTCAGTGTCACACACATCCCACCCCGAATGGGGCACAGCTAGACACACCCACACAATTTCACCATAACACACACCCTGTCACAGCAAGACACACCCACGCAGCCCCACCAGGTCACAGCCGGAGTTGCAGTGTGTCACAAAGCACCTACCAAGAAAACCCCATGTCCTCAGAGACAGAGAGTAACACAACCTGAGTCTATAAGAGCCAGGCCCACAGGATAACAGCCACTGACCTAGCCACGGGGTTCCACAGACACCATGTCTTACAGCCTAGGGTGCCATGCACTACACACGCATGCCACATCACCCGCATACAGTAGCCCTCGGGGTCATACAGTTCATCACTAGGGTCCATCCTCACAGCCTGGGGGCTTCTGGGTCCACTTGGCCACAGAGGGACCCATCAGATCCTTGTCAGCCTCCATATCAGGGAGAGGAAGAGATTCCAGCACCTCTGTTTTTATGCCAAACTGGGGGCCAGATGGGCGTCCTCCCCAGTCTACCCTCCCCCAGGATTCAGAAGCAGATTTGTGGGGCGGAGCCCAGACACCCCCAGGCAAACCTGGAGAGGGGGTTTCCATGGTGATTTCCCCCCCACCTTCCCAGGGAACCTGGGCTCGCAGGGTCCCAGCTGCAGCTGCTGAGAGGGGAGGTCATGGCGGGGAGGGGCATTGCACAAAGGTGGGGGAAGGGCCCACCCCTAATCCCAACCTCCCAGACCCTAGTTAGGCTCCAGATGGCAGATGGGCCCCCCCTCTCCCCCATTTCCATGACAAAGGCAGGGAGGGGGCTGCACACCAGACCCTGGTCACTCCTACAGCTGAGGGGGTGGGTACCTCCAGGGCCTGGCTGACTCCTTGAGTTGCCAGAGAATGTGGGGTTGATCATCTCCCCATCAACAGGTGAGGAAACTGAGATTCAGAGAGCCAGAGTCATTGGCTCTGGGGCCCCAGCCAGAAAGCCTTTGGGGAATGATTTGAACCCCTTAGGGGATGAGCCATGGGGCAGGATGGGTGGCCATAGGGGGAATGGACATGTGGGGAGGGTATGGCCAGGGGGGTTGGGTGGCAGTGGAAGGGTCAGTTCAGGTGGGTGGTAATAAAGAGGAAATGGGCACAGCCAAGATGGGGAATCACAGGAACGAGGGCGCTGACCTTGATGGTCTTCGTCTGCAGTTTGAGGCCGTTGAGGGTGTTGATGGCTTTGTCTGCATCGTTGGGGTCAGAGTAGTTCACAAACCCGTAGCCGAGGCTCTGCCCTGCAGGCAGGACCAGGACGATGACCTGCCAGGGTCCTCCCAGACCCAGGCCTGAGAGGCTGACCACCCCCATCACAATTATGAGAACCAGGATTCCACCCTTATTTATTCCCCCAGTGTACCACCCTATCCCCAGGACACCTCAGACCCCTCCAGTATCCCACCTAGGGTTGCATCTGTCTCCCCATCACACCTCACATTCCACCAAGGTCCCACCTGCTCCTACCTGGGCTCACACCTGGCTCCCCATCATACCTCAGGCCCCACGAGGGTCCCACCTGCTCTCATCACCTCCCACCTGGGGTCACCTCTGGCTCCACATCACACATGTACTTCCGAGGCTGCCACCTCTGTCCCCTACCCCGACCCGTCAGAAGCCACACCTGTGATCTTGTCCCGAACCAACTTGCAGGACTCGATGTCACCAATGCTGCCGAAGAGGCTCTTGAACTCATCCTGGGTCATATTCTGGGGCAAGTAGTTGACAATGAGGTTTGTCTTGCTGTCGTCAGTGGCTCCGTTTGTACCAAGGAGTGGCCCGTTGGGCAGGGCCGGGCCGGCCGGGCCCCCTGCCACCTGAGACTCCATGGCGCCGAGTATCTGCTGGAGACAACAGGCCACACCCACTCATGGCCCAGTCCCCACACCATGGTTTGTGGTGACAGATGTGTCATGTCTGACATGGGCTTGAACATTCAGAGGAGATAAGGTATTATTCTTACAGCCCCTCCCACTCCTTGAGCACTGGGCAAAGCATTTTATGTGTGATTTTACCTAGAAAAAGCCCATATATAAATGCCATATATGCCCTTTTGCATGTATCCTTGCCCGTTTGTCTAAAACCAATCTACATTTTTAGAATAACGAAATGAATACTTTTGTATTCAGAATTAAAATTGCAACCTTTTTAATTAGCTATGAAACCCTCATAATCCCATTCCTGACCTTGTACTTTGCTCTTCCCACCAAAGGCAAGTCCTACCTAAATATGTTAATATTTCTTTTGCTTTATGCATAATTTTCCCACTAGGCATTTACACCTCCCCACCTGTTTTTCCACTGAGCCATTTTGGATTTTTTCTGTATAACATAATAACATCTGCAAATAATGATACTTTTCTTTATCTCCAATCTATACCTATTATTTATTTTTCTTGTCTTATTGCAAGGGCTACCTTGTGATCAGTTCAGTTCAGTTCAGTCGCTCAGTCGTGTCTGACTCTTTGCTAGTGGCTTTTTATTCTTGAAACATTAAAGGAAATGCTTTAAATATTTCATAGCTAAATATGATCTTTACTATAGGTTTTTTGGTAGATGACTTTTATCAAGTTAAGAATGTTTAATTTTATTCCTAATATCCTAACAAGATATTTTTTTAAGGAATGGATATTGAATTTTATTGACTATCTTTTTCTACATCTATTGAAATAATTTTTTTTGCTTTACTATATTACTATTATGAACTGCATTAATTGATTTGCTAATATTAAGTCAACTTTCCTAAGCTAAACTAAACTTGGTCATGTTGCAGTTTTGTTTATATACATTGTTTGATTTGATTTGCCACATTTTTTGATGGTTGTTTGTTTGGGATTTTTAACATCTATGTTCAAGAACGGGCTTCCCTGGTGGCTCAGATGGTAAAGAATCTGCCTGCAATGCAGGAAACCCTGGTTCAACTCTTGGATTGGGAAGATCCCCTGGAGAAGGAGATCTTTTACCTGGAAAAAGTCCATCCATATATAATGAAGACTCTACCAATCTATTTGGGTTTCTAGGCAAGGGCACCGTATTCACCAACTGTGCCATAGGAGAAGACCTAAGGAAATGCTGGCTACTCTCCCTTCTCATGCCCATGACAGACAATACCAACCAATCCCAGCACTGTGGGGAGAATACTACCCACTCCAGTATTCTTCCTGGAGAATCCCACGGACAGAGGAACCTGGCGGGCTACAGTCCATGGGGTCACAAGGAGTCAGACACTATGTTTTTTGATCCATGCAACAGCTCAGTAGAAGTTAATTATGCTACGACAAAGAATATGAGGCTCAGAGATGTTAAAGAACTTACTGAAGTCACACAGCATATCAGTGGTGGCATTTGGGATGCAAATGCAGACCTGTCTACACCTGAAGACCACTCTCTACCATTCTCTATGAGAGTCAGTCAGTCAGTCAGTCAGGTACCAGCTCTAACTCCTTGTTTTGTGTCCTTGGATATACTCCTTATTCTCTTGGGGTCCTCTGACTCACTTTGCTGAAAATTCAAATAATTAGCCTTGGCTATCTTAAGAGTCATGTAGAGAAAGAAGAATTTTAAAGCCACATCTGGGCTCAGAAGGAAACAGTGCTGCGGTTGGTTGGTATTGTCTCTCTTGGGCATGAGAAAGGAAAGTAGCCAGCATTTCTTTAGGTTTTTCTCCTATGGCACAGCTAGTGAATAGGTTGCCCTCACCTAGAAACCCGAATAGATTGGTAGAGTCTTCCTAGAGGGATGAATTAAGAAGGATTTAAAGCCATATTCAGTTTCAGGAGGAAAGACCATTGTGTGATTGATTAGCAATGTCTATTGTGGTGATAGAAAGAGCCAGCAGGTTCACATCATCTCAGTCATCCCTGCCCCAAAATATCATACCATAGTTGTCCCCAGATTTTGGGCATATTGTATACTAGGCACAGAGCAAGGCCCTCTACAGGCAATTTTTCTTTTTTCCTTATTCACAACTCTGAAAAGAAGAGGGTTTTATTTCCTCAGCTTAAGAAATGTTGTTTAGGTGCTAAGTCTTATCTGACTCTTTTGAACCCCATGGACTGTAGCCTACCAGGCTCCTCCATTCATGGGATTTCCCAGGAAAGAAAACTGGAGTGGGTTGCTATTTCCTTTTCCAGGGGATCTTCCTGGCTCAGGGATTGAACCTGCGTCTCCTGCATTGGCAGGCAGGTTCTTTACCACTGAGCCACCTGGGAAGCCTGTTTAAGAGATGCTACAGAAAAAAATAAAAGAGAAAGAGAGAGACTGTGGACTAAATGCGCTTTCCAGAGGGCACTAGCGGTAAAGAACCTGCCTGGCAATGCAGGAGACTGAGATGGCGGTTTGATCCCTGGGTTGGGAAGATCTCCTGGAGGAGGGCATGGTGACCTCTCCAGTATTCTTGCCTGGAAAATCCCACAGACAGAGGAGCCTGATGGGTTACGGTCCATGGAGTTGCAAAGAGCTGGACACGAATGAAGTGACTTAGTATGCACGCATATGGACTAAATGCTTGTGTCCCTCCAAATTCATATGTGAAACCCTTATCCCCGAAGAGATGGTATTTGGAGGCGGGGCATTTGGGAGGTAATTAGGTCATGAGGATGGAGCCTTATAAAAAGGGACAGATGATCTCTCTCCACCATATGAAGACAGTGATAATATAACCATCTGCAAACCAGGAAGCTGGCCCTCACCACGATACCAAATCAGCCCACACCTTGATCTTGGACTTGTCAGCCTCCAGAACTATGAGAAATAAATGTCTGTTGTTTAAGCCACCCAGTTAATGGTATTTTCGTCAGCCTGAGCTGACTAAGACAACAGGTGAGGAAAGTGAGGTTCAAAGATGTTTAAAAAATTACCAAGATCATGCAGTCCCTAAATGGTGAAACAGGGATTTGTACTTTAATGATGAGAAGTCTATAGTTCTGACTTCTACTGCCAACAAAGCCTAGTGCTGGCTCTCACATTTTCCAGCTGTGTCCTTAGGTATGCTGCTTCACACTTCTGGGCCTCTGCTCCATTTTCTTGAAAACTTCAACAAATTACCAGTATAGTGACCAGAGAACAATCTAAAGCTGATCGTGGGTGCAGCTGGAAAGCATTCTGGGATCGGTTGGCTATGTCTGCCGTATACACAGTCACGGGAAGTGGAAGCAGGCTTGTCCTGTCCACCAGTCCTGCTATTAATAATTACCCCGCTCCACTGACACCTCCCGGGTCAGGTACCCGGGAAAGAACTCAGAGACACTGCATGATATAAATGGAGAACTTGATTTCAAGCCTGGATATGTTGGACTTCAGAGATGTTTCTAATGACTGGCCAGCACACTGGGGGCAGCTCTGCCACCATATGGCTGTATGTCCTCAGGGACAATCTTGGCTCTTCTTTGGGCTTCTGCTTCCTTGTCATTTATTCTTATTTAAAGGATGGCTCAGAGGGTCAACTCCCCTGCAGCTCCAATTGGCTGGCAGTGGCTATCTGGGAGATATGCCTGGAGAATTATTCTTTGATTTTATTTTTTCCCATTTTTGGCTGCATCATGAAGCTTATGGGGCGTTAGTTCCCCGATGGGGGATTAAACCTGGGCCCTCGGCAGAGAGAGCATGGAATCCTAACCTCCAGACCACTGGGGAATTCCCTGGAGGATTATTCTGAAGCCACATCCAGGCTCACCAGGTACACAGACTGGGTTGATTAGCAATGTCTGCAGCAGGCTCCTGAAAGAAAGCAATAACTTACACTCCACACATCAGCATCCTGGTCTTAAAACAACACTTTACTAATAACATAGCCATGAGTTGAGGGCCTGCTATGTGCCAGACAAAATTCTCTATGTGAAAATTCCCAGGCAGTTCTCCCAACATTGAATGTTATGGAGCTCTTTTCATCATTTAACAGATGACAGAGGAGAAAGCTGAGTCTCATTGAAGGAGAAGGGGTTGAAACAAGGTTGGGTAGCACGCAAAAAGTGGACCAAGAATTCAAATCCAGGGTTTAGACCCAAGAGCCCACTCTCTTGATGAAATGGCCAATAATAAAAATAATAACAATAACAAAGCAAAGCCAAGCACCCACTCAATACCAAGCCCTGGGCATCACTACATTTAAACCTACTCTGTTGGCCGAGTCTACTCATTCAACTCAACAAGTTATTTACTAGCTGCCACCAAGCTGCTGCTTCCACCCTCCTCGCTGTGTGTCCTTTGACACTCATGCTGCCTCCCTGGGCCTTTGTCCGATCACTAAAAATATGCCACAGAGGTCCCCCATGTATGGAGAGCTGGAGTCTGAATTTATGTCTAGGTTCAGCAAGTTATTATTCTGTGATCAGTTGATGATGTCTATGCAAGCCCCAAAAAGCAGGACATAGTACGCAAGGCACATCAGATTCTAGCTTTGGAAGCCCTACTATGTGCACTGAACATGTATAATTTTCACTGTTTTTCCACAATCATGCTGAAAGCTGGAGATCATCTCCATTTCTCAAATGGAGAAATTTAGGGTGAAAGGAACCTGTGACTTGCCCAGGATGACAAGGAAGTGGCAGGGATGGTTTTTGGGTTTGATTCCTTGATCTGATGATGCTAGAGCCTACAAGGTTACTGGTTCTCCACCTCCCTGAATGCTATCCTCAACTTGGATGGGGTTAAGAGGAGATTGGGGGGTTCCTACTAGGGATCTTGAAGCCCAGCCTGCTAATCTCAACCTTCCCCCACCCCATCTCCCTCGCATCTGTGCCAGAGCTTAAAGGGATCAGTGTCGCATTTCCTCCGAGGCTGAGCCGGCTGAGCTGCTAATGGGGATCGGATTGGTGGAGGCCACACCCTCTCAGGCTTCAGCTCACAGCAAATGCATGGCCCAGGATGACACAGGAATCACAGAGACCTTCGAGGGCTGAGGGCTGTCCCAGGACAAGGATGGAGAGGTGAAGTCAGAGGGGAGGAAGGCAGATTAAAGATGGAGCAAGTGGGAAACTCCCCCCACCCTCCCGCCCACACTCTCTGGCTCTTCCTCTGGGTCTTTCCCTCTTTCTGCTACACTTTTCCTGTTTCTCTTCTCTGTCCGAGTCTCACCCCTCCGTCCTTCTTTCCCCTCTGCACCCTTCTCTGTCTCCCCTTCCCTCTCTCTCTTCCTCCAACTCTTTTGTACCATCATACAAACATCTGACATATGGATTTTTGCAGTGAACACACCTGAGATCATTTTGCTGTGTCAGACCCCCTTGGCCTCCAGCTGTGTCCCGGTCCTAGTCACAGTGACAGATGCTTGGGCACCCACGACAATAGGGCATTGAGTGGCTATGCATGGTAAGGCTGGACCACCACGTGGTGCTAAGTGAGCCTCCCACTTCTGGGTCCTTCTCCCTTCATGCAGGGCCATCACTGTCTCAACTCATCCTCTGACTTCCTCCCAGCCTGTCTCAGTGGTGGGTCTCTGCCTGAGTACTTTCCATTAGAGTGACCAGGACTCCGAGGGCTCCAAGGCCCTTGTGTGACCTCTGACCACATGTTCTCCCCTTTGTGCTTCAGCTTCCCTTTTTCAAATGGGGACAGAGATCAGAGCAATGTATGCTGGGCTGTTCTGGGGGTGCTGAGGGTCCTCAGGAGGCCTCACTCACGTTCCTAGACCTGGGTGAGGTGCGTGAGACAGTGAGGGAAAGGAGCTGGCCTGAGATCACACAGCAGGAAAGGGTGGCCTCTCTCAGGCCTCCTTTCTCAGAGCCAGGTGGGTGGGTCTCAAGGTCTGGAAGGGGAGAGGCCCAGGTATGGAGGGAGTGCTGAACATACCCCCACCCATTATGCTCTCTACTACTCGAAAAAGAGGTCCGGAAAGAGATACAGGGTACAGAGACACACACGCAGAGACCTGACAGACAGAAAGAGCGAAAGAAGGAGGCCCGGGCGCTGGGACCAGACAAAGGACGCTCGGCGGCGCGGGGAGTAGAGTCGCGCGGCGGGGGCGGGGGTGGAGCCGGGGTGGGGCTAAAATTGGCCAGCCCCGCCCCCGGGATACGCCCGGGCTGCCGAGTGGAGTGGAAATCCGAGGGCTCGGGCGAGGCCGGGCCCCTGGGGCCCCGGGGGCGGGGTCTAGATGGGCGGGGCAGGGGCGTGGTAAGGAAGGGCGTGGCCGGGCGTGGCTGGGCGCTCGGGAGCTGACCAGCTCGGCGGCTGCTGAAAGCACCGGCGCTGGGCGACGGGCGCCGGCGGGCGGGCCGGCGGGCGCGTTCAAGGTCACCCCGCGGCCCTGAGCTCTGGCTGGGTGGGGCGTCTTGACCTGGCCTAGGGGGTCTGCCTGAGCTCCCTTCCCCATCCTCTGGAGGCGGGGGCTCAGGAGCGGCGGAGCACTAACCCCCCCGCGGGCCCTCTCTCCCCTCCCCCTCCCAGCAGCCTGAAGCGCCCGCGCGAGGCTACGGCCCGCGAAGAAGCGCCGAGAAACAAAGGGACGCGGCGGCGGTGGCGGCGGGCCCGCGGGGCCTCCGGGCGCGCCCCCTCTTCTCCCCTCCCCGCTTGCCGCAAGGTCGACGGGCTCGAGGACGAGATGCCCGGCTCCCGGGCGCGGTCGAGGCCCAGGGCGCGCGATCCGACGCCACCCCTTCCCTGGGGCTCTCGGGGACTCCTTGCCGCCTGGTCCTGGCCCAGCACCAGTCATTGGGGCCCTGCGTTTGCCTGGGAGGCCTGCTGAGTTCGGGCCTGGATGGAGGAGGCATCCTCCGCCGCCGCGGCCCCTCCCCCATCAGGCCTGCTGAAGGGGGGCAATCCCGCCCCCAGGACTCCGTAGGTTGTCCCCCGAATCGCAGGTCGATTCCCTAAGGCCTCTCAAGCCAAACTCTAAGCACCCCCAGCACTCTGGGCGCGGCTCTGCCCACACTTAGGCCCCGAGGCTCGGTCCTACCCCCCCCCACCCGGGCCTAGCTAGGCCTGGTCCTACCCCCCCACCCCCATCTCCTCGGAGCCTGTGCCTAAACCCTCTCCGACTAGGTTCCCTCTCAGCGACAGGGGAATACCTACAGTGACCATTCTTGTGTGCCCGGCGGGCGCGGTCCGTGTTGAGGGCGGCTCCGGGGGTCGTGCACTCTTTGGGGGGCGCTCGATGCTCAAGCCGGGGTCCTGCCGGGGCGGCCTCTGGTGCGGCCGCTGCAGAGGTCTCGGTGAGGGCAGCGGCTCCCTCGAGGGCCGGGGACGGGCCCGAGCCCGGGTACGCGAACGCGGATAACCGGGCCCCGGGGTGGCCTGCGGGCAGCAGGGGATGGAAAGAGGGAGCGGGCGCGGGATTGAGAACGCCCCCTGCGCGGCCCCGCGGGGCCCGGGGAGGTTGCGCTTCCCGACAGAGATCTCGGCGTTCTGCCTTTCGCCGCCGCCCCTCGGCCCGGCCGGTCCGGTCCCCGGTGTTCAGTCCTCTCCCCTCGCCCGCCCTCCCTCCCTCCCTCCGGCCCGCGCTGCGCGCTCCGCGCTCTGGGCCGCGCCGCCGCCGCCCCCAGCCCTTTATAGCAGCAGCTGCTAGCGCCGGCGTCGCTTATTGGCTGCAGCAACCGAGCCCCGCCTCCTCGCGGCGCCCGACGGCGCGGCAGGTGGAAGCGAGCGCGCGCTGGCCAGGACTTCGCACACACAGAAAGCACACACAACCTTGGGGGCTTCACTTGCCAGATTCGGGCCCTTCTGCCCTCACGGATCTTACTTCCTGCGTTGGCGCCCCTTCTTGGGCGGGCTTTCGGCCTGGAAGACAGAAAGCGTTCCTTTCTGTCCAGTACCCGGAGCTGGAGAAGCAGAGAGGGTGAGGAGGTAATGATGGCTCGATTGTACTGCCTTCAGAAGGTGCTGTCCACGTAGAAGACTGTAGAGGGACGAGGAACCAAGACTTCACTGAACAGAGGCCTGGGTCTCCAGCGTCCCTCCCAGATTTGGGAGAACCACATGGAGGAAGGTGGGGGTAACTGAAAACCTTTTCTGCCTGCAGAAAGAATTGGGATCCTGTGGATTTTGAGCAGGGAAGGTTCTCTAGAATTCAAAGTGGGTGGGGAATGGGCATACCACAGTCAGGGGCCCTGCTCCAAAGGGAGTGAAGAAGTTTGGGGCTCAGGCTTCTAGGCAAACTCCGCTGGTGTCTTACAGACCCGGGAAACCATCAGACCCTTCTCAGACCCCATAAACTTCGGGTAGACGGTTTTGCCGTGTAAATGTTCTGGCTTCCGGGGCTCGTGATTGATCGCTTGTGGAGTCCCGCTCCCTCTCTGCTAGGGGGCGGACCTGGCCTTTCTCTCAGGCGATACGGGGTGGCGCAGTCTCCTTTGGAACGCAAGTGCACGTTTTTGTCGGGGCGGCAGCCAGTCTCGAGGAGGTGTTCTCACTAGAGCACTTAGGGGCGCCTTCGAGTGAGGCTTCAGCACCACAGACAGCGGTCCGACGGCCTGGTCCAGGGCGCTGCAAGCAGGGGAACCCGGATCCCCTATCTTGAAAGTCGCAACCTGAATTCTATCCTCGTCCCTGCACGCCCTTTTAGGTTCCAGACTGTCTTAGAGTGCCATCAAACCCAAGGAGAAAAGCCTAATTTGACCAATCAGGGATGGCCCCCAAGAGGGCCAATTGAGGGAAGATGCCTTCGAGATTGAGCCAATGGAAGTGCGAGCAACCGAGAGCGCGGCCACGCGGATGGAAAGGGAAGACCAAACGTAATGGCCCGCGCAGTCGGGGCGGTGGCGATGCGGGTCCCGGGCTGGCCCTATTTGGATTTGCCTGGGCGACCTCGCTGCCTACCCCGGGCACCCCGACCGATGGCTTGTTCCCCGCCGCATGTTCCTCCTGGCTCCTGTCGGATCGGAAACTGTGCTCGTGCCGGGAAGGCTACTTCTGGGCGCGCAGACCCGGCTGCAGTTCCCATGGAAACTGCTGGCTCCCGGTTGTGCGGGGATAGCGAAGGGGGCTGAGCTTCGCGGGGAGGCTCGCGGGGGCGGCCCCAGCAGCCGGACTCGCTCATCCTCGCCGACTCATCCATCCCCGGCTGGGGTAGCTCCCAGTCCGAAGAATAAAATGAGGCCTAGATGCGGCCCCGCCCCCACGAACTGGTGAGCAACCGGCGGGGCCAATCTGCGCGTGGCGCCACAGGGCTCCCCCGGGCACGTGCCCCGGCTCGCGGCTGCGGTCCCCGGAGTCACGTGGCTGCGGCCACCGGGGCCCACGCGGCTTGCGCGCCACCTGGCGGCCTCGTGGCCTGGAATCGCTCCCCATCCCTCTCCCTGACGGCCCGCATTGAGGAGGCGGCCGCCTCAGCATCCTCCTCTGGGAAATGGGGCCAAGGCAGCCGCCCTGCCGCTGCCAAATCCCTCCCCACCCCCCGCGGTTTCCTGTTTCAGGAACACGCCGAGCCCAGTTCTACCTCGGGGCTTTGGCACTAGCTGTTCCTTCCACTGGGCATTTGCCTCCTCCGGCTTCCTTCAGGGATGGAACCTTTATCATTCTGGTTAAATGCCACCACCCTAGAGAGCCCTCCAACGCCCCCGGACCACCAACCTAAACAGCAGCCCCAGAAACTAATTATCATTCTACTTTCTGCGCGGCGCTTGTCACAGATGTTGATGTTTAACTTAGGGGTTTACTGAACATCTCCCCAACTGGTCCCTGAGCACTCCGAGTGAGGAATAAGTGTTCTCTGATGGAATTAAGAGAGGGAGTCAGATCCCGAGTCCTGAGAGATGTTCAATAGCTTCCAGGGCCCCAACATTCCATCCCCGACCTTGTCAGAGGAGGGAGTGGACAGGCCTGCCAGGCCCAGGTAGCCGAGGCAGAGCGGAGGTTGACAGGAAAGTGTGCTGTCTGCTTCCGCCTTGTTCAGGAAAGGACCACGCTGGAGACAGAGAGGGGCCCGCCCGCCTTCCCCCAATAATCAAGCCTAGGGAAGAACATCTTTCTTGCTCTTTAATCTCGCTCTTCTCTCTTGACACAGTTCCAGCAGTGCAACCCTAGGGGCCAGCTCCAGAAATCGGGCGGGGGTGGGGGACCTGCCCCGGGGGTCCAGCCCTAGAGCGGAGCAGGGGCGCCTCCTTCCGGCCCGCGGTCCGGGCGGCCCCCGGCGGATGTCCCGGCCCTGACAGGCCCGGGCATGGTGTCCAATCGGACGAATAAATAGGGGCGTTCAGCGGTCGGGGCCGATCAGGCGGGCTTGTGGTCCGGGTGGCTTTTGAGCGTGTGGAACTTGACGCTGTCCAGCTTCTCGAAGCGCTTCCCGCAGCGCTCACACGTGAAGTTGTACTGCACCTCGGCCGTGTGCTTCTTCATGTGCCAGTTGAGCGATGCGCGCTGTCGGCACTGGTAGCCACAGATCTCGCACCTGGGGGAGAGCCCGCAGGAGGCACGGGGCAGGGGTCAGAATGGGCGGGGGGGGGGCGGGGCGGGGGTCAGAGTGGGCGGGGCCGAAGAGCAGTACCGGGGAGGGGTCACCTCGCATCGGGGATGGGGCCCAACCACTAGGGCGGGGCCGGCCCAGAAAGGGGCGGTACCACCTGGGGGATACTCTGGAAACCCCAGAGGCAACGCTGGGGGCGTCACCCGCCTTAGGCACTGCCCTGGGCGGGTCCGGGCCCGGATGCCCTTCCTCCCAGCCCCTCGCCGGAAGCCCGTCACTCACTGCAGAGGCGTCTCGCCTGTGTGCGTGCGCCGGTGTACCTCCAGGTGGTTCTTCCTCTTAAAGGACTTGCCGCAGGTTTCGCAGGTGAATTCACGGACACCTGAAGAAGACTATGATAACTAAGGCAGCTAAAATGAAGCGCAGCTACATCCTCACAGGAGGTTCGGAGGCTGCCTAGGAAGGCGATTGGGCAGAGCAAAGAATCTGAACTCGGATCCCTGAGGGAAACAGGACGCAAACTGCCAAGCCAGAGTGGGCCTGAGTTTGACCCAAATATTTCACCTATTGGGGCGATTTCACATAAAAATCTAAAGTTCCGGCTTCTCGAAAAGTCTGAAGCCGTGCCCTCCCACTGGGCACGTGGGGAGGCACCAGCGCTCCCCACGAACTTATATGCTATGACCTGGGTCAGGAAGGCGCTTGAGGCAGACGGAACAGAAATCCTGTCTCAAGTCCACTTCCCTACCCTGGGGTGGTTCAGTGTTCCTGCTCAGTCCTGAAACAGCTCCCACATGAGCATTGCTTGCAGAAGTGGGGAGCCCAGAGGCTAAGCTAGGGACAAGGCAGCCAGCCCCTGCCCAGCTACACATGCCTCATAATAGCAGGTGTCCTTGCGGCCATGCAGCTCCAGCTTACTGACCACTGGGGACGTGCTCAGTGAACTGCTTTACTTCCACCATCTCACACCAGCCCTTGCGGTGGACGTGGAGGAGGCTCTGAGAGAGGCAGCCCCAGGCCCAGGTTGCACCCTGCTCCCAGCCCTGGCTTCCAGGCCCAGGGCCCCCTGCCTGCAGCTCAAGCTGCCAACCCGGCCCTGGGCCTGACCTGAGTGAATGATCATGTGCCGCCGCAGGTGGTTGGATAAATAGAACTTCTTGCCGCAGCCAGGATGAGGGCACACTTTGGTCTTCCCTTTCCGATGCACGAGGTTGACGTGGTTCTGGGGGTGAGAGGGGCAGGAGTGGGTGCCACGGGCCCACCTGGGAGCTCTGCAGGGTGGGGACAGATGGGGGCCGGCTGGGGCTTGCCCCTGCCCTTGGGAGGGACTCCCAGACCCAAGCTGGGGCCCAGGGGCACAACTGGGATCAAAGAGCAGCTTAACCAGGCACCTGCTCCAGCCAGACTCTGGGCTGGGGCATCGGTCAGCCTCATCAGAACCATGTCAGAACCACGGGAAGGGGCTGCCACTAGCCCAGCTTGTGGATAGGGAAACTGAGGCTCTGGAGGCTTAGTGGTTGGGTCTTGTCTTACAGGTGGGCAGTGACAGGGCTAGGACTGGAGTCCAGGGCTGTCAGCCTCATAGTGACTCTTTCTGTGCTGTTGAGCTGCCCCCAGAGCCTGGAGCAGGCAGCCCCCAAGTCATTCATTCCTTTGTTCTTTCTTTAACTCACTGGCACAACCGCTCCAGTGTGCAGCACCAGGCCTGGCACACAGACGGGGCTCAATACGTGCTTAATGAAAACATGACTTGGCAAATTCCAAGTTCTCTTGGAGCCATGTCCTGCGCCAGGAGTGGGGTTGTGATGGAACCCTGTCTCTGCTCTCAGGGCACCCTCTCCAGACCCCAGGGGGCACACTGCAGGCATGTCCTGGTAGTGCAGTGAGTGACAGGGGTGAGGAGGGAAGTAGGGTGGGCTTCCTGGCAGAGGGGCACACAGAGTTAAGCTTGGAGAGAAGGCACCCTGAGCTGACAGGGTGGCCTGGGCAGAGCGGGGAGAGTTCAGGTGCTGGAAGAAGGGGAGTATGGGGAGCCCCTAGGGCCAGGCAGGATACAGGGTGTGCAGAGGCAGTGGCTGGCCAGAGGAGCAGGATGGGCAGGGCTGGAGGACAGGAGGGGAAGGCACAGAGGCGATGCCTGCCTCTCTGTGGTGAGGCTGAGACCGGCTGGGGCAGGGTAGGTGCGTGCGAGACAGGCCAGTGGTGCCTGGAGGCCTTGCCCCATGAGCCACAGTGCCCAGATGCCTTGCACAGGCAGCCCCGCTGGGCCTATCTGGGTGGGGGGCTCACCTGGAAGCTGCTGAGGGCCACATAGACCTGGCTGCAGCCCTCGTAGGGGCAGTGGAACATCTCCAGCAGGCCATCAGCATCCATCACCCGCGACCTCTTGCTCCGCCGCCTCCTAGAGGGAAAGGGGCCTGTGGCGTCGGTGCTCCCGCACCAGGAGCCGCTCCTAGTCCCTGCCTCCGCCCGCCTGGCACCCACTTCTCGGGCTCCTTGGGGATCTCGTAGATAATGGCGGACATGTCGCTGCCCTCTAGCTCCTCCCCGTCGGCCTCGGCCTCAGGCTCAGCGCTCTCAGGCACCGTCGCAGCCAGCTCGGCCATCTCGGGGGCCACCAGCTCCTCCTTCTCCTCCTTCTTGAGCACGCACAGGTCCTCCTTCTCTACGGGGATGGACACAGAGTGAGTGCCCACGGGGACTAAGGCTGTTGAGAAGCTCATTCTGGGGTCACTCCTCGCCCTCCCCTCGCCAGGTCCCAATGTGCCCCCCCTTCCAGCCCCTGGACTGGAATGGCTCCCCCAGACCTTTCTTGGTCTCAATGCCTGTCATGGCAGCAGGGTCCATGGTACTGGGCGGGCCACCCTCCGGCTCTGTCTGTGTGTAGGCAGCCACGCCCTCCATCATGGCACAGGGCACCTCATCGCCAAGGCCCCCTCCGGGAGCACTGTTGCTGGCTGCCATGTTGAGGTGGATGCCCTCGGCCGTGAGGGCGTCGTAGCCGGGGCCAGCGATGATGATCACCTGCGACCCGGGCACCATGCCTGGCATGGGACAGCTGGCCACCACCTCGCCCAGTGCCTCCTGGGGCACGTTCTCAAAGAGGGTGCCAGGGCCCGGGCCCACTTGTACAGGCACGGGCACGCACACCACTGTCTCCAGGGCCTCTGGCCCGCTGCTGGCCGGGTTGGGGCATAGCGGGGTGCCCTGCTCGGCCAGGCTCTCCACGTGGTGGACGTCGAAGGGGATGTGCATGCCCTCCTGTGTGATGAGCCCACTGCTGCCCGCTGGGCTGGTGGGCGTGACTGCCGCCGTGGCCACTGTCGCCTTGGTTGGCTGGCCCTCGGGGGGCTCCTCGGAGTCAGAGCCAGAGCCGGAACTGGACGAGTCAGAGCTGCCGGCCACCAGGCCATTGCCCACTGTGGTGACAGAGGAGAGGGGATGGTTACAACAGTGTACAACGGCAGCAGCTGGTTTTTGTTGGAAGCCCGCCTGCCCCAGGGGTTGGGCACTGCGACTCCCCTGTAAGAGTGGTCAGCTCAGTCCCATATCCTCCACTGTTGCCCTGCACTTTGGGATACTCCCCTGCCTCAGCCCCCAGACCCACACTCAGGCTTCCTGGCTCCTCCCTGGTGGCTCCTTCTCAGCCTTTTCTGTTCTTATGGGCCTGACAAGCTCTCGCTGGGGCTTAGCCTCAGCTCTCCACTCACCCCAGCGTATTGGTCGGGCTGGCCGCGTTAAACACCGCCCTCCTCCTGGACACCAGCCAGTCCAACAATTGGATTCAGTTCTGTCACCATCTGTCCAGAGACCGTGTCTGACCCCGTACGTTAAAGAACTCAGTCCCACAAGACTGCCCCCACTTCAGATACCAGTCACAAGTCCCAGATTACCCATACTTTCGGCTATAAAGTGGAGGCTCCGGCAGACCTCTGCTCAGTTTCAATAATTTGCTAGAACAACTCACAGAACTCAAGAAAGTGATCTGCTTCTGATTACAGTTTTATTATAAAGGATACATCTCAGCATTTGCCCGATGGAAGAAAAACGCAGGGCAAGGTAATTATGTGTGCACGTGTGGGGCCCGTTATGGAGCTGCAAGGCTCTCTACAGACACACCAGTCTCCCAGCACCTCAACATGTCCACCAACCTGGAAGCTCTCAGAACCTCACTGTTTAAGAGTTTTAAAAACTTTATGTATTTATTTATTGGCTGCGCTGCAGGGCGTGCAGGATCTTAGTTCCCTGACCAGGGATGGAACTTGCGCCCCCTGCAGTAGAAGCACAGAGTCTCAACCACTGCTGCTGCTGCTGCTGCTGCTGCTAAGTCACTTCAGTCGTGTCCGACTCGGTGTGACCCCAGAGATGGCAGCCCACCAGGCCCCGCTGTCCCTGGGATTCTCTAGGCAAGAACTGCACTGCCAGGGAATTCCCAAAAGTTTTTATAAGGAAATGGCTACCCACTCCAGTATTCTTGCCTGGAGAATCCCATGGATGGAGGAGCCTGGCGGGCTACAGTCCATGGGGTCACAAAGAGTCGGACACGACTGAGTGAATTTCACTTTCTCCAGCCCCCATCTGCTTCTGGGGGTTGGGGGTGGGGCTGAGAGCTGCCACCGGTGACCGGCTCTCATCCTAAAGCTTTCTAGGGGCTCCTCCCTGAGTCACTTCACTGGACTGTTCCCCAGGTGTGCAGAATGTGGGATCTTAATTCCTCAACCAAGGATCAAACTCATGCCCTCTGCAGTGGGATCAGAGTCCTAACCACTAGACTGCCAGGGAATTCCCCAGCAATAAAGTATGTTTAAATTAAGGAATGTACCTTTATTTTCCCCTGCAATGCTATCGCACACTTAACAGATCACAATTTAGTGTAAACATAACTTTTACATGCACTGGGAAACCAAAAAGCTCATGGGTCTCCCTTTATTTCGATATTTGCTTTATTGAGGTGGTCTGGAATGAAAGCTGCAATGTCGCCTAGGTCTGCCTGCATCTATTTTTATTATAGTGCCATCTCTTCCCATGGCCTGGTGCCTCCGGTGGACAGTTCTCACCCGAACCTCCTGTGGAGGTGCAGACTGTCACACCTCACTGCGTCCTCCACTGCTCTCTCTGGCGTGTGTGGGGGTCTTATGGGCGTCTCAGACTCTGGTTTGAATCTCCCCTCAGAGAAAGGTTCAAAGACATCCCTATCTAAGCTGGTGGCAGCTATGCCCGTCCGATTGCTCAGGCCAAAGTCCTGGGGCTCTTCTTGACTTCTCCCTTTCACACCCACTTCCAATCTGTCAGCAAAACCTGTTGGCCCTGCTTCCAAAATACATCCCCGGGCAGGCAGCTTCTCCTACCCCCACCCTGCAAATCCTGGGGAGAGTCCCACCAGCCCAGAACATGCACTTCTTTCTAATGGGTGCCCCTGCTCCCATCCTTGTCCCCCACCAAGTCTGTCTTGTCCTCAGGGGTCAGAGGGAGCCTGTGAACACCTGCTTAGGTCATCTCCCTTTCTAAGAATCTGCTCATTGCTTCCTGTGGAAAGAGACAGGCCAGCTGCTCACCGAACAACCCCCCGCCCCGTGTGCCCCGCTCCCCCGTCTCTTCCTCCTGACACCTGGTGGACTACATGTCCCAGCAGCCTTTGCTGTTAGGTGTGGCAATACAGCTGAGTCCCAGTGGAACAAGAGTGGAAGTGAGCTGTGTCAGGTCACAGGAGGTGGGGTGCATTTGTGTCAGCCTCTGGCCTTACCTCAGTTAATGCCCTTCCCAACTGACTTGGCATACCAGCCAAACTCTTCCATGACCACAAAGCCCGCAATCTGCCCCCATCACCTCCTCTCCAGCCCCACTGACCTCCTTTCCATACCTGGAGATGATGCTGGGCAGGTTTCTGCCTCAGGACCTTTGCACTGGCCACTTGCTCTGCCAAATCCTCTTTCTGCAGATGCCTGCGTGGGCTTCTCCCTCACCTCCATCACAACCTTCCTCAAGTGGTATTTCTTCAGGGATGCTTTGGACCACTTTGTTTCAAATTGCACCCTTTTCTCTCCTGTTTTTTCCCCAATACTTGCCACCTTCCACTTCACTCTAGGTTTTACTTGTTTATCTTATTACTTGTCTGCTTCCCTAGACCATAAACTCCACAAAGATGGGGGTCCCTGTGCACAGGGTACCAGCTGATTGGTCCACGTTGAGCTCAAGTTTGTAAGAATGAGGGAATCCAAGACCAAGGCTGTGAGGAAGTCCAAGGGGGCTGGGCATCCTACCCAGGCATTTGGTACTAATGTCCACACGTAGGAAGAAACTGGGGACTGGGCAAATGAATGACTGTCCCTTCAGCTACTCACTCGAGACACAGCTGGGTTATACTGTCTGGGTACTACATATCACATCTACAGTCCTAGAGGGTCACGTGGAGAATACAGGCTCTGGAGGGGGATCTCAGTGCCCACTCCTCCACCTGTGTAAAGTGGGGGTGCCTGCTAACCTCTCTGGGCCTGGGGCTAACTTGGTACCCACCCAGGGGGTGTTTGGGGGTATTTAAATGAGTAAATAGGACAGTAGGGCTTATGGTAAGCACCTCATCAGTGTTTCCCATCATAGTTATTATAGAATAATAATATTCCGCCACCCATCCTTGATTCATCCCTAGGGAGCAGCAGGGGTAGGGTGGGGAGGGATTGCCCCTCCTTTTTTTTTTAAATAAATATTTATTTATTTGGCTGCACTGGGTCTTAGTTGCAGTACTCAGGATCTTTAGTTGCAGCATGTAGGAGCTAGTTCCCTCACCAGCAATTGAACCCAGGTCCCCAGCATTGGTAGCGAGGAAGTCTTAGGTGCTGGACCACCAGGGAAGTCCCGATTGCCCCTCCTTCTAACACTCTGTAATCTTTAGGGTGGACTGAACCCTGTGGCTCCACCCTGGAGTGGGGGCAGCTTCCTAGAGAATTGGGGCCTGGCCAGGGCGTGTGCCTGGATCCCCAGTGACAATGTCCAGCTGCTAAGCAGACACTGGACTTCTTGCCAGTTAATAACAACATTAATGACAGAACTGGCCGTGCACCCACCAGCATCCTGTGGTCCTGGTGGGAGGTCTGCCCTTGGCAGAGAGCTGGTAAGGGTGCTGTTGAGGGGCCAGGGCTGGCACAGGGACACAGCCACTCCCTCCCTGTCCCCCGCTGCCAGCGCTCACAACAGACCTGGGCAATTGCTCCCAGCATTCACTCCTGAGAGCCCAGACCCAGAAGCCACTGGTGTCACAGTTGGGCTGGGCCATCAAGGGATCCTTCTGGGTACCACCCCCAACCCAGCCAGACACAGAGCCAGATGGGCCAGTCACGTGACTCCCAGGAGCTTTGGTTTCCTCAACTCTAATGACGGGGCAGTGGGGAGGGTCCAGGGTGGTTCAGGGCAGGGCCTGGCATCAGGAGGACAAGATGGCCATGAGGCTGGCTGCTCTCTGGGAGCCTGGCTGACACACCATGGGACAGCCGTTGGCCGGGGTGCCCACCCGGAACACCTCTCGCCCACGGCTTCCCCTTGGCCAGCTGGGACGCCACCTGCTCAGAGATGCCTGCCAGCCCTGGTTGCTGACCCCACCCTCAGCTCCAGCAGGGTGCCTGGCAGTGGGCCCCAGGTTTCTTCTGGTGCCAAGCCCCTGAGGCAGGTGGGCAGCCCCTCACCACCCACAACGTCTCCTCTGCTCCCCCACCAGAGCCAACGGGGCCCTCCTAGTCCTGAGCAGGCCACTGGCTCACGTGTGTGTATGTGTGCGTGCATGCATGCGATGTGGGATGGCAGGTGAAGGACTGGGGCAGTGAGAGATGAGCATGCGGGGCCAGTGGTTGGGGAGGGATAAAGGGATGAAAAGGGGAGTGAGATGGAGGAGAGACAGTGGGGGGTAGAGGAAAAAGGCATGAGATGATGTGGGGGGCAGAAAGAGTAAGGACGAAATACAGAAAGATAGGAGGGGGAAGTGGGTCTCTGGTCTTCTTGACCAGAGAAAAGTCAAGAGCAGAGAATGGGGCACAGGGAGAAGGAGAACAGGCTGCAGGGAGGGCAAGAGGATGAGGTTCCTGAGAAAGAGGCGGAGGAAGTAAAGGAGAACAAAGAGGCCAGGAGAGGCCCAGCACCTGCCAGGCTCTCCAGCCACTGAGCTGGGTTCCTGGATCCCAGCCCTGCCTGCCCCTGACCTCGGGCACACTGCGTCACGCCCTGGTGGTCCCTTCGCAGAATGGGGACCAGCTCTCCGGCTCTGTAAGGACTCAAGGACGGCAAGATCACGCAACGTCAGGGCCGTGTTACTTGCTGTGAGGTCTGTGATGCTGGCCTGATGCTGACAGGGCCCCAGACCCCGCAGGCCATGGTGCGCCCTCCCTGCTCCCCCAGCAGACCCACCTTTGTCACTCTCTGGGTCCGAGTCGCTGAGCGGCTTCAGTGGGGAGTGCAGGTCTTGGAAGTAGCGGTGCCCAGCTTCACACTGCCACACAGCCGTGGTGTACAGGCCAAAGGTGGGGTCCAGCTCAGCCAGGTGCGGCTCGTAGGGGCAGCGGTGCTTGTGGTCCTCATACCAGATCACCACGTTCTTCAGGCAGTTCACATTGCGTCGCCGCCCTGCACACACAGGCCCAGGGCAGTGTGAGGGGCAGTGCTTGCCCCCCAACCCCACCCAGCAGCGGGGCCCCCAGAACCATCCTCAGCCTTACGGCTCCCCAGAGGTTAAGACACCCTCCTGAGTCCTGTCCGGGCCTGTCCCCAGTACACAGATGAGGAAACTGAGGCTCAGAAACGTGAGGACTGCCCTGGAGACAACAGAGGCTAGCCAGGGACTGTCCCCACTGTTGGGGTCGAGTCCTACGCACGACAAAGCCTGGTGCCCGGCAGGTGTGCAGCTGTCCGCTGCCGCTTACAGTTAGGATCGTCCTCGTCAGCTCGGCGTCTCCCACCTGCCCAGCTCAGTCGCTGCACTCTGCTCTCCCAGCTTTCACCTCTGCCCCTACCCACCACGGTCGACAGAAGGCGCCTCTGAACACTTGGGCCAAGTCAACACCCTTCTCTGCTCAGAATTTACCAGGGCTCCCATCTCACCGGGGGTAAAAGCCAAAGACCTCCCCGAGGTTTCCCAAGCCCTGCATGTCCTGCCCCGTCACCTCCCACCATCACCTCCTCCCACTGCTCCCTTGATCACACCACTCTAGGCTCAGGGCCTCCTCCCAGATCCTCACCTACAGAAGTACGGTCTGGCCTTAGGGCCTCTGCAAGGGTTCTGCCCTCCTCCTCCAGACACCTGCCCTGCCCCTCGCCCTTGGAGCCAGACTGCCTGGGCTAAAATCCCAGCTCTGCCACTTCCAGTAAGTGGCTCAGCTTCTCTGAACCTCAGTTTCCCCTTCTGGGCCGGGGGAGGATAATGGTCCCCACTTCCTAAGGGCTGCCGGAGGCAGGGAGTGACGACATCCATAGGACCCATGACAGGTAATGCTACCTAAGATTCCTGTGATGATCCTAGTCCTGCAGCTGATGGGGAGGAAGGTGTGCCCTTGACTTTCCAGGCTGGGGGATGAAGAGGGAGGGGGTCTAGGAAAGGTCCTGGGGGCTAGGGGTGGTGCTGGGGCCACCAACCCAGTGATGATCATGGGGTACCACCAGCAGCCACCTCTCCTGCCCAGCACTTGCCTCCTTATCTCCTCTGGGATTGAGAGTCATGGTCTTAGCTCAGCTTCTGCGTCTGACCATGAGAAGGGGAAGGGGAGGGGCTCATTGACATCAGACAGATGTCCCTGCACCACACCTGCTGGACGTGGCCTAAGACCCACTGCCCCACGGCTCGGGGTCTTGGCCAGGGGGTTGGGAGGAGCTCCAGCCTCTGTTCCAACAGCCCACACCCAGCTCCCCTCGAGCCTGGCACACCACACGCCCTGTAGGCTGGGGCACAAACAGTTCCCTCTGCTCTGCCTGGCTCCTCCCCGGCTGACTCCCACGCACTGGGCAGGAGAGCAGAGGAGCGGACGGGACCCCTTGGGAGATGCACGGACCTGGGTTTGCAGTCTGCCTGGCCACTTTCTGGCTGTGCAGCCTGGGGCAGTGACTCAGCCTTTCTGGGTCAGATGGGGGCAATGAGAGCACTCTCGCTGGGCACAGCACTGGTTCAGGTTGCCTCCGACCCTTCCTGGCCCCACTCCCACCCAAGCCCCAGGCTGGGTCAGGCATCTCCTCTGGGCCTCCTGGTGCCCCTACATCCCCACTCCAGGCCTGCTTGGCCTGCCCTCCACCCCTCATCTTTCCTGTGAGACTATGGGCTCTGGGAGGCCAGGGCTGAGTCTGCCCCATCTCACATGGTGCCTGGCATGCGTGGGCCCTCCATAAACCATCTGCGAGGGAGGGAGGGTGGGAACCAGCCACAAAGCCACTTACTCCCATCACCACCCCCACCCTGGCTACAGCCCCACTTACTTTTCTTCCGCTTTGGCTTTTTGGGGACTTGCTCCCAAGGCTTCCTGTAACAGAGAGAGGAGGCAGTGGGGAGTGACCCTGGGGACTGATGATGGTGAGACCCTAATCCTGCTCATGTGAGGCAGCATGGGAGCTTCTGCTTCCTGGGCCTGGCCTGCTGTCCATGGCGGCTTCACTTGGGCTCTGCTGCCCTGGCGTGGGGTCTACCATCATCACCCACCTCACAGAGTGGGAAACTGAGGCCCTCAGCGTGAGGCCGCCCGCCCAGGGTCCCCAGACTGGGGAGCAGACGTATCAAGGGTGAGTTTATCTGGGGGGTCTTACCTAATCAGGGGAGACTTTAAAAGTGCACTGCTGGTTCAGCGTTGAGGACTCTGCCTGCCGGTGCAGGAGACACGGGTTTGAAACCTGGTCTGGGAAGATCCCACATGCCGTGGAGCAAATAAGCCTGTGGCCACAACTACTGAGCCTGTGCTCTAGAGCCTGGGAGCCGCAACTACTGAGCCCATGTGCTGCAACTACTGAAGCCTGCGCACTCTGGAGTCTGTACTCTGCAACAAGAGAGGCCACTGCAGTGAGAAGAGAGCAGTCCCCACTCTCCGCAACGAGAGAGAAGCCCTCGAAGCAACGAAGACCCGGCATGGCCAAAAGTAAAGGAGCAAAACTAATAACAATAATAAATGCACTGCTGAAGCCACAGACTGGAGACAGAGAGCAAGGGGGCCTGAAGCGAGACTGGAGAAAAGAGCAAGGGGGCCTGTGAGGGGCCAGGACCTGAAAATGGCCCAGCAAGACTGCAGGAACCCCAGCCGTACAGCCCCGAGGAAATGGATTCTGCCAAAGCTCTGAGCAAGTTTAGAAGCAGGTCTCTCCCTGGGTGAGCCTCTAGGCGACAATGGCATATCAGGCTGATACCTTGATTTCAGCCTTGAGACCCTGAGCTGAGGATCCAGCTACAATGTGCCAGACACCTGACCTGCAGAAATGTGAGATCATAAATCTGTGTACTTTTAAAGCCACTGAGTCTGTAGTCAGTTGCTACCCAATAGCACCATCATAGACTTGACCTCAGACTTCCCCATCCAAGGTCCTGAACATTCTGCCCCTGAGGCTGGACCAGAGTCCTGGGGAGACGGTCAGGCCCTAATGGCCTGCTCGACGAAAAGGTCCTGCCCAAAGGCCATGCCACTGTGTCCACCTGCCTCCAGAGCTTTCCCCCGCCCTGCCTGGGTCCCCACACTGACTGTGTGCCCCAGTGGGCCATGGCCTGGAGGAGCCCAAAGGCAAGGGGGGCCCATGGTCTACTATGCCAGGATGGCCACCAGATCTGCCAAGCAGATTCCTGACCCCACGTGGGTCTCCCAGCTGCAGTCCAGCACAGATTCCGAGATGCTTTAGAGCCATCTCTCCTGGACTGGCCCAGGTCTCCCTCCACCTTCCTGCCACCATGCTTCAGGGTCTGCCCACCTGATTCAGACTGCTTCTCTGCTCTTCCTCATCTAAACCATAGCAGCAGGCTCTGGGACTGTGGGCGAGCAACCCTGCCTCCCTGTGCCTCAGTTTACCAATCTGTAGTGGGGATCATGACAGTACCTTCTTCATGGGGTTGGCACGACATTATAGGCATTGTAAAGAGCCTGGTAATTATTCACTCAGCAAATGGTGATAATGATCACATTGTTATTTAATCGCTCAGTCGTGTCCAATTCTTTTGCAACCCCATGGACTCTAGCCCGCCAGGCTCCTCTGTCCATGGGATTTCCCAGGCAAGAATACTGGAGTGGGTTGCCATTTCCTCCTCCAGGGGATTGAACCCAAGTCTCCTGCATTGCCGGTGGATTCTTTACCACTGAGCCACCTGGGAAGCCCAATGATGACCATTATGATTCTCAATATTGTCACAGAGCCAAGACCTGAGACACTGGTCTCCTTACTGTGGCTGGGACCACCCTCTTGCCACAAATATCCTGACAGCTGGGCTAGGGTCTCTCTTCAGCTCCAATGCCAACCCTCTCTGACCCTTGTCCAGCCTGATGACAAGTCTCAGCTCCCATACTCCATGTCTGGTCCCAGGACAGCTCCTCTGGGCTCCTCTACCCCTCCTGTCCAGGCTCTGCCCAGGAATCCGTGCCCATGCCCCATCCCAGGAGCCTCTATGCCCTCCCATGGCCCCACCTCCCCTCCAAGGGGCCAGACTGATTGCCTCAATTCTCACCCAAACCCAAATCTAAACACCCAAGACCACTTCCACCCATTCATAGCCTCACCATGGTTGGGGTGCTGGGAACTTCACTTCGTGGTGGAGACAGGCTTGGTGTCACTCAGACCGTAGTTCAAGTCTCATCTTTGCTACTGACTGTCTATGTAATCCAGAGAAGGCAATGGCACCCCACTCCAGTACTCTTGCCTGGAAAATCCCATGGATGGAGGAGCCTGGCGGGCTATAGTCCATGGGGTCGCTAAGAGTAGGACACGACTGAGCAACTTCACTTTCACTTTTCACTTTCATGCATTGGAGAAGGAAATGGCAACCCACTCCACTGTTCTTGCCTTGAAAATCCCAAGGACGGGGGAGCCTGGTGGGCTGCCGTCTATGGGGTCAAACAGAGTCGGACACGACTGAAGCGACTTAGCAGCAGCAGCCTATGTAATCTCAAGCAGGTTTTGTCCCCTCTGGGCCTCAGTTTTCTTATCTGTGAAGTGGGGATAACTGCAGTGCCTCCCACACAGAATTGCCATGCAGGTTAAAAGAAGAATTTCCCTGAGTGTATTTTCTGGATTACTCACGTATTGTGCCCTGAGGCCAGGTTTTGCCACACCACACACAGCGTGGGGTGTCTCAGTGCCCCTGCCCCAGTCCTGCAGGGCCACATAGCTGCAGCTCAGACAAGCTTCTGGAAACATCACTTTCAGCTTAGGAACCTCCAGGGGCTCCCTCTGGCCAGTGGTTCTCAGCTCCAGCTATACAGCTTCAGCTCTTCATAAAAAATATAGGATCTGCAACTCCACCCAGACTAACTGAATCAGAAACTCCAATAGTTGTGACACTGGCCTGAAGTTGTATAAGCTCCTAGCATTTCTTGCCCTGCTGTTTGTTGGGCATATAAGCCAGCCTGCTACCCTGGGGAAGGAGTGGGTATAATTCAGCAGGTTCTGGTTGATTCCTGATCCCCAGAATCTCCTCTGAGAGAAATGTGTTGAATGCATACAAGTGAAATCCAGGGCAGATTAGGGTTTTGTTGCAGCATTGCTTGCGATAGGAAACATTGTACCAGCTAATATCCGGACAGCTCACCATGTGCCGGGCACTGTTCTAAGCATTTGGGTGTAATTTAACTCATTTAATCATCACATCAACCTATAAGGCAGAAAGAGAAAAATTCCTTCCTTACAGGTCATTTTTAAGACCAAGGTTCCATAAAGACCTCTGCCCTCCACCTGAGGAGCTAACTTGGGGTTTCCTCTTCACCCGAGTCTCCCTAGGCAGAGGTGTTCCCCAAGAGCCAAGAGGTTGCAGGATTGTAAGGGGTCCTCTGGGAGTGTGCGGCCTTGGTTTCTGGGAGTGGACCCCATGCAATGCCAGGTGGGTCACTGGAACCTCAGGACGGTTAGGGAGGCCTGGGATGTTCAGCCACAGCCCCAGGCTACACTGTGGAGGTTTAAGGGGATGAGGCCTTTGAGGTTCCTGGGGCCAGTGAAGACCTCAGAACCGTGAGGCTTCGGGTAGGCGGGGCCGACCCTGCAGAGACTGGGCCGTTAGAAAGCTTGGAGGTGGGTCCCATACCAGGATTGGGCAGCCATAGCCCTAGGGGGCGGGGCCAAGGGCCCAGGAGGCGGGTCGAGAGGATGGATACACCCTAGGATTGGGCAGTCGGAGCGACGGGAGGTGGGGCCGCGAGCCAGGCGCGTCCCAGGACCTGCAGTCGGAGACCCAGGCCGGCCGCCGGGGCGCCGGGCGGGGCTCACAGGTGCCATGGGCGGGGCCTGGGGGCAAGTGGGGCGGGGCCAGGCTCAGCGGGGGATGGGGGCGTCTCCTCCCTCACTCCCTCCCACCCTCACGCCGGGCCCCCTCACCCGTGGCGGCCGCTACGCTGGCCGCGCTCCAGCGAGATGAGGTAGGCAGCGAGCTTGGCGTCGCTCCAGCCGCTGCGGCGCCGCAGGTCCACCCAGGGCCCGTGCGCCTCGCCCAGGTACACGCGCCTCACGTCGTACTTCTTCCGGGACTCGAGCCGCCGCCGGGCCCGGTCCGACTCCGTGAGCCGCGGCCGGCCCCGCGCCTTGCGGCCCGCAGCGCTCTCCTCGGCGGCCGCCTCCCCGCCTGCGCCCGCCTCAGCCTCCGCCTCCGCCTCGGGCTCCGGCGCCCGCTCCGCCATCCCCCCCTCCCTGGTTACCAGCCTCCCCCGTTGTTAGGAGCCCGGCCGGAAGTGGCGCGCATGTTCCGCGCCGGCGGGAAATTTCTGATGGACTCTCACTGCCCCACGGCGTCAAAAGGAGACCGAGAGCAGAAGCTGCGCATGCGCAACAAACGCTTGCACCAACTCCCTCTTCTTAATCCCTTCTGTTAAACTTTTGAGTAAACAAGAGGCGGAAGGGGTAGTTGAAGGTATGAGGCTGATCGGGGAGGAAACAGCGAAGAGAACCCATAGACCCCCAGGGGGTAGGGGATTCTTCCTCTGTACCTTTATCCTGAATTCATTGCGGGGATGACAGGAAGCTGTCAGTTTGGGTAAGCCCTTGAAAAGGTATGACATCAAGCATTAAAGGGGCAGGGACACCACACTGCCAGAGAGGAGGCAAGGCAGCCCCAAGCAGGAAGACTTTTATTTGCTCTACACGCATAGGTGATGTCATGCCTCCACACCAGTCCGCGGACTATGCTCTCATGACCGCCCAGGGTCAGCTCTGGCCCTGCTGTTGTCGCTGCTGACTGTCTTCTTCTTCTTCCTGGCCCTCAGGTGGGGGTGGGGGTGGCTCCTCCAGCTCTGAGGAGGATGGCAGGAGCTCCCCGGAGGACCCTGACAGGCGGAAGACCACCGGGATCCGGGCCAGGGCTGGGTTGGTCTCCTGAAGGCCCTGGATCCACTTGGCCAGCGTGGCCTGGTCATGGGCACCCGCCACACATATGGCAAAGACAGGCCCTTCCTCCACTGTTGGGAGAGATAGGCCCTCAGTTTGTTCGGCCCCCTCACACCCACACTCTTTAAGCTCCCTTTGCCTTTTGTGTATGTCCAAGCCTTTGCACACACAATCCCCTCCACCTAGCCTGCCCATTCCACACATCACCTGGGTGACGCCTCCTGATTCTTCAGGGCTCCACTGGAAACCCTCCTGACCCCCACCAGAGACTGAGTTGTGTACCTCCTCCTGGGGACCCCAAGAATGTAACATGTCTGTTCCACCACTGACCTGAGGGGAGGGACCAGACCTATCCTGGTCATGCCCAGTAGCCAGCACAGGGATGTTCCACAGATGTTTGAAGGAGGAAGTGACAGAGGGCTGACAGGTCTAGAGCCCCCTGAGTGGGGAGTTTCGTGCTTTCGTGTGTGTGTGTGTGTGTGTGTGTACCTGGGCCTCTGCTGGTTCTGTGAGGGTGAGTCGTAACTGGACTGGGTCTTGGCCTGGCTCTCAGCCCTCCACTCCAGAGGCGGTACCCCATCCCAAGCAGTGTTCAGAATCTGACCTGTCCTGGTTTTTACCTTCATCAATGTTAAACTCGTAGTCATCCCAGCTGCTCCTCCCGTAGGCCAGGTCTAGCTGCATCGGATAGTAGAGGTTCCACTCCTCTGGAATCTCCTCCACTTCCTACCCCAGGGAGGTGGTGCAGGCAAAGTCAGAGGCCCCGGATCTTGAAGCCACCTGCGGCCTCTTCCCTGGTCCCTGTCCTCCCGTCCCCCTATCCCCTTCCACACCTCTGAGCCAACTCACTCTTCCCACTGCCCTGACTTCCACTTTGGGCCCTCACCCGCTCCTCGGGAGGCAGCAAGTCAGCTCTGAGGATGTGGTAATAGACACATTTGTCTCGAAGCCACAGGGAGAAGGGACCCTCAACGAAGATTGGGCGGGCTGGGTCATGGCGGGCCAGGGCACTCTGCTGCTCAGGACTCTGGATCCCTGGTGTGGAGACACACACACATGGGGTGGGGGTGGGGGTAGTTCTGGCTCAGGGGCTTTGCCCCAGGGCCCAGAGAGCCCTCCCAGCAGGCTCAGTGAGAATGCGGCACCCCCTCCCTTCGTGGGACCTTACCTACGATGTGGGTCTCTGTAGGATCCATTGCGTCGGGAGAGTCTTTCGGCAAGGGCATCTGTAAGGAAAGCAGGGGTGGACGCTTATGGCCCCCACAGCCCCTACAGGGGCAGGGCAGGGGAGAGAGAAGTGGGGAAGGGGGATTCTAGTGAAACTCAGGGCCCCTCTGAGGCCTAAATACTGGGCCTCCCACCCATCACTCAAGACCACCACCTTCTTGCTTCTATCAGATTGAGCCAAAGCCACTGACCCTGGAGATGCTCATGGGGAGGGAACCCTGGAGCCAGCCCACCTGTGTGAAAATCCTGCCTCTGCCACTGTCTGCATGACCTTGGCTGCGTCACTGAGAAGGGAGCTGCCACAGACTGCTCAAGGAACAGGAAGGCCATGCCCGGAAAACAGTGAGTGTGGGGAGGTGGGGTAGGAGCAGAGGTCCAGCTGGGCCAAGGGCCCTGGAATCTAGAGAAGGCTCCACCAGGGAATCAGAGCCTGTCTTCCAGAATCACTCCAGTTCCTGAAGGGGGCCTGGCCCTGGGGAGGTGGCTGAGGGTGTGGCCAGGGGTGACTACCTGGTAGGTGGTGACCCTGGCACTGAGGTCAGGTTCCATGTGCCGCAGGGCCAAACTGGCCAGGTCCACAGGGTCCTGGGGCAGGTCCCGGGGCACGGGGAAAGGGTTGATATTCTTGAAGCGGGTGAACCACAGCTTCATGCGCACCAGCTTGAGCATGGGGTAGCTTTTGCGGCCGAATATCTGCAAGAGCAGGAACTCCGTCTCCTTGTTGGGCATCACCCCTGTGCCAGGCAGATGCAGGCAGAGCCTCAGGGAGGGAGAAGAGGAGGGAAGGGATGATGGGAGAGAGATGACTGAGAGATGGGGGATGGGTGGGCAGAGGTGGACTCCAGATTGAGAGACAGAGAGGAAAGGTCAGAGCCGAGGAACCACGGAGTGGGTAGAGGGCAGAGACATGGGAGAGAGAGGCAGCCCCTGGCCCCACTCCAGCCTGCGGGCCTCACCGTGGTTCTCCATCTGCTCCAGGACTGCAATCCCGCACTCCTGCTGCCGTGGGTAGTGGAGGAAGATGCTGTGGAAGATGTTGCGAGGCCGGAAGACCTCCTTGGGGAAGATGTCAAGGAGCAGGTTGTAGACAGACAGGTCCCGTTCGACGCCGTACTCGCGCATCTTGCGCAGGGCCAGGTAGATGAAGTCCACGTGGCCGCGCTTGTGCACGTTGTACTCGGTGAAGTTCTGCACCGCCCGCACGAAGTTCGCCTTGTCGCGTGCCCCATCCAGCGCGGGCCTGAACAGCTCCTCGTGGACTGCCAGGGCCTTGACGGGCCGCCTGGGGGGCTCGGGTGGGCGTGGGACCAGCGATGAGTCAGGGTTGTGGGCGGCTGCACTGCAGCGGAGGCCCCGTGGGGCCTGGGGCGGTACCTGCGGATGGAGAACCACCGCTGGAACCTGGCGCCTCCTGGTGCCCCTGGGGGACTGCCTGGCCGGCTCTTTGCTGGGAAAGGTGCCAGAGGGCATCCCTAATGGCCTCCGAAGAACTGTGGTGCCCTGGTTACAGACCCACGACCAGGCACCATCACAAAGTTATCAGTTACCATAGCCAGAGAGCTATGGTAACATCCCAGTGGAGGCAGTGTTCACCACGGTGAGAACAGACGCCCTCTGACACAGCAATCTCGCATCCGGTATTTAAATCCGACCGCTCTAAACATATCTGCCTCAGATGACATTTGCGCATCCGCTGCATCAGTGGAAATGGACCAAATGTGCATCAGCAAGGAAAAAATTAAGCAAGTGGCCATGAGCCTGGACAAGGGGCACCCACCGCTGTAAGACACATGGAGGAGGTGTCCTGTGACCAGGAGTGAGCTCCAAAGTATATCATTAAATGAAAAAAAGGAAAGTGTGAAACGGTGTGTACAGTAGCATCCCATTTGTGTTAAAAAAAAAAAAAGGCCGATATATATATTTGGTCCTCACTATTTGCAGATTCCATGTTTGAGAATTTGCCTACTTGCTAAGATTCATTTGTAATTTGTAATTCAAAAGCTAATACTCAAGGTGTTTTCTGGCCATTTGCAGACACATGTAGTTGAGTTGCCCACCACCTACATTCCCAGCCAACGTGGAACAAGAGGAGGCTCGGCCTTCTCGTCTCAGCTCCCTTGCGGTCAACAAGTGTCCTTTTACTTTTTTTTCAGTTGTGCTGTATGGCTTGAGGGGCGGTAGGTGAGTCCTAATCACTGGACCTCCAGGGAAGTCCCTTACGGAACAGTCTTCTATTCCAGGCATTGTGGAGCATTTCTGAGGCTCATTTAATCTTTCCAACTGTCATCAAAGGAGTGCCTCTTCATGTACCCATTTTACAGAAGAGGAAACTGAGGCCCAAGGAGATGACACAAGATGCCTGGTATTATGAAATTGCAAAGCAGCAGAGCTGAGACTGGGGCCCTCAGTCCTACTGCACCCAATAACCATCCCAATATCCTGCTTAGGTGAGATTAAAAAAAAAAAGCATTCAGGTAAAGTGAAAGCGTAGGTGATATGAGCATAGGGCAATAAGCAGAAAAGCAAATTCTACAATGCCCCAAAGAAGGGGAGACACTACAAATGAGATGATGCTAACGAAATGCACACTCAGGGTCTGGGCCACCAGAAGGGTTCAGTAAGGGAGCTATTAATACTGTCACCATCCTCCTCCTCCTTGCTGTAATTTATGGTCATGATCACTTAGGGTAAGGGAAGGAAATTCGATTTTCTGCTCACATCTTTACAAGTAAATGCAGGAGTTAACCAGAGTCACCACCCAAATCCACCCACCTCAGACCTTATTAAATTCAAGACCCTCACCCATGGGGACGCCAACGCTTTTTTTAAAATATGTATTGATTGATGTGGCTGCATTAGGTCTTAGTTGAAGCATGCAGGATCTTTCATTGTGGCCCACTAACTCTCTAGTGGTGTGCCAGCTTAGTTGCCCTGGGGCATGTGGAATCTTCCCAGTCCAAGGATGGAACCCATATCCCCTGCACTGTAAGGCATATTCTTCACCACTGGACCAGCAGGGAAGTCCGCCAACACTTCTTAAAATGAGTGAGAGACATGGGAGCTCCCTGGTGAGATGGTGGTTAGGATTCAGCACTGTCACTACCGGGGCCCGGGTTCAGTCTCTGGACAGGGAACTGAGATCCTGCAAGCCATGTGGTACAGCCAAAAAAAAATTATAATAAAGAGTAAGAGGGGCTTCCTGGATAGCTCAGTTGGTAAAGAATTTACCTGCAATGCAGGAAAATTCCCCGGTTCATTCCCTGAGTCTGGAAGATCCCTTGGAGAAGGCATAGGCTACCCACTCCAGTATTCTTGGGCTTCCCTGGTGGCTCAGAGGATAAAGAATCTGCTTGCAACGTGGGAGACCCAGGTTTGATCCCTGGGTTGGGAAGATCCCCTGGAGGAGGGCATGGCAGCCCACTCTAGTATTCTTGCCTGGAGAATCCCATGGACAGAGGAGCCTGGCAGGCTACAGCCCGTGGGGTCCCAAAGAGTCGGGTACAGCTGAGTGACTAAGCACAATGAGTAAGAGACATTCAACTAGCACTCAGAGCAGACAGACCAGCCCAGACCCAGTCCCCCACAAACAACCCCCCTTCTCTCCTCCTGCCTCTGCTCTTCAAGCTGGCTTCACTGGGTGCATAGTGAGGGCTTGGGAGCAGACCCCAGGCCTGCCTGCCTCTTCCTCCTCCTGGCCCCCCAAGACTAGCAGTTACCTGAGAGAAGGGGGCTCCTGTGAGGGCAGTGCTGCAGATGCCCCCCCAGCCCCGAGAGAGGCCCCGGGCCAGCAGGATGGCTTGGGCCCAGCTCATGCCTTTGCCTGTTGGACAACCACCTGGCAAGAGAAAAGAGACAGCCATCAGTCTGGCAGCCCACCTGCTGAAGGCGATGAGACCTCTCTCCTGGGCAGAGGCCATGTCCCTGACGGCATGGCTAGCTCACTGGCTCCACTGGTCTCTTCATCCGCAAAGTGGAGCAGGAGTGATGATTATAATCGGGATCCCTGTTCTTCTGGACCAGATCCTTTACTGTCTGGAGCAATTTGCTTCTGCATTGGTTCCCCTCCCTGCCAGATCATTCTGTTTTGTTTAATACCTTTATTTGCATGCCATAGAGCTGACCCTTAGTATAAAACTAAATGTGCTTTCAGTAGTTGACCCTTGAACAACACTGGATTGAACTGCATGGGTCCACTTATAGGCTGACTTCTTTTTCATATTTATTTTTGTGGGACTTCCCTGGCAGTCCAGTGGTTAAGATTTCACCTTCCAATTCAGAGGGTGCAGTTTTGATCCCTAGTTGGGGAGCTAAGATACCACATGCCTAAGATTCCAGGAGCCTCATGGCCAAAAAACCAAAAACATAAAAACAGTAATATACCATAACAAATCCAATAAAGACTTTAATATATATATATATAGGCTATGCTGAATCTTAGCTGTGGCATGCAGGATCTAGTTCCCTAACCAGGGACTGAATCTGGGCCTCCTGCTTTGGGAGCACAGAGTCTTACCCATTGGATCCCCAGGGATGTCCCTGGTTTTTTTTTCAATATATACATACTACAGTATAGCATGACCTGTGGTTGGTTCAATCTAAGGATGTGGAACCATGGCTATGAAGGGCCAATTGTAAAGTTATATTTGTATTTTCACCTGTGCAGAGGGTTGGCACCCCTAACCACACACTGTTCGAGGGTTGATCGTATATTCACAGAATTGTGCAGCCATCACTAAATCTAATTTTCAAACACACTTGTCACCCCCCCCCAAAAAAAGAACCCTATATCCATTTGCAGTCATTCAGTCAACCCTACGCAACCCCTAATCTACTCTGTCCTCTGGGAATTTCATGGAGCTTCCCTTGTAACCTAAATGTAAAGAAACTGCCTGCAATGCAGGAGGCCCGGGTTCAATTTCTGGGTCAGGAAGACCCTCTGGAGAAGGTAATGGCTACCCACTCCAGTATTCTTGCCTGGAGAATTTCATATTATTGGAATCATATATAATATGTGCTCTTTTGTGACTGGCTTCTTTCACTTAACATGTTTTCAAGGTTTATCCACGCTGTAACATCTAACAGACTTCCTTTCAACTGCCAAAAAAAAAAAATGTTCACGATATGGATTTAACCACATTTTATTTACCCATTCATCAACCGATGAACATTTGGGCTTCTTCCCACTTTTTGACTATTATGACTGTTGCTGCTATGAACACTTGTGTAGTTTTCGTGTGAACACATATTTACACTTCTCTTGGGTATATACTTAGAATCAAGTTGCCGGGACATATGGTAACTCTATGTTTAATCATTTGAGGGACTGCCAAAGTGTCTTCCAAAGCGGCTGCACCACTTTACATCCCCACCAGCAGTGTATCCCAACCAGCAATGTATAAGGGTTCCCGTTTCTCTGCCTTCTTGCCAATACTTGTTGCTGTTGGCCTTTTTGATTATAGACATCATCCTAGGGGGTGTGAAGCGGGCATCTCGTTGTGGTTTTGATTTGCATTTCCCTAAAAACTAGTAACGGTTGAGCATTTTTCCATGGGCTTACTATCCATTGTTTATCTTTTCCAAAGAAATGTCTATTTAGATTCTTTCTCCATTTGAAAATTAGGTTATTTATCTTTTTTTACTATTGAGTGGTTTTATTGAGTTGTTTATATTCTGGATCAGTTCAATTCAGTCGCTTAGACCTTTATGGTTCACAACTGCTTTTTCCCATTCTTTGAGTTGTCTTTTCACTTTCATGTTATTACTTGCAGCACAATTTGTTGCTGTTGTTTAAATAAGAGGTTTAGAACAGGAAAGGCTCTTAGGAAATGTTTTTTGAGTGTTAGTTGTTATTACTATTGTGCGTGTGTGTGCACGCTCATTCATGTCTGACTCTTTACAACTTCATAGACTATAGCCCACCAGGCTCCACGGTTCATGGGATTTCCCAGGCAAGACTACTGAAGTGGGTTGCCCCTTCCTTCTCCAGCAGCACACAGTTTTAATTCCAACAAAGTCCAGTTTTCTGTTTTTCTTTTATAGCTGTGCTTTTGATGTTGTATCCAAAAAAACCATTGCCTGGTTCAAGGTCATGAAGATTTACTCCAATGTTTTCTTCTAGGAGTTTTAGTTCTTACATTTAAATCTTTGATCCACTTTGAATTAATCTTTCTAAATGGTTGGTATGAGGAAGGGGTTCACTTCATATGGATATCCACTTGTCCTAATACTACTTGTTGAAAAGACTGTTTTTTTCTCCGTTACTCTTGTTGAAAATCAACTGACCATAAACGTAAGGGTTTACTTCTGGGCTCTCAATTCTTGTCCTATTGATCTATATGTTGAGCAGTAACACATTGTTGTGATTATTGTAGCTTTGTAAGTTTTGAAATTGGGAAGTATTAAGTCCTGCAACTTTGTTCTTCTTTTACAATATTATTTGGCTATTCTGGATCGTTCACTATTACATATAAATTTAAGAATCAGCAATTTCTGGAAAAAAAAATCTCAGATTCTGATAGGGATTGTTTTGAATCTGTAGATCAATTTGGGAAATAAAGAGTCGGACACACTGAACGACTGAACTGACTGAATATTAAGATTTTTGATCCATGAACATGGGATACCTTTCCATTTATTTGTTGTTGTTGGTTTGGTCACTAAGTTGTGATTGACTCTTCTGAGACCCCACAGACTGCAGTCTGCCAGGCTCCTCTGACCATGGGATTTCCCAGGCAAGAATATCGGAGTGGGTTTCCTTTGACAGGGGCTCTTCCTGACCCAGGGATGGAACCTGCATCTCTTGCATTAGCAGGCAGATTCTTTACCACTGAGCCACCAGGGAAGCCCTCCATTTATTTAGATCTTCTTTAATTTCTCTCAAAAGTATTTTACAGTGTAGAAGCCCTTTACTTCTTTTGTTAAGTTTATTTGTATCTTATTCTTTATGAAGCTGTTGCGAAATTTCATTTTCACACTGTTCATTGCTAGTGTATAGAAACACAGTTTATTTTTTATATGTTGATCCTGTATCTTGCAACCTTGCTGAACTTGCATTAGTCCTAATATATATATATTTTTTAATTGGATTCCCTAGGACTTTCTACATCCAAGATCATGTTATCTGCAAAGAGAGATAGCTTTACATCTTCTTTTCTAAACTGGATGCATTTTAATTTTTTTGCCCAGGTGTCCTTGCTGAACCTCCAGTGCAAAGGTGAATAGAAGTGGCCAGAGTGCACATCCTTGTCTTGTTCCTGATCTTAGGGGGAAAGCATCCAGTCTTTCATCATTAACTATGATGTCAGCCATAGGATTGTCCACAGATGACCTACTGGGTTAAGGACATTCCTTTCTATTACTAGATGCCGAGTATTTTTATCAGAAAGGGCATTCATTTTATTTTGTCAAATGATTTTTTTTTTTGCATCTATTGAACTCCTGTGAATTTTGTCCTTTTAGTCTATTAATATCATGTATTACATTAATTTTCAACTGTTAAACTCATATTGCATTTCTCTGATAAATTCCACTTGGTCATGCTGTGTAATTCTTTTTATTTGCTGTTAGATTGGGTTGCAAGTATTTTGTTGAGGACTTTTGCAGCCATATTCATAAGAGAACCTGGGCTGGAGTTTTCATTTCATGTCATATCTGTTTGCTTTGGTATCAGGGTAATGCTGGCCTCATAAAATGAGCTGGGAAGTATTTGGCTCACTCTTACCACCATTTAAACTTTCTCTAGCATCTCCTTCCGCCTCTGCTCCACATCTCTGTTCCATTTATAGCACAGCTTCTCCCAAGAGGTGTCTGCATATTATACTCCTTTCTCACTCTTTGCTACTTGGCTGCTGCCCCAGCCACTCCACTGACACCACTCCTGTAAAGACCCCTTATGTGTTCTCCATTTAACAAAGCCAGCGATTATTTCTTTAGCCTCATTTTGCTCAATTTCTCAGAAGTATCTCGCATGTGTGACGCCCTCCTCCCATGTTAACACTCTTGATTTTCTTCCTAGCACCCAGGCCTGTTTTTTAGCCAGTCAGCAAGCCCTGCTTCCTTCTCTAAAGTTTGCAATGTTTGCAAACTTGAATGTGCAGATGCATCACTGAGGATCTTATTAAAATGCAGATCCTGATTCAGCAGGTCCAGTGGAGCCAGAAACTGTACATCTAACAAACATCCAAATGACGCTGATTGCTGCTGGTCTGGAGACCGAATTCTGTGTAGTAAGGCTGTGAAGAATCCCACGTTCTGAATTTATCTGTCTGCTATTTTAAGACATCATTCAACTACCAAAAGCGGTGTTCCTCTCCCATCTGTATTACTGTAGACAGCTCTAATGATTTTTTAACTTTGTTCATATTAGAATTATCTTGAGAGCTTTAAAAAATTCCCATGCCCAGGCCATACCCCCGCTATACTAAATCAAAATATACACAGGTAGGGCCTAGGTATTAGCATTTTAAAGCACCCCAATGACTCTAACACACACCTGAGATTAAGACCTTATTCTAAACCTTTGCTATTCAAAGAGTATCTATGGGACCAGCTGCATTTGTATTATCATCTGGGAGCTTATTAGAAATGCTAAATCTCAGCCTTAATCCAGACCCACTGAATCAGAATCTGCATTTTAACAAAACTCCAGGTTTCTCCTCTGTGTGTTAAGGTCTGAGAAATGATGATCAATGTGCTGATGCTCCTAAATGTTTATCACCAGTCCTGAACCCAAGTCTCCTGACCTAACTGCCACTTTGGTATTTTCCCCAGCCATCTCAAACTTATTTTGCTCCAAATCATATCCCTGCTTAAATGTGTCTCTCCTCATCTTAGCCAATGACATCACCACTGCTGGTCATTCAGATCACAAACCTGGGAATTCTGAGTCCACTGTGTCCCTCACTCCCCCAGTCCAATTCATCAGCTACTCCTGTTGCTTCCAAATCCATCTTAAATGCATCCATTTCTCTGCATCTGCAGGCCACCACTCCAGTCCATGATCTCTTTTCACCTATCCGGTCTCAACTTCTTTCCTTACCTGCCTCCAGTCATTTCTCCCTGCAGTGGTCAGAGGGAGCTTGTTAAAATGTAAAGTAAATTTAGTGTTCTCTGCCTAAAATCACTGAAACAGCACACAAAATTAAATCAGAATCTGCCCCTCAAAACTCACCTCTTATTACTGGTAGCTCCAGCTACACTTGTTTCTTAAACAAGTTGGCTTTATTTTAATCTCAGAGCCTTTGAACTTGCTTTTCTCTCTGTTCAGAATTTATTCCCCCAGATCAGTCTCTGGTCATTCAGGTCTATAGTCAAATAAGAAGCCTTTCCTGATCACCACCCCACTCCCAATCTAAAGCCTCATTACCCTGATGAATGATTTTAAGCAGTTATTAGCATCTGAAATCACATGTTTCCCTTATTTCTGATTTGTTCAATGTCTGACTCCCTGGGGAGATTGTGTGTGTGTGTGTGTGTGTGTGTGTGTGTGTGTGTGTGTATGTGTGTGTGTGTGTGTATCTGCCTTATTGCTGTGTCTCCAGTGTGTGTGTGTGTGTGTCTGCATTATTGCTGTGTCTCCAGCGCCCGGGACTTGTGTGTGTGTGTGTGTGTCTACCTTATTGCTGTGTCTCCAGCACCCGGGACTTGTGTGTGTGTGTGTGTCTACCTTATTGCTGTGTCTCCAGCACCCGGGATGTGTGTGTGTGTGTGTGTATGTCTGCCTTATTGCTGTGTCTCCAGCACCCAGGACGTGTGTGTGTGCCTTACTGCTGTGTCTCTAGCACCCGGGACTGTGTGTGTGTGTGTGTGTGTGTGTGTCTGCCTTATTGCTGTGTCTCCAGCACCCGGGACTTGTGTGTGTGTGTGTGTGTGTGTGTGTGTGTGTATCTGCCTTATTGCTGTGTCTCCAGTGTGTGTGTGTGTGTGTGTCTGCATTATTGCTGTCTCCAGCACCCGGGACTTGTGTGTGTGTGTGTGTGTGTGTGTGTGTGTGTGTGTGTATCTGCCTTATTGCTGTGTCTCCAGTGTGTGTGTGTGTGTGTGTCTGCATTATTGCTGTCTCCAGCACCCGGGACTTGTGTGTGTGTGTGTGTCTACCTTATTGCTGTGTCTCCAGCACCCGGGACTTGTGTGTGTGTGTGTGTGTGTGTGTGTGTGTCTACCTTACTGCTGTGTCTCCAGCACCCGGGACGTGTGTGTGTGTGTGTGTATGTCTGTGTGTGAGTGTATGTGTGTGTGTGTCTGCCTTATTGCTGTGTCTCCAGCACCCGGGACGTGTGTGTGTGCCTTATTGCTGTGTCTCTAGCACCCGGGACTGTGTGTGTGTGTGTGTGTGTGTGTGTGTGTGTGTCTGCCTTATTGCCGTGTCTCCAGCACCCGGGACAGTGCCTGGTATAATGTAGGTACCCAACAAGTATCAGTTAAATCAGGAAGAGCTAAATTTCTACCAAACTTCTAAAAATCTGAACCCCTAGGCAGGATGTACCTACAGCAGCCCTGAGGCTGGCTGCCAGGATTTTGACTCCTTTGGATGACAGCGACAGACCAGGCGTCGAATTCCAGCCTAGCGGCCGACTTGCAGCGTGACCGTGAAAGAAGGCTCTAATCTCTCTGAGCCTCAGCTGTCTCATCTGCAAAACTGGAGATTAGGGACGTGGAGAGGTAGGTAAACTGAGTGCGGCTTTTGCCGGCACATCCCGGCCCGGTACGCCGAAAGGTCATGGTGCCCTGGCCCGGAAACCGGGGTCCTCCGAAGCCTTCCTCCCGCGCTGCCAGCCCAGAACGGGCCTCCCCGGTTCCCAGAAGTTCGCGCTTGCCTCCCCACGCGCGACCTACCTATTCACGCGGCTGGCCGCGGAATCCCTGCCCGTTCTGTCTTGCCGCTGGGCGCCGCCATGTTGCCCAGAGATGTTCCGGGTCACGAGCCGCCAGGGAGACAGCAAATCAAGACCGCCGGTTTAGAGAGGTCCCGCCCCAAAGGGAGAAATGCCAATAGAAAGGTGGAAAGTCCTTGGTCCCGCCTCGTAAGGAGGCAGACCCCACCTTTAACTAGGCCAACAGCACGGGGGACTTAGGAGTTTGCTTGGGGAAGGAGCGACTGAGCAATGCGAAACTGGACTTGTGGAGGGTGGGAGGATGGGTGGGGGGTAAGAGGCGGAGGTGTGTATTTGTGAATACACCTGGGCGGCCCCAGTTTTCGCACCTGAAATGTGGGAATGAAATATTAAAGGTGGAAGTGATGTGGATTCCTTCACTTGTTCAACAAATGTTTGAGCCAGGCACTGAGTTTTCAACATTATCATTAGTGACGGAGATGTGCTTGTGCATGTTAAGTCGCTTCAGTTGTGTCCCACTCTTTGTGAACCCTATGGATTGCAGCCCACCAGGCTCTTCTGTCCGTGGGATTTCCCAGGCAAGAATACCGGAGGGGGTTACCACTTCCTTCTCCCAGGGATCTTCCAGACCCAAGTATCAAACCCGTGTGTCTTAGTCCAACCTGCATTGGCAGGCGGGTTCTTTACCACTAGCGCCACCTGGGAAGCTCAAGTAGAGACAGGCTCTGTTAATCTAGTTTCGTGGGTCTGGGCTAGTGCTTACTCCATCTGTGCCTTGATCCTCTCACTCCTGAAATGGGCCAAGTATAATAACCTTATAGGGTTGTTTGTTTGAGATTTAATTGAATTTGTCTATGCAAACAGCGATATAAGTGTATGCAGGGTTTTTTGGGGGGTATTTTTAAAATTTTTTTGCTGCACCACCCTGGCATGTGGATCTTAGTTCCCCTACCAGAGATCAAACCCATGCCCCCTGCAGTGGAAGCTCGGACCTCCAGTCCTAACCATTGGACTACCAGAGGATTCCCTGTGCTATTCTTATTACAGGGGACTCACCTTATCATGGGGCTTTCCAGATGGCTCAATGGTAAAGAATCTGCCTGCCTACACATGAGATACGGGTTCTATCCCTGGGTCGGGAAGATCTCCTGAAGGATAAAATGGCAATCCACTTAAGTATTCTTGCTGGGGAAATCCCATGGACAGAAGAGTCTGGCGGGCTACAGTCTATGAGGTTGCAAAGAGTCAGAAATGATTGAGCATGTGCACACATGTACACACACACACACACCGGATACAAGGGGCAACTGCAAAGACCCTTTGTGATTGGCTGGAATGAACAGGGGAATATGAGGAGGTCAGAGTGGTGTGAGGGGCTCCTGGGCTGCTCCCAGAAAGCCCTGGTTTTAGGCTATTAACAACTCAAATAGATTAGCACAAAATAAGAGGGGTTGGCAGTAGCAGAGGCTCCCGGAGAGGACAGTTCTCCGCTCCCATAAAGCCACTTTTGCAAGCCTTGGCCTCCATGAAGCAGGGCACAGACAGGGGGACAGAAAGATGCAGCCATCCTTAGGATGCCTCAGCGACTCTGCGCAGTCGCAGAACATCTGTCTCGCAGATTCCTGTGATTGGCCAACCTAAGAGGGGCTGCAGCCAATCAACTGCCGGTCCAGGAGGGCTGGCGCACCCCCGCCCCAGCACGTTGACAGCCACGTGGGCAGCCGCTGGGCGTACTACTGCCCTCTGCTGGGCATGCCAAGCCCTGAGTAGGTGGAGTTCGCTCTGCTCAGCTGAGCTGTGGGTGAAGAAGGCTCGAGGGGGCGGGCGGTGGTGGGGTCACCAATGTGGTCACAGCCTTAACTGCCCTCTGTGTTTCTCTTCCTCCTGAGGCAGATGCAGCTCTCCTTATTTATCCTTCCAGAAGTAGTTGATTCAAACACAGGCATTAATACATATATTTTGTTATTTTTTAAAAACAGAGCACAATAATATGTGTGGAGCCCTTATCTACATAACATAAGCCTATAGCTACATAAACATGCAATTCTCAAAATAACTGGAAGAAAATAGCAGCTTCGAAGTGGAGCATTCTGGCAGGCATCACTTTAACCAAGGGACCAACATTAACATCACCAGCAATGAGTCATAGTGACATCATTAGCCCTTGGTATGGAAGGGAACATCACTTTTCTGGTATCCTTTCCAGTAATTCAAAATCTCCAGTCTAATCAAGAAAAACCAAACTGAAAGACAGGCTATAAAATTACTGAGCAGTACTCTTCAAAAGTGTCAAGGTCAGGAAAGACTGAGAGACTATCACAGGCAAAGGAGTCTAAGAAGATATGACAACTAAATGCAATGAGGGACCCTGGCTTGGGTTCTGAAACAGAAGAAGAACATGAGTTTAAAAAACTGGAGAAATCCAAAGCAAGTCTGTAGTTTATTAATAGTATTGTGCCAAGGTTAGTTTCTTAGTTTTGACAAATGTACTATGGTTATGTAAGATGTTAACAGTCGGGGCAGCAGGGTGAAGGGTATTTGGGAACTCTCTGTGCTATTTTTTGCAACTTTTCTGTAAGCCTAAAATTATCTCCAAATAAAAAGTTAAAAACAGGGCTTCCCTGGTGGTCCAGTGGACTCCACGCTTCCACTGCAGGGGGCACAGGTTTGATCCCTGGTGGAGAAGTTCCACATGTCTTGCAGTGTGGCAAAACAAACAAAAAAGTTAAAAAACAAACAGGACTACTGAAGCAGGCACTATTAATATACCCATTTTCCAGAGGAGGAAACTGAGGCACAGAGAGGTCAAGACTCCTGTCCTAGGTCACACAGCCAGTAACCACCAGGGCATGTCCCAAACCCATGGAATATGGATCCAGAGCCCCACACTCTTAACCGCAGCACCATAGTGCCTTTCTTTTACTGAAACAAAGTGCTCATATTCTGCCATCATCTTTGACTCTCACCTGTTCCATGTTGACAGAGCTACAGTGTGACTTGTTTTTAAAAGGCCCCCTGCAAAAAATCACTTCATACCTACACATATTTGTCGTTAAGAATATTCTAAAAAAGAGATTTGGTGGTTCAGAAAATATATTAGATAGGGCTTTCCAGAAAAGCAGAACCAATAGAAAAAATATATATATATATGTGTATATATTGGGTTGGCCAAAAAGTTCATACGAGAAATCCGAATGAACATCTTGGTCAACGCAATGTACATATATGAGAGAAAGAGAGGAAGAGAGACAGATTTATTATGTGGCTATAGACTAAAGACCTGCAGTTGGCAAGCTGGAGACCCAGGAGAATAGACGATGTAGTTCAAGTCCAAGAACAAAGGTCTGAGGATCTGGAGAGCCAACAGTATAAGGTCCATCTGAGAACTGGCAGGCAGCCTTGAGACCCAAGAGAAGCTGATGTTTCAGTCCAAAGGCAGGAAAAGAACCATGTCCCACTTCAAGGCAGTTGGGCAGGAAGAGTTCCTTCTTACTGGATGGAGGGGGTTGGGAGATCAGACATTTTGTTCTATTCGAGCTTCCAACTGATCGGATAAAGTCCATCCATATTGAGGAGGGCAATCTGTTTTACTCAGTCTGCAAATTCAAATATTAATCTCATCCAAAAACACCCTCATAGGCACAACCAGAATAACATTTGACCAAGTATTTGGGCACCCCCTGGCCCAACTGACCTGACATGTAAAATCAGTCACCAGAAAAGGTAAGGACACTTATCATTTTGAAAGCTATGGACCAACTGCCATTCCTATCGGTGATGTTCCCTAAGTCTCCCAGCACTGTCTGTTGTCAGGTGTTACGATTTTTGCCAGTCTGGCTCACTTTTTAAAAAAGGTCTCTTAGGGACTCCCTGGCTTCCCGGGTGGCACTAGTGGTAAAGAACCCACCTGCCGGTGCAGGAGATGTAAGAGTCACAGTTTCCGTCTCTAGGTGGGGAAGATCGCCTGGAGAAGGAAATGCAACCCACTTGAATATTCTTGCCTGGGGAATCCCATGGACAGAGGAGCCTGGTGGGCTACAGTCCATAGGTACTTCCTTGGTGGTCCAGTGGCTAATACTCCATGCTCCTAATGCAGGGGACCCAGGTTCCATTTCTGATCAGGGAACTAGATCCTGCACACAGCAACTAAAAGATCACACGTGCCTCAAGGAAATCAAGCATGCCACAACTAAGTAAATAACTAAATACTAAAAAAAAAAGTTCTCTTGTTCAACCAGATGCTTTTCCTACAAAGCATCTTTTTGCAAAGCTCAAGGCTGGACGACGGAGTCGGCAACTGTAGAAAGGCCTGGGACAACCCCAGCCTGTGCCCCAATCCTCTCTTCACCCTCCAACTGGTATTTTGGGGAGTGCTGGAATGAAAATGAAAAGGGGACCCCATCTCAACTGTCCTCAGTCCAAGAGGATCTGGGCAATTATGCCCTTCCTTTGTGAGAGGTTAAGCACCAACATTTCAAATTCATGTGGGTTCGAGTCCTGGCTCACTGATTTTAATTCCATTTACTCAGCATTGTTTGCTGTGTGCAAACCCTCTCCTGGGTATTAGGGATAAAATAGTGAACAAAACAAGCAAAGCTCTGCCTTTGTGGAGTTTCTGTGCAGGATGAGAGGTAATAAGCAAGAAGGAGATGACAAATAAAAGAAAGTAAGAAATGGAGATAAAGAGTGGGGTGGGGCTTCTTTTAAAATTTTTTTGGGTACGTTGGGTCTTCATAGCTCCTCAGGCTTTTCTCTAGTTGCAGCATGCAGGTTTTTTATTGCTGTGGCCTCATTGCAGAGCACGGGCTCTAGGGCGTGTGGGCTTCCGTAGCTGTGGCCCTTGGGCTTAGCTGCATCTTGGGCATGTGGGATCTCAGTTCCCTTACCAGGGATCGAACCCTTGTCTCCTGCATTGGCAGGCACATTCTACACTGTACCACCAGGGAAGGGTAGGTAGGGGCTGTGGTGGGGGGCTTTTTAAAATCACTTATTCAAATGGAAGTTTTTATGGAGGTGAACATACCCACTGCCGGGTGCAAACCCTTAATGGAACAGCACCCTCCTTGCCCATCTTCTCACAGTCTGGGGGTGGGTGATGCTATTATTTTAGAGCAGGTGGTCAGGGAGGGCCTCTCTGAAGAGGGGACAGCTGAGCAGAGGAAATGAGGGAGAGGGCACACAGGCATCTTGTGGAAATGGGTCCAGGTGGAAGGGATTACAAAGGTGAGAACATGCTTGGGCACCTAAGAAATATGCCTGGAAGGATCTGGAAGCAGCAGGAGCAGTGTGACCTGGGAGAGTGACCTGGTTTCTCTGAATCTTGGGTTTCTTTATCTATAAAAAGAGTCTAAGGGACTTCCCTGGAGGTCCGGTGGTTAAGACTCTGTGTTTCCAATGCAAGGGGTTCGGATTTGATTCCTGGTTAGGGAACTAAGATCCCACATGCTGCAAGGCAAAAAAAAAGAGTCTAAGACTTTCCACCCCAAGAGGGTGGAAATGACATTTAGTGAAATTTTAATCTTAAATCTCACTTAAGAGATTAAATCTCTCAAATGAGGTTGTGCCTGGAAGGGTGCCTGGCATGGAGTGAGCCCTCCAGAAACAGAAGCCATTTGGGGAGGGGAAAGTTAGGTGCGGGGTGGGCTGGCAGACCCAGGACTGCCATGA